>NC_071262.1:27752801-28390301 GCF_023375685.1 Ictalurus furcatus | reverse complement strand
GCGTACGAACTCCAAACCCATGCTGACGGGAAGCCATCCTCTGAACACCACAGTGGAGCTTGGTGGCACAGCCTTATTCCAGTGTAAAGTCCACAGCGATGTGAAGCCCGTGATCCAGTGGTTGAAGCGGCTCGAGCCGGGCACGGAGCGGCGCTACAACACCACGCTGGAGGTTGGAGGTCAGCACTTCATGGTGTTGCGCACCAAAGATGCGTGGCCTCGGCCTGACGGCTCATACCTCAACAAACTGGCCATCGTCAAAGCCCGAGACGAGGACGCTGGCATGTACATTTGCCTCGGAGCAAACTCGATGGGCTACAGTTTCCGCAGTGCCTACCTCACTGTTCTCTCAGGTATGTGTACATGACTTTATCAGAGATGGTTTATAGTGTTGGTAGCCAGGGACGGGAAGGACGACATGGGAGGTAAGCTTCAGAGAGAGCGATGGTTTTCATTTATTTTTATTTTTGAATGCGTTTCATTGCTTTGCTCAGAAAAAACACGGGAACATAATGTAGTGGAATTTGTCTCACACCACAAAGAAAACACCTACACCACTGTCTTTGGTGGACCATGTCTGCAGTTTATTAAAGTTTATGGGAAGTGGTAGCTCGTTCGACGTCTGATCAGAAGGTCGTGAGGTCAAATCCCAGCACTGCCAGGCTGCCCCTTGAGCCCTTGAGCAAGGCCCGTAACCCTCAATTGCCCAGTTGTATAAAAAATGAGGTAATTGTAAGTCGCTCTGATGCCGTCAATGTAAAATTAAAGACAGGTCAGGAATTACACATACACTCACCCTCAGTTTTTCAATCTGCAATGACGGATCTCCTTGATCTGGTTCATGGTGTAGTGGAATTCGTCTTATAGGTGGACCACTTGGACAAACGCATGCATTCCAGAAAGACATTATTCAAGAAGACAATCTCAATATAATGAAATGTTCAATATAAAATAATATAAAATATAATTTACTCAAAATACAAAAAAATTACATTCTGATTCGGATTGTTTATATCATGTGATCGTACAGCGGTAACATCTTGTTTGCTGTACGTTACGTGCCTGTAGTTTATTAAAGACATGACAATTACACATACACACACAATCAGAGTGTGAGAGAAGAGAAAAATGACGTGACTCGACATTTCAGATACGTATACGGATACAAATACATTCATTTGGCACAAAAACAAAAGATACCCATACAAAAGTCAACTGCAGGATGTTTTCGAACGTTATCCACCATTTTATGCTATATCTTGAAACCTATTAACAAAGAAACCCGCATATAAAATGGCGTGCGGGCGGGAATATATACCAAACTCATTAAGAGCTCATTAACACATTACTTGGAATATAACTAAAGCTACTGACGATCAAATACTTTCAGTGACTCGATCCACTCTTACATCACTTCAAGTATTAACAAGAAAACTAGCCCAATCTCTTATATTTTAACATGGAGCTCAATTACAACACACCTGTCTCATTCAAGTCCATAGGTGTTCTGAACTAGAGCAAGCTTTTTTGCTTATTTTTTCATATATACAAAATATATATCAAATAAAATATCATTTTAGAACAACTGCATCTGCATAGTCTTCCCATTCTCTTATAAAGATAATTGATACAGAACGACAGAAATACACGCGAAATCATTTTCACTTAAATCCACTTAACGTTTGTCGGAATGGTCACGAAACTCAGTACACTACAATAAAGCAAACCCAGTCATTCTATTTCGTAGTCAAGATCCCTGTCAGCTCTCCCAGTGTCAGCACAGGTAAAAGCTACTCTTAACCACCCACAAGTGGAACCACTCACTCATCACTTGCTCGTTCTCTGCAACTCCTCCTCCACTTTACCATGCCCTCACTGCCACATGGGTGCTGGATGAAAATTTGTCATCATTTGTGTAAACAAAACACGTATATTTTATGTATGCAGATCCCCAGGTGGAGAAGCCGATTCCCCCAGCCCACCTGAGTTCTGGTCTCCCATGGCCTCTGATCATCGGCATCCCAGCGGCAGCTCTGCTCATGGTTGGCACGATCGTGTTGTGGTTGTGCCATAGCCGCCTCCGTCACAGCCCCTTACCCCCACGCTCTGCACCCTACCGAGAGCGCCATGGCCCCGATAAAGATCTCAGCATCCCCAGCAGTGGCAGCCCTGACTTCCCCACCCACAGACTTATGGGAATAGGATCCCCGGGCTTTGGTGGGCCTGCAAAAACTTTCTCCAAGGTCTACACGGACATGCACACCCACACCCATACGCACACACACTCGCATGCTCATGTGGAGGGGAAAGTGCACCAGCATTTCCACTACCAGCGCTAACAGGCTAAGCTGTGCCTCAAACGTTAAGCTACAAAAAGCTAATGCTGCTATCCTGCTTTTACATGGACAGTGGGTCTTCTGTTTAGGTCAAGAAGCTGGATCTGAACTGCGTTACCCTTGAGCACTGATGGGAATGTTAATGGAAATAAAAAAACCAGCCAACCATGGAACAGTGTTCATGCCATAGATGTTCTGGTGGACCGCGTTCACCTTGAAAACTCCTCAGGGCAGGAAGAATCGTGTGTGTGTGTGTGTGTGTGTTTTAATGGACCCAAATCAGATTGTTTTTTTTTTATTATTAAAAGGGACAGAGCTATAATTCATTGCACACCTGAAACTGAACAAGGTCCTGAAGACAACATGCAAAACCAACACACTGACTGTACTGACTGTAGACCACCTCCGCCATCTGCTAGAACCCTCCTCTACCCTGCTCACCAATGGAAAGGGACCACAAGCTCATTGCTGACCAGACATTATTTGGGCGGTGGTTTATTCTCAGCAGTGACACTCACATGGTAGTCTGGGTGGTTATGTTATGGGTATATCAGATATCGCAGTATTTCTATAATTAAAAAAAAAAAAACTCACAACTGGAGGTGAGAACCAGTCCACCAACCAAAACTCTGCAGCCAACATCAGCATGCGGTCATTAACTGATGAAGCACTGATAAAGGGTACCCCCTAAAACGTTTAGCGTTCTCCAGTGGTTCCTCTGGTGGAACCAGGGTTCATGTCGAACCCTACAACAGTGTGTTTCCCCATAAGGAAGATTTTTAAGGAATGTTTTTTTTAAGCCTAGAATCCTATAAGAACTCAGTCTTTGTACTTGGTACACTCAGAAAAAAATGGTTCTTGAAGGGTTGTTTAGGGGTTCTTAACCTACAGAAACGGTTGTACTTGAAACCCTTTCTGATAGGGAGACACGGTGTTGTAGAACTCTACATAGAACTCCAAAAAGTTCTCCTAGAGGGACAAACAAAGAACCCTTACAGATACAACACACTTCCGGTAGAAAAATATGAGTTCAAGTCTCAAACAGTAAACCTACAAGGTGACCAAAGGTAGAACCTGACACACACACACACACACACACACACACAGTGTCACAGCTATACTGAGAATGAACCCATGATCAGAGATACTGGATCAGTGGTGGCTTCATGGTGGTTCCTTTCCCCTGATAGACGGTGTAGAGGGGAGCAAACCAATGCATAGCAAACAGATGGACTACATTCAGTATACAATAAGAATACACAGCACGGTACTGGAATATGTTAGTGTCTATGAAAAGCTGATGAGGATGAGCAGTTCTGTTTACAGTGTGTACTTTTATTCGAATGGGAGCATATCAGAAACCCAAACTGTGGATTTTTTTTTAAAAAAATTTTATTTGCGATTTCCTGATGTTTTGCTTTTTAAATGTGATTTCTTTTGTGATATCTGAATAGCTGTGTAAAGAAACACAAAACAAAACGGGAGATTTATTTTTTAAAGTGGCTTCTTCTTGTGTTTGTTTTTCTGTTCTGATCTATTTTTTTTTTCCAGTATGTATTCGTCTGATTATATGCAGTATGCAGTATTAATATTTTTTATCTTGTCTAGAATATGCAAAAAAAAATCAGAGAATAACCTTAAAGCCATACGATGCATTTACTTGCAATATTTGCAAAATTTCTTTTGTATCTAAGACAGTTTTTTTTTTGTTTTTTTTAAATAAATAAAATCACTCTGTTTGACAGTCTCGTGGTGAGATAATCGTGTATATGTATTACGATTCAGAGATAAATGAAATCTCCGGCCTTCTTTTCTCTATAAAATTCCCTTTAAAGAACGTAAATATTGCAAATTCTGCTGCATGGATGCTGCGACTTCACTGTGGTGCTGATGTAAGCATATTTTCATCGTATTTTTGTAATAAACAGATGATGTTGGTTTGTGTATTGCGTTCATTTGCTTTTTGTTGTTTTAAAACGAAAAAAAAAAATTCATATGATTTTTTTTTTTTTTTGGTTTTAAAACAATAAATATTACAAAAATGTCTCCTGTAGCTGCTTTTCTTCTTTGTTTTTCATCATTTCAGATTTATTTTGCAGCTCAATTGAATGACCGTATCGGCGATTACTGCGTACACTATTCCTTGATGTACCGTTAATAAGGATCGCTACGTTCTTTCTAAAAATCGCAAGATGGTGAATGTAAAAGAGGACAAAATGGTGGCTGAAAAAGAAATCTGCAGGACGTCATGTACGTACGTCATGTGCGTCCCATTTGTCTTTAGGTCTTCGCTAATATTTTTGTAATAAACAAATGATGTTCTAGTTCTCTTGGCTGTACCATATGACACGTTCGTGTATTTGTAGTGAGAAGTAGAATTTTGGCCACTGCTGGGGTATGTGTTGACTTTGTGCTCGGGGCTGTATCAGTTTAACAGAGGAATGCAGAAAATTAATATCTACAGTCCCAGACGTATCTGCTGGTTATTAATACTGAGTGGGATGTGATACACACTGGTTGGGATTCCAGTCCATTGCAGAACACACACTCACACACTTAGCAATTTAGAGTAAAAGCTGATAGCATTATGAAATAAAATGGTATTTTTATCCAAAAAAAAAACCCTTGTTGCCTCTGCCAGGAGGATAAACAAAAGCATAAATCCATGATTTTAGAGGCTTCACCAAATATTATTTTAGAGGTGTCAATAGTGTTTTGAAATGTTGTTGCAGAACCATAAGGCTATGCTGGAAGCATTGGGAATGAGCTGGATTTAAACACTCTACGAGACACCATTCCATCACAGGACACCATGAAGACACTCATCCACACCTACAGAAAGGTTTTTGGGAGGTGAGAGGAAACCGGTGAACCCGGAAGGAATCCGCATCTATTGCTTGCTGTAAGACAGTGGTCATCAACCCTGTTCCTGGAGATCTGCCTTCCTGAAGACTTTAGCTTCAACCATAATGGTGCCCACCTGACCATCTAATCCCAGCCTTAATAAGCTCTTGAGCAACTAAATCAGGTTGTAGGTGTAAGGTAGATCTCAGGGAAGAGATTGGGTTGGTGACCAGGACTTTCACTAAACGTGACCCTCTGAACATGGTCGGCTTTCTTTATTTGTAATGTAACGTGCAGTGAAACAGTTTTAGGAAATCTCACTAAACTGTCCTTTCTGAGCAAACTACACTGCCATCTACTGGTCATGTATAGTCTTAGAAATCGAAAATAAAATTAGATGTTTAGGTGAAAATTATGATTGGTCTTATTTATCTTAATTTAGAGATTTTTCTCGGCTTATGTTCTTTATTTTTTTCATATTTAATATTTCTTTAATGAATAGCATTAATATTAAATAATCGGGTTTCACAAAAGTTTCGTTCAAGTTGTGTGAACAAACAAATTTGTAAATGAGCAAAATGAGTAAAATGTGTGTGCGAGTAGATTAAATTTGTCCATGAGCAAAATATATATATATATATATATATATATATATATATATATATATATATATATATATTGTATGAGAATATATGATTGCTATTGGGATCTCAATATTTGGCAGGAAGTAATGTGATAGTAGCCACTAGATGGAGCCAGTGCTGTGTGACGTGATGTGACAGTGATGCTGAGTAAAACTCTGACATGCAAAGGGTTAATGAGTGTCAGAACTTCAGAGTAATGTTAGTGTGAATGGGTCTGGCTTGTGGTTGAGAGATGGTACTGTTCCTTTACGTTGTGTATATTTATATTTACAGTATTTTCAGACTATCAAAAAAAAAATCCTCATGTTCTCCCCATGCTTCGGGGTTTCCTCCAGGTACTCTGGTTTCCTCCCCCAGTCCAAAGATGTGTGTTGTAGGTTGATGTAGTGTGTGAGCACTTGTGCCCTGTGATGGGTTGGCACCCTATCCAGGGTGTCCCCTGCCACTGTCAAGGCAGGGTCACATGTTCTATGTATGTGTGTGTGTGTGTGTGTGTGTGTGTGTGTGTGTGTGTGTGTGTTTAACCACCTGACCTCAGATATTGCACCTGCAGATGTTTGATGAGATCAGGACAAATGACGAATGATCTCTGTGCCCTGCAGCGACTCGGCAACTGATAAGAGAAAAAAGTGAAAAGCTTTTGATCTGGTGGATTATAAGAAGCTCCGCCCACAAGCCTCTAATGAGGAAGTTCAACGCAGGTTGTTGAGCTGCTGCTGGATCTCGGCCTGACACTTGGAGGGGTGAGGACTTTTGGTGCATGTTTTTCATTTACACGTGAACAGACATGTTGGACATCAGTAATGTGTTTAATATCAACAAACCTTTCGGCACTACAGCTGATTAATATGAAAGATAGTGTAAGAGTGTACATCACACACACACACACACACACACACACACACACACACACACACACACACATTGTGTATCCAGTGCATATATATTTACTACAAGATTTTTTTATTTCTTTTCTCTGATCATGATTCATTAAAAATTATTTCCAGAAAATATTTGAAATCTGCGTTGCATAACAAATCACTTTAAAGGGGAAGAGCGGATAGAGAGAAAGTGAGAGAAAGACAGCAAGAGAGAGAGGGATGGAGACATAGAGAAAGAGAGAGTGAGAGCAGAGAGAGAGAAAGAGAGAGAGAGAGAGAGAGAGAGAAAGATGGGGACATACAGAAAGAGAGAGAGAGAGCAGAGAGAGAGGGAGAGGAGAGAGAGCGAGAGAGAGAGAGAGAGAGAGAGAGAGAGAGAGAGAAAGATGGGGACATACAGAAAGAGAGAGAGAGAGAGAGAGAGAGAGAGAGAGAAGAGAGAGAGAGAGGGAGGGAGATTGCCAGACATTGAGTGGGGAAGAGAGACAAAGAGAGAGACAGACAGACAGACAGATAGAGAGAGAGAGAGAGAGAGAGAGAGAGAGAGAGAGAGTGACAGCCTGAGAGTGACACACATAAATAGCACAACTGTTAAAGGATGTTTGTCAAAGCATATTCACACACACACACACACACACACACACACACACACACACACACATCACTCTTGGACATCTGAAATATTTATTAAAAGGTACATAATGAGTTTGAAGAAGCTGAGCTGGACTTCACAGTAGCGTGGTCTAAACCCAGTGCAGATGTTCTCCAGAGACCTGCAGCAGAGGGTGAAGGAGCCGAGACGTTCTCATCACGAGGAACTGAATTAACACGGGTGGAAATAACGTGTCTGACTCATGAAGCTGGCTGAGAGAATGTAAAGAGTTAAAAGAGTGTGTAAAGCTGCTCTAAAGGCAGAGTTCGGTTACTATAAAAAAGAGGAATGATAACAGAGTGATCGAGTATTCAATCATTTACTGCATATTTTACACTATTTTCCATATTTCATTAAAAAAATTTAAAAAAAAGTTTGCTCCAAGTATATAAAGTAGTCTATTTACACGGTAAAATTAATTTCTACACATTATTCCTCAGAGTGTTGTAATATTGTTTTTACTAACTGAGCCTGTGTCTTTTATTGACTTTGATTTTATTCAAGCCGTCCGTGTGAATTTACTATCACCTCACTGCAGCTTTTCACAGCTCGTGCTCTCATAAGAAGCTTGTTAACCATCACGGCTCCTCAGCAGACGCAGAATGCACACACAGGTCTGGCCTGGAAAGTTAAAGCTGAGAGTGGTGTGGAACATTCAGTGTGGTTTTCACTCGCTGTACCTTCCTGTTTACCCGAGCAGAGCGCTTTATACTAAATCATATTTTAAATATGAGTGGAAAATAAGCATCCACTGTGTCTGATCTATACGTTTTTTGCCCGTTCTCTTGGACTGTATGTAATTTTATCGGACAGTGAGCTGATGATAAGTTCATAAAACCATTGAATGTGATAAACAATGCAAAGTTACGACCCCGAAGTTGATTATTTTTGCTCTATGTGTTTTATTCCTCTTAAACCTCAGCAATTTGTGAACAACTGCAATTTAGATTTTTCTTCCTTTAATCGATGTGTATATAAATCGGGGACGTCTTTCCCCAGGTCAGAAAACTCCATTATCGTGAGCATCATCAGGAGGATCTACAGCTGAGTAACTGATTGTGTACATAACATTATATCTGACGGGTTACACAATAAGCGAACACGCTGTTGTGTGTATAGACCAGATTAAAGTGCAGGGTGAAATCTGGGGCTTTAAATGAGAGGTGTTATAATATTACACAACTATATGAAGTCTAGAGATGTTTCTAATTTTACAACGTGTTTGAAAAAGAAAGGGAAAAAAAAACAAACAAACTAAAAAACAACAACAATGTTGCCTGAGAGAAAGAAAAATAGCCACACATCCTGTGGAAAGTTTGAGAGGTGAGAAACTGATGGTGCTTCTGAGAAAAGCGGCTCGGCGGTCAGAGCGGCCTGCAGAGATGAAACTCTCAGAGCTGCAGCGTGTGAAGGGGCAAAGAGACAAACAGAGCTACAAAACCACACACACCTCACCTTAAAACCTTCCTCACACACACACACACACACACACACACACACACCGGAATGTAGACGGTATATAACTATGATTCATGCAAAGAAATGTAATCTTATCGCACTACGTTTTCTCTGTGTACGATTTAGAGTGGGCGGAATTCTAGATCTAATGACCCGTAAATAAATAACTAGCAAAAATTAACCGCTATTTTGATCTATTCAGTCAAATTTTGCACTGTGAACATCAATGACAGCTTTAACTTGTCAATGCTGGCAGGTGAACGTGGTGTAAACGGGAGTACAAAGAACAGTACAAACTTACACATTAAATGATTTGTTACAAGTGTGCTGCAAACGTTTTCTTGATTTCAGCTGTATACAGTCATGACCTTGACCAAGATCATTAACCATAACATAAACCATAACATAACATAACATAACAAAACGTGTAACATATGATTGTTTTTCCTACTCAGTATTATAAGTTGAATGAAATTATGGGATGTGTTTAAAGTATCATCTAATATATAGAGTATATACATTATATACAGTGTGTGTGTGTGTGTGTGTGTGTGTGTGTGTGTGTGTGTGTAAAGGATAATCCACGGTTAGCTGTGCGTTACACGATTTTAATGCACTCACGTCGGCTGGTTCTTTACCTCCACGTCATGCA
Organism: Ictalurus furcatus; assembly: GCF_023375685.1. Classification (NCBI taxonomy): domain Eukaryota; kingdom Metazoa; phylum Chordata; class Actinopteri; order Siluriformes; family Ictaluridae; genus Ictalurus; species Ictalurus furcatus. The sequence goes on along the minus strand of NC_071262.1, from coordinate 28,380,834 downwards.
TTAAAATCGTATAACGCACATGTAGCAGTGGATTATCCTTTACACACACACACACACACAAACACACACACACTCACACACACACACACACACACACACACACACTGTATATAATGTATATACTGTATATACTTTATATATTAGATGAAACTTTACACACATCCCATAATTTCATTCAACTTATAATACTGAGTAGGAAAAACAATCATATGTTATATTATGTTATGTTATGGTTTATGTTATGGTTTATGGTATGGTTTATGATCTTGGTCAAGGTCAAGACTGTATACAACTGAAATAAAAAAAAAAACGTTTGAAGCACACTTGTGACAAATCATTTAATATGTACGTTTGTACTCTTCTTAGTCTGCAGTATCATAGTGTAGCTTTTTGCATGTGTGTGCGTGTGTGTGTGCGTGCGTGTGTGTGTGTGTGTGTGTGTGTGTGTGAGTGATGGGGTATCAGAGAGAGAGAGAGAGAGAGAGAGAGAGAGAGAGAGAGAGAGAAAGTAAGAGAGAGAGAGAGAGAGAGAGAGAGAGAGAGAGAGAGAGAGAGAGAGAAAGTAAGAGAGAGAGAGAGAGAGAATGTGATTGGTTAGCGTCACACAGTGGTGAAGGAGGAGCCACATTAAGGCCTGAATAAAACTCCTCCCATATCGACACAAACATCTTGTTCATGATGAAAAAACATTCATATTCAAGATATGATTCATTGCTTTTCTTTTTCTTTTTATTGAATCATTTTTAATAGATTTTCAGTGTGATCTCAGACTTTTGGACTCCGCTGTATGTAATGAAAAGTAATATATATATATATATATATATATATATATATATATATATATAAACCTAAGAGTAACTAATTGAAATCGGTGTTTACAAATCCGGTAATATAATATAATAATGAGAAGGCATAAATGTTAAATGTTGTGAGGTTACATGAATGAAACAAACATGAGATATACTGAATATTTTAAAATTGGACTGTTATAGAATCTAAAGAGTTGGCATGAGTGAGAAGGTTTTTCTTTCAATGTGTAATCAATGTGGAGATGAAGTTCCAGAAAGAAAATGAAAAACAGCATCAGCTTACATGTAAGCCTCTGTCTCTTATTGACTGTCATATCCGAATCCACGGTCAGTCCAGGAGACACCATGAATCCACAATCTGAATCCAGTGCGGATATTACCTCTCTCTCACCCACCTGCTTAATAAACCGCGTAATAAATCTGTTTCCTGTTAACCCTCATTCACTCCTGTGTATTTATCCAGTTTTCTACAAGACCGTCATTCCGCTGTGTGTTCCTGCAGTGATTTCTGTTTATTTGTGATGGATTGGCACTGTTCTTCATTTTGATTTCCATTAACTGCTCTGTTTCAGTAATAATTACAGCACATTTAGGCTATTTTGCCTTACATTGCTTTTGCAAAGCCATATTAGTGTTTACATTGTCCTGATAAAATAAATCTTAGAGAAACTTAATCTATATTGAAGATATATATATATATATATATATATATATATATATATATATATATATATATATATATATATATATATAGATATATCTCCAGCAGAGGACTGCAACACTAATCTTTTATCTTTCCGTACTGGGTTTATTCCTAACCTAATATCGCCGAGTTTTAACTTTACGAGAGAGTGCTCAGCACAGAGAATTTCACAATACAGCACAGCTTTGGCTCTCAGAAGCTTTTCAGACATCATCAGTGCCTCAGTGAAGAAACCAAGTGTAATATAGTGTGAGGAAAGATTCCATACGGAAGAAACATTAGGAGGAACCAGGCGTTAGGATGTAAATAGAGGTGGATCTATATTAAGTGAAATCCTGGGTAAGTCCAGGAATACTAATTAATATGAAGTTTATGGTTAGTGATAAAAATGTTAACGCATCACTGGAATATTTATACTGTTAGTGTAGGAGATGTCGGCTAGATGGAATCAGAAAGACGAGTGAGATTGTAGTGGTTTATAATCTCTAGGACAGAAGCAGGAGTTTACAGTGTGCTGGAGTGGAAGCGTGTAGGCCTCAGGATGACGTCGATGTCATAATTATGTGAAAGTGTATATTAATATACATATATTAATATGTGACATGTCCCATGTGACAAGAATCTTCATCTCCATTCACTGGCTTCCTGTAGCCGCCCGTGTCAAATTCAAGGCCTTGATGCTCACGTACAAGACCTTTTCTGGAACAGCACCCTCCTACCTCAACACTCTCCTCGAGGCTTACGTTCCCTCACGCAATCTGCGATCGGTTAACGATCGACGCTTAGTAGCGCCTACTCAGCGTGGCTTTACTCAAGGTCCCTTTCCAGAACTTTCACACTAACTGTTCCTCAGTGGTGGAATGAACTTCCAACCTCAATCCGGACCACAGAATCTCTCACTCTTCAAAAAACAGCTAAAGACCCACCTCTTCCGTGAACACCTAACTAACCCCTAAAATGCCAACCCCCACATGATCCATCCATCTTCTACCGCTTACTCCTTTTCAGCGTCACGGGGAACCTGGAGCCTATCCCAGGGAGCATCGGACAGGGTGCCAATCCATCACAGGGCACAATCACATACACACTCACACACCCATTCATACACTACGGACACTTTAGACACGCCAATCAGCCTACCATGCATGTCTTTGGACTGGGCGAGGAAACCGGAGTACCCGGAGGAAACCCCCGCAGCTCGGGGAGAACATGCAAACTCCACACACACAGGGCCCCGGCAGGACTCGGACCCCAGACCCTGGAGGTGTGAGGCGAACGTGCTAACCACTAAGCCACCGTGCACCCCCTCACAGGTTTTGTTCTCAGCTTGATATATCACTTTGCTTGTGTTTACTCATTTGGATAAAAGCATCTGCTAAGTGAATAAATGTAAATGTGATATGGAATAATATCAGCTTCTGGAAAAAGTCTGAAAAAAGAAGTAGCTCTTTAAAACGTTTTTTGTTGTTGTTGTTTTTTTTTTTTTTTTTTTTTTTTTTTTTTTTTTTACAGTTTAACAATTTGTGGTTGTGTTTAACTAAGTTGGGACTTAAGTACTGATCTAAAGCTCCATGGTGAGGACTTCAGCTACGAATACTCTTAAAATCCCTGGCCTAGTTCAAATGAAATGTTTAAAAAAAAAAAAAAAAGTATTGTTTCAGATTGCATTATTTCATTTGGGAGATGGAGCCCTAACTCATTTTATTCCTCAAAGAAATGATTGGTCTGAGAAGAATAAGATTGTTCAATATTAGTCATTAGATGGATAAACAGTACCGATACACTGCAATACGTGTAAGTAAACTGCAGCTGGCAGCTTATTTGGTGGACCAGTACAGGAAGTGATAAAAGGTAAACAAGTGTAATGTGTTAGGGGAGATTTCATCACTGCAAGATGAAGATGAAACACACACTCACACTAACACAGATAAAGACACACACCCACTCTCACACACACACACACACACACAGAAAGAGCCATAATACACACCCGCTCTCACACAGAGACACAGCTGGAGTGTGTTAGTACTTTACACTTCCACACACACTCTGTAACCATGTGACCCATTAAAGGGTTGTGGAGACATTAACCGGAACATTAACTTGAACATTTATGGAACATTTATTAACAAAACATTCCTATTAAAAATAACAATTCATCCTATGGACCAAAATGCACTTCTGCTTTACATTCTTACACACTTCACTGCTGGTTTATTAGGTCTGGTAAGTAATAAACTAGAAATTTGGTGCCTTTTATTTCTAGAAAATTACAGCTTTTTTTTTTTTTTAAAAAAAGGTGTTTAATGCAATTCCAGATAAATATTGGTAAATACAGCAAAAGCATAATTCATTTGTAAGTTTCCAGTCCTATTTCAAGAAACTGCCAGGGGTAAAAATAAATAAATAGTTTATTTAATTAATCAATAATTCAATTCAATTGTTAAAAATGTCTAGTGGTGCTACACGAAACTGGCAGGAACAGCATTAAGGTCCACAGTCAGTCAGCTCAGTCTGTGATGTCAGAGCTTCACACCATAAATCCTAGGCACAAAGTGCCATGTGCTCAGTTTGACCATCTGACAGTGTGGCAAGAGGAGACATGTTATACACAGACCTCAGACTGAAGATGATGATGCTGATGTGGATTACAGCGATGCTTTTTAATAAAATTGGTAAGTGTGGATGGTTATGTTTATCGTACACAGGATAAGGATTATTTATTGCAGTCTACGGATTGAAATACCAGGTTTTACTACATTTTATTAAAATGTGTTTTATTATTACACCAGTGATAATCTCCGTGAATTATCACTAGTATACAGTTTTGGTAAATTTGTTCATGTGGCATTCTTTAACTCTTGATAACAGATGCTGCACAGACAAACGATGTCAGTCAGGCGAACCCAATGATCACTGCTGGTGTGGGTGATAACGTGACTCTGCACTGCTTTAGACTGGGAGAAGATAAGTCTGGAGCCATCATTTGGTACAAACAAAAAGTCGGACACGAGCCTTGTGTAATGGTCACAGTTCAACATGAAACTAATTATGAGGATGAGTTCAAGTCACCAAGATTCAGCATCGAGAAAGAAAAAAACAAGCTGCCATTTGATGATTTCTAACGTGGAACCATCAGATGAAGCCGTGTATTACTGTGCGTATAGACAATTTTTAACAAGGTTTGGAAATGGAACATTTTTATCAGTGAAAGGTAAGAACTGTAAATGTACACGGCTAGTGTAATACATTTTAATAACAGGTTTTATTTTTTCCCCTTTCATTAAACACCTTATTTATTAACTGAATCGTTTCAGTAATATTTTATTAGTGTTGAAGTACTGTTTATTTATATGTGTCATGGTTGCGTTGAATATCTACGATTCCCATCAGCCACTGCATCTCACCTGATCGTGATACTAGTGTCACATGACTGTTTGCACCTGAATCACATTTTAGTTTAATGAGCACGGGTATTTAAGTTACGTTTGTGTAGCACTCTTTGTCTAGCATCTGTTTTACAACTGAAATAATGTCAGGTGTCATGGCCTTCATGGACTGTATGTATTAAACAAGGATAAAAAGAAACAAATCAAGTACTTATTCTGTGTATATTCCACTGAACAGGTGATGGAGATGTAAAAGTGTCAGTGTTCCAGAGCGGCGTGTCGGACTCGGTTCCTGCAGGAGCGTCAGTGACTCTGCAGTGCTCGGTTCTCTCTGAGAGCAGATCAGCAGAACTCCAAGTGCTCTGGTTCAGAGCTGCTCCACCACAATCCCATCCTCAAATCATTTACACTCATCACAACAGCAGCCGTCAGTGTGAGAGCGGCTCTTCTACACACACCTGTGTGTACAACTTCTCCAAGAACATCCTCAGCCTCAGTGATACTGGAACTTACTACTGCGCTGTGGCCGTGTGTGGGAAGATCATTTTTGGGAATGGGACACGAGTACAACTGGGTAAGAACACATTCATTGACTCAAAGTATGCATAATATATTAAAATTTAAAATTGGTTTATTTATTTATTTTTTTAATGTAGACATGTAGATTGCTAACATGATCATCAATATAATCACAGGGAGTTCTAGATATTATTTGCTATTCACATGAAATTATATGTGATAAAGTACATGTTCATTGTTATGACTTGTGTGTGTGTGTGTGTGTGTGTGTGTGTGTGTGTGTGTGTGTGTGTGTGTGCTACAGAAGAATCTGTGGATCCTGTAGTGATCTTTCTCGCTGTCTCTTTGGGAGTGTGTGTGGTTGTGATCTTTACTCATGCTGTAACGTGTAAAGGGAGAAACTGTGAATGTTGCACTGGTGAGTCTTCATTACGTATAGATGCATTATATACAATACAAATGATTTTTATATGTGTGGTGGCCTGAGAAAACTAATAACCATTCCTGAACTGAAAGATATTTCTATTTTGTATGTTTCTCAACCACAAGTAAAGTTCTAACATTTTAAATTCTCTTTACTGCCAAAAAAGATTTCCACTGAAATGCACATTGACTGTCTAAAATAAATAAATAAATAAATGTACATGTAATTTACATCTAATGTATAAAATATAAAAGTAATAAACATTATATATATATATATATATATATATATATATATATATATATATATATATATACACACACATATATGTCTAATCAAGTTCAGAAAGGTGATCAAACATCTCTGCATCATTTAATGTAGAATGCATAATGTACTGTATGCTAGGTTTTCTGAATTGTGTGGTGTCAAAGTACGCTATAGGCAGAAAAAAAAATCCTATCAACCTGATTTTTCTTAGTTTTCCAGAATTCAGCCACAGAAACATCTCATTGTTTTTTTTTGTTTTTGTTTTTTTTTGTTTCCCCCCCCCCCCCCCCCCAGACCTCCACACATTTACTCTCACAATGATTCCTCATTTAAACAAGAACATACAGTATATATTAAATCTGGATCTGAACATGAAAATATTTGTTCTCTTTACAGGGAAAACTCAAGATTCTACGGTAAAGAAAACACCAAATCAGGTAATTAACGCTGAGACTAATTATTATTATTATTATTATTATTATTATTATTATTATTATTATTATTATTATTAGGCCTTTGGTTTCACAATAATAAAAGCCGTATTTGAGTCGTACTTTACTTGGGTACTGAAATTCAAGTGATTATCAATAAGCTCCCTGAAAATGTCTGTAGTTATATCCTTCTGAAGTCAGTAATAGTAATCCTAGATTCAGATGAAAGCTGTGTCTTGATTTTATCCTGTCTGAATTATATTACTGTAAAAATTAATCCAGCTCAAATAAGGCTAAACGTTATAATATGCTGATATTCCTATAATTTACCTACATTGTGTATATATCATTTGAAACGAATCGTTCATATCCATTCCCACAGAGCCGTGATGCAGTGGAGCTGAATTTTGCTGCCTTACACGTCAATAAAAGAAGAGGAAAGAGAGAACGAGCTTGTGATAATGTGTATACTGAAGTGATTTACTCTTCTGTTTCTTAGATATTAGATGTCATTGATTTTCTCATGTTAATTACTCTCATGGTCATAATGTTCATTAACTGGTGATGAATGAATGAATGAATGAATGAATGAATGAATAAATAAATAAATAAATAAATGCATTTGTGGTCGAGTTCACCCAAGCGTTATGAGAATAAAAATGTGGGTTTTTAAAAATTATTTTTCCCCTTTTCTTTTCTTCTTTTCTGACACGCTGAAGCTGCTCCTACTGTACTGCAAACTGTATGTATTGCTTTGAGCTTCTTTGTGAGTGGTACATATTTGAATGCGGTGACATTATTCCTCTCCAAATATGTTTTCACAAATTGATATTTACATGCATAACCCAGACGTTCCCTTTCAAAGGGAACTCCACGTTACGTTTAGCATAACACTATGGGAACGAGAATACCCACTCCGTCATACTGAGGGTACGGCCTGTTCAAAAAGACCCAAACCCAAGGGTTACTGCAAGACACTCGAGCCCGGGGTGGAATGAATATCCAGGCTATAATATCAAATGAATGTGTGTGGTGTAGACCACCCTGCAGCAGCACACACATCCTGTAAGGATACCCCTTTGGACAAAGTCTTCGAGGAGGCGACCGTCCTAGTGAGCCCTTATGCCCAGAGGTGTAGTGAGACCGTGCGCCTCAAAAGCAATAGAGATTGCATCCACTATCCAATTAGAGATGTGCTGCTTTGACACAGCATCACCTCTACTGATGCAGACCAGCAGCTGCTCTGACTTACGCCACTGGCCGGAGCGGTGGACGTAAGTACAGAGAGTCCTTACTGGACACAGCAGGTGCATTCTCTCTTGTTCCGGTGTGGGGAACAGAGGAGGGCAGAAAGCCTGCAACACCACAGGGTGGGCAGCCGATGTAGGCACTTTAGGAATATAATCCGGACTAGGATACAGTAAGGCCTTGGTTAATCCAGGGGCAAAGTCAAGGCAGGAAGGGGCAACAGAGAGAGCTTGTAGATCTCCTACTCGCTTGAAAGATGTCAGGGCCAGCAGAAGAGCTACCTTTAGAGTCAGAAGCTACTCAGAGGCTGACTCTAAGGGCTCAGATGGGGCCCCTGACAGACCTTCCAGGACCACAGAAAGGTCCCAGGAAGGTATGCGCGGCCTGCAGCTGGGCCTCAGCCACACGACACCACGCATGAACCTCGAAGTTAGAGGATGTTGCCCCACAGAGGCTCCATCAACAGGGGCGTGGCTGGCCGAAATGGCGACTACGTAAACCCTGATTGTAGAAGGAGCTCACCCCGCTGAGAAACGTTCTTGTAAGAACTCCAGGACTGTAGCTATCGCGCAGTTCACTGGGTCTGGCTGACGTTCCTCATACCACAAGACAAAAAGCCGCCACTTGAGTGCATACAATTTCCTCATGGATGGTGCTCTAGCGTTTAACATAGTCTCTACAACCTCAGTTGTGAGACCAGAATCTACGAGCCGGTACCTCTCAGGGGCCATACCCCTTACACTGTTATTGTAGGAGATGTTGGCTAGAAGGAATCAGAAGGAAGAGAGAGTGTGTAGTGGTTTATAGTCTCTAGGACAGAAGCAGGAGTTTACAGCATGCAGGATTGCTGGAGTGGAAGCGTGTAGGCCTCAGGATGACCTTAATCTCATAAATATGTAAAAGTGTATGATTTAATATGAAACATTATCAGCTACTGGAAAAAGTCTGCAGAGAGAAAAAAAAAAAAGTTTAACAAATTTGTAGTTGCTATTACTGAAAGTGGGATTTAAGCTCTTATCAAATGAAAACAAAAAACAACATGTTTTAGATTGCAGTATTTCTGTAGAGAGACAGAGCCGCAACTCATTTTATTCCTCTGACTAATGACACAGTTAGTTTGAGAAGAATAAGAGTGTATAATGAGTTATTAGTCATTAGATGGATAAACAGTACCAATACATTATAATTTGAATAAATAAACTGTACTGTGGACCAGTACAGGAAGTGATAAAAGGTAAGCAAGTGTAATGTGTTAGGGGAGATTTCATGACTGCAAGATGAAGCTTCCTCCAATGGACATGACACAAGTGTGAAACACACACTCGCACTAACACACACAGAGACACACACACACTCACACACACACACACATAGAATGAACCACAACACACACCTACACTCACACAGAGATACAGCTACTAGAGTGTGTCTTTATACTCTACACTGCCACACACACACACACACACACAGGAAGAGCCACAACACACACACACACACTCTCTCACACAGAGTCACAAATCAGTCAAGCAATATTTATTATTATTCCCTCTTATATATATATATTGCTTGTATTTTCTCATTTGTAAGTCGCTTTGGATAAAAGCGTCTGCTAAATGAATAAATGTAAATGTAAATATATATATATATATATATATATATATATATATATATATATATATACAGCCGAACATCTATGCAACTGTTTTTATTGGAAAGTTATTAACAAAACATTCCTATTAAAAATGATAATTCATCCTATGGACCATGATGGTGGTTGTATTATAGCAAAATGTACTTCTGCTTCACATTCTACTTAATCACTGGTTTATGTGGTCTAGTAAATAATACACTATGAATTTGGGATGTATTCTTTTCTAGAATTTATTTCTTTTAATTAAATTGGTGTTTAATGTTATTCCAGGTAAATATTGGTACTGTTAACAGTTGCCAAAAAAAAACAAACAAAAAAACAAACAAACAAACAAACAAAAAAAAACAATAAAAGGTAAATAAATTGCTCATTTAATTCAAAAATTCATTTTATTTTGAAAAAAATGTCTAGTGGTACTCCACGAAAGTGGCAGGAACAGCGCTATGGGTCACAGTCAGTCAGCTCAGTCTGTGATGTCAGAGCTTCACACCATAAATCCTAGGCACAAAGTGACATGTGCTCAGTTTGACCATTTGACAGTGTGGCAAGAGGAGACATGTTATACACAGACCTCAGACTGAAGATGATGATGCTGATGTGGATTACAGCGATGCTTTTTAATAAAATTGGTAAGTGTGGACCATTTTGTAGTTTTCTGATAACATGCATGTTGCTGTAATAAGGATCATTGTGCAGGCTGAACGATTAAGTGTTCGAAAAGTTCAGCTATGATTATATAGCATTATACACTGAATGGCCAGTTTATTAGGTTGTTATTTCTTGCTAGGAAAAAAAAAAACAGATTTGCTTGAAACCTACTTTCAAACACTGTTGTATATCTCCATAAATACTGGTAGCAGGAATTTATTTAAAGACAAACAACATTTTATTTTTACACCAAAGGAAATCTATGTGTATTATAGGTGGAATAAATTTTGGGTGCATTTGTTGATGTTTTCTGCGTAAACTCCAAACAGCAGATTCTACACAGAGCGAGGGCGTCAATCAACCGAACACAATGATCACTGCTGATGTGGGTGAGAACGTGACTCTGCACTGCTTTCGACCGGGAGAGGAAAATACCGATTCCATCGTCTGGTACAAACAAAAAGTCGGACACGAACCTCGTGTAATGGTCTCAGTTCACCGTGAACCCAAATATGAGAAAGAATTCAATCCACCAAAATTCAGTATTGAGAAAGAAATAAAAGAAAAAGGCTTCCATTTGAAAATTGCCAACGTGGAACCATCAGATGAAGCCGTGTATTACTGTGGATATAGAAAATTTTTAATAAGGTTTGGAAAGGGAACATTTTTAGCAGTGAAAGGTGAGAACTTTTATATGCATAGATTCATTTTAATTAGTTTTATATGTCCTTTTCTTAAACATGGAATTTATTTTTAGGTGTTTGATGGTGTGTATATTCCACACATTATAATGCTGTAGGCATAATAAATAAATAAATAAATAAATAAATAAATAAATAAATAACTAGGACCTTACTAAGCTATTACACTGAACAGGTGATGGAGATGTAAAAGTGTCAGTGTTCCAGAGCGGCGTGTCGGACTCGGTTCCTGCAGGAGCGTCAGTGACTCTGCAGTGCTCGGTTCTCTCTGAGAGCAGATCAGCAGAACTCCAAGTGCTCTGGTTCAGAGCTGCTCCACCACAATCCCGTCCTCAAATCATTTACACTCATCACAACAGCAGCCGTCAGTGTGAGAGCGGCTCTTCTACACACACCTGTGTGTACAACTTCTCCAAGAACATCCTCAGCCTCAATGATACTGGAACTTACTACTGCGCTGTGGCCGTGTGTGGGAAGATCATTTTTGGGAACGGGACACGAGTACAGTTGGGTAAGAACACATTCATTGACTCAAAGTATGCATAATATATTAAAATTTAAAATTGGTTTAATTTTTTTTTTTTTTAAATGTAGACATGTAGATTGCTAACATGATCATCAATATAATCACAGGGAGTTCTAGATATTATTTGCTATTCACATGAAATTATATGTGATAAAGTACATGTTCATTGTTATGACTTGTGTGTGTGTGTGTGTGTGTGTGTGTGTGTGTGTGTGTGTGTGTGTGTGTGTGCTACAGAAGAATCTGTGGATCCTGTAGTGATCTTTCTCGCTGTCTCTTTGGGAGTGTGTGTGGTTGTGATCTTTACTCATGCTGTAACGTGTAAAGGGAGAAACTGTGAATGTTGCACTGGTTAGTCTTCATTACGTATAGATGCATTATATACAATACAAATGATTTTTATATGTGTGGTGGCCTGAGAAAACTAATAACCATTCCTGAACTGAAAGATATTTCTCTTCTGCATGTTTCTCAATCACAAGTAAAGTTCTAACATTTTAAATTCTCTTTACTGCCAAAAAAGATTTCCACTGAAATGCACATTGACTGTCTAAAATAAATAAATAAATAAATAAATAAATAAATAAATAAATCTACATGTAATTTACATCTAATGTATAAAATATAAAAATAATAAACACACACACACACACACACATATATATATATATATATATATATATATATATATATATATATATATATATATATATATACACATATATGTCTAATCAAGTTCAGAAAGGTGATCAAACATCTCTGCATCATTTAATGTAGAATGCATAATGTACTGTATGCTAGGTTTTCTGAATTGTGTGGTGTCAAAGTACGCTATAGGCAGAAAAAAAAAATCCTATCAACCTGATTTTTCTTAGTTTTCCAGAATTCAGCCACAGAAACATCTCATTGGTGTTGTTTTTTTGTCCCTCCCCCCCCCCAGACCTCCACACATTTACTCTCACAATGATTCCTCATTTAAACAAGAACATACAGTATATATTAAATCTGGATCTGAACATGAAAATATTTGTTCTCTTTACAGGGAAAACTCAAGATTCTACGGTAAAGAAAACACCAAATCAGGTAATTAACGCTGAGACTAATTATTATTATTATTATTATTATTATTATTATTATTATTATTATTATTATTATTAGGCCTTTGGTTTCACAATAATAAAAGCCGTATTTGAGTCGTACTTTACTTGGGTATTGAAATTCAAGTGATTATCAATAAGCTCCCTGAAAATGTCTGTAGTTATATCCTTCTGAAGTCAGTAATAGTAATCCTAGATTCAGATGAAAGCTGTGTCTTGATTTTATCCTGTCTGAATTATATTACTGTAAAAATTAATCCAGCTCAAATAAGGCTAAACGTTATAATATGCTGATATTCCTATAATTTACCTACATTGTGTATATATCATTTGAAACGAATCGTTCATATCCATTCCCACAGAGCCGTGATGCAGTGGAGCTGAATTTTGCTGCCTTACACGTCAATAAAAGAAGAGGAAAGAGAGAACGAGCTTGTGATAATGTGTATACTGAAGTCATTTACTCTTCTGTTTCTTAGATATTAGATGTCATTGATTTTCTCATGTTAATTACTCTCATGGTCATAATGTTCATTAACTGGTGATGAATGAATGAATGAATGAATAAATAAATAAATAAATAAATAAAGTAATTAATACATGCATTTGTGGTCGAGTTCACCCAAGCGTTATGAGAATAAAAATGTGGGTTTTTTAAAAATTATTTTTCCCCTTTTCTTTTCTTCTTTTCTGACACGCTGAAGCTGCTCCTACTGTACTGCAAACTGTATGTATTGCTTTGAGCTTCTTTGTGAGTGGTACATATTTGAATGCGGTGACATTATTCCTCTCCAAATATGTTTTCACAAATTGATATTTACATGCATAACCCAGACGTTCCCTTTCAAAGGGAACTCCACGTTGCGTTTAGCATAACACTATGGGAACGAGAATACCCACTCCGTCATACTGAGGGTACGGCCTGTTCAAAAAGACCCAAACCCAAGGGTTACTGCAAGACACTCGAGCCCGGGGTGGAATGAATATCCAGGCTGTAATATCAAATGAATGTGTGTGGTGTAGACCACCCTGCAGCAGCACACACATCCTGTAAGGATACCCCTTTGGACAAAGTCTTCGAGGAGGCGACCGTCCTAGTGAGCCCTTATGCCCAGAGGTGTAGTGAGACCGTGCGCCTCAAAAGCAATAGAGATTGCATCCACTATCCAATTAGAGATGTGCTGCTTTGACACAGCATCACCTCTACTGATGCAGACCAGCAGCTGCTCTGACTTACGCCACTGGCCGGAGCGGTGGACGTAAGTACAGAGAGTCCTTACTGGACACAGCAGGTGCATTCTCTCTTGTTCCGGTGTGGGGAACAGAGGAGGGCAGAAAGCCTGCAACACCACAGGGTGGGCAGCCGATGTAGGCACTTTAGGAATATAATCCGGACTAGGATACAGGAAGATGTTGGTTAATCCAGGGGCAAAGTCAAAGCAGGAATGGGCAACAGAGAGCTTGTAGATCTCCTACTCGCTTGAAAGATGTCAGGGCCAGCAGAAGAGCTACCTTTAGAGTCAGAAGCTTCTCAGAGGCTGACTCTAAGGGCTCAGATGGGGCCCCTGACAGACCTTCCAGGACCACAGAAAGGTCCCAGGAAGGTATGCGCGGCCTGCAGATGGGCCTCAGCCACACGACACCACGCATGAACCTCGAAGTTAGAGGATGTTGCCCCACAGAGGCTGCATCAACAGGGGCGTGGCTGGCCGAAATGGCGACTATGTAAACCCTGATTGTAGAAGGAGCTCACCCCGCTGAGAAACGTTCTTGTAAGAACTCCAGGACTGTAGCTATCGCGCAGTTCACTGGGTCTGGCTGACGTTCCTCATACCACAAGACAAAAAGCCGCCACTTGAGTGCATACAATTTCCTCATGGATGGTGCTCTAGCGTTTAACATAGTCTCTACAACCTCAGTTGTGAGACCAGAATCTACGAGCCAGTACCTCTCAAGGGCCATACCCCTTACACTGTTATTGTAGGAGATGTTGGCTAGAAGGAATCAGAAGGAAGAGAGAGTGTGTAGTGGTTTATAGTCTCTAGGACAGAAGCAGGAGTTTACAGCATGCAGGATTGCTGGAGTGGAAGCGTGTAGGCCTCAGGATGACCTTAATCTCATAAATATGTAAAAGTGTATGATTTCATATGAAACATTATCAGCTACTGGAAAAAGTCTGAAGAGAGAAAAAAAAAAAAGTTTGACAAATTTGTAGTTGCTATTACTGAAAGTGGGATTTAAGCTCTTATCAAATGAAAACAAAAAACAACATGTTTTAGATTGCAGTATTTCTGTAGAGAGACAGAGCCGCAACTCATTTTATTCCTCTGACTAATGACACAGTTAGTTTGAGAAGAATAAGAGTGTATAATGAGTTATTAGTCATTAGATGGATAAACAGTACCAATACATTATAATTTGAATAAATAAACTGTACTGTGGACCAGTACAGGAAGTGATAAAAGGTAAGCAAGTGTAATGTGTTAGGGGAGATTTCATGACTGCAAGATGAAGCTTCCTCCAATGGACATGACACAAGTGTGAAACACACACTCGCACTAACACACACAGAGACACACACACACTCACACACACACACATAGAATGAACCACAACACACACCCACACTCACACAGAGATACAGCTACTAGAGTGTGTCTTGGTACTCTACACTGCCACACACACACACACACACACACAGGAAGAGCCACAACACACACACACACACTCTCTCACACAGAGTCACAAATCAGTCAAGCAATATTTATTATTATTCCCTCTTATATATATATATATATATATATATATATATATATTGCTTGTATTTTCTCATTTGTAAGTCGCTTTGGATAAAAGCGTCTGCTAAATGAATAAATGTAAATGTAAAATGTAAAATATATATATATATATATATATATATATATATATATATATATATATATATATATATATATATATATATATACAGCCGAACATCTATGCAACTGTTTTTATTTGAAAGTTATTAACAAAACATTCCTATTAAAAATGATAATTCATCCTATGGACCATGATGGTGGTTGTATTATAGCAAAATGTACTTCTGCTTCACATTCTACTTAATCACTGGTTTATGGGGTCTAGTAAATAATACACTATGAATTTGGGATGTATTCTTTTCTAGAATTTATTTCTTTTAATTAATTGGTGTTTAATGCTATTCCAGGTAAATATTGGTATTGTTAACAGTTGCAAAAAAACCCCAAAACAACACACAATAAAAGGTAAATAAATTGCTTATTAAATTCAAAAATTCATTTTATTTTGAAAAAAATGTCTAATGGGACTCCACGAAAGTGGCAGGAACAGCGCTATGGGTCACAGTCAGTCAGCTCAGTCTGTGATGTCAGAGCTTCACACCATAAATATTTGGCACAAAGTGCCATGTGCTCAGTTTGACCATCTGACAGTGTGGCAAGAGGAGACATGTTATACACAGACCTCAGACTGAAGATGATGACGCTGATGTGGATTACAGCGATGCTTTTTAATAAAATTGGTAAGTGTGGACCATTTTGTAGTTTTCTGATAACATGCATGTTGCTGTAATAAGGATCATTGTGCAGGCTGAACGATTAAGTGTTCGAAAAGTTCAGCTATGATTATATAGCATTATACACTGAATGGCCAGTTTATTAGGCTGTTATTTCTTGCTAGGAAAAAAAAAAAAACAGATTTGCTTGAAACCTACTTTCAAACACTGTTGTATATCTCCATAAATACTGGTAGCAGGAATTTATTTAAAGACAAACAACATTTTATTTTTACACCAAAGGAAATCTATGTGTATTATAGGTGGAATAAATTTTGGGTGCATTTGTTGATGTTTTCTGCGTAAACTCCAAACAGCAGATTCTACACAGAGCGAGGGCGTCAATCAACCGAACACAATGATCACTGCTGATGTGGGTGAGAACGTGACTCTGCACTGCTTTCGACTGGGAGAGGAAAATACCCATTCCATCGTCTGGTACAAACACAAAGTCGGACACGAACCTCATGTAATGGTCTCAGTTCAGCATGAACCCAGTTATGAGAAAGAATTCAATCCACCAAAATTCAGTATTGAGAAAGAAATAAAAGAAAAAGGCTTCCATTTGAAAATTGCCAACGTGGAACCATCAGATGAAGCCGTGTATTACTGTGGATATAGAAAATTTTTTATAAGGTTTGGAAAGGGAACATTTTTTAGCAGTGAAAGGTGAGAATTTTTATATGCATAGATTCATTTTAATTAGTTTTATATGTCCTTTTCTTAAACATGGAATTTATTTTTAGGTGTATGATGGTGTGTATATTCCACACATTATAATGCTGTAGGCATAATAAATAAATAAATAAATAAATAAATAATAAATAAATAAATAAATAGGACCTTACTAAGCTATTACACTGAACAGGTGATGGAGATGTAAAAGTGTCAGTGTCCCAGAGCGGCGTGTCGGACTCGGTTCCTGCAGGAGCGTCGGTGACTCTGCAGTGCTCGGTTCTCTCTGAGAGCAGATCAGCAGAACTCCAAGTGCTCTGGTTCAGAGCTGCTCCACCACAATCCCATCCTCAAACCATTTACACTCATCACAACAGCAGCCATCAGTGTGAGAGCGGCTCTTCTACACACACCTGTGTGTACAACTTCTCCAAGAACATCCTCAGCCTCAATGATACTGGAACTTACTACTGCGCTGTGGCCGTGTGTGGGAAGATCATTTTTGGGAACGGGACACGAGTACAGTTGGGTAAGAACACATTCACCTACTCAAAGTGTGCATAGTATATTTTAATATTATTATTATTTTATTTTGAAATGTAGAAATGTAGATTGCTAACATGATCATCAATATAATCACAGGGAGTTCTAGATATTATTTGCTATTCACATGAAATTATATGTGATAAAGTACATGTTCATTGTTATGACTTGTGTGTGTGTGTGTGTGTGTGTGTGTGTGTGTGTGTGTGTGTGTGTGTGTGCTACAGAAGAATCTGTGGATCCTGTAGTGATCTTTCTCGCTGTCTCTTTGGGAGTGTGTGTGGTTGTGATCTTTACTCATGTTGTAACGTGTAAAGGGAGAAACTGTGAATGTTGCACTGGTGAGTCTTCATTACGTATAGATGCATTATATACAATACAAATGATTTTTATATGTGTGGTGGCCTGAGAAAACTAATAACCATTCCTGAACTGAAAGATATTTCTCTTCTGCATGTTTCTCAATCACAAGTAAAGTTCTAACATTTTAAATTCTCTTTACTGCCAAAAAAGATTTCCACTGAAATGCACATTGACTGTCTAAAATAAATAAATAAATAAATAAATAAATAAATAAATAAATCTACATGTAATTTACATCTAATGTATAAATATAAAAATAATAAACACACACACACACACACATATATATTATATATATATATATATATATATATATATATATATATATATACACATATATGTCTAATCAAGTTCAGAAAGGTGATCAAACATCTCTGCATCATTTAATGTAGAATGCATAATGTACTGTATGCTAGGTTTTCTGAATTGTGTGTGTCAAAGTACGCTATAGGCAGAAAAAAAAATCCCTATCAACCTGATTTTTCTTAGTTTTCCAGAATTCAGCCACAGAAACATCTCATTGGTGTTGTTTTTTGTCCCTCCCCCCCCCCAGACCTCCACACATTTACTCTCACAATGATTCCTCATTTAAACAAGAACATACAGTATATATTAAATCTGGATCTGAACATGAAAATATTTGTTCTCTTTACAGGGAAAACTCAAGATTCTACGGTAAAGAAAACACCAAATCAGGTAATTAACGCTGAGACTAATTATTATTATTATTATTATTATTATTATTATTATTATTATTATTATTATTAGGCCTTTGTTTCACAATAATAAAAGCCGTATTTGAGTCGTACTTTACTTGGGTACTGAAATTCAAGTGATTATCAATAAGCTCCCTGAAAATGTCTGTAGTTATATCCTTCTGAAGTCAGTAATAGTAATCCTAGATTCAGATGAAAGCTGTGTCTTGATTTTATCCTGTCTGAATTATATTACTGTAAAAATTAATCCAGCTCAAATAAGGCTAAACGTTATAATATGCTGATATTCCTATAATTTACCTACATTGTGTATATATCATTTGAAACGAATCGTTCATATCCATTCCCACAGAGCCGTGATGCAGTGGAGCTGAATTTTGCTGCCTTACACGTCAATAAAAGAAGAGGAAAGAGAGAACGAGCTTGTGATAATGTGTATACTGAAGTCATTTACTCTTCTGTTTCTTAGATATTAGATGTCATTGATTTCTCATGTTAATTACTCTCATGGTCATAATGTTCATTAACTGGTGATGAATGAATGAATGAATGAATGAATGAATGAATGAATAAATAAATAAATAAATAAATGCATTTGTGGTCGAGTTCACCCAAGTGTTATGAGAATAAAAATGTGGGTTTTTAAAAATTATTTTTCCCCTTTTCTTTTCTTCTTTTCTGACACGCTGAAGCCGCTCCTACTGTACTGCAAACTGTATGTATTGCTTTGAGCTTCTTTGTGAGTGGTACATATTTGAATGCGGTGACATTATTCCTGTCCAAATATGTTTTCACAAATTGATATTTACATGCATAACCCAGACGTTCCCTTTCAAAGGGAACTCCACGTTGCGTTTAGCATAACACTATGGGAACAAGAATACCCACTCCGTCATACTGAGGGTACGGCCTGTTCAAAAAGACCCAAACCCAAGGGTTACTGCAAGACACTCGAGCCCGGGGTGGAATGAATATCCAGGCTGTAATATCAAATGAATGTGTGTGGTGTAGACCACCTGCAGCAGCACACACATCCTGTAAGGATACCCCTTTGGACAAAGTCTTCGAGGAGGCGACCGTCCTAGTGAGCCCTTATGCCCAGAGGTGTAGTGAGACCGTGCGCCTCAAAAGCAATAGAGATTGCTTCCACTATCCAATTAGAGATGTGCTGCTTTGACACAGCATCACCTCTACTGATGCAGACCAGCAGCTGCTCTGACTTACGCCACTGGCCGGAGCAGTGGACGTAAGTACAGAGAACCCTTACTGGACACAGCAGGTGCATTCTCTCTTGTTCCGGTGTGGGGAACAGAGGAGGGCAGAAAGCCTGCAACACCACAGGGTGGGCAGCCGATGTAGGCACTTTAGGAATATAATCCGGACTAGGATACAGTAAGGCCTTGGTTAATCCAGGGGCAAAGTCAAGGCAGGAAGGGGCAACAGAGAGAGCTTGTAGATCTCCTACTCGGTGAAAGATGTCAGGGCCAGCAGAAGAGCTACCTTTAGAGTCAGAAGCTTCTCAGAGCCTGACTCTAAGGGCTCAGATGGGGCCCCTGACAGACCTTCCAGGACCACAGAAAGGTCCCAGGAAGGTATGCGCGGCCTGCAGCTGGGCCTCAGCCACACGACACCACGCATGAACCCTCGAAGTTAGAGGATGTTGCCCCACAGAGGCTGCATCAACAGGGGCGTGGCTGGCCGAAATGGCGACTATGTAAACCCTGATTGTAGAAGGAGCTCACCCCGCTGAGAAACGTTCTTGTAAGAACTCCAGGACTGTAGCTATCGCGCCGTTCACTGGGTCTGGCTGACGTTCCTCATACCACAAGACAAAAAGCCGCCACTTGAGTGCATACAATTTCCTCATGGATGTGCTCTAGCGTTTAACATAGTCTCTACAACCTCAGTTGTGAGACCAGAATCTACGAGCCGGTACCTCTCAGGGGCCATACCCCTTACACTGTTATTGTAGGAGATGTTGGCTAGAAGGAATCAGAAGGAAGAGAGAGTGTGTAGTGGTTTATAGTCTCTAGGACAGAAGCAGGAGTTTACAGCATGCAGGATTGCTGGAGTGGAAGCGTGTAGGCCTCAGGATGACCTTAATCTCATAAATATGTAAAAGTGTATGATTTAATATGAAACATTATCAGCTACTGGAAAAAGTCTGCAGAGAGAAAAAAAAAAAAGTTTAACAAATTTGTAGTTGCTATTACTGAAAGTGGGATTTAAGCTCTTATCAAATGAAAACAAAAAACAACATGTTTTAGATTGCAGTATTTCTGTAGAGAGACAGAGCCGCAACTCATTTTATTCCTCTGACTAATGACACAGTTAGTTTGAGAAGAATAAGAGTGTATAATGAGTTATTAGTCATTAGATGGATAAACAGTACCAATACATTATAATTTGAATAAATAAACTGTACTGTGGACCAGTACAGGAAGTGATAAAAGGTAAGCAAGTGTAATGTGTTAGGGAGATTTCATGACTGCAAGATGAAGCTTCCTCCAATGGACATGACACAAGTGTGAAACACACACTCGCAACTAACACACACAGAGACACACACACACTCACACACACACACATAGAATGAACCACAACACACACCCACACTCACACAGAGATACAGCTACTAGAGTGTGTCTTGGTACTCTACACTGCCACACACACACACACACACAACAGGAAGAGCCACAACACACACACACACACTCTCTCACACAGAGTCACAAATCAGTCAAGCAATATTTATTATTATTCCCTCTTATATATATATATATATATATATATATATATATATATATATTGCTTGTATTTTCTCATTTGTAAGTCGCTTTGGATAAAAGCATCTGCTAAATGAATAAATGTAAATGTATATATATATATATACAGCCGAACATCTATGCAACTGTTTTTATTTGAAAGTTATTAACAAAACATTCCTATTAAAAATAATAATTCATCCTATGGACCATGATGGTGGTTGTATTATAGCAAAATGTACTTCTGCTTCACATTCTACTTAATCACTGGTTTATGGGGTCTAGTAAATAATACACTATGAATTTGGGATGTATTCTTTTCTAGAATTTATTTCTTTTAATTAAATTGGTGTTTAATGCTATTCAGGTAAATATTGGTATTGTTAACAGTTGCAAAAAAAAAAATAAATAAAAAAATAAAAAACAATAAAAGGTAAATAAATTGCTTATTAAATTCAAAAATTCATTTTATTTTGAAAAAAAAAATGTCTAGTGGTACTCACGAAAGTGGCAGGAACAGCGCTATGGGTCACAGTCAGTCAGCTCAGTCTGTGATGTCAGAGCTTCACACCATAAATCCTAGGCACAAAGTGACATGTGCTCAGTTTGACCATTTGACAGTGTGGCAAGAGGAGACATGTTATACACAGACCTCAGACTGAAGATGATGACGCTGATGTGGATTACAGCGATGCTTTTTAATAAAATTGGTAAGTGTGGACCATTTTGTAGTTTTCTGATAACATGCATGTTGCTGTAATAAGGATCATTGTGCAGGCTGAACGATTAAGTGTTCGAAAAGTTCAGCTATGATTATATAGCATTATACACTGAATGGCCAGTTATTAGGTTGTTATTTCTTGCTAGGAAAAAAAAAAACAGATTTGCTTGAAACCTACTTTCAAACACTGTTGTATATCTCCATAAATACTGGTAGCAGGAATTTATTTAAAGACAAACAACATTTTATTTCTACACCAAAGGAAATCTATGTGTATTATAGGTGGAATAAATTTTGGGTGCATTTGTTGATGTTTTCTGCGTAAACTCCAAACAGCAGATTCTACACAGAGCGAGGGCGTCAATCAACCGAACACAATGATCACTGCTGATGTGGGTGAGAACGTGACTCTGCACTGCTTTCGACCGGGAGAGGAAAATACCTATTCCATCGTCTGGTACAAACAAAAAGTCGGACACGAACCTCGTGTAATGGTCTCAGTTCACCATGAACCCAAATATGAGAAAGAATTCAATCCACCAAAATTCAGTATTGAGAAAGAAATAAAAGAAAAAGGCTTCCATTTGAAAATTGCCAACGTGGAACCATCAGATGAAGCCGTGTATTACTGTGGATATAGAGACTTTTTAATAAGGTTGGAAAGGGAACATTTTTAGCAGTGAAAGGTGAGAATTTTTATATGCATAGATTCATTTTAATTAGTTTTATATGTCCTTTTCTTAAACATGGAATTTATTTTTAGGTGTTTGATGGTGTGTATATTCCACACATTATAATGCTGTAGCATAATAAATAAATAAATAAATAAATAAATAAATAAACAAATAAATAAATAACTAGGACCTTACTAAGCTATTACACTGAACAGGTGATGGAGATGTAAAAGTGTCAGTGTCCCAGAGCGGCGTGTCGGACTCGGTTCCTGCAGGAGCGTCAGTGACTCTGCAGTGCTCGGTTCTCTCTGAGAGCAGATCAGCAGAACTCCAAGTGCTCTGGTTCAGAGCTGCTCCGCCACAATCCCATCCTCAAATCATTTACACTCATCACAACAGCAGCCGTCAGTGTGAGAGCGGCTCTTCTACACACACCCGTGTGTACAACTTCTCCAAGAACATCCTCAGCCTCAATGATACTGGAACTTACTACTGCGCTGTGGCCGTGTGTGGGAAGATCATTTTTGGGAACGGGACACGAGTACAGTTGGGTAAGAACACATTCACCTACTCAAAGTGTGCATAGTATATTTTAATATTATTATTATTTTATTTTTTAATGTAGAAATGTAGATTGCTAACATGATCATCAATATAATCACAGGGAGTTCTAGATATTATTTGCTATTCACATGAAATTATATGTGATAAAGTACATGTTCATTGTTATGACTTGTGTGTGTGTGTGTGTGTGTGTGTGTGTGTGTGTGTGTGTGTGCGTGTGTGTGTGTGTGTGTGTGTGTGTGCTACAGAAGAATCTGTGGATCCTGTAGTGATCTTTCTCGCTGTCTCTTTGGGAGTGTGTGTGGTTGTGATCTTTACTCATGTTGTAACGTGTAAAGGGAGAAACTGTGAATGTTGCACTGGTGAGTCTTCATTACGTATAGATGCATTATATACAATACAAATCATTTTTATATGTGTGGTGGCCTGAGAAAACTAATAACCATTCCTGAACTGAAAGATATTTCTATTTTGTATGTTTCTCAACCACAAGTAAAGTTCTAACATTTTAAATTCTCTTTACTGCCAAAAAAGATTTCCACTGAAATGCACATTGACTGTCTAAAATAAATAAATAAATAAATCTACATGTAATTTACATCTAATGTATAAAATATAAAAGTAATAAACATTATATATATATATATATATATATATATATATATATATATATATATATATATACACACACATATATGTCTAATCAAGTTCAGAAAGGTGATCAAACATCTCTGCATCATTTAATGTAGAATGCATAATGTACTGTATGCTAGGTTTTCTGAATTGTGTGGTGTCAAAGTACGCTATAGGCAGAAAAAAAAATCCTATCAACCTGATTTTTCTTAGTTTTCCAGAATTCAGCCACAGAAACATCTCATTGGTTTTTTTTGTTTTTGTTTTTTTTTTGTTCCCCCCCCCCCCCAGACCCCAACACATTTACTCTCACAATGATTCCTCATTTAAACAAGAACATACAGTATATATTAAATCTGGATCTGAACATGAAAATATTTGTTCTCTTTACAGGGAAAACTCAAGATTCTACGGTAAAGAAAACACCAAATCAGGTAATTAACGCTGAGACTAATTATTATTATTATTATTATTATTATTATTATTATTATTATTATTATTAAGCCTTTGGTTTCACAATAATAAAAGCCGTATTTGAGTCGTACTTTACGTGGGTACTGAAATTCAAGTGATTATCAATAAGCTCCCTGAAAATGTCTGTAGTTATATCCTTCTGAAGTCAGTAATAGTAATCCTAGATTCAGATGAAAGCTGTGTCTTGATTTTATCCTGTCTGAATTATATTACTGTAAAAATTAATCCAGCTCAAATGAGGCTAAACGTTATAATATGCTGATATTCCTATAATTTACCTACATTGTGTATATATCATTTGAAACGAATCGTTCATATCCATTCCCACAGAGCCGTGATGCAGTGGAGCTGAATTTTGCTGCCTTACACGTCAATAAAAGAAGAGGAAAGAGAGAACGAGCTTGTGATAATGTGTATACTGAAGTCATTTACTCTTCTGTTTCTTAGATATTAGATGTCATTGATTTTCTCATGTTAATTACTCTCATGGTCATAATGTTCATTAACTGGTGATGAATGAATGAATGAATGAATAAATAAATAAATAAATTAATAAAGTAATTAATAAATGCATTTGTGGTCGAGTTCACCCAAGCGTTATGAGAATAAAAATGTGGGTTTTTTAAAAATTATTTTTCCCCTTTTCTTTTCTTCTTTTCTGACACGCTGAAGCCGCTCCTACTGTACTGCAAACTGTATGTATTGCTTTGAGCTTCTTTGTGAGTGGTACATATTTGAATGCGGTGACATTATTCCTGTCCAAATATGTTTTCACAAATTGATATTTACATGCATAACCCAGACGTTCCCTTTCAAAGGGAACTCCACGTTGTGTTTAGCATAACACTATGGGAACGAGAATACCCACTCCGTCATACTGAGGGTACGGCCTGTTCAAAAAGACCCAAACCCAAGGGTTACTGCAAGACACTCGAGCCCGGGGTGGAATGAATATCCAGGCTGTAATATCAAATGAATGTGTGTGGTGTAGACCACCCTGCAGCAGCACACACATCCTGTAAGGATACCCCTTTGGACAAAGTCTTCGAGGAGGCGACCGTCCTAGTGAGCCCTTATGCCCAGAGGTGTAGTGAGACCGTGCGCCTCAAAAGCAATAGAGATTGCATCCACTATCCAATTAGAGATGTGCTGCTTTGACAGAGCATCACCTCTACTGATGCAGACCAGCAGCTGCTCTGACTTACGCCACTGGCCGGAGCGGTGGACGTAAGTACAGTGAACCCTTACTGGACACAGCAGGTGCATTCTCTCTTGTTCCGGTGTGGGGAACAGAGGAGGGCAGAAAGCCTGCAACACCACAGGGTGGGCAGCCGATGTAGGCACTTTAGGAATATAATCCGGACTAGGATACAGTAAGGCCTTGGTTAATCCAGGGGCAAAGTCAAAGCAGGAATGGGCAACACAGAGAGCTTGTAGATCTCCTACTCGCTTGAAAGATGTCAGGGCCAGCAGAAGAGCTACCTTTAGAGTCAGAAGCTTCTCAGAGGCTGACTCTAAGGGCTCAGATTGGGCCCCTGACAGACCTTCCAGGACCACAGAAAGGTCCCAGGAAGGTATGCGCGGCCTGCAGCTGGGCCTCAGCCACACGACACCACGCATGAACCTCGAAGTTAGAGGATGTTGCCCCACAGAGGCTCCATCAACAGGGGCGTGGCTGGCCGAAATGGCGACTACGTAAACCCTGATTGTAGAAGGAGCTCACCCCGCTGAGAAACGTTCTTGTAAGAACTCCAGGACTGTAGCTATCGCGCAGTTCACTGGGTCTAGCTGACGTTCCTCATACCACAAGACAAAAAGCCGCCACTTGAGTGCATACAATTTCCTCATGGATGGTGCTCTAGCGTTTAACATAGTCTCTACAACCTCAGTTGTGAGACCAGAATCTACGAGCCGGTACCTCTCAGGGGCCATACCCCTTACACTGTTATTGTAGGAGATGTTGGCTAGAAGAATCAGAAGGAAGAGAGAGTGTGTAGTGGTTTATAGTCTCTAGGACAGAAGCAGGAGTTTACAGCGTGCAGGATTGCTGGAGTGGAAGCGTGTAGGCCTCAGGATGACCTTAATCTCATAAATATGTAAAAGTGTATGATTTAATATGAAACATTATCAGCTACTGGAAAAAGTCTGAAGAGAGAAAAAAAAAAGTTTAACAAATTTGTAGTTGCTATTACTGAAAGTGGGATTTAAGCTCTTATCAAATGAAAACAAAAAACAACATGTTTTAGATTGCAGTATTTCTGTAGAGAGACAGAGCCGCAACTCATTTTATTCCTCTGACTAATGACACAGTTAGTTTGAGAAGAATAAGAGTGTATAATGAGTTATTAGTCATTAGATGGATAAACATACCAACACATTATAATTTGAATAAATAAACTGTACTGTGGACCAGTACAGGAAGTGATAAAAGGTAAGCAAGTGTAATGTGTTAGGGGAGATTTCATGACTGCAAGATGAAGCTTCCTCCAATGGACATGACACAAGTGTGAAACACACACTCGCACTAACACACACAGAGACACACACACACTCACACACACACACATAGAATGAACCACAACACACACCCACACTCACACAGAGATACAGCTACTAGAGTGTGTCTTGGTACTCTACACTGCCACACACACACACACACACACAGGAAGAGCCACAACACACACACACACACACTCTCTCACACAGAGTCACAAATCAGTCAAGCAATATTTATTATTATTCCCTCTTATATATATATATATATATATATATATATATATATATATATATATATATATATATATATATATATATATATATATAAGAGGGAATAATAATAAAATAATTAAAAAAATATATTTTTTTCTCTTTACAGAGAAAACTCAAGATTCTACGGTAAAGAAAACACCAAATCAGGTAATTAACACTGAGACTAATTATTATTATTATTATTATTATTATTATTATTATTATTATTAGGCCGTTGGTTTCACAATAATAAAAGCCGTATTTGAGTCGTACTTTACTTGGGTACTGAAATTCAAGTGATTATCAATAAGCTCCCTGAAAATGTCTGTAGTTATATCCTTCTGAAGTCAGTAATAGTAATCCTAGATTCAGATGAAAGCTGTGTCTTGATTTTATCCTGTCTGAATTATATTACTGTAAAAATTAATCCAGCTCAAATGAGGCTAAACGTTATAATATGCTGATATTCCTATAATTTACCTACATTGTGTATATATCATTTGAAACGAATCGTTCATATCCATTCCCACAGAGCCGTGATGCAGTGGAGCTGAATTTTGCTGCCTTACACGTCAATAAAAGAAGAGGAAAGAGAGAACGAGCTTGTGATAATGTGTATACTGAAGTGATTTACTCTTCTGTTTCTTAGATATTAGATGCCATTGATTTTCTCATGTTAATTACTCTCATGGTCATAATGTTCAGCCTGATAGGAAAACATTAACTGGTGATAAATAAATAAATAAATAAATAAATAAATAAATGCATTTGTGGTTGAGTTCACCCAAGTTTTGAGAATGAAAATGTGGGTTTTTAAAAGTCTTTTTCTTCTTCTTTTATTCTCATTATTGGCTTTATCTGTCACATTTGCAGAGTACCAGGTGAAAGACCAAAACTGATTGTCTTTTGGATAGCGAGTTAATATTCGCCATTTAGTATACAGTAGGGGTGTAACACCATGTTATTATTTGTATTTTTATTTGTGTAGACTTCCTGTTAGACTTCACTATTTACTGTAGAGATTTGTTTTGTATTGTTTAGACCATATTCATTTCAAGTCAGTACTGTCTGACTACAAGCATGGCCGCCACAGGCTAAAACTCCCAACGCATACTCACTGTCATGCTCAAGCGTACCTGATTAATGCTCTAGCATGCCCGAGGCCTGTGGCACATAGCCGGCTTTGGTGACTACCCGGGTATGTTTGAATTTAGTTTAGTTTTTTAGCGGTTTTCATCACCATGCTAACTTGCAATACATGGATAACCTGCTCCAGAGCAGGATTTATTCTAGGTAAAAAAATCACAAACCCAAATTGGACCAATTAGCTGTTAGCAAAGTGAGATAAATCAGACGCACCAAAGTTAACACGTTAGTGTTTGTAGCAATGGCTTCACTGTATGTGGAGAATACTGTGGAGCTCAGACCGCAAATAATAATAAAGGCACTTTGAAGGGAAAGAACTTTTGAGGTACAGACACAACCCCCTGTCTTTTCCTGATGACCCTCTGTTTTCGATTTTCAGCAGATGGTATAGTTTATTAAAAAGCTGACACGCTGAAGCCACTCTTCCTGTACTGCAAACTGTATGTATTGCTTTGAGCTCCTTTGCGAGTGGTACATAATTGCATATGGTGACATTATACCTGTTCAAATATATTTTCACCAATTGATATTTATTTTATTAATATTTACATATTAAAAGAATTTATGTTTACATACAATTACATGAAATATTTTGGGTTTATAAGTTTTCAATCTCATTCACTCCTGTGTATTTATCCAGTTTTCTTCAAGACCGTCATTCCACTGTGTGTTCCTGCAGTGATTTCTGTTTATTTGTGATGGATTGGCACTGTTCTTCATTTTGATTTCCATTAAGTGCTCTGTTTCAGTAATAATTACAGCACATTTACAGTGAGGGAAAAAACTATTTGATCCCCTGCTGATTTTGGATGTTTGCCCACTGACAAAGAAATGATCATTCTATAATTTTAATGGTAGATTTATTTGAACAGTGAGAGACAGAATAACAACAAGAAAATCCAGAAAAACGCATGTCAAAAATGTTATAAATTGATTTGCATTTTAATGAGGGAAATAAGTATTTGACTCCTCTGCAAAACATGACTTAGTACTTGGTGGCAAAACCTTTGTTGGCAATCACAGAGGTCAGACGTTTCTTGTAGTTGGCCACCAGGTTTGCACACATCTCAGGAGGGATTTTGTCCCACTCCTCTTTGCAGATCTTCTCCAAGTCATTAAGGTTTCGAGGCTGACGTTTGGCAACTCGAACCTTCAGCTCCCTCCACAGATTTTGTATGGGATTAAGGTCTGGAGACTGGCTAGGCCACTCCAGGACCTTAATGTGCTTCTTCTTGAGCCACTCCTTTGTTGCCTTGGCAGTGTGTTTTGGGTCATTGTCGTGCTGGAATAACCATCCACGACCCACGCACCGTCAGCCTCTATTATCTGAAGTGAAGACAAAATTCACAGGCCTGCGCTGGTATGACAAAGCTACGCAACGTTTCGTTCCCTTCTCCGGGTACAGGGTTACATGCATAACCCAGATGTTCCCTTTCAAAGGGAACTTCGATATTGCGTTTAGCATAACACTATGGGAACGAGAATACCCACTCCGTCATACCGAGGGTACGGCCTGTTCAAAAAGACCCAAGAGCCCGGGGTGGAATGAATATCCAGGGAGGTGTCTGTCATTACCATCTTGCACTAAGGAGACACCCCTCGAGTGTGACCCAAGGCTGGAAACTGTGGACACTCAAATTCTCAGAGCACGTAGGCATTGCCGTGTGACCCTGATTACTCTCAGAGATTTAGTCCTTGTACGAAACCCCCAACTTCTCAGCCACCACTGAAATGGTCTCCTGTGCAATAGGCCCAATGGTATGAAGTTGGCTGCTGCTGCCATAAGCTCCAATAGTCTCCCATAGAGACTGGAGGGGATGCCAATATCCAGCTTTATCTTGCTCAATGTTAATAGGATTGACCCTAGGCATGTTGGGATGAGAAATGCCCTCATTGTAGTAGAATCCTTATAACCCCTAGAAAAGTTGTCCACTGCACCGGGGAAAGCATACTTTTCTGAGGTTCAACCTGAGCCCCAAGCTCTTCATGTGTGCGAGAACAACATCTTGATGTTGAACCACCAGTTCCCTTGATCATGCTAGAATTAATCAGTCATCCAGGTAGTTTAGTACACGGATGCCCTGGAGTCACAATGGAGCCAGAATGACATCCGTGCACTTTGTGAAGGTGCGAGGGGATAAAGCTAGCAATATTTCTATGTGGAAATATGCACCTTTTAGATCTATCGTCACAAACCAGTCCTCAAACTGAATCTGTGGAATGATAAGTTTGGGCGTCAGCATCTTGAACCTGTATATCTGAAGAGTACAGTTCAGATGACGCATATATAAAATTGGCCTCATACTCCTCTATTTTTTGCGGACCAGGAAATAACAGCTGTAAAAACCTCCCTCCCTCAGGGAACGGGGTACATGTTCTATGGCCCCTTTGTCCAATAGGCATCTTACTTCCTGCGCTAACGTCGGTCTCTGGTCTGTGCTGACTACTGTGTTGAGCATACCTCTGAACCGGGGGGGGTCAAGCTCTAAACTGGACCTGGTAACCCTTTTCTACGGTAGACAGAATCCATAGAGACACATGGCAGTAGTTTCCACGTTGCCAGACGGTCTTTTAGTGATGTTAACTATTCCACATTCTATTGGAGGGAAAGCATCAGATTTTCGTTGCCCTATGACAGCTCACTGACCAGAGAACACTGAAAACATGGGACAGCCTTGGTTAGGGGAGGCCCTACAACTGCACTGGGGGCTAACTGCCCTAACAACCTCATGTCCCCTGATACGTCCCTCCACGGCCCCTCAGGACTGCTCCGCTTTGTCTGCTTGGCCTTTATGACCATTCTCAGATCAGGCCTAGTAGCAGGCCGCGACTGTGGCTGCCCGGTTACCCTGGCTGTCTGCGGGGGTTTGCGGGCTGCCATACTCGCCTTCTGTGTCTCCCTCGCACTAGCGCTGGCTTGACACAACAGGGAAGGAACTGGCTAAATGCCGCCATATGTCGAGCTCACTCAGCAGGTCTGCTTGGTAGGCCTGCAACACTGTCATTCTCTGCAGTGACCCACAAGCAAAACTACTACTGCATAGGCCTTGCCCACCAATGCCAGGTTGGCCTTACACGGTGACTTGGATGGCAAAGCTGGCCCCCCAAAATTGCTTGCCGTCGATGGAGAGAGGTAGCTCGCAAGCGCCTCCTCCACCTTCAGCATAGCTAAATAGCCATGCCGTTCATTCCCCACAATGGCCGAATAATCCAACATCGTGGGGTTATAAATACAGCTTATGCATGGTTTTCCCCCAGAAGCCTGATAGTTTGTCATGCACTTGTGGAAAAAAGGGGAGTTTTCTGCAGTGTGAGGGATTTACTTTCACTGGGGAGAAAAAGGCTCATCCAGCCTTAGTAATCACTTCAAGCAGCTCTTTATATGCTGCTCTCAGTTTCTAGCACATCCTTCTGGCTCCTCGGAGTCAGAGAGGAATTATTACTATTATTTGTGTGTGTGTGTTTTTTTTTCTTTTTTTTTTGGCTTTTCATAGCAGAAGGAGGAATCGCGACACAAGCTCCAAAATCCAGCGGAGAGCCGAACCCGGAAGACAGAGCAAGAGATAGAGCAGCGCTCGTCTCCGGCTCCTCTTCCGGATCCATAAGAGATCCCCCTGACCTGAGACGGCTAGCTGCCTTTGCAGTGGCCGGCCCAAATCCGCGAGGCTCCGAAACCCAACTCGCTTCGGCTTCCGAGAAGAGAGCGAGTCGCGAGCAGAGCTGCTTCATGTAGGCATTACCATGTGCAGCCTCTCAGGGTTGCCGTGGCATGCTCCATCCCTACACACTTCACACAGAAAGTGTGCACTATTCCCCATGATGATACGGGAGCAAGGCGTAACACACTTCCTGAATTCTCTCACTCATATTTTTCTCTCTCGCTCATTCTTGTTTGTTCTTCTCTTTTTTTAAAGGGATAGAAAAGTACAGACATTTTGAGAAAAGATAGAGAGGAAATGAGCGCGCAAGGGCGCTCCCCATAGTGTTATGCTAAACGCAACATGGAGTTCCCTTTGAAAGGGAACTAATGTTTTATCTTTCTGTATTAGGTTTATTCCTAACGTAATATCACCGAGTTTTAACTTTACAAGAGCGTGCACAAAACAGAGAATTTCACAATACAGCACAGCTTTGTCTCACAGAAGCTTTTCAGAAGTCATCAGTGCCTCAGTGAAGAAACCGAGTGTAATATAGTGTGAGGAAAGACTCCGTATGCAAGAAACATTAGGGGGAGCCAGGCTTTAGGATGTAAAGGTCAGGCTTATCTATATTAAGTGAAACCTGGGTTATCAGGTTGTCCAAGAATTTTCAATTAATATTAAGTTTATGGCTAGGGATAATGTTTATGCTCTACTTATCACTGGACTATTCATACTGTTGGTGTAGGGGAGATGTTGCCTAGAAGGAATCAGAAGGAAGAGAGCGTGTGTAGTGGTTTATAGTCTCTAGGACAGAAGCAGGAGTTTACCGCATGCAGGATTGCTGGAGTGGAAGCGTGTAGGCCTCAGGATGACCTTAATCTCATAAATATGTAAAAGTGTATGATTTAATATGAAACATTATCAGCTACTGGAAAAAGTCTGAAGAGAGAAAAAAAAAAGTTTAACAAATTTGTAGTTGCTATTACTGAAAGTGGGATTTAAGCTCTTATCAAATGAAAACAAAAAACAACATGTTTTAGATTGCAGTATTTCTGTAGAGAGACAGAGCCGCAACTCATTTTATTCGTCTTATAGTTTATCATTTTATTCGTCTGACTAATGACACAGTTAGTTTGAGAAGAATAAGAGTGTATAATGAGTTATTAGTCATTAGATGGATAAACAGTACCAATACATTATAATTTGAATAAATAAACTGTACTGTGGACCAGTACAGGAAGTGATAAAAGGTAAGCAAGTGTAATGTGTTAGGGGAGATTTCATGACTGCAAGATGAAGCTTCCTCCAATGGACATGACACAAGCGTGAAACACACACTCGCACTAACACACACAGAGACACACACCCACTCTCACTCAAAAAGAACCACAACACACACCCACTCTCACACAGAGATACAGCTACTAGAGTGTGTCTTAGTACTTTACACTGCCACACACACACACACACAGGAAGAGCCACAACACACACGCACACACTCTCTCACACAGAGACACAAAGCAGTCAAGCAATATACATTATTATTCCCTTATATATATATATATATATATATATATATATATATATATATATATATATATATATATATATAATCTGAACATCTATGCAACTGTTTTTATTTGAAAGTTATTAACAAAACATTCCTATTAAAAATAATAATTCATCCTATGGACCATGATGGTGGTTGTATTATAGCAAAATGTACTTCTGCTTCACATTCTACTTAATCACTGGTTTATGTGGTCTAGTAAATAATACACTATGAATTTGGGATGTATTCTTTTCTAGAATTAATTTTGTTTTTTTAATTAAATTGGTGTTTAATGCTATTCCAGGTAAATATTGGTATTGTTAACAGTTGCAAAAAAAACAAACAAAAACAAAACAAAAAAAAAACAATAAAAGGTAAATAAAATGCTTATTAAATTCAAAAATTCATTTTATATTGAAAAAAATGTCTAGTGGTACTCCACGAAAGTGGCAGGAACAGAGCTATGGGTCACAGTCAGTCAGCTCAGTCTGTGATGTCAGAGTTTCACACCATAAATATTTGGCACAAAGTGCCATGTGCTCAGTTTGACCATCTGACAAGCAAGAGGAGACATGTTATACACAGACCTCAGACTGAAGATGATGACGCTGATGTGGATTACAGCGATGCTTTTTAATAAAATTGGTAAGTGTGGATGGTTATGTTTGTTCCTGATCATACACAAGATAAGGATTATTTATTGCAGTCTACGGATTGAAATACCAGGTTTTACTACATGTTCTTAAAATGTGTTTTATTATTACACCAGTGATAATCTCCGTGAATTATCACTAGTATACAGTTTTGGTAAATTTGTTGATGTGTCATTCTTTAACTCTTGATAACAGATGCTGCACAGACAAACGATGTCAGTCAGCCGAACCCAATGATCACTGCTGGTGTGGGTGATAACGTGACTCTGCACTGCTTTAGACTGGGAGAAGATCACTCTGGATCCGTCGTCTGGTACAAAGAAAAAGTTGGACACGAGCCTTGTGTAATTGTCACAGTTCTACAGGAAACCAGTTTCGAAGATGAGTTCAAGTCACCAAGATTCAGCATCGAGAAAGAAAAAAGGAACTACCATTTAAAAATTATTAACGTGGAACCATCAGATGAAGCCGTGTATTACTGTGGATTTAGAAAATTTTTAACAAGGTTTGGAAATGGAACATTTTTATCAGTGAAAGGTAAGAACTGTAAATGTACACGGCTAGTTTAATACATTTTAATAACAGGTTTTATTTTTTCCCCTTTTATTAAACACCTTATTTATTAACTGAATCGTTTCAGTAATATTTTATTAGTGTTGAAGTACTGTCCATTTACTGTATATGTGTCATGTTTGCGCCAAATAATTTATTGACGTTTTGGTTTACTGAGTATTTAAGTCGCGTTTGTATAGCACTCGTCTAGCGTCTGTTGTGAGTAGCGCCATTATCTTCTTGTATCCGTACCATCCATCCATCCATCCATCCATTTTCCATACCGCTTACCCTACACAGGGTTGCGAGGAGTCTGGAGTCTCTTCCATGGAACTCAGGGCACAAGGCAGGAAAAACCCTGCTCAGGGCACCAACCCATCTCAGGGCACAATCACACACACATTCACACAATACGAACGATTTGTAAATGCCAGTCAACCTACAAGGCATGTCTTTGGACTGGGGGAAGAAACCAGAGTATGCGGAGGAATCCCCCGAAGCACGGGGAGAACATGCAAACTCCTCACACAGGGTGGAGGCACAGTTTGTACCCCCAACCCCAGAGGTGTGAGGCAAACGTGCAAACCTCTAAGCCAGCGTGGCCCACATTTCC
Source organism: Ictalurus furcatus (assembly GCF_023375685.1). Classification (NCBI taxonomy): domain Eukaryota; kingdom Metazoa; phylum Chordata; class Actinopteri; order Siluriformes; family Ictaluridae; genus Ictalurus; species Ictalurus furcatus. The sequence goes on along the minus strand of NC_071262.1, from coordinate 28,345,817 downwards.
ATGCCATGCTCATGAGTATTTCACGCTTGTCTAGTTTAAGTGTGTGTTGATGTTATGTATTCCTAGTCTTTGTTCACCTGTGTTTCACTTTATTTAAAATACACCACACTTGCATCAGTCTCTAACCAATCCGTGATATGATTTTACATTTACATACAGCACACATACAGTATTTGAGCACATGTATCTAATAGTCGCATTTTAAAAAATAGTGTATTTAATCCTTAGATAGGTTTTTTTTATACGCCTTATAAACTTTAAGTGTCGGTGCTGTAGAGTGTTGTGTTGAGGTCAGTTACTCCAGGAGAGTTGGTACTCTCTAATGTACACAAAATTATAATGTACAACCAAAATAATGTGCTCTGTCAGACTGCATGTGCTTTATGGACTGTATGTACTAAACATGTCTAAAAAGAAACATACTAAGTAGTTATTCTGTGTATATTACACTGAACAGGTGATGGAGATGTAAAAGTGTCAGTGTTCCAGAGCGGCGTGTCGGACTCGGTTCCTGCAGGAGCGTCAGTGACTCTGCAGTGCTCGGTTCTCTCTGAGAGCAGATCAGCAGAACTCCAAGTGCTCTGGTTCAGAGCTGCTCCACCACAATCCCATCCTCAAATCATTTACACTCATCACAACAGCAGCCATCAGTGTGAGAGCGGCTCTTCTACACACACCTGTGTGTACAACTTCTCCAAGAACATCCTCAGCCTCAATGATACTGGAACTTACTACTGCGCTGTGGCCGTGTGTGGGAAGATCATTTTTGGGAACGGGACACGAGTACAGTTGGGTAAGAACACATTCATTGACTCAAAGTATGCATAATATATTAAAATTTAAAATTGGTTTAATTTTTTTTTTTTTAAATGTAGACATGTAGATTGCTAACATGATCATCAATATAATCACATGGAGTTCTAGATATTATTTGCTATTCACATGAAATTATATGTGATAAAGTACATGTTCATTGTTATGACTTGTGTGTGTGTGTGTGTGTGTGTGCGTGTGTGTGTGTGTGTGTGTGTGTGTGTGTGCTACAGGAGAATCTGTGGATCCTGTAGTAATCTTTCTCGCTGTCTCTTTGGGAGTGTGTGTGGTTGTGATCTTTACTCATGTTGTAACGTGTAAAGGGAGAAACTGTGAATGTTGCACTGGTGAGTCTTCATTACGTATAGATGCATTATATACAATACAAATGATTTTTATATGTGTGGTGGCCTGAGAAAACTAATAACCATTCCTGAACTGAAAGATATTTCTATTTTGTATGTTTCTCAACCACAAGTAAAGTTCTAACATTTTAAATTCTCTTTACTGCCAAAAAGATTTCCACTGAAATGCACATTGACTGTCTAAAAAAAAACAACAACATAATTATTTAATCTGATTTAAACATACAGTATATATTAAATCTGGACCTAAACATGAAAATATATTTTTTCTCTTTACAGGGAAAACGCAAGATTCTACGATAAAGAAAACACCAAATCAGGTAATTAACACTGAGATTATTATTATTATTATTATTATTATTATTATTATTATTTATTTATTTTTGTTGTTGTTGTTGTTATTATTATTATTAGGAGTAGTAGTAGTAGTAGTAGTAGTAGTATTTTAGTTTCCCATTAACAGAAGCCTTATTTGAGTTGGATTATTTTACTTAGGTGCTAAAATTTAAGTGATTTCCAATAAGCTCCCTGAAAATGTCTGTATTCAGATGAAAGCTGTGTCTTGACTTTATCCTGTCTGAATTATATTACTGAAAAAAACTGATCCAGCTCAAATAAGGCTAAATGTTGCAATATGCTGATATTCCCATCATTCACTTGCATCGTATATCATTTGAAACGAATCGTTCATATCCATTCCCACAGAGCCGTGATGCTGTGGAGCTGAATTTTGCTGCTTTACACGTCAATAAAAGAAGAAGAAAGAGAGAACGAGCTTGTGATAATGTGTATACTGAAGTCATTTACTCTTCTGTTTCTTAGATATTAGATGTCACTGATTTTCTCCTGTTAAATACGTTCATGTTCATAATTTTCAGCCTGATAGGAAATCATTTACTGGTGATTAATTAATTAATTAATTGAGCTTGAGGTGCCCCAAGTGTTATAAGAATAAAAAAAAATATGTTTTTATGCTGTTACCAGGTAACAGACGAAAGACCAAAACAGATTGTCTTTTAGCTATAGCGAGTTAATATTAGATATTTAGTATACAGTAAGGGTCTAATGCTTTGCCACTATTTGTATTTTATTTGTTTAGTGGTACTATAAATGTATCTTTTTTATTGTATTTGGATTTAGATTTTTTTTTAATTATTATTATTAGTTTAAAACACATTATTTGTTCAGTCTGAATAATGCATTCATATTCATGCCGCATCAGCCATCAGACTACAAACATGACCGCCATGGACTATAACTCCCAACACACACTCACTGTCATGCTCAAGCTTACCTGATTACTGATCTAACACACCTGGACTCTCTCACATACATACACACACACACACACACACACACACACACACACAATATGAGCATACATAAAACACTCAATCAACGTGAACTCAGTGTTGACCTGTTCACCTGACATACCATGCCCCCCCCCCCCCCCCCCCCGCAAGTTCATCTGGTTATTGATCCTGTACCCTTGACACTATTTGTTGATCTCCTGACCTTCTGCATGTTTCTGACCGTCATATTGTTTACAATTTACAATTGTTAATTGCCTTTTATAAAAATAAAGCACTTCCTGAAACTGCAGCTGTCTCTACGTCTGACAGTTCGGTTGATTGAATTTATTCGTAGATCATTTGCACTAGAAATATGGTATTCATGAAAATAGTTTGTTTGGGGGAAAAACAAACAAAACATTTGTATTCAATTAAATTTAATTTGATTTGTATAGCACAGTTAACAATGGACATTGTCTCAAAGCAGCTTTACAGAAACATATAAAGACAGGATATAGATTTTAAGTGTGTGAATTTATCCCTATTGAGCGAGACAGTGGAGACGGTGGTGAGGAAAAACTCCCTAAGATGATATGAGGAAGAAACCTTGAGAGGAACCAGACTCAGAAGGGAACCCATCCTCATGTGGGTAACAACGGATAGTGTGAAAGTAAAAGAAAAATCATTATGGTGTTTATATGAAGTCTGTTTGTTGAACTAGTCCACTGTTCACTAAAGGAGACCTGAGTGTAAAACTGTGTGTGGTAAGTGCAGTCCCAAGGCCATCGCAGCAACCGTAATCCCAGCGACCACAGCGAGAACGTCCATGTGGAATTGAGGTCCAAAATCATTTCCATGGTACTTCAAGCGGTACCGTCCTCAGCAATCTCCAGGCTGTAGCCTCCAGTTGATGAGAGCTCCATCCAGAGGTAGGGCATCAGGATGGATCAGGCAGGTCCAGAGAGAAGAAAGGGTCAGGATCACTGGCATCTCCAGTGTGTAAATTTACATACTCAATGAAAAGTCTCACTAAAGCATTTTGAGCAATTTCAAAATGTATAATTGGCGATGAGTTACGGTGATTCTATATACAGCTTATGCTGTCAAGTTGAAATCAAATATTTTCATGTGCCTTAGATTAATATGTTCAAGTTCAGCTTTTTTCCAATTCCACATTTTATGTTACCTTGCCAAAAGAAATGTAAGTCAATTAGGGAGTCTACTTTGTTCACATCAGAGGTCATTTTAAAACAATCAATTATACAGATTTAATTCACTATATCAGAATTCCAGTGGGACAAATGATTACCTACACCAAGTTCACTGTCTCTTTAAACATTCTGGAAGATTTCATGAACAATGTAATGACTTTAAATGCTTCTGATTGCCCAAGTGTCATAATTAGGAGTTGATTGGGAGTGCCCCTGTGGCTGAACTTAAGGGCCTACCTTTAAAGCCAGTGCTTTTTGCCCTGGATACCATAGGAAACTCCAAACTACTCAACCAAGACCTCAGAAAAAAAAGATCTTCCACAGGTCCAATTCCTCCTTAGGAGCAAACCCAACCACTGAAGGCATCTCAAGCATCTGTAAAAAACAATTATATGCTAATGAAAAAAAAAAATTGGGACCACTCAGACATTACATTATTCAGGAAGGAGGCACAAATTAACCCCCAGGAATCAGTTAACTTTGATCCAGAAGGTTCAACTGAACCCTCAGATGACGCCAACAAAAGAACTGGTTAGGAGTTGGAGGCATCAAGTATCAAAGTTCCTACATGCACCATTAAGGGGGTCCTACCTCACCTTGGCCTGAAAGGCTGTCATGTAAGGAAGATGCCCCTACTTCAACACCAGTATATATATAATAAAAAAAACTGACCGAAGTTTTCAGGTGATCACCAGCTTTTGGAGGACGGTTCTCCGGTCAAACAATATTGAACTGTTTGGCCATAATCATCAGCACTATGTATGGAGGAATAAAGGATGAGGCTTTTAATCCAAAGAAAACCACCCTGACTTTGAAGCATGGGAGTGGCAGCATCATGTTGTGAGGGTGTTTTGCTGGAAAAAGGACTGGTGCACTTCAGAAGCCTGTTTCAGGCTGCTACCCAGGTAAGTTTGAGTTTAGTTTGAGCAAGCTCTGGCTTTTCAGTCTCAACAAGGTGGACTGATTTTTAGCGGGTTTAATCGCCATGGTAACTTACGCTAGACAGCTAAAATGCTCTGGAGCAGGTTTTATTCTAGGTAAGAAAACTCCGTCAACTTGGACCAATCAGCTGCGAGCAAAGTGATATAAATCTGACGCATCAAAGTTAACCCTTTAGTGGTTGTAGATGTATCTTCACGCTTTGTGTAGCTCGGAGTGCAACAGAGGGACAGACACAATCCCTTGGCTTTTCCCGATGACCATCTCTGTGAAAGATATGGAGTTCATCTCTGTTTATATTAAATGAAGTGACGTGAAATATGTTTGGGTTATACAGAGAGGGAAAGAAGTATTTGATCCCCTGCTGATTTTGTACGTTTGCCCACTGACAAAGAAATGATCAGTCTATAATTTTAATGGTAGATTTATTTGAACAGTGAGAGACAGAATAACAACAAAAAAATCCAGAAAAACGCATGTCAAAAATGTTATAAATTGATTTGCATGTTAATGAGGGAAATATGTATTTGACCCCTCTGCAAAACATGACTTAGTACTTGGTGGCAAAACCCTTGTTGACAATCACAGAGGTCAGACGTTTCTTGTAGTTGGCCACCAGGTTTGCACACATCTCAGGAGGGATTTTGTCCCACTCCAATGCTTTTTCATTAAAGTCTAGTTATACTGTACATTCATCAATATTAAATGAAGAGTACACATTGCGTGTGCTGTTGTCTTCTTTCCTTCTGTACTGTAAGTGGAAGACGTCTGTGGTTTGAGGGTGAGAAGAAGGGTTAGAGGGTAAGAACAGTCCTCATGTAAACAACCTACTATCAAATCCTTTAACAAAGGTTGCATTAGCATTTAAGAATTTTAACTCCTCTCTCTGGCGATACAGGAGACACCTCAAAACTCCGCCTTCCTGCTTTTTCAGCTAAAGCAGCAGTCAGACCAAACACGAATATGATTCACCCAGAGGAAATGACAATTCAGTGACCGTTCAGAGACAGACGCATTTGATGTTCACGTTGCACCAAACTGATGCAGGTGAATCTCGAAACGAGAAACACTTGTGTACTGTAAAAGACTAACAGAAGGCTTCCGTCAATATTTTCTTGTACATGCTGTTTGTATGATTTGTATCCATTTCATGTCACAAATTCTAGCTTCTAAATGTTTGATCATCTAGCTTTAGCAAGAAGATTTCGTGATGTAAGCTAATACGATCTGACAAACTCAATATATAGCTTCTGGTCAAGCTGCAGGTCTTCATCAGAAACCAGTGTGAACTCCATGCAGACCTGGAACAAAGGCATGTTGGTGAAACCCAATGGCATGACATGGTACTCATAGTTCCCTTATGTCATGTGCTGTGTGAAGGTACTTTACTGAGTCAGTCATACAAATTACTCAGCTATGATTTAATACTCTCAAGATTTAAGCAGTGCTTTAGACATTTTCAAGTCAGGAACCCAGGCATTTGGTGTAAATTATATATGCATCTCAGACAGGACTGTGTGCATTAACTGTTGAAAGATAAACTACAGACTTTTTGTTGTCCAATAAAATACTCAGCTATGTTTGTTTGTTTGTTTTAGTAATTTAAATGAAACTCTGAAAGTCTAAAGTATGTGAATAAGTTTCTTAGTGAGTTTTTCACCACTGACTTCTGCAGGCCAAATTTAGCTACAAACACACAAGTAGGTGGAATGGAAATTTAAAGTGATCATGTGACTTGTAGCAGCCAATGAGATGAAAGTCTCCAGTACAAACTTCTCAGTGATTTGGTTTCTAAATTCTTTCAAACACCTCGTCCCAAGTGTGATATCATTTATGAGAATGGCTCCACTCTGGATTCTTAGTTTATTTCTCAACATATGTAAGTCTTATATACATTTTTTTAATGTATTTAAAATATTATAGATGCTCATTCATATTTCTTTTGTTGCACTGGATCTGATTCGAATTGATTTTCTAGTTCCAGCCCAAGCTGCGGATTTTAACCGACCCTCGTTTGTCTCAGTGAAGTCTGGAGAACGTGTTACTCTAAACTGCACGTTTCAAGTTGGATACAGTAAAGAACTTACTGTTTGGTATAAACAACAATTTGGAGAGATGCCTCGGGAAGTGGGGAAAATGATAGCCCATACAGACACGCAGACTTCACCTGAGTTCAGCTCAGGATTTAAAGTGGAGGAGATTATGAATGGCATTTCTTTAACAATCCTACAGACGAAAAAAAACGATGAAGGATTGTATTTCTGTGGAATATTTACCTGGGGCAAATTTCAATTTTCCAATGGAATATTTGTAGCTGTGACCGGTAAATCACTCACACACACACAAACACACACAAATACAATATACATTTATATACAGGGTGTCCAAAAGTATCTTTACAAGTTTAATCCAATATAGACTGTCGGCCAGGACTGTAGAAATACTGGAATTGTTCCATTTTACAGAGAAACACATTACGTTTGTGTATATAGCAAGTTTTGACAAGTCTTCTCATCATCATTATATCATTTGAAGGCAAGAATCACTGCCGCGTTTGAAAGCATTGTTGTGGATATGTTGCATGTATAAGACGGAATTTGGATTATTGCCTGGATGTTTTGCGCATCACCAGTGGTGCCCATATTAACATTCATAACGTCACTGCTTTAAGAAGAAGAAAAAAAAAAAGTTTGGGTTTTTACTGTATCTAAATTTCCTTGATGCCTGATTCTGTGTGCGTTTAGTAATGTTTTAAGTTGTGATGATCGTTTTCGGGCACCCTGTATATTTATTTACCTAGATATTTTGTAAAATTGCAACTATACTCCCCGTCCCACAAGAAGTGTAGTGGATATAAAAAGTCTACACACCCCTGTTAAAATGGCAGGTTTTTGTAATGTGAAAATAATGAAACCAAGATAAATCATGTCAGATTTTTTTTTTCCACCCTCAATGTGAATTTACAACGTATAAAAATTAACTGAAAAACAATCAGAAACTTTGTAGGGTGAAAAAAAGAAAAATATTTAAAAAAAAAAAAAAAAAAAAACTTACAATAATCTAGTTGTGTAAATGTGCCCCTAAACTAAATTATTGTTAAAACACCTTTTGGATTTTTTTTTTTTACACCACTCGGAGTCTATCCGTGTAGATCTATTAAATTGTAAGGGCATCTCCTGTGAACAGCCCACTTCAGGTTTTTAGTTAGATTCAGGTCTGGCTCTGGCTAGACCATTCAAAAACACTGATCTTCTTTTGGTTCAGCGATTCCTTAGTTGATTTAGATGTATGCTTTGGGTCATTGCCGTGCTTAAAAAGGTGACATTCTTTTTCATCTTTAGCTTACTAGAAGACACCTGAAGGTTTTACACTAAATTCAGCTGGCATTTGAAGCTATTCATGATTCCCTCCAGCCTGATAAAAGCCCCAGTTCTCTCTGAAGAAAAGCAGACCTAAAACATGATGCTGCCACCACCATGCTTCACCGTGGGTATGGTGTTCTTTTGGTGGTGTGCTTTTTTTTGCACCAAACAAACCTTTTGGAATTATGGAATGATTATACCTTTATAATTGATCTCATCAGACCATAACACATTTTGCCAAATAGTTTGAGTTGATTTAGTTGAGCTTGGATGTTTCATTGTGGGAAAGGGTTTCCGTCTAGCCGTCCTACCCCATATCCCAGACATGTGAAGAATATGACAGATTGCTGTCACATGCAGAGAGTAATCAGTACTTCTCAGATATTCCTGCAGCTCCTTTAATCTTGCCGTAGGTGTTTTGGAAGACTCCCGGGTAAGTTTTTGTCTTGTCCTTTTATACATTTTGGAGGGATGTCCTGTTCTTGGTAATGTCACTGTGGTGCTCCATTATCTCCACTTGTTGATGATGGCATTCCCGGTGTTCCATGGTACATCTATTGTTCTGGAAATGTTTTATACCCCTCTCCTGATCAATACCTTTCAACAAGTGAGATACCATACATGCTTTGGAATCTCTTTGAGGACGACGGCTTCAGCAGTTAGATGAAACGAAGAAAAAGTGAAGAAAATCCTACAGAAACAGCTGATCTTTATTTGTGGTTAATCAGAATAATTTCATTGATGACAGCTGTATGATAAATACTTTTGAACATGAGATTTAATGTGATTGGCTCACTTTGAACACAGCTATGTCCACAATTATAAAATGTTGTTGTGCAAATATATGGAACAGGTTATTGTATTTTTTTTTTTCTGATTTTTCCCTAAAATGTTTCTAATTGTTTTTTTTGTTTTGTTTTGTTTTTTTTTTTTACTTAAGTTTTATATGTTGTAATTTCACGGTGAGGGTGGGAAAAGTTCTAAAAAATATTTATCATGGTTTTCACTTTTTATATCCACTGTACAGCTAGCATCTTCAATTAGCAATATTTTAAATGATTTAAAACTTATCTTATTTTCACTGGCTAGGTTTTTTTTTTGTTATATCTTATAAATTTATAAATTTCATGAATAATTATTTAATTATCTTTTCTTTGAATTGATACTAAATAATTAATTCAAGTTTTAATGTTTAATTTCTGACCTCCAATTACCTGTTTTACTTAATTCCGTCTTAAAATTTTATTTTAATAGATTATTTTAAGGTTCCGTCAGGAATAGTAGTAGTAATAGTAGTAGTAATAGCAGAAATTTAAATATATTATTTATTCATAGATATTCATTGTTGCTAATGGATTTTTATGGGGGTGGCTGTGGATCAGGTGGTAGAGCGGGTTGTCCACTAATCGTAGCGTTGGCGGTTCGATTCCTGACCCACATGACTCCACATACCGAAATGTCGTTGGGCAAGACACTGAACCCCAAGTTGCTCCCGATGGCAAATTAGCGCCTTGCATGGCAGCTCTGCTACCATTGGTGTGTGAGTGAGTGTGTGTGTGTGTGTGAATGAGTGAATAAGACACAGTGTAAAGCGCTTTGGATAAAAGCACTATATAAGTGCGCCATTTACCACTTATCTTTGTAAAGCACTGTAAGTAGCAAATATAGACTAAAGCATAGGAAAGACAGTTTGTGTCGATTTTCCATATGACTTTCCTAAGTTTATTAAGTATCTAGTGGACATTTAGCAAGTAAAATGTTAGCTCAGTGTGTACATAAATGCAAACCAAATTTACACTGTCTATATTACACTGAACAGGTGAGAAAGATGTAAAAGTGTCAGTGTTCCAGAGAGGTGTGTGGGACTCGGTTCCTGCAGGAGCGTCAGTGACTCTGCAGTGCTCGGTTCTCTCTGAGAGCAGATCAGCAGAACTCCAAGTGCTCTGGTTCAGAGCTGCTCCACCACAATCCCATCCTCAAATCATTTACACTCATCACAACAGCAGCCATCAGTGTGAGAGCGGCTCTTCTACACACACCTGTGTGTACAACTTCTCCAAGAACATCCTCAGCCTCAATGATACTGGAACTTACTACTGCGCTGTGGCCGTGTGTGGGAAGATCATTTTCGGGAACGGGACACGAGTACAATTGGCTATGAATACATTCACCGACCAACGTTGCAGTAAGTATGTAATTGTAGATCGTATCTGTTTGCTTTGTTTTAGTTGTAAATATTTAACATATTGGCACAGTTCTACAATGTGTACATATTCATCATGTGACATTTATTTTCCTACAGAGGGATCTGATTCTGTAGTGGTATACCTTGCTGTAATGGTAGCGGTGTGTGTAGTAGTGATTTGTGCTCAAGCTATTTTATACTGTAAAAAACAACACTCTGGACAATGCACAGGTAAGATTCCATTATACTGTGCAGTAAAAATTGACCTGAAGCATAATATGACTAAGCGAATATAAACATCCATTTTGTTGTACATAAGCTAGTGCTAGCTAAAAAAAAAACAAAAAAAAAAACACAAAAATAAATACAAATGGAAGTAAATCTTCACATGGATCCAATCATAAAAGCTACTCTTTGTCCTACAGCGAGACTTCCACAAGGTTCACTGATGGAAAAAGCACACAGTCAGGTAACTAATCCTGCACTGTATACACAGCATCAAATGTAGTCCTAAAAAAATGCATCTCTTATTTGTGAACTCTTTATATCCGTTCATGTAGAACCGTGATACTGTGGAGCTGAATTATGCTGCCCTAAATATCAAAGAAAAGAAAACCAAAAGTGGAAGAGCAAAAAGAGGACAACCGCAAGATACTGTTTATTCTGAAGTGCTAATGTTCCCTAGTACATAGATTTTCTAAAAATGATTACTTTTATAAAAAAAAAAAAAAAAAAAAAAGATATCTATCTGTGCATTGTAATTGTTAACCCTAATCATGAACATGAGTGGTCTGTTTATTTATTAACTCAGATAACACTTTTATTGTTTTCGACTGTGTAATATATGGCAGATCTCAATTCACAATTCTGGTCAAAGCGCAGCTCTGCATAAGCATGGTGTAATAGGAAATGCAAATGGTGGGTTTGATTGTCTCTATGTAACTTGTATACAGTGGAATGAAATGTCATTTCTTCAGAACCATGGTGTGACATGCCACAGTAGCACAATACACATAAAGTGTAATTACATAACGTTATATAAAATAAATACACAGTGCATTGTAACTACACAGGGCAACAGAACGATACGTGATGGATTATTGTATATGGCATGACTGAGAAGAGCTGAACATAGCTTTGTAGTTGTATAGTCACAGCACTAACCAGTTTAAGTTTGTCCAAGTTTAACTGTCAAATAAAAAAAAAAAAAAGAAGCTGTCCAAGAAGCAGAAAGATAAGAAAAGCAAGATCAGTAGTAAAAAGGAGCCATTAATATCTTCATTGCAGACGTGGAACCAAGGTGTGTTGGTAAAACCCAATGGCATGACATAGAACTCATGCTACCCTTAAGTACCCTTATGTTGTGTAGAAGCCAGTTTTCCACACATTTCCTTCCCAGACTTTAAGTTGGTTCATATCTCAGGTCTAACGTTCTGTATGTCCATGTGCACAGCTGCTTCAACACTGCATACAAGGCCGGGGATATCCACACTTCTGTCAAAACCTGTCAGTTAAATTTAATTACAAGGAATAAAACCACTTTCTTTATTTATCCATCCATCCATTAATTTTTAGTAACAGTGGACATGGAGTGGGAACACAACCTGGATTTATAATATCCAACTAGCGTGATTTAAGGAGGTCTGAGGAAACCACAGAACCTGGAAGAAACCCTCATGGACTCAGGGAAGACAAGTAAAACTCCTCACATAAAATATCCCAAGCTGAATGAGTGGATGGATGGATGGATGGATGAATTAATGATTATTATTTTGTTGATTTCATTAATACACCCACCAATTTTTGAAATGTTCCAGATAACATTAAATGCTAAGAGTGTCAGTACTGCTGCATAGAACAAAATGTGTACATCTGCGCTAATAAATATTACAGTGAAGACCTTACATTTGGTTAATTCCTTAACTTTTATGTTCTGTTCAGGTTTATTTATGTATTTATTTATTTATTTATTTTAAGTTGGACTTACTAGGATATAATATGTCCAATAAAAACTCCATTATGTGTTTTTAAGTTATTTAAAAATAAATAATAAAAAAAAAAAATAATAATAATAATAATAATAAAAACCTTTTTACTCATAGTTAAGGATTATATAAAGTTAACACTTCTTTGTGAATATCTTTCTTAGTGTTAGGGTTAGGGTTAGGTTAGTAGTGTACTTTTCACCACTGACTTCTGCTGGCCAAACTGAGTTACAAACAAACATGTAGGTGGAATGGAAATTTAAAATGAACTTGTGACTTGAAGCAGCCAATGAGATGAAAGTCCCCAGTAGAAAGTTCTCAGTGGTTTGGTTTCTAAATTCTTTCAAACACCTCGACCCAAGTACCATGTCATTTATGAGGATGGCTCTACGCTGGATTCTTATTTTATCTTTCAAAATAATATGTAAGTTTTCAAGTGTTTTCATTTAAAATGTAACAGATGTTCACAAATGCAAGTACAAATTCATTCATTTTTTTCTTTGGTGTACTGGATCTGACTTGAATTTATTTTCTAGTTTCAGCCCAAGCTGCGGATTTTAACCGACCATCGTTTGTCTCAGTGAAGTCTGGAGAACGTGTTACTCTGAACTGCACATTTCAGGATGAATACAGTAAAGAACTTATGATTTGGTACAAGCAAACATTTGGAGAGTTGCCACAGGAAGTGGGGAAAATTACAGCAAATATAGACATCGAAATGTCAGCCGAGTTTAGGTCAGGATTTAAAATAGAGAAAAGTGTGAATGGTATTTCTTTGACAATTGTACGAGTGAAAAAATCCGATGAAGGACTGTATTTCTGTGGAATATATACCTGGGGCAATTCTGCAATTTCCAGTGGAACATTCATAGCTGTGACAGGTAAATCATTGACACACACACACACACACACACACACACACTAGTTTTTACTGAATTTATTTAATCCAGGAAGCAACTGCAGTGTACTTTAGTACAGATCGTGTATGGGTTAAAACTTAAGTGCATGTTTTCAGAGGAGCAGCACATTTCAGATGAATGACCTTCATCAACTGTTCAAGCGAAAAGTAAAATGCTTCTGCGGCTACAGCTGGTCAATAATCTAGTAGACATTAAAAATGGAATGTGTTAGTAGTGTTGGTCAATCTACTGGATATTCTTTGCTTTGCTGGATACATTTTGATGAAGACAATTTCTTCCCCACACTTCACCCCACAAGGCATACATCAAGAATCATCAGTTTAGAAGCTAAAATATATCACAAATGTTATATTTGTTCTATCACTTTGTATCACTTGACATTTTATGTGCAATGACATATTCATTCTCTAATTTTAATTGGTCTAAAATATTCCATTTTATTATTATTTTTTTCTCAGCGCTCATACCCTCCCAACTTTAAAAATGTATTTTTAGAATTAATATTATTATTTATAGTATATATATATATATATATATATATATATATATATATATATATATATATATATATATATATATATAATATAAACTGTCCATCTAATTAGTACCTTTGGGGATGTAGATGCAAATCTGTTTATAATCAAATGTCTATATTCTATAATCAACAGCAAATAAATATGTCTGTAATTGAATGTCTGTTACACTGAACAGGTAAACCAGATTTAAACGTCTCAGTGTTCCAGAGCGGCATGTCGGACTCGGTTCCTGCAGGAGCGTCAGTGACTCTGCAGTGCTCGGTTCTCTCTGAGAGCAGATCAGCAGAACTCCAAGTGCTCTGGTTCAGAGCTGCTCCACCACAATCCTATCCTCAAATCATTTACACTCATCACAACAGCAGCCATCAGTGTGAGAGCGGCTCTTCTACACACACTTGTGTGTACAACTTGTCCAAGAACATCCTCAGCCTCAATGATACTGGAACTTACTACTGCGCTGTGGCCATGTGTGGGAAGATCATTTTTGGGAACGGGACACGAGTACAATTGGCTATGAATACATTCACTGACCAACATCACAGTAAGTATGTAATTGTAGTTTGTATGTGTTTTTGCTTGGTTTTAGTTGTAAGTAATTAGAATATTGATATGGGTCTACAGTGTGTGTAAACATATTTGTCATTATATTTATTTTTCTACAGAGGGATCTGATTCTGTAGTGATCTCCCTTGCTGTAGCATTGGCAGTGTGTGTGGTCGTGATTTTTGCTCAAGCTATTTTAAACTGTAAAAAACAAAACTCAGGTAATTTTTCATTAAATTCTGAAGTTCTAATTGTTCATAAACTTGTAAATATTAATAAATTCAACCAAACACATAGAAGTCTGTCAGTAAATTCAGATGAATTCAGAACAAAATCCTTAATTCAGCGCATTTTTGTTGTAGATAAGCTAGTGCAAGATAAAAGTGGTGAAAATAACTGCAAATACATGTACATCTTAGTATAGTTGCAGTCATAAAAGTTATTTTTCTTCTACAGTGAAACTTCCACAAGGTGCTCTGAAAGTAAATCAGGTAACTAATCAGGAACTGTGTATACACATAGCTACAAAAATGTAAGCTAATTGTCTTATTTGTGATTAATTCCTCATATCCGTTCCTGCAGGACCGTGATGCCGTGGAGATGAATTATGCTGCCCTAAATTTCAGTGAGAGGAAAACTAAAAGCGGAAGAGCCAAAAAAAGACAACCTCAAGATACTGTTTATTCCGAAGTGATACACACTCCTGTTACTTAGATGACTGTTAATTTATCACTAATTGTTATAACAGATGTTTGTCTGCTCAAAAGCAATGTTTGAGCCAAATCAGTGAAAAAGCATTCATTGTCACATGAAACCAAGTGACAGTGAAAAATCATAAACTTTGTCATGTGAAAAGTGGCCATTGTGTACGGTGATGCTATAATGATAATCACACCTGAATGTACTTTTTTAACCTGATTTTTTCAAGCTGTGCACACTTTTATAAAGTTGATAAAGTGGTGTGGCCTGTTTATTTGTGAACTTGTATAAATATTGTTTTCTACAATGTAACGTCTCCGAAACCATGTCGTAATAGTCCAATCTAGAAGTTATACATCTAGCATGTGCTAGTCTCATTATCATGATGGGGTTGAATAGGACTCGAAAAGGAGTTTTAAATACATTATTTATGCAGCAATCCAGTTTTGCTGGGATACAGCGACCTTTTATTTCACACAGTGGTTAATAATGTAAAATTTAATTGCTGCGTCTATTAATTAAACTTAACAGTGAAGGATTTATGGACTATATATAAAGGATAAATAATAAGGGGCCTAACACAGAGCCTTGGGTGACACTTTATTTTTTGGCTTCTGAAGAATTTCCATTTATACTAACAAACAATAGCATTGTAAATACGATCCATACCATTGTGCTCCTAAAACCATTTCAGCTGCGAATAATCCTTGGGATTAACAGCAGACCAAAGTGCTCAGAATTTGTTATACTGCAACAGGAGATCACCAAGATACACTGAAACTAAACCATTTAGAGCTTTAGACATCATGAGCAGGACTTTGTAATGAAAGTGGAACTTAGTGGGTAGATACTGTAGCTTGAATATGACTGGGATAATGTGCGCTGAATTTCTTTTCCTGGTAAGGTTGCATTATATTGTAGACAACCTCTAAGGGCCTCATTGTGGCCAGAGGGCCCCAGTTTGGTGTCTTTTTGTTCCCCTTTAATGTATTGTGTTACAAATTAAACATATTGTGTTTTAATTAGAGATGCACTGATTATTGGCCTTCGGCCATTAGCGGCCATCGGCCGTTAGTTTAAAAACATCTGATGATCAGGGCCAATTATATCCTGTCAATAAAAAGTGAGCGGGAAAACACATTGATTTCCTGCTGTGTGTCAAGAAGATGTCTCCTGTGTAGAATGAGGACAAAACTGCAGTTTGTAATCTCTGTAAGCTAAAATTTTACACCGGAATTGAGCAGCAGTGAAGCAGGAGTTTCAGTGTCGAGTCTATTGCTCTATTTTGTTTTTTGTCATGCTGCTCGAGCTGAATTAAAGGGTCAGTACACCATTGAAAGATTTAAATGATGATGAGTTGACAAAAAAGTATATATTGAACAAAAAAATATATTTGTAGAGTAGTATATTTCATATCTAGGTAATGTTAATATATATATAAAAGTTGGTTTTATATATTACCAGTTTGATGTTCAGTGATGGAGTAGAAATGCGTGTGGTGAGTGAATGTGAGACTAACAGAATTCAGAATTAAAGAATTTAGAATTCAGTCAATGTTAATATGAATTAATGACATTAACTAATTTAAGAAATCTTACTTTAATCTTCAGAATTTAGTTCATGTGTTCATGTTAATTAGAGTAATGTGTTTTCTGTTTATGAGACCAGTTACTGTGGAACAACTTGAAATGAAGAGAATAAAGTTTTTATTTGCATTTCCTTCAGGATTGTGGAATTAATTATTATTAATTTAAAAGAAGGCATAAGAGGTAGAACGATCGGTATCGGTTATCGGTATCGGCCGATATCACTCTGAATAATCGCTTATCGGTATCGGCTGAGAAATTTTGTATCGGTGCACATCTAGTTTAAATACATATTGCAGAATTCAGAAACGATTATAAAAAATCATGATATCACTTACTTTCTAGGTATCTTAATAACTGATGCACATAATGTTAATTTGTTACTCATTGTAACTTTAATGAGTCATTGAATACGTCACATAATTGTGATGATGTTGGTTATTATTTTATTATTGCTGCTCTTTCTGTGAAAGCTTGTTAGTTAGATAAGGCTAAACCAGTCATTGGAGTAAACAAGGACCTAATTGCCTATAGTGTCACGTATCAAGAAACTCTGGACTCCATTTCCCATCAGCCACTGCACTGCACTAGTTGTCACATGACCACCTGCACCTGATTGACGTTTTGGTTAATGAGCACTCATGTGTATATATAGTCCTGGTCTGCACTATGTGCTTGTCTTTTGTTGTCTTAGACCGCTGTTTTCCATGTTTCTTGATCT
Source organism: Ictalurus furcatus (assembly GCF_023375685.1). Classification (NCBI taxonomy): domain Eukaryota; kingdom Metazoa; phylum Chordata; class Actinopteri; order Siluriformes; family Ictaluridae; genus Ictalurus; species Ictalurus furcatus. The sequence continues at coordinate 28,328,660 of NC_071262.1, read as the reverse complement.
TGTTATTTTATGTTTAGGTTTGCCACAGCATTATGCCAAGTTGTCTTAGACTCATGTTGTTTATGTCTCAGTGTTTTGTTTCATGCCACAGTGTTGTTTCAAGTTGTCTTAGTGTCTTTGCTTCTTAGCACGTTGTTTCAATAAATGTTATTATCTTCACCTGCTTCTGGCTCAACCTCGACTCGTGACAGAATGAAAGACCAGCTATCAAAAGCAGCAGATCCCCACGATGGATGCCTGGTTTGAAGCATGTGGTATTTAGGACTGCTGGAGCAGGGAAGAAGGACAGATGAACTGCTCGCGCAGAATAACCGCATGCTAGGCCTGCCGCAGCTGGACAGACCATGCACCAGGCCACACCCGGCATTCGTAATGGATTACGCCAGGACACGCCGACGGGAGGGGGAATTTTTGGTCGGGGCTGAGACCAACTCCCACCCTCCCTCCCCTAGTATGGATCTCACTCAGCCATCATGCCCCGCCGAGGACGTCGCTCCGCTTTCATGCCCCGCCGAGGACGTCGCTCCGCTTTCATGCCCCGCCGAGGACGTCGCTCCGCTTTCATGCCCCGCCGAGGACGTCGCTCCGCTTTCATGCCCCGCCGAGGACGTCGCTCCGCTTTCATGCCCCGCCGAGGACGTCGCTCCGCCTCCCTGTTCAGCTGAGGTCGTCGCTCCGCCTCCCTGTTCAGCTGAGGTCGTCGCTCCGCCTTCCTGTTCAGATGTGGACGTCGCTCTGCCTTCCTTCTGCTCGGCTGAGGTCGTCGCTCTGCCTTCCTTCTGCTCGGCTGAGGTCGTCGCTCTGCCTTCCTGCTCGGCTAAAGACGTCGCTCTGCCTTCCTGCTCGGCTAAAGACGTCGTTCCTTTTCTTTGCTTCTCTCAGTATGTCGCTCCCCCTTCCTGCTCCACGGAGGACATCGTTCCCCCCTCATGCTCCGCGGAGAGCATCGTTCCTCCCTTGGGCCTCGCGGAGAACCTCGCTCTTCTTCCTGGCCTCGCGGAGAACCTCACTCCCCCCCTGAGTCTCGCGGAGAACCTCGCTCCTCTTCCTGGCCTCGCGGAGAACCTCGCTCCCTCCTTGAGTCTCATGGAGAACATCGCTCCCCTCTCCTGTCCCGTGGAGGATGTCGCCCCGCTTTCATGTTCAGCTGAGGAAGTATCTCAGCCTCCCTGTGCCATTGTGGAAGCCACCCGGCCTCCTGGTTTTGCTGGGGACATTTTCTCCAGGGGGCCAGGACCACCAGATGAAGGACGTATGATTTTGGGCGCTCCAGGAGTAGCGCCCTTGGGGGAGGGTTCTGTCACGTATCAAGAAACTCTGGACTCCATTTCCCATCAGCCACTGCACTGCACTAGTTGTCACATGACCACCTGCACCTGATTCACGTTTTGGTTAATGAGCACTCGTGTATATATATAGTCCTGGTCTGCACTATGTGCTTGTCTTTCGTTGTCTTAGACTGCTGTGTTCCATGTTTCTTGATCTTGTTAGTTTATGTTTAGTTTTGCCACAGTATTATGCCAAGTTGTCTTAGACTCATGTTGTTTATGTCTCAGTGTTTTGTTTCATGCCACAGTGTTGTTTCAAGTTGTCTTAGTGTCTTTGTTTCTTAGTACGTTGTTTCAATAAATGTTATTATCTGCACCTGCTTCTGGCTCAACCTCGACTCGTGACATATAGCTTGTTCCCATGTTAATAGCTGGGAATTCTTGCCTTTTTATCAAGTTCCCGTTATCAAGCTAGCTATACAGCAGGGGGTATGAACTTGCCACCACTGTTCTGTCCAGTGGGATGGGTAATAAAGTGGAACAATGAGTGGTCTGAAACAGAACATTGTGGCACAAGATGTTGTACTTTGCAGACTCTGAAGAATCAGTTGGGGCATAGAGGAACACTGGTGATGAATCAGGATTACTCAGATGTCAGATTTTCCAGAAAGTCCCAGTCCAGAAGCTCTATGGGATGTTTTATGTAGTCATTTCAATTCAACAATGACTGCACTGAATTAAATCATGACATGGCTTGGGGTGGTAACCACCTCAAAGATGCACTATATAGCCAAAAGTTAGTGGAATAACAAAGTTGGAACCACAGAACTGTATAGAATGTATTTTTCTTTTACAATTTCCCTTCACTAGAACGAATAGACCCAAACCGGTTCCAGCATGACAATGCCCCTATGCACAAAGCAAGCTACATGAACATATGGCTTGCCAAGTTTGGGGTGAAAGAACTCGAGTGGCCTGCACAGAGCCCAGACCTGAACCCCACTGAACACTTTTGGGATAAATTTGACTGCTGATTGAATCCCAGGCTTCCCCACACAACAATGCTCTTGTAGCTGAATGACCATAAATCCCCACTGGCATGCTCCAAAATCTAGTGGAATCCAAATTGGCATGTTTAAAAATCACATATGTGTGATTGTCAGGTGTTCTCAAATATTGTCAAAGGTGTTCTCAACCAGCAGCTCCATTTCCCAGGAGGCACCGCTAACTAGAAACATGGCCACTGATGACTACACTTCCCACACATGCACATGCTTGCCTTCGCCGGAGTACTAACTACACACACCTGCAAGCAGTCTCACACACAGCACATATGCAGCATTTAAAGACTTTGTCAAGCAATCAGACTTTGTGAAGTAAACATTCAGTTGAGTAGTTCTCTGCCGTTATCCAAGCCTTAGTTCTCGTGTTTTGCCAAAGTGACTTTGACCATTGTTTTTGTTCTCCACCTCAATTCTCTGCCTTGCCTAGTTTGTCTGTTTGTCTGATCACCCGACCCCTGCCTGTTTATCGAGCTCGGATTTTGCCTTACCCCTTTGAAATATTATCATATCTGCCTACCTGCACTTGCTTTTGTCTCCGCCTACAAAGCGTGACAGATTACTTCGCCTGACTTATGGAAGCAGCGGGTAACCTGGAGTGGCGTCAAGCTGTTGACGGCCACGGGAAGCTGATGAGCGAACATCACTAGCAGATAGCCTACTTGACTGCGCAGGTCAATCGCCTTGCTCAGTCGCTATGCCCACGCATTCTCAGTTTACCGGCACCGGAGAAGTATGCCGGGGATCCGGCGCGCTGTAAAGGTTTTCTCCTACAATGCTCCCTGTTCTTCACTAGCTACCCAAACATGCCAGAGGCATGGAAAATCATCCACTTTATGGAGCTTTTAACCGGGAAGGCTCTCCTCTGGGCTACGGCTGTATGGGGACAGGGATTCCATCTCGTCCTTGGAGCAGTTGACAGGGCGTTTCCGGCAAGTCTTTGATTACTCTCCGGATGGCAGGGAGACAGGAGAGGAGCTGCTAACCATGAAGAAAGGTTCACATTGTGTTGCTGAGTATGCCCTCGAGTTTCACACCATTGCAGCAAGGAGTGAGTGGAACGAGTCAGCTCTAAAGACTGTGTTTCACAAGGGACTGAACCCAGATGTGGTGACAGAGCTGGCCTGTCGCGACGAGCAATTCACCCTTGACGTGCTCAGTGACCTCGCTATCTGCCTGGATCGCCTTCTATAGAGCCGCGCACAGTATGCAGCGAGGTAAATGTCGAAGTGCAAGGTGCCATCGCTGAGCCCAAGCAGCTGGGGTGTGTGCAGCTCAACGAGGAAGAGAGAGAGAGGTGGCATTGAGAGTTTCACTGTTTTTACTGCGGAGAGGAGAAGCATCTCATCAGACAGTTCCCTCTGAAGTCTTGTCACAACACAGGAGATAGCGGGGATGCTAAACCCCATCAGCAAGGGGTGAGTTCGTTTCAGTTACCCCAGATCGTATTTTAGCCTGCATTCGTGCTACCTGTTATAGCTGAATACTCAGGGATGTCTTGTGTTTTAGAAACATTGATTGACTCAAGAGCAGCGGGGAATTTCATCAATCAGAGCACTGTTCACCAGTACAACATCCCCGTTTGTCCACTAATACAACCACGCAAGACCCAGGCCATTGAAGGAGCCTCTATTGGAAAGGGGTACATCTTCCATTGCACAGAGCCGCTCACTCTTCAAACCAGCACAATCCATCAAGAACGCATTGTTTTCTACGTCACAGTGTCCACCAGACATCCCATTATCCTAGGTTTCCCCTGGCTGGAACAGCAAAAACCAAGCATTTCATGGACAAACAAACAAATAACACACTGGTCTACCTACTGCCTTGCACACTGCCTACAGACACCAGTAGTTCCACTGGCGGCCACCTCCATTGACAGCTCTGATCAACCCGCTCCAGTTCACATTCCACCGGAATATCAAGACCTCATGGAGGTTTTTAGCAAGCAGAAGGCTAGCGGACTACCTCCACATCGACCATACGATTGTGCCATCGATCTGCTCCCTGGAACCATGCCACCTCGAGGGCGGGTGTATCCATTATCACAGAGTGAACAAAGAGCTATGGAGGAGTATATTCAAGAGGCACTCCAGCAGGGCTACATCCGATCCTCTACATCCCCTGCATCAGCAGGGTTTGTCTTTGTGGATAAGAAGGGAGGTGGTGGTTTAAGACCATGCATCGAATACCGGGGTCTCAATCAGTGTTGCGTAAATTATTGTTACCCTCTTCCGCTGTTCCCAGTAGCCCTAGAACAACTCCGAGCAGCCACCACCTTCACTAAACTGGACCTCCGCAGTGCATACAACTTGGTTTGTATCAGAGAGGGAGATGAGTGGAAGACGGGTTTCAATACCACCTCAGGCCACTATGGATACTTGATAATGCTGTATGGACTCTCCAGCACCTCCTCAGTATTTCCGTATCTGATTAATGGCGTCCTAAGGGACATGCTGGGTCGCAATTTCATCACGTACATCGATGACATCCTGATATATTCCAGTTCCCCGGGAGAACATGTCCGCCATGTCCGGCAAGTCCTGCAAAGACTGCTCAAGCACCAGCTCTATGTCAAAGCAGAGAAATGTGAATTTCACCAGCACACTATCTGGTTCCTGGGCTACATCATCAGCCCTGACGGGGTCACCATGGACCATGGTAAAGTGCAGGCAGTTGTGGAATGGCCCACTCCAGGAACAGTTAAGGAGTTACAGCGATTCCTGGACTTTTCCAACTTCTACCGGCGTTTCATTAGGGGTTTTAGTTCCATCGCACACCCTTTAACGTCCCTGTTGAGAGTAAAGCCCAAACGCCTGTCCTGGAATCCAGCCGCCCAAGCAGCACTAGAGCAACTCAAGCCTTCATTGTTGAAGTCGACGCATCTGAGCGAGGTGTAGGAGCTATCCTGTCTCAGTGGTTCGGAGAAAGGTCCAAGCTTCATCCCATGGCCTTCTTTTCATGGAAGTTGTCACCGGCAGAGTATAACTATGACGTGGGAAACAGAGAACTCTTGGCTGTAAAATTAGCCCTGGAGGAATGAAGGCATTGGCTAGAGGGTGCAACACACCCCTTCATCATCTTCACTGACCACAAGACCCTAGAGTACCTACGTACTGCCAAGCGTTTGTCACCTCGTCAAGCCCGCTGGTCATTATTCTTCTCATGTTTTCAGTTCACCCTGTCGTACAGGCCAGGGTCCAAGAATACTAAGGCCAATGCTCTCTTCCGTCTAGACAGCACTGAGGTTCGAGAGAGCCAAGAAGAATTCACTCTCCCACCTTCTTGTATTGTCAGCTCCCTGGAGTGGGAGTTGGACCAAATCTTAGCACGCATACCAAGGTCACAGGTTCCAGCAGCATGGAGAAGATGGGGACCACCGTCAATCTCACCTCTGGCTACCACCCACAAGCAAATGGTCAAGTGGAACGAGCTAACCAGGAGATTGGCCGGTTCCTCTGGACATTCTGTGTGTCCAACCCTGAAGACTGGTGCAGATTCCCCCCCTGGGCAGAATACGCCCAAAATTCTCTATGTCACTCAGCCACAGGCCTCACACCGTTCCAGTGTGTTCTAGGCTACTAGCCTCCACTGTTCCCGTGGAATGCCAACCGTATCGAATCACCGGCAGTTGACCAATGGTTCCAGAGAAGCGAACAGGTTTGGGCAAGTACACACCAGCGTCTTGTGCAGACCTCACGCACCTACAAGCGTAAGGTGGACGTCGTCGCAGTGAACACCCGCAGTAACAGCCAGGTGATAGAGTCTGGCTTTCCACAAGGGAGCTGAAACAACCACATGCTTGCAAGAAATTCACCCCAAGTACACCAGACCTTTCAAGGTCAACAAGCATATTAATGAGGTCACCAACAGATTGGAGTTACCTCGTCACAGCCACATACCACCATCATTCCACGTTTCACGACTCAAGCCTGTCATCCCTGGACCTCTAGCCACGGATGTGCCCCTCAACACCCCTCCTGTCCCACTAGAGATCGACGGTCAACCCACCTCATAAAGAACATCCTAAACCCGCGGCGCAGGAGGGGTAAGCTTTAGTACCTGATCAAATGGGAGGGATATGGGCCAAAGGAACAGTGATGGGTACCCGCGCAAGACATCTTGGACCCACAGCTACTTAGAGACTTTCATGCACTATGCCCTGAACGTCCAGGACCCTGACCCCGGGGAAGACCCAGACAGGACTCTGCTCCAGGAGTGAGCCCTTTCGGGGGGGTGGGGGGGGGTGGGGGCTCTGTCTTATCACAGCCAACCAGCAACTCCGTTTCCCAGGAGGCACCACTACCTACAAACATGGCCACTGAGAACTACACTTCGCGCACACGCACACGCTCACCTTCGCCAGGGTACTAACTACACACACCTGCAAGCAATCTCACACACAGCACATATGCAGCATTTAAGGATTTTGTCAAACAATCAGACTTTGCAAAGTAAACGTTCAGTTGACTAGTTCTCTGCCGTTATCCAAGCCTTAGTTCTCGTGTTTTGCCAAAGTGACTTTGACCATTGTTTTTGTTTTCAACCTTGATTCTCTGCCTTGCCTAGTTTTTCTGTTTGCCTGATCGCCCGACCCCTGCCTGTTTATCGACCACGGATTTTGCCTTACCCCTTTTGATTATTATCATATTTACCTACCTGCACTTGCTTTCTCTGACTACAAAGTGTGACAGTACCAATGAAAGAGTGTGAACAACCTGCTAAAACCAACTAAAACCCTTTTATCAAACCTGCTCAGGAGCAGGGTTTTCACTGTAAATAAGATTAGGTTGCATATTTATATATTAAAAATATTGTACAACTACTAAATCTTTGTCATGTAAAAAAAAAAAAAAAAAAAAAAAAAAACAACACAAAAAAAAACCTTTTAATCTACACCCTGTCTTCAAACTTTAAATTCTAGCTGTGTTTTAAGCTAATTCCCAGTAATATTTCTTTTTGCACAAGCTTGTGAATGTAAAGTTCATACTCTGTCAAAATACTTCTTTGTGAATAGATTTCTATTTTGTACTGACTTCTGGTGGTCAAAGTGTGTTACAAACATCTGAACCTGAAGGTGGAATGGAAATCATGATATGTAGGGCGGGATGGAAATTTAACTCATGATCTGTAGCAGCCTATGAGGTAGACGTCTTCAACATAATATACTTGTGCTTTTGTCGGAGAGCTTGCATCAAGCATCATGTTGTCTATAAGGATGTCTCCAGCCTTGATTCTTCTTTTATCTCTCTACATGATATGTAAGTTTCACAAGCTTTATGTTAAAAAAAAAAAAAAATTGTTTTTTTTTAGATAATTGTTATCTTCGCATGTCTCATTTATTTATTTATTTTAAAATTTATTTTCTAGCTCCAGCCCAAGCTGTGGATTTTGACAAACCATCATTTGTCTCTGTGAAGTCTGGAGAACGTGTTACTCTTAACTGCACATTTCTAAACAGCAGCAGATCACTTCGTGTTGTTTGGTACAAACAAAGATCTGGAGAGCTACCTCAGAAACTCGGAGAAAGGCTTTCATACCTGGATGCAAAAATTTCACCTCAGTTCAACAGCTCAGGAGTGAAAGTGGAGAGAATTAATAATGGGATTTCTATGACGATAACACATGCAAAAAAAGATGATGAAGGACTTTACTTCTGTGGACTGCCTAAATGGGAGAATGTACATTTTTTCAACGGAACAATCTTGGCTGTAACAGGTAAATATCTACCCAAAGCTGTACAAAGACATGCACATAATTACAATATGTTTATGCTGAAAAGTGATTTATTATTATTGTGCATATTAATAGCCATGAACTGTTTGGGGAAAAGTTAGAAATAGGGAGATTCAGTTATATAGTCTTCTTGAATGCAATATAATATATTTTCTAGAATAATATCGTTCACAGGGATTGGTGTAAATTGGTGGATGCTCCAGATTAAAAAATGTGTGATATTGTTAATATGGTGAGGATTTCTGTAAGGAGAAATACTATTTAACACATATGGAAGGGGTGTCCAGGGTCAGCGGTTTGTAGCCCTCAGAGGTAAAGCTGTAACTTTGAGTTTTTTAACACAGGAAGTCTTTAGGACAGAGGGCGTTGTTTTTTGTATTTTTCTAGGTTACATGTAAATGTCCAAGTTGGTTATTAATCAACTTGAGAACCACATGAAATTTATGGGGGGAAACGGATTTTATTTCTAACATTGTCTATATTACACTGAACAGGTAAACCAGATTTAAACGTCTCAGTGTTCCAGAGCGGTGTGTCGGACTCGGTTCCTGCAGGAGCGTCAGTGACTCTGCAGTGCTCGGTTCTCTCTGAGAGCAGATCAGCAGAACTCCAAGTGCTGTGGTTCAGAGCTGCTACACCACAATCCCATCCTCAAATCATTTACACTCATCACAACAGCAGCCATCAATGTGAGAGCGGCTCTTCTACACACACCTGTGTGTACAACTTCTCCAAGAACATCCTCAGCCTCAGTGATACTGGAACTTACTACTGCGCTGTGGCCATGTGTGGGAAGATCATTTTTGGAAACGGGACACGAGTACAGTTGGGTAAGAATACATTCACTGACCAACATCACAGTAAGTATGTAATTGTAGTTTGTATCTGTTTGCTTGGTTTTAGTTGTAAATAATTAGAATATTGATATGGGTCTACAGTGTGTGTAAACATATTTGTCATTATATGTATTTTCAAACAGAGGGATCTGATTCTGTAGTGATCTCCTTTGCTGTAGCATTGGCAGTGTGTGTGGTCGTGATTTTTGCTCAAGCTGTTTTATACTGTAAAAAACAAAACTCAGGTAAGTTTTCATTAAGTTCTGGAGTACAAAGTGACCTGAAGAATTTATATATATATATATATATATATATATATATATATATATATATATATATATATATATATATAATACAACCACCATCATGGTCCATAGGATGAATTATTATTTTTAATAGGAATGTTTTGTTAATAACTTTCAAATAAAAACAGTTGCATAGATGTTCGGCTATATATATATATATATATATATATATATATATATATATATATATATATATATATATATATATATATATATATATATATATATATATAATATCAACATTCCTTTTATATGATATATTTATAAATGTGTAAATATGTATAAATATTGATACTTATTAGCACATGCACACATGCAGTTAAATAATAAATAATAATCCCATCAGTGAAATTAATTCAGGACAAGCTCAGTGCACAAATTCAGTGTGTTTTTTGTAGATAAGCTAGTGTAAGATGAATGTGGTGAAAATAATTACAATATAAGTATGGATCCAATCGTAAAAAAATATATATTTTTCTTCTACAGTGAAACTACCACAAGGTGCTTTGATAGAGAAAACACACAATCAGGTAACTAGCCAGGCACTGTGTATACACATAATAATAATAACAATAATAATAATAATACGTTTATTTTTTATAGCGCCTATCTCAGACCCAAGGCCATTAAAAATGTAAGCTAATTGTCTTATTTGTGATTAATTCTTTATATCCGTTCCTGCAGGCCCGTGATGCCGTGGAGATGAATTATGCTGCCCTAAATTTCAGTGAGAGGAAAACTAAAAGCGAAAGAGCCAAAAAAAGACAACCTCAAGATACTGTTTATTCTGAAGTGATACACACTCCTGTTACTTAGATTACTGTTAATTTATCACTAATTTTTATAACAGATGTTTGTCTGCTCAAAAGCAATGTTTGAGCCAAATCGATGTAAAAGCATTCATTGTCACATAAAATCGAGTGAGAGAGAGAAATCATAAACTTCGTCATATGTTACAGGACTTGCCTAAAAAGGTTTGAGGGAAATGTTGAGTAGCAATTGTAATTAGAAAATTCGGCATTGTGAATCATGCTGCTATAATGACATAATTTTGCCAAAAAGTGCTTTTTAACCTATGCGTAGTTTTATATAACTGATAAAGTGGTGTGGCCTGTTTATTTATCAACTTGTATAACTATTTTATTGTTTTCTACTGTGCAACATCTCCAAAGTCATGGTGTAATAGTCCAGTCTAGAGGTGATAATTTGTGCTTGAGGAGATCAGCAAGATTCACCGGAGCTAAACCATTTAGAACTTTAAACATCATGAGCAGAACGTTGTCAAGAAAGTGGAACTTATTGGACAGACATATGACAAGGATAGTGTGCACTGAATTACTTTCCCTGCACTGTAAAACCGGATAAGTTCATTTAACTCAAAAAATTTGAGGAAACTAATTACCTCAAAATTTTTAAGTTGATAAATCAATTTCTTTAAGCCGAATACACTTAAATATTACACGTTTGAGTTAAATTTTTGTTATATTTAAGTGTATTCGGCTTAAAGAAATTGATTTATCAACTTAAAAATTTTGAGGTAATTAGTTTCCTCAAATTTTTTGAGTTAAATGAACTTATCCGGTTTTACAGTGAAGTGATAGGGAGTTTTAGAGATTTTACAAAGGAGCCATATGTTAAACCACCATCAAGTGTTATGTCATGGTTTTACTGTCAAGCGCTAAAGTGAAATCAGCAACCTTACTGTGAGCAGTCTTAGAACTCAATAATGTTATGTTTTGCAAGTTTTCCAGTATTTAATAAAGTTTGCTGGGGTTTTTTGTTTTGTTTTGTTTTGTTTTTCGCATAGTCAGGGCTGGCCTGTCCATTAGATCATGTCACCTGAAATCATTCATTGTTGGTAAATCCCCTGTAAACCTTGCACTGTATATTGTCTTCTTTGTGGCAGTAAGTAGAAGCATCCTGTGGTTTGAGGCTGAGGGCAGATGTAGATCTTTCTGAATTACGAGAATGGAGTGGTTGAGATGAAAGCCTCTCGCACACAGCTCTACCATTTAACCAGAAACTATTCAAATTGTTCAGTCTCGCAACAAAACACTCGCATGCAAGCCATACTAACACCCAGAGTCATAGCACTCAACATGGTGGAGCGAGCTAGTTAATACACACGGCTTTAAACCTGCAATGTTAAAAAAGCACATTTAAAAAGATTACAGTAAAAATGTATTTTTGAGTGAACATAATTAGCAGTAGCTCTTGAGTGGTGTAAAGGTAATGGGTTTGCCTTGAAGTCCGGAGAATTCGAATCCTCACACGACCTTTGTGTTTGATAACTGAGTTTGTTCATCTTAACAAACTTAGATGGATAAACAGTACCAATACATTATAATTTGAATAAATAAACTGTACTGTGGACCAGTACAGGAAGTGATAAAAGGTAAGCAAGTGTAATGTGTTAGGGGAGATTTCATGACTGCAAGATGAAGCTTCCGCCAATGGACATGACACAAGCGTGAAACACACACTCGCACTAACACACACAGAGACACACACCCACTCTCACACACACATAGAACCACAACACACCCACTCTCACTGAGAGACACAGAAAGAGCCACAACACACACCTACTCTCACACAGACACAGCTGGAGTGTATGTTAGTACTTTACACTGCCACACACACACACACACACACACACACACACACACACACACACCAGTCAAACTGCATATGCGACCAGTTGAAAGAGGTTAAACAGTTTTCATGCCTATTTTCTTATATACATTACCGGTCAAAAGTTTAGACACACACTCTATTAATTTTTTTCCGCCACATTTTAGAATAATAATAAAGTCATCAAAACTCTGGAGTAACACAAAAGGAACTATGGGAATTATGTTGTAATAAAAAAAAAATCCAAATAAATAAAAATATTTAGTATTTTAGCGTCTTCAAAGTAGATGCCCTCTTCGCCTAGAATTTCCAGAAATGTATTCTTGGCGTTTTCTCGACCGATTTCTTGAGGAATTCCCCTGAGATGTTTTTTAAACAGTATTAAAGGAGTTCGCACCGACGCCGGACTCTTATCGCCTGCTTTTTGGAATATTTCGCTCCGAGTCGTCCGTTTAAAAATATATTTTTATGTATTTAAAATATTAGTTTTCTAATGAAAGAAATGAATACGTCGGCACGATTATATTTTTGTCTACGACACCGATTACAAACATTTAATCACACACCTTCAGATGTGTTAGATAAGCTGAGACTTGCAATCTATAAGTCCTTACAGAAGCCCTAAGCAGCCATGAATTATTATGTTTTTTTGTTTGTTATTTTGTTGTTTTCTTTGATGTTGACTTAATTTTCTCATGATCTCGACATAACAAAAGTATTTTTACTAATGATATATATTTGTATATATAATATTCTAAGCATTAGTATGTAGGCAGGTATAATCTCCAAACAACATGTACACTACTGTCATAAAAAAGAGGCAATTGGACACAACACACAAATGTGCACAGTACACTGTAAGCTGCCATTAAGGAGTACAGTTTATTTTTCCATATGTATTACATCTTCATATAGACAAGGCCACAAACTATGTACAAGAGACGTTGCATGTATTTTCTCTAATGAGGAAATAAAAGTAAAGGAATAAGAGGAATTATTTTAAACATGTCATGTGTTTGAATCATTTATGTTATGTATTACAGTTATTTTTCACATCAGAGTACACACACTCATCTGATGAGCCAGCTTTCCATTTTTCATCTTTGGCTTTCCTCTTGGAAAATTGCAAAGCCGCGTAATTCAGTGTTTCAGCATCAGATTCCTGGGGATCAATTCCGGGGGATAAATAAAAAATATACTATACTACTACTATACTATACTATACTACTACTACTACTACTAATAATAATAATAATAATAATAATAATAATAATAATGACAATATAAATATTAATACTACTACTAATACGACTACTACTACTACTACTACTAATGATAATACTAATAATAATAATACTACTACTACTACTACTACTACTACTACTACTAATAATAATAATAATAATAATAATATTAAGGACAATATAAATATTAATACTACTACTAATACGACTACTACTACTACTACTACTACTACTACTACTAATAATAATAATAATGACAATATAAATATTAATACTACTACTACTACTACTAATGATAATACTACTACTACTACTACTACTACTACTACTACTAATAATAATAATAATAATAATAATATTAAGGACAATATAAATATTAATACTACTACTACTACTACTACTACTACTACTACTACTACTACTAATAATAATAATAATTATTATTATTATTATTATTATTAGTAGTAGTAGTAGTAGTAGTAATAATAATAACTATTATTATTTTATAATTTATATCAATGTGCAAAGCTGAGCAAACAGACTGCATAAATAAAATGTAAATAAATAATAGCTGTATCTGTATATAAACATAACAGAGTGTAAAGTATGGTATGTAGTGCATACTTTACTGAATTTATACAATCTACAGCACAAAGTGTTTACTGATCTGTACACGTACCTGCCTCGTTCCTGGAGAATCTTCTAGAGAAGCTTTCACTATTAATACAGAAACACAATTATTAGACTTTTTGATAACTGTATTAAAGTAATTACTTTCTGATCACAAAAGCACTTACTTTTATCACATTTTCTTCTCCTCAGTATGAAAAAAGTGAGAGATAAAATCAGAAGTGCGCACAAACCCAAAGCCGTTCCCAAACCGAGCACTGTCGAATGTAGAGATCTGATCATTTCTGCTGCTGTTCATTCATATTACACACATTTATATTAGTACAAATGATTTTCATGTGTAATTATTCTTAATTCAAGATAATTAACAATGACGTATATAACATCTTACCTGTTTTCTCGTGTGTGTTCATGTTAGTGTTGTTTCCATGCAGTGTTGGTTCACACACCACTGAATTATCACACAGAGCTGGTTTAGATGTTTCTGATGAAATAGTAACATGATCACCTATAAACATTTATCATGATTCACTAAAAGTCTGTAACTCAGTGTTGTTGAATCCATTTTAATGCAAATTCTACCTTTAAGTTTTAAATAAGTCCCATTTCCAAACACAGCGTATGGAGCTGTGGTGGCGCAGTAGTACACGGCTTCGTCAGACTGAATGATGTTAGAAATGGTCATATTGAAGCAGTTTGAAGATCTTTTCACTTGAAAACGAAGATTTTGGAATTCATTGAAAAACGTTTCTTCAGAAGATTTATGCACTCTGCTCATAATCCGAGGATGTTGTCTGTTTGGCTGCTTATACCAGATAACTACCCCAGCATCTGTTCCAAAAATACAGCACTGTAGAGTAGCCGAGTCACCGATATCCACACAGAGTACTTTATCAGGCTGATGAACTTCTGGCACTGTGGAGGAATATGAAAAATTCCTACGAGGTTGGACTGTATCTAGAAATGCAAATGCATTAATTAGTTGAATTTAATCCATATCCATCAATAGTTTATAAAAAACATATTATTATTATCATAAAAGTATACCTGTACCACTTAATAAATATTTATTTTAAGGCTTAAGGTGAATTTGTTTTTTTTGTTTTTTTTTTTATGTCTGGTAATTAGAAATCATCTCAAAAAAGCAAGATATTAAACATGATTAAAAAATTTGGCAATGTTACTTACACATAGTGCAGAAGATCGAAATGAAAACCCAGATACCCGTCATCTTATGTATTCACACTGAACAGAGTGCACATCGCACACGGTTTGCATTTATCTTATAGGCAGTCTTTACTGAGCATGCTCCAAAATAAGACATGTGATTGGTTCTAATAAATGAAGGAAGAAAAAGACATGACACCCCATGCAGTATTCTCATCCACCCACATGTCACCCACATTTCCACATTTCTGTTGTGCTGTACTGTCAGTTCAAACTGTCATGACATCTCTGTTGTGATGGGAAAAATGTAGAGTATACATACCATCGGTTATAGTCCAATTAACCATGATTAAACAAAATAAATCAAACTGAAGTAGGGTATTAAATGTGCAGAGGAGAATCTAATCCACTTGCGCTTAAGAACAGAGCTGTTAAAGAAATGAGAGAAGTGACGGATGTGTGTAGGACAAAAAAAAAAAAATCTACATCAAAGACTCAGAGTATTAGCGCTATTACACTGGAGAGACTGACACACACTAGTCACAGTGATGTCATTGACCAGTGAAAGACAAATGGACGGAGGAGTTTGTGGATCATGAAGGCAAGAATGATCACACACTCTGGATGGGTCAGTGTTATATGAAGACAGTGTTATACTAAGTATAATGGAGCTTAAATATAGGCCTGTAAATGTTAAACCTGCACTGAATTGCCGCTTATATGGTACTTTATATTTTAATTGATGTATAAGTATTTATTAAGTATAACAGTTTATACCTGAGAACCCAACTTCACCATACATTTAATGTACTTATGACTTGTATTGATTTTTTATTTTTTTTATCACATTAAATGAGATTCGATTGATTTCAGATCTCACTGGTCGAGAAATTCTTGCCACCTAGTGGTTAAAACTGGTGTGTGCTTGGAGCATCATTTTCATTTGAAGGTTGTGAGTTTAAATCCTAGCGCTGCCATCTGTAGGGTCCTGAAGTGTGACCCTTTAATATTTACTAGATCATGTAGATCACTATATATTCAATGTAAATACAGTATGGAAGGATCAATTGGCTATAGATTGGAATTCAGTAGATTTTTGGCCTAATATCGGCTGATATTTATTCGAATGCCTGTACGGTGAATAGAACAATGACGTAATCAGTGACGCCAAAGTGAAGGAATGTATTGTGGTGTATAATAAGAAATGCTCAATTGTTCCTGAGCTCTAGCAAACACTTTACACTCACATAGACAACATGAAAAATTAAGATACCTCATTATGACTCCAGACATACAGTACATATATGGGGTCCTGAGATCAGTCCCATATTCCATGTTAAGTGTAACAGCTCAGTGGATCAATCTGAAATTCATGATTAATACAGTAGTGCTGAAAAGTGCTGAAACAGTAACACAGTCATGTGATTGGCACTTTGTTCTGTAGGTCTTTGTTAAAAATAGGATCATGCTTTATGTTTAATTACTGTAATGATTTTAAGTGATTTGGGGATGATTTACATATTTACTTATATTTTACTACAAACAGCGTTAAACTGACTATACTGTAAGTGTGAACACTATATATTAAAAGGGTCAATCCACATATGGTCTCGCTGCCTGAGAAGAGATGTGTTGTGGTATCCGGCCCGCACGCCAGATTGGTAAGTAATAAACATGCAACTCACTGTATGGTACTACAACTCATCCATCCATCCATCCATTTCCCTTATTGCTTATTCTACACAGGGTCACGGGGAAGCATGGAGTCTATACCAGGGGACTCAGGACACAAGGCAGGGGACACCCTGGAGGGGGTGCAAACCCATCACAGGGCATAATTACACACACATTCACACACCATGGACAATTTGGAAATTCCAATCAGCCTACAATGCATGTATTTGGACTGGGGGAGGAAACACTATACACACAGGGTGGGGGCAGGGGTAGAACCCCAAACCCCAGAGGTGCGAGGCAAATATGATAACCACTTACCACTTAAAACTTTTATTATTTTTTTTCGCATAGCCATGGATAAAATGTGTCAACTGATTTCAGTTATTTATAACCTTTGATATTTTCCCCCCAAAATACTACATAATGAACAAAATATCTAAAATACATGTGGTGTCTGTTTTATGTTATTAAGATAGACAGCACACGTGAAATTGTGAAATTATTAGATTGTAAAACTCAAACACAAAACTTTGTTGTTACACGTTTATTATTCTGTAACACAACTTAAAAAACAAAAAAAAACAACAAAAAAAAACCCCACAAAGTCAGTTGAGACGATTGTTAAATATTTGTTGTCTTCATAAATACAAAGGGATATTCATTGCACATCAGAACACTTTCACACTGAGAGGATGAACATCACTCCCAGCCGAAGTTTGCCACATCAGTGTACAGAGTGTCTCCTCTCTCTCTCTCTGTCTCCTCCATTCCTCTTTCTTCTATCCAGATAGAGAAATCCATCACAGCGTAATGTTTATCATCTTCAGCCTCAGTGTGGAAATAAACACATCTGTTTTATTTATTTATTTATTGATTGATTGATTGATTGATTGATTGATTGTTTATTTATTTATTCATTTATGTAGATTTCATTATTAAATATTTGAATGCGTTCAGTGCATATATGTACAATATCAGGCACTCACATGCTCCACTGGGAGTCGTACAAGTTGTAAAAGGAGTTGTGTTGTTCGCGGAAGTATTCATATCCCTGCCAAAATATTTTCTATTACTTTATTTGTAAACTTCATAAACAAACCTTTTCAAAAAATCTTTTATGTTTTGCTTTAATGGAATATCTGTTATTTGCACGCACAGCTATAGAAGTTTCCTTTCACGCCAGTCATCGTCGTTGTCTTTATCGGTGATATTACAATCAATCATTATTGTAATGTATATGTGACCAATAAAGACTCATTTATTCAAGACTAAATATTCAATAAAGACTATAAATTAATATAAATATATTAAACATTTTATTTTTGTGAAAAAATACAACAAAAAAAAAATCACAAAATTTGTACAAAGTGCAACAAACAAGTTTCACTGCGTTTATTTTCTTTAATCAGGTACGTCATAATAAAATATTTTTTTAAATCACTTATCTTAATGTAAGATTTCAAACATGAAGGTATGGGGAGTGATGTAGATATAGCTTTACACATTTCTACTGGAGTAAAAATTGTTATGGATAATTAATGTTACATATTAGAGATTGACTTCACATATTGTCACACAATACATTTGTATGTCACATCAGAGTACACGGAATCCTCTAATGAGCCAGTTCTCCTCTCGCAGAACTGGAAAGCTGCGTAGTCCAATATATCAGCCTGAGACCCCTGAAAGAAGTATTAATAATAATAATAATAATAATAATATTAATAATAATAATAATAATAATAGAAAAGAAGTGCAGCTAAAGTAATACACATACCAGCAAACTGACTATAAATTACATATAGACCAAATATATAAGATAAGATAAGATAAGATATGATAATACTTTATTAATCCCCAGATGGAGAAATTAGGGTATGTGTAGTGTATGAACGTAATAGTAAATAAAGAATTTACATATTTAGGAAATTATGCATAGCAAAAGTGAACATATTGTTATGTGTAGGTGATTCTGTATAGTAGTATCACATCTACAGTATATAATACATACTTTATTAACTTCATACAATCTATAGCAAAATGTGTTCACTATTCTACACACATACCTGTCTCATTCCTGGAGAATCTGCTAGAGAACTGTTCACTACAGAGACAGAGAAAAAAACAAACACTTATTAGTCTTTCTGGTTGTACTAAGGTATTTCATTTTTAATTAATCTGATACAAAGTCACTTACTTCTTGAGTTTTCACATTTTCTTCTCTTCAGTAATAAATAAGTGAGAGATAAAATCAGAAGTGCGCACAAACCCAAAGCCGTTCCCAAACCGAGCACTGTCGAATGTAGAGATCTGATCATTTCTGCTGCTGATCATTCGTATTACACACATTTATATTAGTACAAATGATTTTCATGTGTAATTAATCCTAATTAAAGATAATTAACAATGACGTATATGACATCTTACCTGTTTTCTCGTGTGTGTTCATGTTAGTGTTGTTTCCATGCAGTGTTGGTTCACACACCACTGAATTATCACACAGAGCTGGTTTAGATGTTTCTGATACAATAGTAACATGATCACCTATAAACATTTATCATAATTCACTAAAAGTCTGTAACTCAGTGTTGTTGAATCAATTTTAATGCAAATTCTACCTTTAAGTTTTAAATAAGTCCCATTTCCAAACACAGCGTATGGAGCTGTGGTGGCGCAGTAGTACATGGCTTCGTCAGACTGAATGATGTTAGAAATGGTCATATTGGAGCAGTTTGAAGATCTTTTCACTTGAAAACGAAGATTTTGGAATTCATTGTAAAACGTTTCTTCAGAAGATTTATACACTCTGCTCATAATCCGAGGATGTTGTCTGTTTGGCTGCTTATACCAGATAACTACCCCATCATTTGTTCCAAAAATACAGCACTGTAGAGTAGCCGAGTCACCGATATCCACACAGAGTACTTTATCAGGCTGATGAACTTCTGGCACTGTGGAGGAATATGAAAAATTCCTACGAGGTTGGACTGTATCTAGAAATGCAAATGCATTAATTAGTTGAATTTAATCCATATCCATCAATAGTTTATAAAAACATATTATTATTCTCATAAAAGTATACCTGTACCACTTAATAAATATTTATTTTAAGGCTTAAGGTGAATTTGTTTTTTTTGTTTTTTTTTTATGTCTGGTAATTAGAAATCATCTCAAAAAAGCAAGATATTAAACATGATTAAAAAATTTGGCAATGTTACTTACACATAGTGCAGAAGATCGAAATGAAAACCCAGATACCCGTCATCTTATGTATTCACACTGAACAGAGTGCACATCGCACACGGTTTGCATTTATCTTATAGGCAGTCTTTACTGAGCATGCTCCAAAATAAGACATGTGATTGGTTCTAATAAATGAAGGAAGAAAAAGACATGACACCCCATGCAGTATTCTCATCCACCCACATGTCACCCACATTTCCACATTTCTGTTGTGCTGTACTGTCAGTTCAAACTGTCATGACATCTCTGTTGTGATGGGAAAAATGTAGAGTATACATACCATCGGTTATAGTCCAATTAACCATGATTAAACAAAATAAATCAAACTGAAGTAGGGTATTAAATGTGCAGAGGAGAATCTAATCCACTTGCGCTTAAGAACAGAGCTGTTAAAGAAATGAGAGAAGTGACGGATGTGTGTAGGACAAAAAAAAAAATCTACATCAAAGACTCAGAGTATTAGCGCTATTACACTGGAGAGACTGACACACACTAGTCACAGTGATGTCATTGACCAGTGAAAGACAAATGGACGGAGGAGTTTGTGGATCATGAAGGCAAGAATGATCACACACTCTGGATGGGTCAGTGTTATATGAAGACAGTGTTATACTAAGTATAATGGAGCTTAAATATAGGCCTGTAAATGTTAAACCTGCACTGAATTGCCGCTTATATGGTACTTTATATTTTAATTGATGTATAAGTATTTATTAAGTATAACAGTTTATACCTGAGAACCCAACTTCACCATACATTTAATGTACTTATGACTTGTATTGATTTTTTTTTTTTTTTATCACATTAAATGAGATTCGATTGATTTCAGATCTCACTGGTTGAGAAATTCTTGCCACCTAGTGGTTAAAACTGGTGTGTGCTTGGAGCATCATTTTCATTTGAAGGTTGTGAGTTTAAATCCTAGCGCTGCCATGTGTAGGGTCCTGAAGTGTGACCCTTTAATATTTACTAGATCATGTAGATCACTATATATTCAATGTAAATACAGTATGGAAGGATCAATTGGCTATAGATTGGAATTCAGTAGATTTTTGGCCTAATATCGGCTGATATTTATTCGAATGCCTGTACGGTGAATAGAACAATGACGTAATCAGTGACGCCAAAGTGAAGGAATGTATTGTGGTGTATAATAAGAAATGTTCAATTGTTCCTGAGCTCTAGCAAACACTTTACACTCACATAGACAACATGAAAAATTAAGATACCTCATTATGACTCCAGACATACAGTACATATATGGGGTCCTGAGATCAGTCCCATATTCCATGTTAAGTGTAACAGCTCAGTGGATCAATCTGAAATTCATGATTAATACAGTAGTGCTGAAAAGTGCTGAAACAGTAACACAGACATGTGATTGACACTTTGTCCTGTAGGTCTTTGTTAAAAATAGGATCATGCTTTATGTTTAATTACTGTAATGATTTTAAGTGCTTGGGGATGGTTTACATATTTACTTATATTTTACTACAAACAGCGTTAAACTGACTATAAGTGTGAACACTATATATTAAAAGGGTTAATCCACATATGGTGTCACTGCCTGAGAAGAGATGTGTTGTGGTATCCGGCCCGCACGCCAGATTGGTAAGTAATAAACATGCAACTCACTGTATGGTACTACAACTCATCCATCCATCCATCCATTTCCCTTATTGCTTATTCTACACAGGGTCACGGGGAAGCATGGAGTCTATACCAGGGGACTTAGGACACAAGGCAGGGGACACCCTGGAGGGGGTGCAAACACATTACAGGGCATAATTACACACACATTCACACACCATGGACAATTTGGAAATTCCAATCAGCCTACAATGCATGTATTTGGACTGGGGGAGGAAACTCTGTGCACACAGGGTAGGGGCAGGGGTAGAACCCCAAACCCCAGAGGTGCGAGGCAAATATGATAACCACTTACCACTTAAAACTTTTTTTTTTTTTTTTTTTCGCATAGCCATGGATAAAATGTGTCAACTGATTTCAGTTATTTATAACCTTTGATATTTTCCCCCCAAAATACTACATAATGAACAAAATATCTAAAATACATGTGGTGTCTGTTTTATGTTATTATGATAGACAGCACATGTGAAATTGTGAAATTGTTAGATTGTAAAACTCAAACACAAAACTTTGTTGTTACACGTTTATTATTCTGTAACACAACTTAAAAAAAAAACCACAAAGTCAGTTGAGACGATATATATTGATTTGGGGATAATTTACATATTTACTTATATTTTACTACAAACAGCATTAAACTAACTATAAGTGTGAACACTATATATTAAAAGGGTTAATCCACATATGGTGTCACTGCCTGAGAAGAGATGTGTTGTGGTATCCGGCCCACACGCCAGATTGGTAGGTAATAAACATGCAACTCATTGTATGGCACTACAACTCATCCATCCATCCATCCATCATTTCCCTTATTGCTTATTCTACACAGGGTCACGGGGAAGCATGGAATTTATCCCAGGGGACTCAGGACACAAGGCAGGGGACACCCTGGAGGGGGTGCAAACCCATCACAGGGCATAATTACACACACATTCACACACCATGGACAATTTGGAAATTCCAATCAGCCTACAATGCATGTATTTGGACTGGGGGAGGAAACTCTGTGCACACAGGGTGGGGGCAGGGGTAGAACCCCAAACCCCAGAGATGCGAGGCAAACATGATAACCACCTACCACTTATAACATTTTCCGCATAGCCCTGGATAATTTTTAGATTGTAAAACTCAAACACAAAACTTTGTTGTTACACGTTTATTCTTCTGTAACACAACTTAAACCCCCCCCCCCCCAAAGTCAGTTGAGACGATTGTTATATATTTGTTGTCTTCGTAAATACAAAGGGATATTCATTGCACATCAGAACACTTTCACAATGAGAGGATGGACATCACTCCCAGCCGAAGTTTGCCACCTCACTGTACAGAGTGTCTCCTCTCTCTCTCTTTGTCTCCTCCATTCCTCTTTCTTCTATCCAGACAGAGAAATCCATCACAGCGTAATGTATATCATCTTCAGCCTCAGTCTGGAAATAAACACATCTGATTTATTTATTTATTTATTTATTTATTTATTTATTTATTTATTTATTTATTTATTGTTTTGTGTATTTATTTATTTATCCATTTATTGTTTATTAATTAGTTTATTTATTTATTTATTTAACAACGATGGAAACATATTCATTTACAAGAATGTGCAAATTTTTACATTACATGATCAATTATCAATTGCCTTGCAATATAATTTAAGCCAATTTTTCCGTCTGTTTAAATTGACACGAGTTAAAGACTACAGATGTGTTCATGGTGCTTCCCCGTGATGGAAAATGTATTGCTTTCTCTCGGACTGTTACAATGCGATGACCCTGGAGACTCCTTTCATAAACATTAAATAAACGTCTCCTCGCAGAAAACTTCACCAAATCAAAAACTACCTATTTTTTAAACCAATATACAGTATACTACATCTAACGCCTGCAATACAAATCCTTGTGTAAATTGTTACTATAGAAACAATAGCATATTAGAACTGTCAGAGCTGTTCTTATAGAAAATTAACTATATAGATTGTATAACAGATATCATATAACAATATTGTTCTTTTAACATAACCGGAGCCAGAAAAGTGTTTTTTTTTTTTTTTTCGACAAGTGCAGAAAGCTGACAGACCTCAGGTTTTTACCTGCTCGTGTGTTCGTCCATCCCGCTGTGTGGCTTGTCGTGTGTGACAACAATGCCCTGAAGTCACCAAATCTGGATTAAATATAGAAATAAAATGGAGGTGTAATATTCAATGAAGTACCAAATCTGACAGAAATGAACATGCATATTGCTGTCATTAAATGAAATGCAATAAAGCTGATTCATTCCACAGTGGTTTTGAGTCTGAGTTCTTGATTCTGATTGGTCAGAAGTGTCGTTTAGTTTACTATAACAGCAGCCCTGACAAATAATGGGTTTATATTATTGTGCTCATTCTAATAGGTTTTTGTTTCTATAGTAACAGCTAACTTGTGGGAATTTTCTGTATATGTTAGACACGCCACGTAATATATAAGACTTACAATAAAAAAAAAATATTTTTTTTTTTAAATGTGTTGTTTAACAAAGAAAATCATTAACATTTATATGATGAAGGCTTCCTAAAAGAGGTGTTTATCAAACATTTATGGAAGGAGTCTCCAGTGTCAAAGCTTTGTAACAGTCAGCGGTAAAGCTGTAACTTTAAGTTTTCCGACTTTGGAAAGTCTTCACGGCCGAGAAATTTAAACTCTGCAACTTAAAATGAGAAAAAAGAGAGACTGGTAAGACAACCGTTTCCTCTAGCAGCACCAGAAGTAGGTGGAATAACAAGAATTAATAATCAGTGATATTGACGTTAAATGTAATTTGTTGGGAAATTGCTGTAGTATAAGAGGAACAATACACTCTAAGACATGCTGTTAATTTCCTATTTATAATTTACAAAATACATAATGAAATATTGTCTAAACTATATCTCCATTGACCGAACAGTAAAATGAATGGAACGTACTTACTGTAAAAACGTTGACCAACCTCTCTGTGCGTCTTCATACAAATCATGTAGATGTTAATGATTATGGAAATGCATAAAGCTTCAGAAAGACAGGTGGCGATGGGAATGCACATGTTAGAGCTAGGTTCAGTGTTGTCTGTTGAAAAATAAGTTTTAGAAAAAACGTGATGCTAGATATATTTTGTGATTAATGACGATGTAGATTTCATTATTAAATATTTGAATGCGTTCAGTGCATATATGTACAATATCAGGCACTCACATGCTCCACTGGGAGTTGTTGTAAAAGGAGTTGTGTTGTTCTCGGAACTATTCATATCCCTGCCAAAATAATTTTCCATTACTTTATTTGTAAACGTGATAAACAAACCCTTTTGTTAACCCACAGTTATAGAAGTTTCCTTTCACGCCAGTCATCGTTGTTGTCCTTATCGGTGATATTACAATCAATCATTATTGTAATGTATATGTGACCAATAAAGACTCATTATTATTATCATTACATATATTTTGCCATTTAGATTTTAAGAAATGTTTTAAATATGTTGCACAGAGTTCTACAGGGAACTACAAGCACATCAGAGATGCAAATCACCGTCAGTGATTACTGATCATCTGTAACATCTGTAATTCCAGTTATTACAAATCATCGGTTAACATGAAGTATATAATGCAATATAACTCCGGAGGAAATGATACTCACAGTTGTAGCTGACCGGTGGAGGAACAGGACGGAACTGTGCCACCGTGCAAATGCTGTGCTGAGTGTCTGGCTCATATAGCTGTAACCACAGCGTGACCACATCCTTTTATATTAATACACTCTGTGTAAAGGGTCAGTGTGAACAACACAACTGTTTAAAATCATGTACACATTCTACTCAATACATTTTATTAAATTCAGTACACATGCATTCATTATTATTATTATTATCAGTAGTAGTAGCAGTAGTAGTAGTAGTAGTAGTATGCAACCTATTTAAATATTAATTTAAATATATTAGCATAGGTTAATAGATAATATGAACATTTTACTCAATATACAACAATTGCTTTTTCATTGTCGTATTCTTCTTCTTTGTCTTCTCCCTCTTATTATTATTATTATTATTATTATTATTATTATTATTATTATTAATAATAATAATAATAATAATAATAATAATAATAATATTGTATGCAATATTATGCAATAGTGTATTTTTTTAATCATATGTACAGGATAATAGTGGTTCATTAAGCAAATATATATTGCTATAGACATATTGTTAAAATATATTCCAAGTATAAATGTTAGCATGTAGGATGTTAGGATATAAATGTCAGATAGGAGTGTGAGAACAACTTTATCTACTAAAGGTTAAACACGTTGATGTGTATTATTACATCATGTTCATTGTGGTTGCATCATTTTGCGCAAGTACCTGTTCCCACACATTGCTGCGCTTATACAGGAAGACTAACAATAGCTCATAAGTAAAGTCTGACCACACCGACTACACCCAACATCAGCTCTGACCAACGGTGAAGTGCGTTCAGCCTCTCCAGCCTCTAATTTAACCCTTTTGTTTCAGTGAAAATAAATAACCAGCCCTTGTGATTGATGCGTGTGAAGCTGTGATCGGACATTTTAGACTGTCAGTCTTTAGGACCTGATTCTTAAACATCTCTGTCTGTAAACCCTTTTTACCCCCTGAGCAGGTGCACTGAGACCCAATCATAACAATGAAATCAGTCAAAACATCAGCTGACATCAAATACATGTTTATTTTGGGTCTGTGCGACTCTCTTTGTACTTGAACGTACAGTAGGCTGACCAAAATGACCCACAGCATCATCTGTATACACAAGCTGTGCACAGATATTCTAAAAATACATAGTTTGTTGGCATTTCACATGACATTTTGCACGTTCATGACGCTAAATGAGGAAATGTCATACAATTTCTTGTAGAAATAGAGAAGTTAAACAATATTTCAGATAACTATTATATCAGGGATTGTATAATCTGTTATAATAACACATGTACAAATGATTTATCATAATTGCACTGGTGCTTTGCTTGTTGGTCTGTGGTTCTGCATCCTGTAGATTCAGTGTGTGTGTATGTGTGTGTGTGTGTGTGTGTGTGTGTGTGTGACTCAACTTAGGCCTTTTCCTCATATCAATGACCTCTAATGCTGAGATTATTATTCTCTCATTTCACATAATACATACACTCCCCAGCTCAGAAAACACCTGAGACAGCATCACTAAGTCATTGTTTAGCTTCAGCATTTTGGCACTTATTTGATGGTGATGTTGCGCATCCAGCTCAAAATACCTGCCTATTTTTCTCCACAATGAAGGGCCTGGCCGGATAGCTGACCTGATAGCCAATGTATGCGTATGAGACGTTAAGGTACAGATGTGGCCATTGAAAATGCACGTCAAAGGAAAAGGGATCATGCGGTATCATGCGG
This sequence comes from Ictalurus furcatus, assembly GCF_023375685.1. Classification (NCBI taxonomy): domain Eukaryota; kingdom Metazoa; phylum Chordata; class Actinopteri; order Siluriformes; family Ictaluridae; genus Ictalurus; species Ictalurus furcatus. Next base: position 28,301,806 of record NC_071262.1, on the reverse strand, counting down.
TATCGAGGGGAATCACGTACATGCTGTGGACACATGCAAGACAAGACCAGTAGGGGGCAGTCATGTTTCATTTGAACAAACACGGCTTGCTAGTATATAGAGTAGTTCTGCCAGGACATGTACTGTATACAGCATGTATTCTTTTACCAAGCAAACGGTGTTGTTTCTTGTACTTAAGCCCATGATCTGCTTGTGTTTGGCCCGCGTATCTGTGAACCTCTCTCAGAGCCATTTTGCAACAAGCAGCAGAGCACAATAAACATTGTCGGGCCTGAAAAAAAATGGTGTGTGTGGTCGGTTAGATTTAAGAACAAATATTACGTATGGCTTACATAAAAAATATTACGTTTCTCATCAACACTTATGATAAACCTAAGTTCAAAAAGTTTCTAATTACAAGATTGAATTATATAAAGTCTTGTAATTAGAAACTTCTTTAAATGATGTTTATCAATATTTTTTTCAGAACCAATCGGTCACACATTCCATTTTTTATTGTACCGTGTTCAGCTACAGTATGTTGTTCCATGCGCCACCTGGTGGTTATTGTGTGAAGCACAACAAATTAATTTAAATTCTAAGAAGTTTGCCTGCACGGTACCTCGTGATCACATGTGATGAATCGCATGCATTCTTAATCTGTAGCAGGCAAGTTCCTGGCACAAGGAAGTTTTGCCGCTGATACTGTGACAGGGTCAGGTAGCAGTCAATATCAAAGATCCACAACATTGGCCTAAATAGTGTTAGATGTTGATGGTGAAGGGAACGCCGGCAGCCAGGAGCAAATACCACAATGCAGATGCCACATCGTCAGTTTTTGGAGTGGGTATTGAACTCAAGACTGGTTCTTGTGAGGTGGAAGGAAGGTTCCCTTGTAAGCTGTTTACAGAAATGACCTTCATGACCTTCTGCACTGGATACTGCTGGGAAAAGAGCTGTTACTTATTCTGTGGCTTTTCTTTCTGTATGCTGTATTCCAATAGATCCGGTGGTGTCAGCTCAGGGTTCTGACTGGACAACGTCTTGAAGAACAGAGGAATGCAAAACGTTTAATATGTTTAATAAAACAAACAAAAAAAAAAACATTAATATGCAAGACTAAAAAATTGTTTAATTCTCCTTAAAAATTCTAACGTGCCTTATGTAATGCCACAAATTCTCTTTTGTGTATTATTCCATGCATCCAACATAATAATATACCCACAGAGAGATAGATAGATAGATGGATGGATAGATAGATAGATAGATAGATAGATAGATAGATAGATAGATAGATAGATAGATAGATAGATAGATAGAAATACAGGATTTATATAAAGTAACATTGTGTTTGTTTGTTTGTTTGTTGTTCATGTTTATGTCTCATGCTTATGTTTCTTGGACTCACTTCTAAACCACATACTAAATAGAAAGTCAAAACTTCTGCTACCATAGAGGATGTATTTTTATTTTTTTTACCACACTACTTACTACACTATTTACCATGGGGTTTGGGACACAGCCTTTATCTAGCCTATATCTTTTTTTTAGTCCTTGATCAGGATTTTTGCCGCTGTCCAAGGTGTTGAAACTCGAGTGAAGTAACAACGCAAGTTAATTGTCTTGAACATGTCACATAAAATACACCATCGAACGCCACTCAAAAGTAAACATTATTTTTTCAGGCTGTAATACTAAGATTTTCTGTGTTTATGTTCACCCCACACATTTCAAACATGTGAAACTAAACATCAGTGATGGAGATGATCTAGTAATTGATGAGCTTGGTGTGTAAAAGTGTTCAAAGCACAGATGATATCAAAGACATCAGTGTTCCCATTTACTACAAGTATTGTTCTAATGTCAGAGAGTCTTTTTAATGCTTTAACTTACATCTACCAAACAACTGTTTAAAACAACTGTTTTTTTACCAGTAGGTGGCAGCATCCAACTCTGATGCTGAAATTTTGTTAAATTATATAACTGAAGAAATTAAAATTTTCTTATAGTTTTCTTTTAAAGAATCTTAAATTAAATTTGTAATTTAGTGTACATATATTTAGTGACAATTATACATTTCTGTGTGTTTGACATTATTTTTTATATATTTTTGACATATTCACACCTCAATTATTGACTTTATAACAGATCATCAGTCTTTAGCGAATTTAATCTGTTTCAGGCCTTGACTTTACTGCATATATATATATATATATATATATATATATATATATATATATATATATATATATATATATATATATATATATATATATATATATTTATCTTTATTTACAACTTAGTGGAAGGTTCATTGAGTTCAGCTGCCCAGTTTATTGTTTATTATAATTAAAAAAGATAAAAATAAATAAATAGATTTTCAATGTGGTCTCAGACTTCTGCACTCCTCTGTACAAGATTTATTATTAATAGAACAAACGAAGACCAGCGATATTCAGTGGGGGAAATAAGTATTGAATGCATCAATATTATTTTCAGTAAATATATCTCCAATGAGGCTTTTCACATTAAATTTTCACCAGACTTTGGTATTAACTCAAGAAATCCGGAAATATAAAGAATTCACATTAAAGTCCATAAATAAAGTTATGTGTAATAAAGTGGAATGATACGGGAAGCAAGTATTGAGCACACTAAAAAAGCAGTTCTCCAAGGCCAGGTAAGGCAAGGAACCAGCTGAAATTCATAAGTAATTATACCCCCTATCTGTGCAAATTAATATCAGCTGGGTTAGTAAATTGATGGTCTATGAAAAGGCTTTTTGTTACCAAGGTGTCACACAAGAAACATTTCATGATGCGTAAAATTAAAGAGCTCTCTCAAGACCTCTGGAACCTTACTGTTGTGAAACATATTGATGGAATCGGATACAGACGTATTTCAAAACTTCTGAATCCTCCAGTAAACACCATTGGGGCCATTATCCACAAGTGCAAGCAACATCACTCCATCATCAACCAGCCACGCACAGGAGCTCCTCGCAAGTTTTCTGACCAGGGAGTCATAAGAATAGTCAGAAGTATACACTGTATATATACATATACCACTCTTCTGACATGTCAAACAATACTGATCTAACTGTTCAAGCAATAACTAGGTTATTAGTAGGGCCTTAAAATAAACTGCAATGAACTTTCCATTAGACATGAGAGTACACATAAACCACACTGAATTGGGTGAGATGTGGTTGGTTGAGACACAGTGTCATATTTTTTTCCATTTAAAAAAACCACTCACATGATATATTTTGGGGCGTGTTCAATCCAGACCAGCTATAGTATAAGTGAGCTGTGCTTCAGGCACATTCATAATCTGTTGATAAATGAGTCATTTAGAATGACCAGATTATGGATTTCAGTTTTGGTCTTTAGCACCATGTGTAAGTATTTATATATATATATATATATATATATTTTTTTTTTAAATATTCCCATTCTGTTTACTGGTTCCTTAGGATGATTACTAATGGATGATTAAGTGCCAAACTATATATCTAAGAAAAAAAAAACCTGGAGCTAATTTGTCTTCTGCAAATAATCTTAATTGTATTTATTGCATTCTTCACCTAATTAATGCATTTGTTGTTTTTTTTTTTTCCATATACAGGCCAGTCTGGTAGACTCTGGGTTACTGCACAATGCCCAGCTCTAGATGTTTATCAGTCTGATGAAAAGCTCAGTGTGGATATCGGTAACTCGGCTACTCTCCAGTGTTGTGTTTTCGGGATAGACGACGAAGAAATGATCTGGTTTAAGCAACAAAACAGAAAACAGCCTCAGATTATAGTCAGATTCTTTAAAACTGCTCGGGAAACGTTTTACAATGAATTCCAAAATCCTCGTTTCCGAATAAAAAAACACGGAAACTGCTTCAATATGACCATTTCAAACACCACGATGTCTGATGAAGCCACGTACTACTGTGCACTCGTGTTTGCAGACGGGACTCATTTAAAAATTAAAGGTAGGAGTTCTACTAAAATGAATGATGTGACTGGTTAAATGCAGTAAAATTTCATTCTTAATTACTGTTAGCATGTGAAGTAGTGAAGTGTTAACTGTTCTAGGTCACCTATATTTGTAGGTGAGCATGTTACCACTGCATCAGAAACATCTAAACCAGCTCTGTGTGATAAAACACTGCATGGTAAAGTCACGAACATGAACACACAAGAGAAAATGGGTAAGATGTTTTATCATCTGTATTTATGAATTGCTCATAATAAATAATTGTGTTTGACTGTGTTCATAACTGTATCAGAACTGACTATGATCAGATCTCTACATTCGACAGTGATCGGTTTGGGAACGGCTTTGGGTTTGTGTGCACTTTTGATTTTCTGCCTCATTTATTTCACACTGAGGAGAAGAAAACGTGATAAAAGTAAGTGCTTTTGTCATCAGATAATAATTATTTCATTATTTATTTAAAAAAAACACTAATAGGTATGTTTCTGTATTTATAGTAAATGCTTCTGTAGAAGATTCTCCAGGAATGAGACAGGTATGTATGCAAGAAATTATATTATAATTTTTTATACTGTATACTGTAAGAATAATTCTGTTTTTTTTCTTTAGATATCATTTTATTCACGCACGAGTCTCACTACTAATTGTCCTTCTTTTTATGTGAAATGTTGCTATATTCATACAGTATGCTGCTCTTTATATGTTCAAGATATAATTTATACAATCCGTTTAATGAGATTTGCACAACAATCCCAAGCTTTTAATTCTGATGCTAAAGTTGTTCTGTGTAGTTAGTGCGTAGAGTTCAGTTACCCGTGTTGTATGTTTATTACCGTAAGCTGGATTTCTCATTATCTTTTTGCATTATTATTATTATTTATTTATTTTTTTCAGGAATCTGAAGCTGAAACACTGAATTACGCAGCTTTGCAGTTCTCTAAGAGGAAAGCCAAAGCTGAAAAAAAGAAATCTGGCTCATCAGATGAGTGTGTTTACTCTGATGTGAATAGAACTGTAAGATGTAACATCAATTATTCATAACACATGGCACTATAACACTGCAAAATCAGTAAAAAAAATATTTCAGCAATTGAAAATATCTTGACTATATGCTATATTTTCCTATATTTTCATTGTGAGATTATAATATAACAACTACAGTAAAAGATTGTTAAACAAACATGTTTGCTAATTTAATTTAAAGCTTGGCAGATAATGTATCTGCTAACACATAAATTCTCAAAGCAAAATTGCTGTACAGAATAGTCCAAACAACAAAACAAACAAACAAACAAAAAACAGAGAAGCCTAGAAAGAAATGTTTATAATAATCTCATAGTAAGAAATATTATACAGATTTGCCTGTATTCAAGGTATTGTTTTTTTTTTCCACTTTCAGTGTGTAGCTCAACGTTTTTCTTCTGTTTACTTCTGTTCTGTTAAGATAATTGTCCTTTTTTCTTTTTCTTTTTTTTTCATCCGTCCTATTATAACAAAAATGAACATGAAAAATGCTTTTTTTTATGACTACAGTGTTGCACTTTGTGGAGATTCTGTGTATAAATTGTATGATTTAAACTTTTACAACAAATTTACAAATGATTTCATTAAAAAAAATATATATGCTCTTAAACATTTTTCCCTGAAAATTTTTGAGCAAAAGTAATGTTCCAATTTATTTCAAAAAGCATGTGTGTTGGACTTAAATCTTGTAAATGTGGTGCCCAGAACTTGGAATTAGTATTGTTCAGCATTAAGTATAGTACTTACTGAAACACATTTTACATTAACCAAAGTGAATCATCAAACACAAAGACAAAACCTTCCAGAAATTCAACCATAATAATATATGCAATTTATGTGCAGTCCAGGATTTTCACGTCACACTGCCCACAACTTAAAACCACTGTTCATTTATTAAGCATGGAGTTTTTTTGCACTATGTGGACCAGAATTGTATAATCGTAGTGGCACGTATGTCACCACCTTTGCTCTTACTGGATAAAGCAGTCTTGTCCCTGTGGAATAAAAATGAAGCCATCTACCGAAACAACTATTTATCCCTCAACCAGCTGATTCCCCTCTTGATCATACTAAACAATCTCCTAAGAGAGTGAGCATCATGATCGTTCAGTTCAATGGCCAAGAAATAAATAAATTCAACCACCCCAGAGTCCATGGAAGTGGACCAAACCAGTCTGCCTCCAGATGGTCCCAGGATGTGCCCTGATAATAAATAATGTAATAAACTGTATGTTCAGAGCTTTACATAATAACATGGTGTTTTGTGTTTTAAAGTGTACAGTTGGAATAAGAATAAACATTTAATTGTAAGCTTCTGAAGAGGCATTCAGCATGTCCAACAATGGCAGCATGGGCAGCTACAGATATACTGTTTAGTTTACTGCAGGCATTAAAACTGTTATATATTACACCATAATATTACAATATACTATCTCTGTGTCAGACAGATTCTCATACTGGAGGTATCTTATACAGCTGCTCACTACACCTCAGATAATGAGTCTACTCAAAGTAGAGATAAACATAAATAAACAACAATGAAATGTTATTGTTGGCATATGGGAGTATACAAGTAAACCACATTTTCCATTCATTCATAGAGTATTTGGTGCAAAACCAAACCACAAATATAGAGAATAAAATGTGGGGTAGATTAGAATACCATGTGCTACTTTATGATGTCTTTTTTTTTTTTTTTTAAACAACCAATCACATCATATTCTGGGGCGTGGTCAATACAGACCGCCTATGGTATGAATATAAATTCAAACTATGCTTCAAGCGCATTCATATTCTTCTGATAAATGAGATACAAACAGTGTGGAATTTCTGTGAAATGAACAATGACCAGTACCTGGATTTTAATTTTGATCTTCAGCACCATGTGTAAGTAATATGAGCAAATTATTCCCATCTAGTTTGATGTGTTTTGAAAATTAAAAATATCATGGAGACTATTACTCTAAATCACTTTGTGTACGCTGTATGTAGTAGTAACTCCAATATTAATCCTTTAAGGTGATCTCATAACTCTGTATATAATAATATCTGAAATAAGTTATTTACTTCATTAATGCATTTACTTTTGTAGATACAGTCCAACCTGGTAGACACTGGGTTACTGCACAATCCCTCACAGAGTCACCAGTTTATCAGCCTGATAAAGAGCTCAGTGTGGATATCGGAGACTCGGCTACTGTACGGTGTTGTATTTCTGAAAAAGAAGTTGGGATAATTACCTGGTTTAAGCAACCAAACAGAAAAAAACCTCAGAGTATAGTCACAGTATATAAAAGTGGTGGAGAAACATTTTACAATGAATCCCAAAAGTCTCATTTTCAAATAGAAAGATCTTCAAACTGCTTCAATATGATCATTTTAAACATCACTCAGTCTGATGAAGCCATGTACTACTGTGCACTGACAACACCCAACATTGTGTTTGCAGATGGAACTTATTTAAAAATTAAAGGTAGGATTTCCACTAAAATTGATGAAGCAAATGTTGTAATGTAGTTTTATTCTTTCCCTTATTACTATTAACATGTTCAACCTGGAAGACAAATATACAAATAATGAAATAGTGAAATTCTTTTGAAATGTTTTCTTCAACAACACTGAGTTACAGACTTTTAGTGAATTATGATACATGTTTATAGGTGATCATGTTACTACTGCATCAGAAACATCTACACCAGCTCTGTGTGATAATTCAGTGGTGTGTGAACCAACGGCGCATGGAAAAACAGGTAAGGTGTAATTCATAATGCATAATTCATCTTGAAAATTATTTGCACTAATGTAAATGTAATGTGGTGAAATAACAGATTCAGAAATGATCAGATCTCTACATTTGACAGTGCTCGGTTTGGGAACGGCTTTGGGTTTGTGCGCACTTTTGATTTTCTGTCTCATTTATTTCATACTGAGGAGAAGAAAACGTGATAAAAGTAAGTGCTTTTGTCATCAGATAATAAAGTTACTTTGACTTCTTTCACAATGATTAATGTGTGTTTCTCTATTATTAGTGGACAGTTCGATAGAAAAATCTCCAGGAATAAGGCAGGTATGTGAGCAGATATGTAAACACTTTGTACTGAAGAATATACGTTATAGAAGAAATAAAAAGATGTATTCATATGTTGCACAGTTTTTTTTTATGGATAGGATTTTTTTTTTACTGATTTATTTTCTGTATGTGATGTTTCATTCATGTACTGCTTTTAATGATCTATATTTAATTACTTGTTGATTGATGGAGCATTTCTCAATCCAACACTGAGTGTCACACTCTGTTGTGCTGTGAACCATCTGCTCGGTGCTGGATCTATATTTTATTCAATTCAACATAACTCAATCATTACATTATTGTTTTTTCAGAAACTTCATGTCAACAGCTTGGCTTATGAAGCTTTGGAATTGTTCAAGTGGAAAGTCCAACCTGGAGGAATGGATCATTTGGCGTACACTGATGTGACATATCTGAAACTGTAATATACAGTAGAACATAAAATGACCAAAAACACATCATTAATAGCTAAACTGCTGCCATGCTACATGTATTACTGCTATACCACATTCACATGTGCATAATAATAATAATAATAATAATAATAATAATAACAATAATAATAATAATAATCATCATCATCATTATTATTATTATTATTATTATTATTATTATTATTATTATTATTATTATTATTATTGTTATTGTTATTATTATTATTATTATTGTTATTATAAAAAGCCAACTTAAATCTTTCTCTAATATGTAAATGAAATAAAAGTGATACACCTCTTTTGTACTTTGTACAGGTTTTTGCCGTATGGTCCTGTTTTGCAAAAAAAAAAAATCCACAATAAATGTGAAAAATAAAATGTCGAACATCTCACACACTTGTGCAAGAAGTGTAATGTATTTTCAAAAAGGATGTGTGTTGGACTTAAACTTAAGGCCACGCAAAATCATGCCTTGTGAATATGGTGTGAAGAATCCGGGCATATTGACCTCAGAAATATTGAACTCAGAAGAATTGTTCAGTAATAAGTGTTGAGTAAAACTTCTTCAAACACATTTTGCATTAAAAGTGAATCATCACTCAACAAAGACAAAGCCTTCCAGATATGCTGTCATAATAATTTTTTTTTGTGCAGTCCAGGATTTTCACTTCACACTTCCCACAACATGCAACCATCATTCATTTATTGAGCATGGAGTGTTTTGTTGCTTTTTTACCTCTTATAAGTTTAATGGTATAAAACGAGCATTTTTTAAAAGGTTATGCAGGTCATAAAAATGTTTACTTCTTTACCTCATTACATTGATCTATAGCCTTAAATATAAACATGTCAAGTGAACATAAAGGCAAAAGCGGGAGCAGGCTGTGTTACACAGCTAAAATCCCAAGACTTTGCTGCTGTTAAGTTTTGAAGAGGGAGCAAACACAATGGGTAGAGCTGCTCATTAAATGAAAAAAAAAGAAAAGAAAAGAAATTGTTGGTGAATCCAAATATGTATTGTTGTTTCTCTCCTAAACTAAAATGGAAGCAAAATATGGTAGTTCTGGTTAGTAAAGGAAAACAGAAAAATTGCAAAAATTGTTCAAAAATAACTGATAGAAATAACGTGACCGCATCAGTGCAATAATAACTGTAAGTACAGTAAATAATGTAAAGTGATTTAGTTCTATTAGCCGCTTTTGACTCCTGAAGGCCTATCAGTTATGAATTTTACATCCTTGACAAAGAAGCTGTTAGAGAGTCTGCTGGTTGTGGCTCAGATGCTGCAGTACCTCTTACCAGATGCTAGTAGGCAGAAGAAACTGTGGTTAGGATGGATAGAAACTTAAGATATTCTGCATGCTCTTGATTTGTGGGGATGAACCAACAACACTATAGACAGATTTGTTTGTGGTGTTTTGTGTTTTAAAGCATGCAGTTGGATTAAGAACTCAAATTTTGTTGCTGCTGTTTAAGCTCTGGAAAACACATTCAGATTTTCCAGAAATGGCCAGCATGGGCCGCTACAGATGTGCTGTTTAGTTTAGAGATCCATTCAGAGCTCAAACAAACAATACAGTACAAGTAGAAATACATTAAAACGTTGATGTCCCCTGTAATTTGAACACCACCGTCAGGATTTTAATAATAAAACGACCTGTCAAAATGCCAAAATTCTATTGTATTGCACACTTCTTTGGCCCAGATGACCATTACTCTGTAGGGAAGATTAAAATAAGTGAGCAATTAAAATAAACAGGAATGAGATGTTAGTGTACACAAGAGTGTACAAGGAAACCACATTTTCCATTCAGTCATAACAACTTTGTTTGTTATAAAACCAAAATGCAAATGTGGAAAATAAAGAAAAAATGTAAAGAAAAAAAAAACGTCTTTTTTCAGGAGAATGTATTTTAAAGATAATTTTGTAAAATCCAAATGAGCTTTACTGGTCTTTATTGGAAAGGTTTTAAACGATGTTTCAATGAACAATAAACAATTATTGCATATGCACCTGTGGAACAGTCCTACAGACACTACCAGTTTACAGGCGGTAGGCAATTAAGGTAGGTAAAATATGAGTGCTGCTTCAGAGACTGTGAGCTGGACAGTCGTCTAAGACCATGAGGGAGGCATCTGTTATTACCGTCTTCTGATAAGGAGACACCCCTAGATTGTGACCTGAGGCTAGAAACCAGGGACACCTCCAAATTCTCAGAGCACGTAGGCATCACACTGTGACACTGATTACTCTCAAAGGTTTCGTCCTAGGACGAAAACCCCTGAATTTTCAGCCACCACTGAAATGGTCTCATTTGGAATAGGCCCAATGGTATGACGTTGGATGTTACTGCCATAAGCCCCAACAGTGTCTCGTAGAGAGTGGAGGGGATGCTCAGATCCAGCATTATGTTGCTCAATGTTGATAGGATTGACCCTACGCATGTTGGGGATAGAAATGTAGTAGAATCCCATATAAGCCCTAGAAAATGTGTCCTCTGAACTGGAGAAAGCCTACTTTTTTGAGGTTTAACCTGAGCCCCAAGCTCTTCATGTGGGAAAGAACAATATCTCGATGTTGAATCGCCAGTTCCCTGCATCATGCTAGAATTAACCAGTCATCCAGGAAGTTTGATACCCTGGAGTCATAAGGAAGGCAGAATGGCATCCATGCACTTTGTGAAGGTGCAATGGATAAAGCTAGCCCGTTTCCTCCAAACGCAAATCTCAGGAATTTCCTGTGACTGGGTGATATGTCTATATGGAAATATACGTCTTTTAGATCTATCGTCACAAACCAGTCCTCGAAATGAAATTGTGGAACTATGAGTTTGAGGGTCAGCATCTTGAACCTGTATGTCTGAAGAGTACAGTTCAGATGATGCAAACCTAAAATTGGCCACATACTCCCATATTTTTTGTGGATCAGGAAATAATGGCTGTAAAAACCTCCCTTCCTCAGGGAACAGGGTACATGTTCTATGGCTCCTTGTCCAAGAGGGATCTTACTTCCTGCGCTAGCATCGAGCTCTGCTCTGTGCTGACTGCTGTGGTGAGCACTTTTCTATGGTAACCATTTTTTTTACCAGATGGTCGTTTAGTGACGTTAACTCTTCCACATTCTGTTGGAGGGAAAGCATCAGATTTCCATTGCCCATGACAGCTTGCTGACCAGAAGAGACTGAACACTTGGGACAGTCTTGGCTAGGGTAGTACAGTAGCACTGGGGGCTAACTGCCCTAAACCTCACGTCCCCTGATACGTCCCTCCACGGCCCCTCAGGACCGCTCCTTCTTTGTCTGCCTTTTTCTTTGTCTGCCTTTATTATCATTCTCAGATCAGGCCTATTAGCAGGCTGTGACTGTGGCTGCCTGGTCCCTCTGGCTCTCCGCTGAGGGAGGCGGGCTGCCACACCTTCTGTGCCTCCCTCACACTAACACTGGCCTGGGCTCCACTCTGGGATTCCCGGGTGAACTCGACACAACAGGGAAGGCACTGGCTGAATGCCGCCATATGTCTAACTTTGTCTGCTTGGTAGGCTGCAACACTGCCATTGTATGCAGTGACCCACAAGCGAGACCCGCTGCTGCATAGGCCTTGCCCACCAACGCCGAGGTGGCCTTGCATGGCTTGGATGGCAAAGCCGGCCCCCCTAAATTACCTGCCATGAATGGAGAGACGTAGTTTGCAAGCACCTCCTCCACCTTCAGCATAGCTAAATAGCCGTGCCGTTCATTTCCCACAAAGGCCGAATAATCTGACATGATGGGGTTATAAATACGGCTAGTGTATGGTTTTCCCCAGAAGCGTAATATTTCATCTTGTACTTCTGGAAAAAAGGGGAGTTTTCTGTGGTGTGAGGGAGATTTATTTTCACTGGAAAGAAAGCACTCATCCAGCCTGCTTCGAGCCACTTCCTCTTCCCCAGGCCAGCCTAGATTTAGTTTTTCAACTGCCTTAGTTATCACTTCAAGCAGCTCTTTATATGCTTGAGAACTGCTCTCCATTTTTGGTGCAATGGCACCCCCTTCTGGCTCCTCAGAGTCCGAGGGGGTATTTATTTTTACATTTTATGTTTACATTTTATGGCATTTGGCAGACGCCCTTATCCAGAGCAACTTACATTTATCTAATTTATACATCTGAGCAGTTGAGGGTTAAGGGCCTTTCTCAAGGGCCCAACAGTGGCAGTTTGACAGTGCTAGGGTTTGAAGTCATGGCGTTCTGATCAGTAGCTCAATGTTTTAACCACTGAGCTACCACTGCCCTACCACTGCACTACTATTATTATTATTTTGGCTTTCCATAGTGGAAGGAGTCAAGACAACACAAGCTCCAAAATCCGGGGGAGAGCCAGACCCGAAAGACAGAGCGAGAGATAGGGCAGCACTCTATCTTCCAGATCCATACGAGATCCCCAGGACCTGAGCCGGCTGGGATCCCTGGGAATCCCTTCAGCTGAGAAGTGAGTGAGCCGCAAGCGGAGCTGCCTAATTGTAAGGTGTGCACAATGCACACAGTCAGACCTCTCGAGGGCTGCCCTGGTGTGCTCCACCCCTATACACGTCACACAGAAAGTGTGTCCGTCCCCCCATGATGAAACGTGAGCAAGGCGTAACACACTTCCTGAATTCTCTCTCACTCATACTTTTATCTCTTTTTTTAAAGGGACAGAAAAGGAAAGAGAGTTTTCTTTCTTTTTTGAAAAGAAAAATTGAAGTAAATATTGTAACACATAGATACATTTTTTTTTTAATAGTAACGAAGGGGGATGCAAACTTTTACAGTACATTCAGCTGTATGTACTAGTCAGTTGTGTGATTTTTCTATCACCTCACTGCAGCTTTTCACAGTTTTTGGTCTCATAAGAAAAAGCTTGTTAACCATCACTGCTCCTCAGCAACTGCAGAATGCACGCACAGGTCTAACTAAGTTAAAGCTGAGAGTGGTGTGGAACATTCAGTGTGGGTTTTTTGCTCACTGTACCATCTTGTATACCTGATCAGAGCAAACTAATAAAATCAGGAGTAAAGTAAACAAATGTTGCTGCCTAACACAACCCCCCCCCCCCCACACACACACACACAGCTACATTACGTGTAAATACACACGAGTGGTGGACAAAACTCCATTTTCATGAGCATCATCAGGGTGAACTAAAGCTGAGTGACAGACTGAGTAAATGACAGCGAACAAGCAAACTTACTGCTGTGAGTTTAGACCAGATTCAAGTGAAGATTAAAAAGAGCTTTAGAAGAGAGGAGTTAAAATATTATACATCTATATGAAGTCTAGAGATGCCAACAATAACAACAACAGTGTGGCCTGAAACAAACAAAAATAGCCACACATCCTGTGGAAAGTTTGAGAGGTGAGAAACTGATGGTGTTTCTGAGAAAAGCGACTCGGCGGTCAGAGCGGCCTGCAGAGATGAAACTCTCAGAGCTGCAGTGTGTGAAGGGGCAAAGAGACAAACAGAGCTACAAAACCACACACACACACACACACCTTAACCGCTCTTGCTCTCTCTCTCTCGCTCTCTCTCTCACACACACACACACACACATACACACATACACATTATGCAAACTCATTTTTAACAAAATTACATATTAGTTCAATGTGTATATTTAATAACTACACAATAAATGTAAGCATAATTGTAATCAGCATATACTATATGGTAGACCTTGGTCATGTTCATGATAGTGTTCAAATAAAATCAAGAAAACATTTGGGCCACACTCGTATCTTATGACAAATCATTTAATGTCAGTTGGTGCTGTTTTTAGTCATCAGTATCACATTGTAGCTTTGTGTTAGTGTGTGTGTGTGTGTGTGTGTGTGTGTGTGTGTGGTGTGGGTGGGTGGGTGGGGTATCAGAGTCAGAGAGAGAGAGAGAGAGAGAGAGAGAGAGAGAGAGAGAGAAAGAGAGATTGGTTGGTGTTACACAGTGGTGAGGTACTTTAGAGACACATTAGGGCCTGAATAAAACTCCACCCATATCAGCACAAACATGTTGAATATGTTCATGATCATAATTCAGAAAAAGTGGAATTAGATATTCCTAAAGGTTAAATCATTCACGTATTTTACATGGGGAAATACAAAATACAAATTATGTATGTATTTTAACTATAAATATATTTTACTTAAATATAATAAGTAATTTAACACTGGCATAAAATGCAGAATGAAAAATGTATTTTGTTCTATAATCTGTAACGACACACTGAATTATGAACCTTACCTGGTTTGGTCTGAACACTGTTACACTACTTCTGTTCACATCAAAATGACCCATTTTATTTTTATTTTGTTTTAATAAAATGGAACAAAGGTACTTTACTTCTACAACGACACTTTATTTGATTGTTTCAATTCCTCAGCTAAATATTAACAACAACATTAGATTGGTATAGAGTGAAGTATAGATTTCAGATTGCCTTAATAATTCTTTTGCTTTAATAACTATGTACACTCAAGCTGGGATGGCCTCTACAAGTTTGTATAAAACCTGACAGTCCATGTTACATCAAATCTGAACATGTTTTTCAATGGAAGTGATATGTCTCAAGGGGGAAAAAAGTGTTAACATGGTCAATATCACTAATTTGCTTAAATTTAAAAAGTAATTTCTAAAAAAGTGACATTGCGTAACATCCAGCCCAGACAATGCTCTGCCAGACCACCAGAGGGCACCCTCCCCTGCATCATCTTCACTTTTTATTTACCGTTTGTTAGCTATATAAAGCACACAGACCTTAGCTTCAGGTCAAAACCTTACAGTGTTCCCTGTCACCTGTCAGGAAGTTCTGAGCCATTGATTCTGGATAGTTATTCGTGTATGACCCTGCCTTGTTTTGCCTGTCTTTGCCTTTGTTTAACCCTCTGGATTGCTGCTGCCTTTGATTATCTGGACTATTGACCTTGCCTGCCTTTTTGTCTATGTCTATTGAATTGTGTTTTGATTGTGTTTGCTCTGTGTTTGCTGTTGTGTTCCTCTCAAAGGCCCTGTGAATGTGAATGTCAAGGCCTTTGAGGGTACTCAATTGGAAAGATTTCTGTACACACCATTCCCCACGAAATGCCGGTCTCCTAATCTCCTAATTAACCCATTGTCCTAGGTTTGTGTTATCAACCTCCTGGCTGGTATCATGCCCCCTAGAGCCTATCCGTTGTCACTTCCAGAAACAAAAGCCCTGGAGGAATACATCTCTGAGATGCTAGCACAAGGCTATATTTACCATTCAAATTGACCCACTGCAGCTGGACTGGACTATAGAGATTTGAATGCAGTCACTGTGAAAGAATATTTTACAATTTCTCTTGTCTCATCAGCCATAGAGCAGGTAATGTGAGACATTCTCAAATGAAATTTGCTTTGCAAAGTGCTTATAACCTCATTCGCATCAGAAAGAGTGATGAGTGAAAGACAGTTTTCATCATGAACATGGGTCACTATGAATGTTTGGTAATGCTATATGGGCTTGTAAATGCTAATCCTTCAAGAGTTCCTGAATCAATGTACCAGTGTCTATATTGATTACATCTTAAATCAGTTAAGGTCTGAAGATGAACATGTAGAGCAGGTATGTGTCATGCTTAAAAGGCTACAAAAATAAACTGTATGCTAAACTAAAAAAAAAATGTGAGTTTCACCAAAGGTCAATCCAGTTCCTGGGGTACTGTACATCCTGGATGCGAGTGGTGTTGAGCTGGATCAGAGAAAAGTGGAGGCAGTAACAACTTAGCCAGAACCCAAAATCACAAAAGATGTGAAATACTTTCATGGGTTCACTAATTTCTACTGATGATTCTTTCAAGGGTTCAGCACCATAGAAGCTCCACTGACCTCTCTCCTACAAAGAAAATCAAAGACTTGCAGCTGGAACCTGGAAACTGAACTAGTCTTCAACACTGTAAAACAAATCTTCATGACAGCCCCCATTCTTCATCATCCCAACCTAGAGCTCCAACTCATAGTGGAGGTTTATGCTTTGGAGAGTGGGGTGGGGGCAGTGTTATCCCAGCATCAAGGTAACCCAGCAAAGTTCTACCCATGTATTTTTTCCAGGTAACTAACCCCATCTGAAAGAAACTGTGATGTAGACAACCAAAAACTCCTAGCTGTCAAAGCCACCACGGAAAAAATGGAGGCATTCGCTGGAAGTCTCCATTCCTCTTCCTCACAGATCATGAAAACCTGTAATATTTGAAGTCATTCAGAAGACTGAACCCCTGCCAAGACAGGTGGGCTTTACTTTTCACCAGGTTTAAGTTTATAATAAGTTTATGTAATCCACTGCCATTTGCAAGTGTGCATATGTCATTGACGCAATGATGCAAAGGGTGCCATGAGAAGTAATGTTGACAGCCTAGTGTGTGTTTGTTTTCCTCTTGTATGGTGAATTTGATTGAAGGTTTGGTTGGCATTGTTGAGCTATTTATTCTGGATAGTTAATCTGTGTATGGCCCTGCCTTGTCTGGTCTTGTCCTTCCCTTTGTTTAAACATCTGAATTCATCCATTTGTCTGATTATCCACATTACTGACCTTGCCTGAATTTATGACTATGTCTTTTGGATTTGGTTATAGATTTAGGTCGCCCTGTGCCTTTCGTTCTTTATGGGTTACTTTTTAGCAAGCCCTATCAGCATTTAACCTTGATTCCCTGACTATCCTTGATTATTTTTTATAGAGAATTTCACAAGGGTAACAGTGTGATTAATGACTCACTAAAAAAAAAAAAAAAACATGCAGGATTGCAAGAGAGAAAATGTGTTGGCTTTAGGGTGATCTCAATGTCATGACTATATGAATTTGTATAAATAATATTGTCACGAAATGGAGGCTGAGATGGAATCAAGTGCAGGTTTGGCAGTTTAATCAAACAAAGTACAAGGATTAGGCAGAAAACAATAATAATAAGACAGGCAGAGGTCAGGCAATCAGGCAAACTGGCAAAACTAGGCAGGGCAGAGGATCGAGGTCAACAGAGTAAACAAAGGTCAAAGATCAGATAAGCAAACACGATATAAGGCTTGGACATATGACAGAGACTAGGCAGCTGAATGTAATACTTCATAAATTCTAAATGTTCACAAAGTCTCTTTTATACTGTGTTTTGTTAGTGTGTGTGAGACTGGATGCAGGTGTGTGTGATTAGTACTCCGGAGAAGGTGAGTGTGCGGGAAGTGTAGTCCTCTTCAGCCATGTTTGTAGTTCATGGTGTGTTGTGGATAAAAATGACATGAAATAAGCATGAGGGAGACTTAGTATGAGTAAAATGTAATTTTATTGGTAATTCACAGGACTGGTGGGTGCGTAGTCTGGAGGAGAGTGGGAGGGGGAAGAAAATGGGGTGCATCCTGGGGACATGGGAAAGTCGGCAAAGGTGAAGTGGGAGGACCACTGAGAGTGGGGCGGACTGGTAGGTGAGAAGAGGGACGAAGGGTTGGGGCCCGGATCAGAGAAGAGGACATCTCCCTCGGACTGAAAGCCGGAGGGGGGTTCTGGCTGTGTAGAGGCATCAACACACACGTTCACGGGGCAGATTCTGTATCGGAGGGGGGAGGGAACCCCGCATTTCCATCTCCATTTCTGGAGGGGGTGCTGCGAAGATAGTTAAGTAGCACCATGATATCAGCAGTGAGATGCATAAGCTGATAATGAGTGTCCAGATCGAGATCCAGATCCAGATCCAGTAACGGGAAGGACTGACGACGGGCACCTAGACACATAGAAGCGGGATTAGGCGGACATTGACAAATTGGAATTATACTTTAAAGATCTTTAAGAGCACTACACTGTGGTGTAGTAGTCAAAAAAGTCAAAAAGAGGTATACGAGCTGAGCTGAGGAGTGCTAATACACACACACACACACACACACACACACACGCTCGTACAGTCAAGGGCGGGCAAGTAGACACAACATACACACACATGAATAACTCTATAAGAATAATGAAAAAGGAGTAATAAGATATTATAATATCTTATAGTAATAGAGAAACTCTCTATAAAAAACAGAATAGTAGGATATGCAGGACAGTAGAACTGTAATGATATTAAGAAGTAGGAAGTACAGTAAACCGCTTTTCAAGTAGTATAAATATATATAAAATAAGAAATATAGAGCAAACATGAAAATAAATTATAAGCTAGAAATACAGAGAAATGTAACTTACTCATAATTCAGATGGTGAAGATTCTTGTCTCGCAAGGAGGGCCTTAATTTTAAGAGAGAACCATGAGGAGCCATTTATAAAGGTGGCTGAGTCAAGCTGCCCCCCCCCGGCAAGATAATAGTAAGACCGAGGTCACTCTAGATTGTTTTGTCTCTCCACTTTTGATTTTACGGGTTATTCAAATCCCTTGGTTTCGATTCTCTGGGTTACTGAAATCCCTTGGTTTTGATTCTCTGGGTTATTGAAATCCCTTGGTTTTGATTCTCTGGGTTATTAGAAATTCCTTGGTTTTGATTTTCTGGGTTATTAGAAATCCCTTGGTTCTGATTTTATGTGTAATTTGAAACCCCTGGTTTTGATTCTATGTGTAAGTGGAATAGCCCTTTTTCAGAACATAAGAGTAAGGTAGATGAGCTCTTTTTAACCCTATTGGTAGTGATATCATAGTCTTCTTGAAACATATGGGTTATTTACTGTGTAAGTACAGTATAAATACCGGAGCTTAAGCTCAGGGTATCAGATCACTTCTGAGAATTCTCATCGGTGTGGATCTCGTGTGGTGGAACGGAACAATAAAGCTGGACCCTTGCTTCTTCTCACTCACGGCTGGTGTTTTTTTCTATCTCCAACTGGGCTCAGAGGTAGATGTGAGTATTGGCTTCTAAGTTGAATTTTAAATGTTTTTGGGTAATAGGCTAAATTTGAGCCAACAGGTACTTCCTGGGAAATGGAGTTGTTGGTTTGCTGTGATATGAGAGAGCCCCCCCAAAGGGCTCATTCCGGGAGCACAGTTCTTTCTGGGTCTGCCTCAGGGTCGGGGTCCTGGACATTCTGGGTGTAGTGCATGAAAATCTTTACATAGCTGTGGGTCTAAGATTGTTAGCATCGTTCCTCTGGCCCATATCCCTCCTATTGAATTAAGTATTCAAGCTTACCCCTCCTGCGCCATGAGTTTAGGATGTTCTTTATGAATGCAGTTCGACCGTCGATTTCCAGTGGGACAGGGGGGGTGTCGAGGGGCACATCTGTGGCTAGTGGTCCAAGGATAACAGGCTTGAGTCGTGAGACGTGGAATGATGGTGCGATGCAACTATGTCGAGGTAACTCCAACTTGTAGATGACTTCATTGATTTGTTTGATGATTTTGAAAGGTCCGATGTATCTTGGGGTGAGGTTTCTGAAAGAATGTGGCTGTTTGAGGTCCTTTGTAGAAAGCCAGACTCTGTCACCTGGCTGGTACTTGGGAGGCTCACTGTGATGACAATCAGCCTTTTGCTTGTAGGTGTGTGAGGTTTGCACAAAACAATGGTGTGTACTTGCCCAAACTTGTTCACTCTTCTGGAACCATTGGTATTTGGCTGGGGATTCAGTGTGGTTGGCATTCCATGGGAACAGAGGTGGCTGGTAGCCTAAAACTCACTGGAATGGGCTGAGGCCTGTGGCTGAGTGACGTAGGAAATTCTGGGCTTATTTGGCCCAGGGGAGGAATCTGCAACAGTCCTATGGGTTAGACACACAGAATGTATGGAGAAACCGTCCAATCTCCTGGTTAGCTCGTTCCACTTGACCATTCACTTGTGGTTGGTAGCCTGAGGTGAGATTCACGGTGGTCCCCATCTTCTCCATGAAACTGGACCTGACCTGTGATGTGAAGTTTGGTCCAACTCCCACTCCACTCTTGGTCCATGGTGACCTCCTCAGGGCTGATGATGTAGCCCAAGAACAAGTGTGCTGGTGAAAATTACACTTCTCTGCTTTTATGTAGAGCTGGTGCTTAAGGAGTCTTTGCAGGACTTGACGGACATGGAGGACATGTTCTCCAGGGGAACTTCAATATATCAAAATGTCGTCGATGTAGGTGATTATGTTGCGACTGAGCATGTCCCTTAGGACGTCATTGATCAAACAATGGAACACTGAGGGGGTGCTAGAGAGCCCATACGGTATGACCAAGTCTCATCTCCCTCTCGGATACGAACCAGGTTGTATACACTGCGAAGGTCAAGTTTTGTGAAGATAGGAGCGGATCGGAGTTGTTCTAGGGCTACTGGGACCAGTGGCATAGAGTAGCAATACTTAACAGAACATTGGTTGAGGCCCCGCTAATCTATGCACGGCCTGAGACCACCTCCCCTTTTCTCCGCAAAGAAGAAAGCTGCTGACACAGGGTATGTAGAGAGCCTGATCTAGCCTTGCTGGAGTGCCTCTTGAATGTATTCCTCCATAGCTCGTTGTTCTATCTGTGATAAGGGACACACCCGCCCTCCTGGTGGATTGGCTCCGGGGAGCAACACGATAGCACAGTCATATGGTCAATGCGGAGGTAGTCTGCTGGCCTTCTCTTTGCTGAAAACTTCCAAGAGGTCCTGATATTCTGGTGGAACTTGAACAGGAGTGGGTTGGGCAGAGCTTTCGATGGATGTGGCTGCCAGCGGAACTACTGGGATAGGTAGATAGTGTGCAAGGCAGTGAGTAGACCATGTGATTTGTTTGTTAGTCCATGACATGTGTGGGTTATGATGTTTCAACCAGGGGAGACTTAAGATGATGGGATGTCTGGCAGATACTGTGAGGTAGAAAATGATGGTTTCTCTGTGGAGTGTGCTGCCCTGAAGGGTGAACAGTTCTGTGCAATGTGATATGTACCCCTTCCCAATTGGGGCTCCATCAATGGCTCCAATAATGGATGAATGGGGAGTATTCAACCATGACTGGTAGAATGAATGCAGGCTGAGAGATTATCTGGGATAACTGAAATGAACTCACCCTTTTATGGTGGGGTTTAGCATCCCCGCTATCCCCGGTGTACCAATAAG
The DNA here is from genome assembly GCF_023375685.1 of Ictalurus furcatus. Classification (NCBI taxonomy): domain Eukaryota; kingdom Metazoa; phylum Chordata; class Actinopteri; order Siluriformes; family Ictaluridae; genus Ictalurus; species Ictalurus furcatus. The sequence continues at coordinate 28,280,305 of NC_071262.1, read as the reverse complement.
ATCTGTGAGGGCACTGTCGGATGAGATGGTTCTCTTTTCCACAGTAAAAGCAGCGAAACTCTCGACGACGCCTCTCTCTCTCCTCCTCGATGAGCCTCGCAAGCCCCAGCTACGGCACCTTGCGCTGCGACATTTTCCTCGTTACACACTTGATTTTGGCTCTGCAGAAGTCGATCCAGTCAGATGGAGAGGTCAGTGAGAGAATCGAGGGTGAGTTGCTCATCATGACAGGCCAGCTTCGTCATTACTTCTGGGTTAAGTCCCTGGCGAAACACCGTCTTAGAGCTGGTTCGTTTCACACACTCCTTGCTTGGATGGTCCGGAATGGTTCGAGGGCATATTCAGCAACACAATGTGAGCCTTGAGTCATGGTAAGAAGTTTCTCTGCTGTCTCCCTGCAATCGGGAGAGTGTTCAAAGATGCGCCGGAAACGCCCCAAAGAAAACTAAACTGGTCCAAAGAAGAGATGGACTCGCCGCCTTACTCGCATACGGCTGTAGCCCAGAGGACAGCCTTCTCAGTTAAGAGCTCCATAAAATGGCCGACCTTACGTGTTTCCGGCATGCCTGGATAGCTTGTGAAGAACAAGGAGCATTATAGAAGGAAACCTTTACATTGTGCCGCATCCCCGGCATACTTCTCCAAGGAGAAAAGGAGGAAATTGAGCATGAGTTGGCATGACGAGCGGCATGGGCTAAGAAAGACGAGTGACCTGCTCAGTCAAATAGGCTAGCTGTTGGTGCTGTTCACTCATCAGCCATCTGTGGGCGTCGACTGTACATCATACTTCGCAAAGTCTAAATGTTCATAAAGTCTCATTAATACTGTGTGTGTGTGTGTGTGTGTGTGTGTGTGTGAGAGAGAGAGAGAGAGAGAGAGAGAGATTGGATGCAGGTGTGTGTGATTAGTACTCTGGAGAAGGCGAACATGTGCGTGTGCGGGAAGTGTAGTCCTCTTTGGCCATGTTGTTAGTTCATGGTGCTTCTTGCTGGTTTGCTGTGATATGACAAATATCAAGTAATATCAGCTACTGGAAAAAATCTGAAATGGAATAGTAACAAAAATTAAACTGCTGAAAAATTTGAAGCTGCTATTAATGAAGTTGGGACATAAGTACTGATCTAAAGCTCAACAGTGAGGCCTTGAGCTATTACATTTCTGGCCTAGATCAATCAAACAGTTCAGTCAAATGAAATAAAAAGATTGTTGTAGCTTGCAATATTTTACTCCTCAACATAATGACAGAATTGTTTTGGAGAAGAATAAGCGTGTATAATATGTTTCTTAATCATTATTTGAATTTATTTATACACTGTATAATACATGTATACACCGAGATGGCAAATTATTGTCTATACCAGTACAGGAACCAATAAAAGGTAACTTTGCAGCAGTGCAAGATCAATCTTCCCACAACGGACCAGACACAGGCATTAAGATAAAAAACATGCATACACACACACACACACACACCCACACACACACACAAAAACACTTTAATTCACACCCACAAACAGAAAGAACCACAACGCACACACACACACACACACACACTCGTGCACAGCTGGAGTGTGTTCTAGTACTTTGCACTGCTAAACACTCTGGACATAAATCAGTGAATCACTGAGAACTGCAAATGCTATTAAAAAAGGTTAAAAAAAAATTGTTGTTATTCCCATTCTTGCATAATACTTTTTAGATAAGCTGGGACATGTCATCTATAATCTACAAATATGTTATTCAGCCTATTTGTTACAGAGAATTGATCAGAATCAGTAAAGAAATGAAAAATATTTTAAGTAATGGCTGTTTTTTTCCCCTGTAATCTCATTACCAAAATGAATTAATTAATTCATTCATTCATTCAGAGTCACTGCGGATCTGGAGCCACTCCCTGCAACACTGGACACAAAGCGGGAGAAAGCACCTGGAATGGGACACCAGTCCATTGCACACACAATAATGCACGCACATACCACACACATAATAAAACATAAATAAATTATAGATTATACTAAGTTGTTTATAAATTACAATTAAAGTATAATTATAAATTATACTTGGAAAAGCTTCAAGTGCTATTCTACTAAACTGCCACGAGCAGCACAAAGTGCCACAGTTAGTTAGTTAGCTCAGTCTGTGATGTCAGAGTTTCATTTCATAACACCTTGCCACAAAGTAAGATGTGCTCAGTTTTCCCATCTGACAGTTTAGCAAGAGGACGTGCTATAGACCCAAAACAGACTGAAGATGCTGATTCTGATGTGGATTACAGTGTTGTCTTTTAATTACACAGGTAAGTTGGATGATCATTTATGTTTCTGATAATACACAGGTTGTCATGGTAATGATCATTTATTGCAATCAGTGTCAGGTTTTAGCATATTTTAACAACTTTTAGTACATTTTATCAAAAGGTGGTTTTATTACATCAGTGATTATCATTGTGTATTATAGGTAGAATAAAGTTTTCGTTCATTTGAGTGTAACATTTCATTTTTTTAACTCAGGTTCCGCACAGAGAAGTGATATAAATCAGCTGACATCAGTAATCACTGCTGATGTTGGTGAGAACGTGACTCTGCACTGCTTTCGACTGGGAGAGGATAACTCTGGTTCCATTGTTTGGTACAAGCAAAAAGTGGGACACGAGCCTCGTGCAGTGGTCACATTTGAACATGTTCCCTTTTATGAAAATCAGTTCAAGTCAGGAAGATTCAGCATCAAGAAAGAAACAAGGGGTGTCCATTTAAATATTGCTAATGTGGAACCGTCAGATGAAGCCATGTATTACTGTGGTGTACTAAGATTTTTACCAGTCTTTGGAAAAGGAACATTTTTATCAGTAAAAGGTAGGAATATTAGCATATACAATCAGTAGTATTAACTCCGAACAGTGACATGTTGCAATATGAATTGTATTGTGATATACTGTCTGTTTGTATGACTACATTTGCTTACCTGTGAAAAACAGCAGATGTTTTTGTATTACAGTACAAACTGTGTATGTATTACAGTACAAACTTTAAATGTCAATGGTCTAAACTGCCATGATGGACTCACTTCCTCTAGTCAGTGTTTCTCAGTAGGCTACATGCAGTTATTTCATTGTGCTTGTGATTCTTATTAAATTATGTTCATAATGATTGAAGTAATGTGATATAACTGACTGCATGCGCTTTAATTCCATTTATTATACAGGTCTGAATATTAAAACAAAATAAAGTAAGATCTTCCACTGTGTATATTCCACTGAACAGGTGATGGAGATGTAAAAGTCTCAGTGTTCCAGAGCGGCGTATCGGACTCGGTTCCTGCAGGAGCGTCAGTGACTCTGCAGTGCTCGGTTGTCTCTGAGAGCAGATCAGCAGAACTCCAAGTGCTCTGGTTCAGAGCTGCTCCACCACAATCCCATCCTCAAATCATTTACACTCATCACAACAGCAGCCGTCAGTGTGAGAGCGGCTCTTCTACACACACCTGTGTGTACAACTTCTCCAAGAACATCCTCAGCCTCAGTGATACTGGAACTTACTACTGCGCTGTGGCCGTGTGTGGGAAGATCATTTTTGGGAACGGGACACGAGTACAGTTGGGTAAGAACACATTCACTGACCAACATTTCGGTAAGTATCAGTTTGTAAGCGATTTGTTTCTGTTTTCTTGGTTTTAATTATAATTATTTAGAATATTGGTATGGTTCTACTGTGTGTATATATTTGTCCTTATGGTATTTATTTTCCTACAGGGGAATTAATTCCTACTTATTCTATAGTGATCTGCCTTGCTGTAGCTTTGGCACTGTGTGTGGTGGTGATCTATTTTCAAATTATTTTAAGCTGTAAAAAACAAAAATTGGACCAAAACAGAGGTAAATATATATACTGTATATATATATATATATATATATATATATATATATATATATATATATATATATATATATATATATATAATTTTTTTAAGGAGAACAATGAACTTAAATGCAATTAGGATCTTAGCACACATCTCATTTTGAAATCTTTTCTTTCCTCTACAGTGGAAATTTCACAAGGTTCAATTATAGAGAAAACACAAAATCAGGTAACTAATCAGGCAGTGTGTATACACATATTTATGAAAAAATTTACAAAAAATGTACAGCTGTCATCCTTTTAGTAATGAACACTTTATACTTTATATGCATTCCTTTAGGACCCCGATGCTGTGGAGCTGACTTATACGGCGATAAATTTCAATGAAAGGAAAACTAGAAGTGGAAGAGCAAAAAGAGAACAGAATTCTCAAAATTCTGTTTATTCTGAAGTGATACACACTCCTGTTACTTAGATCACTGTTAATTTTTCATTATTAATTCATGTAACAGATACCTACTGTATGTCTGCTCATAGTAAATATTTAAGTAAATATTTATTTGAGCCAAATCATTGTAAACACATTCAGTATCTTGTAAAATTGACATAATGGTTTGTGAATGTACTTTTTTAAATGATTTTATAACCAATGCCTAGTTTTATAGACTCTATCAAGTGTTGTGGTCTGTTAATTGATCTTTTATTGTTTTGTACACTGTATTCTGGTTATGTTTTAGCGCTCCATAAGAATGTTGTAATAGTCCAGTCTAGACGTATGTTATAAAGCATGTGATAGTCTCTCAGGGTGATGGTAATGTGTGACATATGACAAAAAATATTGGAGGTCCAATGAACCAACAATTTGGATTGATGCATCAATTTAAAAGGCACAGATTTAAATTATTCAAGGCAACAATCACAGTCCTAAACATTATTATTATTATTATTATTATTATTATTATTATTATTATTATTATTATTATTATTATTTAATATTATTATTATGGTTATTTTGAAGTTCTAGAAAGGCTTAAAAAGTGTGTGAAGATGACAGAGAGAGAGGGAGAGATCGGTTTGAGATCAGACAGAAGCACAATTAGGAGTGAAACTTTGTCTCTATCCGTGGTTTCAAATCTCTTGTCACAGCAACTTTAACCGAAGAACATCAGTCAACTACAAATACATCATTAATGGCCCTGAGTAACCTTTCTGATGAGTGAATTAATCAAGCAATTAATGCTTCAATAGGTAGTATAGGTTATCATTTAAAGACAAAAGTAACATAAATCAGTTGTGCAAAACATAGATATCAAGATTAACCCAGGTACAGGCCTCATTAGCAATTACTAGGGAAATATCATGTGTTTGTTTATTAGATCGCATTTACATGAAATCACAAGGATAGAAATAAACTCCATACCCTTTGCCATTTAATTTTCATAAACATATATAATATAATTATTTACTTCGCTATTTGCACTAATCAAGCTGTCGAACACAAGTGTTAGTGTAAAATACATAATATTCTCTCATACACTTAGGTACTAAGGCTTGATGAACTGTAGTAACACTGAACTCTGTAAGTTTACATTATATTATATTATATTTCTTAATTACCTACACAGTCATGCTACCTGTAAATTAACATCTGTAATGTTTTTAACAACAGTTACAGAAATCCAAAGTCAATGAAAGGCTAATCCAAATATAAAGATGAGCAGTTTAGGGTTTAGGGTCTGGTTCAAGCATCCAGTAGGGGAAGTTCTGAGATTTAAGCTCATAACCTTCTTATCACTAGACTACAACCGCCACCAATCAACTGTTTAGAGATGATCATGAATTAAATATAGGCTGGTTTTAACCACTAGGTGGCAGTAAATTCTCCACCATCCAGCTCTGATTTAAAAAAAAAAAATATATATATATATATATATATATATATATATATATATATATATATATATATATATATATATATATATATAATAAAAACCACAGGTGTACAAGAAATAAATTAAAGAAGGCTGAGGGAAATGCAGATAAGGAGAGTACATAGGAACTTGGAGAACCTGTCTATAATGATGAGAATAACTGTGAGAAACTTTTGAGACAGTGGAAGTTTGGTGATGAAATCCAGTGCAATATGTGACACGGGTTGCTGTGGAGTACTTAACAGGAGTAGTTTTCCAGCTCACAAGGTTCTGGGGACTTTCACTTTGGTGCAACTGTAATATGTAAAAATGAATTTCTGCATATTAGTGTTACGCCTGGGACATGATTCACTGTTTGGTGTGGGTAGAGTGTCATATTGTTAGTCGGTCAGTTTTCCTTTATTACTTTCATGCACCATGTGGTATGTCCATGCTGCCATTTTGTTTCCTGTAGCATGCCGTATAGTTGGTGTGCTCTCTCTCTCTCGCTCCTTCTCCCTCTATTTTCATTTTTAGATGAAATTTAGATACTTTTAGATACTAATGAGCAGGCTGCTAATTGGACCCATGTAGATGATGTATGGGATAAAAGGCGAAACACTGACATGCTTCAGGGCTAATCCTCCTTGTTTCCTCACTACCAACCAGACTCACATGAAACACCATGTGGGTCTTGTCTGTAGTGAGGTGATGATGAGGAGGAGCCCTGAAGCATGTCTCCTTACATCGTTCAACACCTTTACATTGTTCAGGAACCATGATGTTTCACCAAAACTTGGTGTGCAGCATCTGGATAGTTTTGTGAAGCTCAGCATGTCCCATGGCAACTGAATCATGGACCCAGGTAATCAGTTTGTCCTGTAGATTGGGAGGGACATACATTTTCCATGGGGGGCATTCTGATAGGTCAACTCATGGCAGTGAATCAGCCTTAGTGTTTTTACAGTCCAGGGTGATATAAAAATGTAAACAGGGCCCTTCTTACAACCATGCAGACCCAGCATTACAGAAAACCTACAGTTATTACATCACTTCCTGTGTGCTAGTTTTTTTACCCTCCCCTGCACAATATTAAAACATTTTCCTTAAATATACAGGTTCCTTATTTTAAACTTGATAGCAAATTTAAAAATTATAAAATAAAAACTGATTTTTTTTCCATTGTGCCTAAACGCAGTAATCTAATTATTTTATTTTATTGTCTGCTATAATAGTATGTGTAAACATTATTTATCATAGTTAATCAACATATTTAATATTGACTATGCAGGTATATTCTAATCCTGTAGATACAGAGTGTGATTGGTTTACTTTCCCACACTGAAGAAGAATGACGGAACAGAGGGGTTTTCGTGGTTGAAATGTAAAAAAAAAAACCTCAACTCTGTGTGAATGTGTGTGTATGTGTGCAGTTTTACAAACAAGAAAGGAATGAGAAAAGAGTTTGGGGGATAAAAACAGACACAAACACATGAAGAAGGTTTTAGCCTGGCCAGAAGTGTGTCGCTGTCCATGGTGTTATAACTGTGAGTAAAGTGACAAAGTCAGATATATGCATTGATTGTGTCAAAAATTGTATTTTGCAGCATCTAATACTAATATTTTCTGTGTTTATCTTCATCTTAAACATCAAGCAACAGAAACTAAACATCAGCGATGGAAATGATCTGGTAAATGATGAACTTACTGTGTAAAAAGTGTTTAAAGTGCAGGCGTGAACGTTTGTCGCTGTCCATGGTGTTGAAACACTTGTGCAATTTGCTTACCATAGCAACACCAACCACATAACACCCATCAACTACAAATACAGTGTTAATGGACATCAATAACCTTTCTGATAAATTACTGAATGAATGAATGATATGCAAATATATACAATATAAATACAATATAAATAAATAAAAGGTAAGTAAGTTAGTAAGTAAGTAAGTAAGCTAGAAAGTAAGTACATAAGTGCATAAACACTTGAATACATAAATAAACCAGCAGTGTGTTCCAATCAGAATACAGAATCTTATGTAAGCATCACTGAGTGATGTTGACATGCTTGTGAGAAAAGGTGAGATTTGAAGGCAGCATGGCACGTATCGTTCTCGGACAAGCAATCCCAAAGTTCAGTATCTGAGGTGTAGTCAGCAGCTGTATAAGATACCTCCAGTATGAGAATCTGTCTGACACAGAGATAGTTTATTGTAATATTATGGTGTAATATACAACAGTTTTATTACAGACAGTTGCCCATGCCGTCATTGTTGGATGTGCTGAATGCCTCTTCAGAAGCTAATACTTAAAAGCAGTAACATTTTTTTTTTTCCAACTGTACACTTTAAAACACAGAACACCATGTTATTATTTAAAGTTCTGAACATACAGTTTATTACATTATATATTATCAGGGCACATCCTGGGACCATCTGAGGGCAGACTTGTTTGGTCCACTTCCATGGACTCTGGGGTGGTTGAATTTATTTATTTCTTGGCCATTGAACTGAATGATCATGATGCTCACTCTCTTAGGAGATTGTTTAGTATGATCAAGAGGGAAATCAGCTGGTTGAGGGATAAGTAGTTGTTTTGGTGGATGGCTTCATTTTATCCCTCGGACCTTTCGGAGAGCGGCACTCCCCCTCCAGCGTAATGGGGAATGTCGATTCCCCCTCAGGCTCCGCTCAGACTACTACTCCTACTCTACTTCTAATAATAATAATAATAATAATAATAATAATAATAATAATAATAATAATGCTCAATGTTAGAGCAAAGGCAGACTAAATCTGTGTTGATGCCCATTTGGAATGGGCACATATGAGTGTGATGGTCAGGTGTCTACATACTATTGGCCATATAGTGTGTGTGTGTGTGTGTGAGTGAGAGGGGCAGTTAGGATTTGCAAGAGGTTTGTAATCCAGTGAGCAACATTAAACAGTCCAATATCATATACAAAATACACTTTGCTTCAGATCCAGAGTATGATCCACAAACATAGTCAGAAAAGCAGGCAAAGGTCAGAACAAAGAACAGGAACAGGGTAAAGAGGGCCAGAGGATAATCCAATTAACCAGAAAAGCAGGAACAAGAGCAATGGGCCATACATGAAATATCTAACAGAGTTCTCAACAGCTCAGTATTCACACAGCTCACAAGTAGTGTGCTTGTCCATGTGATTTATATACATACTGAACAGGAAGTTCAAGTGACATTTAAAGAGGAGCATATCATTTGGGGGAGGTTGCCCTCAGGTGATGGTGAATTTTCCTGGAGGTGACATCTACAAAGATTTAGGGCTCCCTATTTACTCAAACAGACCTGGCTACTGCCTGCAAAATGGGGTGGGGCCGCACTTTTTTTGTGGGAGTACATGCGTTGCTCCGCCAATAAGAGTGTTATGGGTGGAGCGACAAATGTAGCCCCACCCACATTTTTCAAACTTTAGCCAGGTCCTTTTCTTTTTACTCTGGTAAAGGTCTGTGGTTTATATATATATATATATATATATATATATATATATATATATATATATATATATATATATATATATATATATTTTATATATATATATATATATATATATATATATATATATATATATATATATATATATATATATATATATATATATATAAAATCAAAACTGAAAGAGGTCTCTGGCTGCAAATACCGTGTCACTAGGTGGAGCCAGTGTGGTATGTCAGTGCTCATAAAGTAAAAATCTGACATACAAAAAGTTTAAAGGGTGTGAGAACTGAAGTGTTACAGTAACAGAAGAGAATTAGAGATGAAGAAGAAGAATGCACTTACAGAAAACTCTTACAGAACCGTTACCTCATATAAGAAAAAAACAGTAAGAGTGTATTTCACCCACATAAACCTCGTGATGATGGAGATAAATTAGGGGATTGTTTAGGGTTACTCTGGGTTTGGTTTGTGGTTACAGGGCGGTGCTGTGGCTTTAAGTCATGTCAAGACAACTTCTTTGTTACTGCTATATAAAACTGTGTTTTCAGTATTTCAGTAAGATGAACTGTCATTACTTCAGGACTAGAGTATGTGATAATACGTGTGTTCTGTACATATGGATAACGTTATGAAAACAACTGTTAGACAGGAAGAAATCCACCTCAGTACAGTACACAGTGATGAAGCAGAGTTACTGTTACCACCGTTAAGTTGATTCTTTTCCTATAACATCATGTCCCAAAGTGTTTAATGAAATCAGAAAGAATCATCTTTGTGCCCTGAAGTGACTCAGCAACTGATGAGTGAAAAAGTGAACAGTTTTTGATCTGGTGGATTATAAGAAGCTCCGCCCACAAGCCTCTAATCAGGAAGTTCATTGCAAGTTGTTGGGTGCTGCTGGATCTCGGCCTCTCGGCCTGACACGTGGAGGGGGTGAAGACCTTTACACATACAAAGACATGTTGGGCATCAGCAGTGGGTTTAATATTAACACCACCTCTCGGCACTACAGCTGATTATGGCTGAGGGCTGGTGGGTGAGAATTGATCAAATTGGGGGGGGGGGGGGGGGGGGGTTGGTAAAAAAAACCTCTGAATATTCTTCGGTCTGTATTTCCCCTTGTTCTGGATTGTTTAGTGTACAGTAGGAAAAACCCACACTTTTACATTTAAACTTTTGGAATATGTTTGTATTTTATTTTGAACAGTGTAATATTAAAGCACAGACACATTTGTTCTTTTTGTTCTATTCAAAACCAGGTAACACAAACATTTGCACTCAGCTGTATACAAACTCCGGCCGTTTGATTTTACTATCACCTCACTGCAGCTTTTCACAGCTCTTGGTGTCATAAGAAGCTTGTTAACCATCACGGCTCCTCAGCAGACGCAGAATGCACACACAGGTCTGGTCTGGAAGGTTAAAGCTGAGAGCGGTGTGGAACATTCAGTGTGGTTTTCACTCGCTGTACCTTCCTGTTTACCTGAGCAGAGAGCTTTGTACTGCAGAGAGGACCAATCGAATTATAAAAAAATAACGTAAAAATAGGTCACTGCCTGCCACAAACCACAAACCACACACACACTTTTATTGTATATATCTATATATATATGTACAGTTCTAAATTATTTAAGTGTAAATGCATTTTACAAATTATGCACCGAATAAACTTCACATCTTTTAAAATATGCTAAATAAACAACCCCTTAACATATCAATGATTATACAGTCTTATAAAACCTACTTATGTCGAGTAACCACCATGCAAGATCCTGTATAAATGATGACTATACAGTAGAAACCAGAACAAGCACATTACTATAAACATTAGCAGCTGTACTACTGTGAGAAATGCAGTTATAGAAAATTTATCAACATCTTCTGACCAATCAGATCAAGAATTCAGTAGTGCTTTGGTATAAATGTACAATGTATAATGATTCGTACTTAATTATTCACACACACACACACACACACACACACACACACACACACACACACACACACACACTACAAGAGTGATGTACACAACTCCACTTTTATGAGCATGCTCAGGATTAACTGATGTAAACTATAAACGGTGTAAATAACATTACGTCTGACAGCTGTTGTGTGTTTAGACCAGATTAAAGTGCAGGGTGAAATCTGGTGCTTTAAATGAGAGGTGTTATAATATTACACAATATGTATGAAGTCTAGAGATGTTTCTAATTTTACATCCTGTCTGAAAAAGAAAAAAAGAATAACAATGGTGTGGCCTGAGAGAAAGAAAAATAGCCACACATCCTGTGGAAAGTTTGAGAGGTGAGAAACTGATGGTGTTTCTGAGAAAAGCGACTCGGCGGTCAGAGCGGCCTGCAGAGATGAAACTCTCAGAGCTGCAGTGTGTGAAGGGGCAAAGAGATAAACAGAGATACAAAACCATACACACACACCTCAACACCTTACACACACACACACACACACACACACGAATACACACACGAATACACACTCTACTTACTAATCTAAAGGCCAGTTTGTTAATAACTGAAAGAAAACTGAATGTAAAACAACCTGAAAGCATTTAGATTGATTAGCGTAATTTTATTCCACTAAAATATTAGGAAATAATACATTTGTGTATGAAAATTTGTCAAATTCTCTTGAGTGATATTTTTTCCTTAAATAATTTTTTCATAATTCTTTAAAGCTCATTTCCAGAAAAAGTATGAAACCTGTACCATGTGACAGCATATGATGAATCATTTTGACTTTTTTTTTATTTTTATATCATAATGTGGCTTGGATGGGAGTGGATAGAGCAAGAGAGCAAGAGCACACGTGTGGGAGAGCAAGAGAGAGAGAGGGAGAGAGAGAGAGCGGGGGGAGGGGAGGGAGAAAGAGAGAGAGAGAGAGAGAGAGAGAGATAGAGAGAGAGCGTGAGAGAATGAATATGATTGGTTAGTTGTGCACAGTGGTGAAGGTGGAGCCGCATTGAGGCCTGAATAAACTCCGCCCATATCGACACATGAATCTTGCATATGTTCATGATCATAATTCAGAAAAACGAGTATTAGACGTGCCTAAAGCTTACTTACTCGATTCATGTTTAATAATAATTACTTGAGTATGCAAGTTATGAGTATATTAAATTAGATTATTATAATTTACAGTTTAGTTTAAATTCAAAGATCAACATCTATACTTAAGTCTGTATACAGATGATGATATTCCTTTTAACATATTTATCACTGGCAGGAAAACACAGAATCAGGTCTGTTCTGTAATCTGTGACTACATACTGAATTATGAAATATCACTTGATTCAGATTGATGCTGTAAGCCTTTTGTTTGGTGCAAGTCTTTTTTTTTATTGTAGTTTAGAAAATCTGAAGAATAATACTTTTAAGACATTACAATATATCCAGGGAGAATTACACTGCTGGTGAGGGAGAGAGGTTGGTCACGTTCAGCAATCACTCAAGGAAGTGGAAGCTTGTAGGGGGTTGAAGTGAAAAGGGTTTTTTTTTTGGAGATATTAATAGCTCTTATGTTCATAAAAGGGGTGCTAGTAGGAAATCTTTTCTGATAGAGAAACACCCAGTTGTACATGTACCCAATGTACACTCTATGGCCAAAAGTATGTGGACACCTGACCATTACACCCACATGTGGGTTTCTCTAAACTGTTGCCATAAGGTTGTGCACACACAATTAATAGAATGCTGTATAGAATGTATAGAATGCTGTACACTGTAACATAAAAATTTCCCTTCACTGGAACTAAGAGGCCCAAACCTGTTCCAGCATGACAATGCTCCTGTGCATGAAGCGAGGTCAGTTAAGGCCAAGGTTAATGTGGAACTCAAGTGACCTGCACAGAGCCCATTGAACACCTTTAGGACTGAAGTCCAGGCCATCTCACTCAACATCACTGCCCGACCTCACAGATTCTCTATACGATGAATGAGCATAAATCCCCACAGCCACACTCCGAAATCTAGTGGAAAGCCTTCCCAGAAGACTGGAGACTGTTATAGCATAAAGGGGAACCAACTCCATATTAGTGCCCATGGCTTTGTAGTACATATGGGCATCATAGTCAGGTGTCCACATACTTTTGGCCATATCATATAGAAACGCTTAAAGGTTGTATATTAAATCCTTTTTCTAAGATTTTAGGATAGGAGCAGGAGTTAATTACTCTTGAATTCCAAAAATTTGTACCTGCGACTGAATTTGAAATAGTAAATTATAAATACTGCACAAGTGCACTTTATACATTACATTAATTATTAAAGTGTTACATGATCCAACTTCCCTGAACCTTCATAATCAGTATATTAATTTACATTTAATTGAACTTTTATACAAGACTGCTTACAGGAGAATGCAGCGAGACCAAACTGAAAGACCAAACTTCCATCAATGAACCAGAAACAAGTCTAAGACGTCTACTGGGGAAAAAAAGTCATAAAAATTTACAAATACACCCACACACACACTTACTGTACACACATGTACATACACCTACACACTCCAACACACACAGCCCCAAGTAAACATGATGGTTGGAATAACTGTTGGTACTCATCAGTGCTCAGTGATTTGTTATGGAGAATGGACCAGAATCACAAAAATATTTTATTTCTACCAAATTCTACCAGTTTTCTATCAATATTATTGGAACAACTTTTAGAATAAAATAATGAAAACTTAAGCATGAATGCTTGATTTAAACCTCTAATCTCAGTTTTGAATGAGAAAATCTATACGATTTTACATTAATGCGAGAAAAACCATTTCTGTTACAATTAAAATGTTCATATCGGAAATCTGCGTTTAATAACTTCCTCCCCTCTTTTATATTTTACACTGAGTACACAGTTTATTTGGTAAACTGACCTACTAATGACCCAGGTTTGAATCTGATTATTAAAATTATTTCATTCTCATCATCAAAAATTACGCAAACGAATGAATAAAAATTAAATTCTTACAAATTTCAAGCCATTTGTTCAACCTTATTATTCAAATTTTGGAAATATTGTTTAAATGAATAAAATATTTGATCTTGTTAAAGTAATGTTAATATAATGATTAGAATAACTCATTACAATTAAGATCAATTAGAAAATCTGAGAAAACATAGAAATGTCGGATAAAACATGTCCGATATTAATTTGCTCAAAAACCTGACACACAAAAAAAAAATATCCAAAAATATAAAATTCCCTGTTATTCTTTTTCTGATGTCATTTTGAATAAAGGTTTAGAAAAAATGTGAGGAGGGGCCACAGTCTGTTTCCTACTGCTAGCATGCTAGCTAGCGTGTATGTAAAAATAAAATACACTGGAAGTCTGTGAAGTCAGAGTTTCACATCATAAATCTGCTATAATGTGGCATGTGCTCAGTTCGACCATCTGACAGTGTAGCAAGAGGAGACATGTTATACACAGACCTCAGACTGAAGATTCTGATGCTGATGTGGATTACAGTGATGCTTTTTAATAAAACTGGTAAGTGAAGATTTTTTTGATTTATAGTGATGTATTACAGTGAGGGAAAAAAGTATTTGATCCCCTGCTGATTTTGTACGTTTGCCCACTGACAAAGAAATGATCAGTCTATAATTTTAATGGTAGATTTATTTGAACAGTGAGAGACAGAATAACTACAAAAAAAAATCCAGAAAAACGCATGTCAAAAATGCTATAAATTGATTTGCGTTTTAATGAGGGAAATAAGTATTTGACCCCTCTGCAAAACATGACTTAGTACTTGGTGGCAAAACCCTTGTTGGCAATCACAGAGGTCAGACGTTTCTTGTAGTTGGCCACCAGGTTTGCACACATCTCAGGAGGGATTTTGTCCCACTCCTCTTTGCAGATCTTCTCCAAGTCATTAAGGTTTCGAGGCTGACGTTTGGCAACTCGAACCTTCAGCTCCCTCCACAGATTTTGTATGGGATTAAGGTCTGGAGACTGGCTAGGCCACTCCAGGACCTTAATGTGCTTCTTCTTGAGCCACTCCTTTGTTGCCTTGGCCGTGTGTTTTGGGTCATTGTCATGCTGGAATACCCATCCACGACCCATTTTCAATGCCCTGGCTGAGGGAAGGAGGTTCTCACCCAAGATTTGATGGTACATGGCCCCGTCCATCGTCCCTTTGATGTGGTGAAGTTGTCCTGTCCCCTTAGCAGAAAAACACCCCCAAAGCATAATGTTCCCACCTCCATGTTTGACGGTGTTGATGGTGTTCTTGGGGTCATAGGCAGCATTCCTCCTCCTCCAAACACGGCGAGTTGAGTTGATGCCAAAGAGCTCCATTTTGGTCTCATCTGACCACAACACTTTCACCCAGTTGTCCTCTGAATCATTCAGATGTTCATTGGCAAACTTCAGACGGGCATGTATATGTGCTTTCTTGAGCAGGGGGACCTTGAGGGCGCTGCAGGATTTCAGTCCTTCACGGCGTAGTGTGTTACCAATTGTTTTCTTGGTGACTATGGTCCCAGCTGCCTTGAGATCATCGACAAGATCGTCCCGTGTAGTTCTGGGCTGATTCCTCACTGTTCTCATGATCATTGCAACTCCACGAGGTGAGATCTTGCATGGAGCCCCAGGCCGAGGGAGATTGACAGTTCTTTTGTGTTTCTTCCATTTGCGAATAATCGCACCAACTGTTGTCACCTTCTCACCAAGCTGCTTGGCAATGGTCTTGTAGCCCATTCCAGACTTGTGTAGGTCTACAATCTTGTCCCTGACATCCCTGGAGAACTCTTTGGTCTTGGCCATGGTGGAGAGTTTGGAATCTGATTGATTGATTGCTTCTGTGGACAGGAGTCTTTTATACAGGTAACAAGCTGAGATTAAGAGCACTCCCTTTAAGAGTGTGCTCCTAATCTCAGCTCGTTACCTGTATAAAAGACACCTGGGAGCCAGAAATCTTTCTGATTGAGAGCGGGTCAAATACTTATTTCCCTCATTAAAATGCAAATCAATTTATAACATTTTTGACATGCGTTTTTCTGGATTTTCTTGTTGTTATTCTGTCTCTCACTGTTCAAATAAATCTACCATTAAAATTATAGACTGATCATTTCTTTGTCAGTGGGCAAACGTACAAAATCAGCAGGGGATCAAATACTTTTTTCCCTCACTGTATATAGTAATGACACAAATACAAGAACATTGTTAATACTGTCATCATTCTGTATATTGAAAAAAAGTGTATGAAAAGTTTTATACACACTGAACTGCCATTATTTCTTTATTTCTATTATTCCCTAAATATTGGTACCAGGGAATTATTTGGAGTCGTACAACATTTTATCAATACCCCAATGGAAATCTCTGTGTATTACAGACAGAATAAAGCTTTGATACAGTTGCTCATGTTTCATTCTTTGGATTTTGATATTAGATTCTGCACAGACAATTGATGTCAATCAGCCAGATCGAGTGATCACTGCTGATGTTGGTGAGAACGTGACTCTGCACTGCTTTCGACTGGGAGAGAATAACAATGAACCTAACATTTGGTACAAGCAAAAAGTCGGATACGAGCCTTGTTTAATGGTCACAGTTCTAACTGAACCTGATTACGAAGATGAGTTCAAGTCACCAAGATTCAGCATTGAGAAAGAAAAAGGGAGCGTCCATTTAAAAATTGCAAATGTGGAACCGTCAGATGAAGCCATGTATTACTGTGGCGTTATAAAATTTATGAAAGTGTTTGGAAAAGGAACATTTTTATCTGTGAAAGGTGAGTTTTTATTTACACAGCCATATAAATGATATATTTATATGAGTATATATATATATACCACAAACCGATGAAAAAAACAACTTTATTTACCTGCTCTTTTTCTCTGTTTCATTGGAGATCTCAAGTAATTAAATGTTGCACTAGGTGATGTTAATCTCCATTTGTAAGGAGTAAGAAGTGAAAAACAGCATACATATATGAACATATGTGCAGCTAATGATGTCTATGTATTTTATTCTTAGCAGATTTAAAATAAATAAACAAATAAATAAACTTTAAAGGTTCAGCGTTCTAGAGTGCCATATTGAGTCCGTTTCTCCAGCAGAGTTAGTCTCTTCATTTATTCATTTGTGCCTGTGTTATTGATTAATTAACCTCATAACGGTTGGATTTAATGTACTAGAACTGACAGTATGCACTTTATGGACCATATGTATTATAAAGACCTAAGTATAAACAACTAAGACATTACAAAGTTCTTCCACTGTGTATATTACACTGAATAGGTAATGGAGATGTAAAAGTGTCAGTGTTCCAGAGCGGCGTGTCGGACTCGGTTCCTGCAGGAGCGTCAGTGACTCTGCAGTGCTCGGTTCTCTCTGAGAGCAGATCAGCAGAACTCCAAGTGCTCTGGTTCAGAGCTGCTCCACCACAATCCCATCCTCAAATCATTTACACTCATCACAACAGCAGCCATCAGTGTGAGAGCGGCTCTTCTACACACACCTGTGTGTACAACTTCTCCAAGAACATCCTCAGCCTCAATGATACTGGAACTTACTACTGCGCTGTGGCCGTGTGTGGGAAGATCATTTTTGGAAACGGGACACCAGTACAGTTGGGTAAGAACACATTCTCTTATTCAGAGTAAACATATAATACATTAATATTCAACACATTTTAAATACAATATGTTAATTGCTAAAATGATCATCATTATGATCACAGGGAGGTGTAGTTATTAATTTACATCTACATTATTTTTTGTGATATAAGGTATAAAATGCAGTATATATACTTTTTTTATTATTAATTCTGAAAATCTAGCTACAGGAGAATCTGTGGATCCTGTAGTGATCTGCCTCGCTGTAGCTTTGGGAGTGTGTGTGGTTGTGATCGTTGCTCATATCGTAACCTGTAAATGGAGGAACTGTGAATGTTGCACTGGTGAGTCTTCAGTAAATCTGTGTGTACTTATGAACACTAATAGACTTTTTCTGTACTGAAATTTGTCAAAAACTACATCAAATGACTTTCAATGCAATTCCAATACAATACCATACTGATTTGTCTAAAATCCACTGGTATATATTTATTTAATTTAACAAGTAATAAATAAAAAAGTAATAAACATGAACGGGACAATTGTTTATCATTTTATCTGCCTTTATTCATGTATCAATTTTTGCAGAAAGTCTAGGTCACTTCAGAAAGTCAATAAAAACATTTCCACATCATTTGGGTAAATATAATGTATGTTATGTTTTCTTAATGTGTCTTAATGATGTAAATGTACAGTATGCTATAGGCAGAAAAACCCAGGATGTTTTTAATCAAACTCCTGTTTTCCCATCACCTTTATCTGTTCCCTTTCAAAGGGAACGCCACATTGCGTTTAGCATAACAGTACGGGGAGTGCCCTCGCGTGCGACCAGCATCTGAAGCTTGTGTAAAATCTTGCCTATTTATAGGCCTGCCGTGATCAGGTGATGTGGCAATTAAGCGCTATATATCATGTGATATATATATATATATATATATATATATAAATGGCACCTGTGAACTGCGTCGTCAGCCTTATTATCTTCAGCGAGACTGCATGTCGGTCGCTTGTGTAATGAAACAAAAAAGACGCTTCATTTCAACATTTCTACTCTATCTTTTCTCAAAATCTCTGGAATTTTCTATCCCTTTTTAAAAAAAAGAGAAAGAAAGAATGAGCAAGAGAGAATCCAGAAAGTGTGTTACACCTTGCTCCCATTTCATCACAGGGGAGACGGACGCACTTTCTGTGTGAAGTGTCTAGGGATGGATCACACCACAGCAGCCCTCCAGTGGTCTGACTGTGAGCATTGTGAACGTTTTACATTTATGCAGCTCCGCTCGTGACTTGCTTTCTTCTTGGCTGAAGGTTGATGGGTTTCAGCACCTTGTGGATCTGGGCCAGCCACTGCCGAGGTAGCCAGCTGTCTCAGGTCCTGGGGATCTTGTAGGGATCTGGAGGAGAAGCCGGAGCCGAGCACAGCTCTATATCTTTCTCTGTCTTCTGGGTCAAGCTCTCCGCCTGACTTTTGTGCTCGCATCGCGACTTCTTCTTCCCCTATGGAAAGCCAAAACACACTCATTGATGGAGTCAGTAGGGGGTGCTATTGCACCAAAAACTTAGAGCAGCTCTCAAGCATATAAAAAGCTGCTAGAGGTGATTAGTAGGGTAGTTGAAAAGAAATCCATAGAGTATAAATAAAACGCTTCTGGGGAAAACCATACACTAGCCGTGTTTATAACCCCCCAACATCCGATTACTCAGCCATCGTGGCGAATGAGCAGCACGGCTATTTAGCTATGCTCAAGGTGAAGGAGGCACTTGCAAGACACCTCTCTCCATCAACTGAAGGTTTTTTTTGTCTCTCCGGGCAACCAAGCAAATGGCCTGTCATATCGCCGTTCAATGGTTAGCTTGTTGTGGTGGGGAGGCACCTATGGCTAAACCTCTCAGGAATGGGGGACAAAGATAAGGTCTCCTTGCTGGATGCCCCTGTTAAACCTTCTGGCCTGTTTGGCGGCGCGGTTAATGCCATCACTGACAGGTTTTGCGAGTCAGAACAGCAAATGGAGGCGTTCAGCCAGTTCCTTCCCCGTCATGTCGAGTTCGCCCGTGCATCCATGAGTGGAGTGCAGGCCAGCGCTAGTGCGAGGGAGGCACAAAAGGCAAGTCTGGCAGCCCCCGTCCCCCCACAAAGAGCCAGGGGGACTCGGTGGCCACAGCCGCAGCCTGCTAACAGGCCTGATCTAAGAATGATCACAAAAGCCAAGCAGGCAAGGAAGGAGCGATCCTGATGGGCCACAGAGGGATGTATCAGGGGACATGAAGTTGTTAGGGCAGATAGCCACCAGTGCTACTGTAGGGATTCCCCTGGCCAAGGCCGTCCCAAGTTTTCAGCCTTCTCTGATCAGCGAGCTGTCACAGGGCAATGAAAATCTGATCCTTTCCCTCCAACAGAATGTGGAAAAGCTAGCGTCACTGAAAGACCATCTGGCAGCGTTGAAACTACTGCCAAATGTGTCTCCATGGGTTCTGTATACCATAGAAAAGGGTTACCGGGTCCAGTTCAGAGCTCAACCCCCCCGGTTCAGAGGTATACAAGAGAGAATACACCTGCTGTGTCCAGTAAGGGCTCTCTGTAGTTGCGTCCACTGCTCCAGCCAGTGGCATAAGTCGGAGTAGCTGTCGGTCTGCTTTGGCAGCGACAATAGAGGTGATGCTGTGTCAAAGCAATGCATTTCTAATTGAATAGTGGAACCAATCTCTATCACTTATGAGGTGTGCGGTCTTGCTACGCTTCTGGCATAAGGGCTCATTCCACTAGGGGGGTTGCCTCCTCGAAGGCTTTGTCCAAAGGGATATCCTTACAGGATGTGTGTGCTGCTGCAGAGTGGTCTATGCCACACACATTCTTTCGATATTACAGCCTGGATATTCATTCCACCCCGGGCTCGAGTGTCTTCATTGACCATCGGGCTTGGGTCTTTTTGAACAGGCCTTACCCTCGGTATGATGGAATGGGTGTTCGCATTCCCGTAGTGTTATGCTAAACGCAACGTGGAGTTCCCTTTGAAAGGGATACGTCCCTTTGGACACATGTAATGTAGGTAACCCTGTTCCCTGAGAAGGGAACGAGACATTGGGTTGCTTTGTCATACCAGGGCAGGCCTAAGAATTGCATCTTCACTTTAGATAATAGAGGCTGACGGCACAGTTCACAGGTGCCATATATATATATCACGCGACGCGCTTATTTGCCTCATCACCTGAACATGGCACGCCTATTAATAGTCATGATTTTACACAAGTTTCAGATGCCGGTCCTGCTCGAGGCTTCTCCCCATTGTATTATGCTAAATATAACGTTTTGTTCCCTTCTCAGGGAACAGGGTTACATGCGTAACCGAGAAGTTTTTCAGAATTCAGTTGCAGATGTTTTTTTCCTCCAGACCTCCACACATTTACTCTCATAATGATTCCTCATTAAACAGAAATATATATTAAATCTGGATCTAAACACGAAAATAAATCTTATCTTTGCAGTGAGATCTGAAGATACGGTAGTAAAGAAAACACCAAATCAGGTAACTAATGTTGAGCGTACACACTATAATTATTATTAGAACTTATTAGAGCACACAGTAACGAACTTTATTTGAGTTGGATTTAAGTTATTATAATTTAAGTGATTAACAACAAGCTCCCTGAAAACGTCTCTAGTTTAATAGTTCTGTTAAACACAGAGTCAGTCAGTAAAAGTAATCCTGTTAGAATTAACCTAAACTCATAATAGATTCAGATGAAATCTGTATCTTGACTTTATCCTGTCCAACTTACATTACATAAATATCTAATCTAGCTCAAATAATGCTAAATGTTGCACTGTGCTAACATTCCCATCACGTACAGTAGATATCTCTCGTTTGAAACGAATCTTTCATATCCATTCCCATAGAGCCGTGATGCAGTGGAGCTGAATTTTGCTGCCTTACACGTCAATAAAAGAAGAGGAAAGAGGGAACGAGCTCGTGATAATGTGTATACTGAAGTGATTTACTCTTCTGTTTCTTAGATATTATGTTCACCCCATGTCCTCATGGGTTTCCTCTAGGTTGTTCGTTTTCCTCCACCCTCCCAAAACTATGGCAGTAGGTGAATTGGCTAAGATAAATTGTCCCTAGGTGTGAATGAGTGTCTGAATGTGAGAGTATGTGTGTTCATAGTGCCTTGTGAATATAATATAATATGATAGTAATATTTTGATGATTTTTCACAAAAACACCAAATCAAGATCAAATAGTCCATGTTTGAACAGTTTTCTTGTTGCATGAATACATTAAAGTTTGTTTGTTGTCAGACGTTTGTTGTCAAAGCTTTACCTTTGATGGACTTTGTGGTCATGACTAAATGTACTAAATCTAATGAGTCCTGGGAACACGCTTGCTATTTATGAGTGATTTAGCATTTAGCAACATACGCACATGACTATGAAGGAAACCTCGCTAAACTTTTTATGAATCTGGTAGGAGTTTTTAGCTCAGGTTGGCCAATGAAAACATTTCTACACTTTTGTAAAAGACAAATGAGGCCCACTGACTGTTTTGTGGTTTATTGTGATTCTGCAGCACTGTGTGTATTGTCAATGCAGTCATCTCATGCCCAGTGTAACGCTGGTCTAACTGAACACACCACAAGCTGATAGTAGAGTAGGCCAACCACAAGGCCTTGATAAAAGGAACATCGTTCTCTCTGGTATGATCCTTCAGTATGTTGTTTGTGCAGGTCTGTGGAGTGAGTTTATGAGCTGTACTTTTGCTCACCTAAAACTGAGTGATCTGCCATCAAAGGTACCATGTTTTAAATTGTTAACCATGTCTAGATTTATATGAAATTCTGATCTCTTGTCTTATATTCATCTTTTGATCTCAAACTCAAATGTTGGAGGGATAAAATTCAGAAAATCTAGCGTCTTGTACAGTACAATTCATTTAACGTGGTCAATATCACAAATCTGTGTAAGTTTAACCCTCATATTCAGGAGTGTAGTTTAACCCCCCTATTGTTGGGGGGTTAACCCCCCCATTAATTAGAACTAGCAATTACAGCTCCCCCGATATTTATACCATGATCATCTGAAATATATGTAGAAGTAATTTATTTTGTAACATTATTGGTGTTTTAAATCGACTTTGAATTTGTAACAATGAATCAAATAAAAACACTAAAAGCCCCCCTCAGTTGCACAAGTTGGTATCGCCCAACAATTGCCTCACACCACAACGCTTGATTTCTGCAGTTTGACAGGGACAGCACAGGTAGCGTTGAATCTGAAGAATGTGAAGTTAGCAAAACTGCCTTGTGTTACGTTAGCTAAATTTTATTATAATAGTTTCCATTATTATCAACAACAAGGTTGGTTACACTCAATGATGTGTATACGTTTTAATCAGTTACAGTGAGCATACATTGTGGCTGTTATTACGCCCTGTGTAATTTGTTTTAATGAAACAATCATTTGATCATAAATGCTTGTGAATGTTAGTTAGATAGATCGATAGATAGATAGATAGATAGATAGATAGATAAAAAGAGGATAATTATGTAATGTGTAATGACACTGCAGATATAACAAAGCTATTTTTTTTCCCCAATTTATTACAATTTATTTTTATTTAATAAAAACTATAAGGAAGCGTACCCATTCACACTTCAAGCTCCCCCATGTTCAAACCAAATCTATTCCCATGCTCCTATTATGTTGGAAAAACTGTTAGTAAAACTGTTTAATCACCCCATCATTGATTTTTTTTTTTTTTTACAACTGTGTTTCCTAAGGATGTTTAATGTTAATATTATGCTCTTATAACCAATAATTTGCCCCCCCCCCATTTATTATTTATTAAAGACATATGCCATGTTTTATCCATTACATTTACAAGAACATTGTTTAACAGCCACAATACAAGTTGGTTCTTCTTATCACTTACCTCACTGACCCCAACTCCTAAGAAGCTGGCATATGTGAAGAATATGTGTACACATGACAAATAAAGGCTTTCTTTTTCTTCTCTTAGGAACAATTCCACTGTACTGTGATGTATGTGTATGTATCTGGATGTGTATCTGTATGTGATGTATATGTGAGAAATAAAAGCTTTCTTGGAGCCTATATTAAATCTACTGTATATCAGCCAGTAAAACCACCTGCCAAATATTGTGCAGGTCCCCCTTGTGCCACCAAGACATCTCTGACTCTTCAACACATGGACTGCACAAGACCTCTGAAGGTGTGCTGTAGTATCTGGCACCAAGATGTTAGCAACAGATCCTTTAAGTCCTGTAAGTTAAAGGTTAAATCAACACCTTGATCTCTTTGTCATGTTCCTCAAACCACTCCAGAACAGTTTTTGCTGTGTGGTAGGGCACATTATCCTGTTGAATGAGGCCACTGCCATTAGGGAATATCGTCACCACTTGGTCTGCAACAATGTTTAGGTAGGTGATACGTGTCAAATTAAGATCCACATGAATGCCAGGACCCAAGGTTTCCCAGCAGAACATTGCCCAGAGCATCACACTTCCACTGCCAGCATGCCTTCTTCCCATAGTGCATCCTGGTGCCATCTCTTCCCCAGGAAAGTCATGCACACATCGGGCCGTCCACATAAACGTGTTTGCGTGTGTTTGTGTGTGTGTGTGTGTGTGTGTGTGTGTGTGTGTGTGTGTGTGTGTGTACACATATATACAGTATCTCACAAAAGTGAGTACACCCCTCACATTTTTGTAAATATTTGATTATATCTTTTCCTGTGACAACACTGAAGAAAGGACACTTTGCTACAATGTAGAAGTAGCGAGTGTACAGCTTGTGTAACAGTGTAAATTTGCTGTCCCCTCAAAATAACTCAACACACAGCCATTAATGTCTAAACCGCTGGCAACAAAAGTGAGTACACCCCTAAGTGAAAATGTCCAAATTGGGCCCAAAGTGTCAATATTTTGTGTGGTCACCGTTATTTTCCAGCGCTGCCTTAACCCTCTTGGGCATGGAGTTCACCAGAGCTTCACAGGTTTCCACTGGAGTCCTCTTCCACTCCTCCATGATGACATCACGGAGCTAGTGGATATTAGAGACCTTGTGCTCCTCCACCTTCCATTTGAGGATGCCCCACAGATGCTCAGTAGGGTTTAGGTCTGGAGACATGCTTGGCCAGTCCATCACCCTCATCCTCAGCTTCTTTAGCAAGGCAGTAGTCATCTTGGAGGTGTGTTTGGGGTCGTTATCATGCTGGAATACTGCCCTGTGGGCCAGTCTCTGAAGGGAGGGGATCATGCTCTGCTTCAGTATGTCACAGTACATGTTGGCATTCATGGTTCCCTCAGTGAACTGTAGCTCCCCAGTGCCGGCAGCACTAATGCAGCCCCAGACCATGACACTCTCACCACCATGCTTGACTGTAGGCAAGACACACTTGTCTTTGTACTTCTCACCTGGTTGCCGCCACACACGCTTGACACCATCTGAACCAAATAAGTTTATTTTGGTCTCATCAGACCACAGGACATGGTTCCAGAGATCCATGTCCTTAGTCTGCTTGTCTTCAGCAAACTGTTTGCAGGCTTTCTTGTGCATCATCTTTAGAAGAGGCTTCCTTCTGGGACGACAGCCATGCAGACCAATTTGATGCAGTGTGCGGCGTATGGTCTGAGCACTGACAGGCTGACCCCCCACCCCTTCAACCTCTGCAGCAATGCTGGCAGCACTCATACGTGGATTTCCCAAAGACAATCTCTGGATATGACGCTGAGCAGGTGCACTCAACTTCTTTGGCCGACCATGGCGAGGCCTGTTCTGAGTGGAACCTGTCCTGTTAAACCACTGTATGGTCTTGGCCACCATGCTGCAGCTCAGTGTCAGGGTCTTGGCAATCTTCTTATAGCCTAGGCCATCTTTATTTAGAGCAACAATTCTTTTTTTCAGATCCTCAGAGAGTTCTTTGCCATGAGGTGCCATGTTGAACTTCCAGTGACCAGTATGAGGGAGTGTGAGAGCGATGACACCAACTTTAACACACCTTCCCCCCATTCACACCTGAGACCTTGCAACACTAACAAGTCACATGACACCAGGGAGGGAAAATGGCTAATTGGGCCCAATTTGGACGTTTTCACTTAGGACATGCATTCCACCCCAGGCTCGAGTGTCTTGCAGTGACCCTTGGGCTCAGATCTTTTGAACAGGCCACTTCTCGGTTCCTTCTCAGGGAACAGTGTTATGTGCATAACCCAGACGTTTTACACAAACTTGTGTAGTCCATGCCAGCTCGAGTGCACACTGTCATTAAAGCAAAAGGAAATACTAAGATTGTGAAATTTTATGCACTGTGTTGCTGCCACATGATTGGCTGTGTGGCTGGAAAGTGTAGTCATTCCTTTTAGCGATGCCCAGTTCAGCCATGAATCTCTGTCTGAGCACTGATTGACTTATATATACACACATATATTTATTTATTATATTTATTATTAGAAACATAATTTATACAATATTACATGTGTATACACACACACAGATATACAGTGTATATATATATATATATATATATATATATATGTATATATATATATATATATATATATATATATATATATATATATATTCAATATTAATTTCATTTTTAAAAGTATTTCTTGTGTTGCCTGAAGATAAAATTAAAAGGGTACATAGACCTCTGGTGACCAGACTGAGTTACCAAAATAGAAACCAGTAGCTTGAAAGGAAATGCCTATTTAAAGTATATAGAGAACATGTGACTTGTAGCAGCCAGTCAGATGAAAGTCACCAGTACAAAATACTTGGTGCTTTTGTCCTTTGATATGACGACTTTGATATTCTGAACCTGAGTGTCATTTCATCTCTGAAGATGTCTGTAGTCTGGATTCTTGTCTCATCTCTTTGCATAATATGTAAGTGGCTAATGGTTTGCGTTACTTATTCATTCATTAATTCATTCATTCATTATTTATAGGTGATGAACTCTTATTAGTTTTGAACTCTTATTATTCTCTTATTAATAATTATTACTCTTATTACTCTTATTAATAAGATGAACTCTAATTTCTCTTATTAGATTTTAATGAGTTTGACATTTTTGCATGATATCTTACTTTGATATTTTTTATTTTTTTAGCAGCTCCAGCTCAAAGTTTGGATCTTTCCCGACCATCATTTATCTCAGTAAAGTCTGGTGAACGTGTCACTTTTAACTGCCCATTTAACGGGAGTGAAGGTATATTAGATCTTGTCATTTGGTACAAACAAATATTTGGAGAGATGCCTCAAAAAGTGGGAGAAGGATTAGCATATAAGGATGTCAACATCAGCCCCGAGTTCAAAACATCTGGATATAAAATGGAGAAGACTGATAGCGGCATTTCTCTGACAATTTCACATATAAAAAAAGAACATGGAGGACTTTACTACTGTGGACAATTTAACTGGCAAAATGTAGTTGTTAATCTATCCAGAGGAACTTTCTTGGAGGTAACAGGTAATTAACTAAATGTTCCTACATGTATATATTTAACCCATATTTAATGTCCTTTAATACGGCTGTTTAAGAGTCTGTTTGAGCCCAAATATGAAAAGAAAATTTAATTCTGGTAAAACAATTTGGCTACAGAATGAACTTTTAAATGTGAACAAAGATTACTTTTTTGTGGAGTGTACATGTTTTAATGTTAAAATTTTTAATGTTGAAAAAACTATAACATGAAAATGGCTCTCATATCAAAAGTTCACGCAGATGACATAGACTACAATAATATCATATCAAAATTGTGATATTTTGGTGAGATGTTATTTTAGATTTTTTTTTTAATATAATGAATATTTATCAAATCAATATTAGATTTAAATTGTCCCCTGGATAGACAGTAAAAAGTGGTTATACACTGAATTTAAGCTTTTTTTTTTTTTTTTTACCGAAGAAAGGGAAACTTTTTGGATGCTGGCGTTAAGGAAAAGTGGGTTAATGTAACTGTAATGATTAAATATCATTCATTAAATAAATAAATAAATAAATAAATAAATAAAAATGATATTTTACTGCACATTACATTACTGTAGGTTAGGTCCAGTTTGGTTGTTGTGTATAGTATAGTACAGCATGTGATGTCATTTTAAGAGTCATCTTAAATATGTTTTATTACTTAACATTTTTATCTTATTCAGGAGAACAGAACACAATTATATTACATACATGATTATCCATTTTTGTTTCTAAGTGTGATTTTCTCGTGATTTAATCAAATTGTTGTATAGTTACATGCTGCACTGAAACAGATTCAAGCCTAATCACTTTATTTTGTGACGAGATACTGTCTATCAAAATGTCTGCAATTCACAATCACATTAAAACAATGAAGAGTGCTTATACACGCTGTACACTAACATTCACAAAAGATTTACTAACAGAACTGACTAATTTTATCAGTAATTTTTTCACATTGATTTCAGCATGAACAGACGAATAAATGTTTTATTTCTAACACTGTCTATATTATCCTGACTAGATGAGAGAGATATAAACGTCTCAGTGTTCCAGAGCGGCGTGTCGGACTCGGTTCCTGCAGGAGCGTCAGTGACTCTGCAGTGCTCGGTTCTCTCTGAGAGCAGATCAGCAGAACTCCAAGTGCTCTGGTTCAGAGCTGCTCCACCACAATCCCATCCTCAAATCATTTACACTCATCACAACAGCAGCCATCAGTGTGAGAGCGGCTCTTCTACACACACCTGTGTGTACAGCTTCTCCAAGAACATCCTCAGCCTCAGTGATACTGGAACTTACTACTGCGCTGTGGCCGTGTGTGGGAAGATCATTTTTGGGAACGGGACACGAGTACAACTGAGTATAAACACATTTGTTGAATTGCTCAGATTGCTGTTTGTAAATATTTATAACATTGCTATAATCACAGAAATATATAGGTATTATTTAATA
Source organism: Ictalurus furcatus (assembly GCF_023375685.1). Classification (NCBI taxonomy): domain Eukaryota; kingdom Metazoa; phylum Chordata; class Actinopteri; order Siluriformes; family Ictaluridae; genus Ictalurus; species Ictalurus furcatus. The sequence continues at coordinate 28,251,548 of NC_071262.1, read as the reverse complement.
TCTACATGAAACTTTGCAGTATATTGTATAATGTAGATATTCATAATGTTCATTATTAATTTTGTGCTACGGTAGAATCTGTGGATCCTGCGGTGATCTTCCTCGCTGTAGCTTTGGTTGTGTGCGTGGTTGTGATCTCTATTCAAGCTCTGTTATTCTGTAAGTGGAGAACCCATGAACAACACACAAGTAAGTGTTCTATTTTTACACCAACTAATCACCAAATTATTGTGCTGAATTCATACATTGGGCTTTCTACAATTACATTCAAATAAGATAAGGTCAGATCTCTTCACATGATGAGACCGGCTGCCTACAGGAGGGACATTAATGTTAAATGATGTTAAATGTTATAAATAAAATAGATGTTACATATATGTATATTTTTAACAGACAAACAAAACACTGAGAGAAGACCTAAGAAAACAAGCACTCAGGTAAAAAATAACTATAACCCTAACTTTTATTTCTATTTGAAAAAATATAAACATATATATATATATAGTTCTAATTTCATATTCATTGCACAGGACCGTGACTCTGTGGAGCTGAATTATGCTGCCTTACATTTTAAAGAAAAGAAAACCAAAAAAAGGATAGAAAAGAGAAAACAACCCCAAGACACTGTTTACTCTGAAGTCAGATCTCTCGCCACTACCTAGATTATTATGTCTTCATTATTATTATTATTTTTTTTTTGTTTTATAATTTTTTTATTTTTTTTTTTTAAGTCTGTTCAGGAATAAAGTTTAAACTGGTGGTTTGCTCATCTCAATTTGATTTGACTGACATAAAAAATGTATTGTGATCAGATATTAATTGTAATGTTTCATTGTTTTTATCAATTCGAAAAAGCCTGGTAAAATGAAAAAAAAAAATCATGTGATCTGTCATGTTTCAGCATGTGACAAAAAAGACAAATCGGTATGTGTGTAATGCAATGTCACTATGTGTATCTGTTTATGTTTAGTGCTCTAAATGTATTCATCTTTATTCAGATTTAAACCCAAAGTGGGAGTGACTAAAAACTGTTCATTTTTGTCTTTTTAAATGACATATAAGTTAAATGTGAACCGTTCCACTTTGCCCTTGGACACACTGGAAAACGTGTCAAAACAAAACAAAACAAAACAAAAAAACAACAACAATAACAACCCCAAAACAAAACACAAATAAATCAAATTTAAACCAATTCAGTCCTTACCACAATAAATAAAAGAGTGCGGCAAATGCATCACATAATGCCACATTTTCACATTTATTTGTCTCGTGAGCATTCTGTATTTGACTCTTGAGGAAAAACAACAGCAGTGTGGAACCTCCAACTTTGCTTGTTGTGCTGAACCACCTCTGACATTTAAAAAAAGTGGCATAGAGATTTCAGGGACCAGATCCGAAAAGAAATAAAAAGCCAGGCACAGGTCAAAAACCATAAAACATTGACAGGTAACCAAAAAAATATAATGGATAATCAAAATGGGAGAAAAAAAAAACAAAAAAAAAAACAATGTAAGATCAAATACAGAGAACAATGGAGGAAACAGCAGCTCAGAACTTACATGATTGAGAACAAACAGTAAGGCTTTGTGGTATATGTGAGTATCTACCTGCTTTAAATATCTAACTGACAGGAAATGAGCAATACAAGAAGAGTCCTAGAATTAAAGTGAGAGTATCCTGAGATGGTATGGTGGTGAAATGTCCCTGGCAGATGAGACGTACCCTTGGGTCTTGACCTTTTGGGCCAGATTATACACATACATTTGATTGAACTATTGTCTGGAGTTGATTAGCATGTGGACACTGTAGGGTGATTCTCCCTTGATCTCCAGTGGTGGTGATAGCTCAGTTCCACTCAACTGGTTTTGAGAAGGTAGAGGCTTTAGAAGAGAGACATGAAAAGAAGGGGCAAGCTGAGTGGTAGATTTCACTTATAGGACACTTTTAATGGACCAATGAATCAGACCTGCTTTCCACATTTGGTCATGCTGCTTAAAAGATTTAGTTTAATTTAAGTTTATTTTTTATTATATGCTGTATTTGCGCACTTCCAGTGTAAATTCTGTTGTTTATTATAACAGAAGTGATCTGTTAGTAACGAGGCCGTGTTGCTGATCACGCACTGTGTAGACGCGCTGGTACAGAGTGTAGCGCGAGTAAGATCTGTAATGTCTAATTAAAACATTATGATCAAAAGTAAACAGAAGTACAATAATGTCTAGAGACAGTGAGTAACAGAAACCACAAGGTGCAGTGAAAGCGAGTTTTTATTATTAACTTAGGACTGTAGATTAATTCAGTGCTTTTTATCCATCCATAAAAAATGCATAAATACTATAAAATAAATTATATATATATATATATATATATATATATATATATATATATATATATATATATATAATTTATTACAGAAAACCTACAGTTATTACATCACTTCCTGTGTGCTAGTTTTTTTTTTTACCCTCTCCAGCACAATATTAAAACATTTTCCTTAAATATACCGATTCCCTATTTTAAACTCGAAAAAGCAATATAAGCTGTTCTTTTTTCCACTGTGCCTAAACACAGTAAATCTATTTATTTTAAATTTTATTGTCTGCTATAATAGTATGTGTAAGCATTATTTGTCATAGTTAATCAACATATTTGATATTGACTATGCAAGTACACTGCAATCCTGTAGATACAGAGAGTGATTCAGATCCAGGCTCATTTGTGTTACTCACTCAGTGTTCGTGGGTGTGGTAAACCCACTACATGCTTTGTTTTATAATAACAAATAAATCATATCAATTTATGCAGAAATACTCAACAAATACATTAAAAAACAACAACAACAACAACATGCCATTGGCTGATAAATGAGCCCTGTTGAAAATGTTCATGCATTTTACACACCATAATGTGTCCTCAGAGCATCTTTGTCCTGCACTTGTGTAATAGCTATTTGTGTTGGTCCTGATTTCTTCCTCATCACAGTGGCAGTCTTTCTTATTGTCCCATTTGTGTGAAGAATAAATTATTCGATTTCACCATTTTCAGACATCAGCCTTTCTTCTCTCATCAACCTCCATGTTCCGTTTCGCTTCTGGAAACTGAATTCAGTAACTCCTTCTACAACTTGCTTTATTCTCTTGTAAAATGACTTCTGAGATGATTGTGGTGAGATGCTGTACACTGTACACTTATGTCCCTCCCTCAATTTGCTTATAACGTTATATTTCGTAGGTTCCTATGAGAACATCTGTAGATACACACACAACAGGGAGAGTAGAATGTGGGAATGTGCTGAGTATACAGGTCTTCTGTGCATGAGATTTATTTATTTGTTGTTGTATTGTCCATTTCTATGTTTATGTGTGTGTGTTTACTTTCCCAAACTGAAGAAGAATGAGGGAATAGAGAGGTTTTCATGGTTTAAATGTAAAAAAAAAAAAAAAAAAAAAAATCAAAGCTCTGTGTAAATGTGTGTATGTGTGCAGTTTTACAAACAAGAAAGGAAAGAGAGTTTGGGGAAAATAAACCAGACACAAACACATGAAGAAGGTTTTAGCCTGGCCAGAAGTGTGTCGCTGTCCATGGTGTTGAAACTGTGAGTAAAGTAACAAAGTGAGATATATGCATTGATTGTGTCAAAAATTGTATTTTGCAGCATCTAATACTAACATTTTCTGTGTTTATCTTCATCTTAAACATCAAGCAACAGAAACTAACCATCAGTGATGGAGATGATCTGGTAAATGATGAACTTGCTGTGTAAAAAGTGTTTAAATGGCAGGAGTGAACGTATGTCGCTATCCATGGTGTTGAAACTCTTGTGCAGTTTGATTACCATAGCAACACTAACCACATAACACCCGTCAACTACAAATACAGTGATAATGGACATTAATAACCTTTCTGATAAATTATTGAATGAATGAATGAATGAATGATATGTTATTACATACAATATAAATAAAGGCAAGTAAGAAAGTTAGTAAGTAAGCAAGCTAGAAAGTAAGTACATAAGTACATAAATACTTAACTACACAAATAAACCAGCATTGTGTTCCAATCAGAATACAGAATCTTATGTAAGCATCATTTTTGAGTGATACTGACATGCTTGTGAGAAAAGGTGAGATTTGAAGGCAGCATGGCACGTATCCTTCTCGGACAAGGCAATCCCAAAGTTCAGTTCACCAGACAAGAGTTCTGATAGTTGGATAAAGTTAAATTACTTTTAAACTCACAACTTTCTACAACAACTCCCGAACACCTGTGTACACAAATGAATGACGATATAAATATACGCCAGTTTTAACCACTAGATGGCCATGTCCAGCTCTTCTCGTGAAATCTAGGCTTTAAAAAATTAGGAACATTATATAATTTAATAAAATGCATTTATTTAATATAATCCGATGTACGTCAATTTATTGACAGTTATACAGTCCTGTGTATTTGATATTATTTACTTTACTATATTGTGCCATATTCACACCTCACTTATTAACTTTATAGTAGGACACCAGTCTTCAGTCGCTTTTACTTTACTGCCTCGTTTCCATCATTATTTACAACTGAGTGTAGGCACATGTGATAAGTGAACTTCATTTTCCATTCTGTCATAACATTTTTGTCACGATACTGTATCTCTGTGCAACAGGAACACACATAGAGTACATGGAAAAATGTGGTGTAGATGTAGGTCAGGATACAATATGCTTGCTTATCACGTCATATTCTGGGGTGTGCTCAATGCAGAGCACCTGTAGTATAAGTATAAATTCAAAATCATGCTTCAAGCGCATTCATATTCGGCTGATAAATGAGATAAACATTTTAGAATTTCTAAGAAATGAAAAATGACTGGTTTTTGGATTATAACTTTGATCTTCAACACCATGTGTAAGTAATATTAGCAAATTATTCCCATCTTATTTAACGTATTATAAAAAAAAAAAAAAAATTAAAAAATCATCACTATGGAGCTTATTATTATAAACTGTGTGAGCTGTATGTGGATCCGGAAAGAATTCCAAATTAACTTTAAGGTGATCATTAATAACTCTATGCCTGTACAGTGGGGGAAAATAAGTATTGGACGAGTGAAAATTTTTTTCAGTAAATATATTTCTAATGAGGTTATTCACATGAAATTTTCACCAGACATCTATATTAACTCAAGAAATGTGGAAATATAAAGAATTCACAACATTAAAGTCCATAAATAAAGTTATGTGTAATAAAGTGGAATAACACGAAAAAAAAAAAAAGTATTGAACACGCTAAGAAAAAGCAGTTCTAAGCTAAGAAAAGGCAAGGTAAGGCAAGGAACCAGCTGAAATCCGTAAGTAATCATACCCCCTATCTGTGCAAATTAATATCATCTGGATTAGTAAATTGATGGTCTATAAAATATATTTACATATAAATTTACATATATATTTATATATAAATATATTTATTGAAAAAAATGTTGACGTGTTTAATACTTATTTTCCCCACTGTATACTAATTTCTGAAATACATTCAATTAATACATTTGTTTTTTTCTAGATACAGTCCAACATGGTAGACGCTGGGTTACTGCACAATCCCTCACAGAGTCACCAGTTTATCAGCCTCATAAAGAGCTCAGTGTGAATATCGGAGACTCGGCTAATCTACGGTGTTGTATTTCAGAAAAGGAATTTGGGATGATGGCCTGGTTTAAGCAAACAAACAGAGAAAAACCTCAACATATCATCAAGTTCTTTAAGATGTCTGAAGACATCTCTTATAGTGGAATTCAAGAGTCTCGTCTTCAAATAAAAAGATCTTCAAACTGCTTCAATATGACCATTTTAGACATCATTCGGTCTGATGAAGCCATGTACTACTGTGCACTATTGATGACTCACAACCCTGTGTTTGGAGATGGAACTTATTTAAAAATTAAAGGTAGGATTTCCACTACAATTAAGATTTTAAAATGAACTAAGATGCTGATTTAATGTAGTGATTTATTTTTTTACTACCATCAGCATGTTCAAACTGGAAGACGAATAATAATTAAGTAGTGGAATGCTAAGTGTATTTTCTTCAACAACACTGAGTTACAGAGTTTTAGTGAATCATGATAAATGTTTATAGGTGATCATGTTACTATTTCTTCAGAAACATCTAAACCAGCTCTGTGTGATAATTCAGTGGTGTGTGAACCAACACTGCATGGAAACAGCACTAACATGAACACACACGAGAAAACAGGTAAGATGTTGCATAATTCAACATTCATTAATTATCTTTAATCTGTACAGCATAATTCAGCCAGAAAATCATGTGTACTAATATAGATGTAATGTTTTATAATAACAGAACCAGAAAAGATCAGATCTCTACATTCGACAGTGCTCGGTTTGGGAACGGCTTTGGGTTTGTGCGCACTTCTGATTTTCTGTCTCATTTATTTCACACTGAGGAGAAGGAAATGTGATAAAAGTAAGTGCTTTTGTCATCTGATAATTTCAGATAATAATTTTATTTCTATCAAAATGATTAATAGGTGTGTTTCTTGATAAATAGCGAACACTTCTATAGAAGATTCTCCAGGAATGAGGAAGGTACGTGTGCAAAAATCTATAGTATTGATTTTATACTATTATACTCTACAGTATGAGTAATTATGTTTTATTTATTTATTTATTTAGTTAGTTAGTTATATCTCCTTTAGGCAGACATAAGTGTGATTAATTTCCCTATTTACAGTATATATGTGAAATGTGATTACGTTCATATGTTGCTCAATATAATGTTCTAGATATAATTTATACAGTGAGATTGATGCTGCTGCTCTTTTTCTGTGTAGTTGGTGTGTATAGTGCAGTTATCATATTATATGGTTATTACTTTGAGCTGAAGTTCTTTTTATGTTTTTACATTATTATCTTTTTCAGGAATCTGAAGCTGAAACATTGCATTATGCAGCTTTGCAATTCTCGAAGAGGAAAGCCAAAGACGAAAAAAAGAAAACTGGGTCATTCGACGAGTGTGTGTACTCTGATGTGAAGAAAACTGTAAGATGTAACATAAATGATTGATGGTACACATGGTACTATTATGTTGCAAAAACAGTGAAAATATTTCAGCAAGTAAAAATATCTTGACTATAGGAAAATGTATTTCTAATTTATCATTACAAAATTGTGATATAATAACAAAAGAACTTTTACAGTTTATTACCAGTTTTACAAATTGTTGTTAATTTCAAGCTTGAACTCATCCTATGTTGCTGACAGATAAACTTATTTTAACAAGAAAAGAAAAGAAAAAAACTCACACAGAAAAGCCTAGAAATATATTTGTATAAACTAATCTCATAATAAGAAATATTACAACAATTGTGTCTATATTCAAAATATAAACTTTTGCAGTGTAGATACAAATATGCTACTGAAGTTACTTTTTATTACTACTACAACTACTACTACTACTACTACTAATAATAATAGTATTATTGTTATTATTATTTGTATGTATGTATGTTTCTGTAGAAAGCTTAATATTACCTTTGTTGGCATATCTAACAGCCTCTTATCCTAAATTTAAACTTTCAATTAATGTATATTTGCATATTATTATTTGACAATATATATATATATATATATATATATATATATATATATATATGTGTATATATATATATATATATATATATATATATATATGTATATATATATATATATATATATATATATATATATATATATATATATATGTATATATATATATATATATATATATGTATATATATATATATATATATGTATATATATATATATATATATATATATATATATGTATATATATATATATATAGTGAGGGAAAGAAGTATTTGATCCCCTGCTGATTTTGTACGTTTGCCCACTGACAAAGAAATGATCATTCTATAATTTCAATGGTAGATTTATTTGAACAGTGAGAGACAGAATAACAACAAAAAAAATCCAGAAAAATGCATGTCAAAAATGTTATAAATTGATTTGCATTTTAATGAGGGAAATAAGTATTTGCCCCCTCTGCAAAACATGACTTAGTACTTGGTGGCAAAACCCTTGTTGGCAATCACAGAGGTCAGACGTTTCTTGTAGTTGGCCACCAGGTTTGCACACATCTCAGGAGGGATTTTGTCCCACTCCTCTTTGCAGATCTTCTCCAAGTCATTAAGGTTTCGAGGCTGACGTTTGGCAACTCGAACCTTCAGCTCCCTCCACAGATTTTGTATGGGATTAAGGTCTGGAGACTGGCTAGGCCACTCCAGGACCTTAATGTGCTTCTTCTTAAGCCACTCCTTTGTTGCCTTGGCCATGTCTTTTGGGTCATTGTCATGCTGGAATACCAATCCACAACCCATTTTCAATGCCCTGGCTGAGGGAAGGAGGTTCTCACCCAAGATTTGACGGTACATGGCCCCGTCCATCGTCCCTTTGATGCGGTGAAGTTGTCCTGTCCCCTTAGCAGAAAAACACCCCCAAAGCATAATGTTTCCACCTCCATGTTTGACGGTGGGGATGGTGTTCTTGGGGTCATAGGCAGCATTCCTCCTCCTCCAAACACGGTGAGTTGAGTTGATGCCAAAGAGCTCCATTTTGGTCTCATCTGACCACAACACTTTCACCCAGTTGTCCTCTGAATCATTCAGATGTTCATTGGCAAACTTCAGACGGGCATGTATATGTGCTTTCTTGAGCAGGGGGACCTTGCGGGCGCTGCAGGATTTCAGTCCTTCACGGCGTAGTGTGTTACCAATTGTTTTCTTGGTGACTATGGTCCCAGCTGCCTTGAGATCATTGACAAGATCCTCCCGTATAGTTCTGGGCTGATTCCTCACTGTTCTCATGATCATTGCAACTCCACGAGGTGAGATCTTGCATGGAGCCCCAGGCCGAGGGAGACTGACAGTTCTTTTGTGTTTCTTCCATTTGCGAATAATCGCACCAACTGTTGTCACCTTCTCACCAAGCTGCTTGGCAATGGTCTTATAGCCCATTCCAGACTTGTGTAGGTCTACAATATTGTCCCTGACATCCTTGGAGAGCTCTTTAGTCTTGGCCATGGTGGAAAGTTTGGAATCTGATTGATTGATTGCTTCTGTGGACAGGTGTCTTTTATACAGGTAACAAGATAAGATTAGGAGCACTCCCTTTAAGAGTGTGGTCCTAATCTCAGCTCGTTACCTGTATAAAAGACACCTGGGAGCTAGAAATCTTTCTGATTGAGAGGGGGTCAAATACTTATTTCCCTCATTAAAATGCAAATCAATTTATAACATTTTTGACATGCGTTTTTCTGGATTTTCTTGTTGCTATTCTGTCTCTCACTGTTCAAATAAATCTACCATTAAAATTATAGACTGATCATTTCTTTGTCAGTGGGCAAACGTACAAAATCAGCAGGGGATCAAATACTTTTTTCCCTCACTGCATTTGACTCTAGTGGATTATTAAAATGGGGTGCTGTGTCCAGTGGCCTGTTTTATTACAATAACAGAGGTTTACAGAATATTAGGGATATAACATTGCTTTTGAATAAGTGGTTGTTTTTTTTTTTTTCAAAGATTTTTTTTGTTAAAATGTATGCATTACCAGCAATTAAATAAGAAAAAAAAAAAAAATAAGCAAGTGTTTAATCAAATATCAAAATATTTGTAGACCTTAATGAGACTAAATGAGTGCTTTATTACTTATTAAATTTACTGTGTGACTGTAAGTTGCATTAAAATAAAATATTCACAAACATTTCTCAATTCACTTTTACTTTCTAATTATAAAAGTTCATTTATTGAATTTCTTGAATAATGCAATTATTACACAGTTGCTCCCAGGCCAGACAAGATATATAATCTCTTCATCCAGTCCTTGGTCTGCCCCGGGGTCTTCTTCCAATTGGACATGTCCAGGAGGCATTCTAGCCAGATGGTCGAACCACCTCAACTGGCTCCTTTCTATGCAGAGGAGCAGTGACTTTACTTTGATCTCCCACCCTATATCTAAGGCTGAGCCCAGCCACCCTGCAAAGGAAGCTCATTTCCACCGCTTGAATCCACGACCTCATTCTTTCAGTCACTACCCAAAGATCATGAACATAGGTGAAGGTTGAGACCTGAATTGACATGCCTTTCGGCTCAGCTCTCTCTTTACCACGACAGACCAGAACAATGTCTGCATAACTGCTGATGCTGCTCTAATCCATCAATCAATCTCTTGCTCCACTCTACCCTCATTCATGATACTTTAACTCCTCTGCTTGAGGCAGTACCTCATTTCCAACCTGGAGGGAACAACCCACCCTTTTCTGGCTGACAACCATGGCCTCAGATTTGGAGGTGCTAACCTTCATCCTGGCCGCTTCACACTCAGCTACAAACTGCCACAGCGCACACTGGAGGTCACTGATTGATCAAGCTAGCAGGACCACATCATCTGCAAATAACAAAGATGTGATCCGGAGGTCACCAAACTGGAGACCCTCTACCTCTTGGCTGTGCCTAGAAATTCTGTCCATGAAGGTCATGAACAGAATCGGGGACAAAGGGTGGCCCTATCGAAGCCCAACATGCATTGAGAACAAGTCTGACCTGATGTTGGTAATATGAACCAGGCTCTTGCTACGATTGTACAGGGACCTAATGCCCCATAATAACAAGTCTGGTACTCCATACTCCCTAAGCAATCTTCCACAGGACTGCATGAGGGACATTGTCATATGCCTTTTCCAAGTCCACAAACACATGTAGACTAGTTAGTTAATCTCCCATGAACCCTCCATGATCCATTTGAGGGGCAGTGGTGGCTTGGTGGTTAAGGCTCTGGGTTACTGATCGGAAGGTTGGGGGCCGCAGCACTGCCAAGCTGACACTATTGGGCCGTTGAGCAAGGCCCTTAACCCTCTCTGTTCCAGGGTTGCTGTATCATGGCTGACCCTGTGCTCTGACCCCAACTTCCTGACATGCTGGGGTATGCAAAGAAAATAATTTCACTGTGCTGTAATGTATATGTAGACTCACAATAAAGACTCATTATCAATATCATTATGAGCTGGAATCTGCATTGCTTCTTCTGAAACCAAGGTTCAACTATCTGGACCCTCATCTCCAGTACCCTGGCATAGACGTTCTCAGGGAGTCAATTGGTGAGTAACATCTCTTCACTTAATATTCTGTTCTGATATGATGTTCTTTCTCATACCAACCACTGACAGTAAAGATTTAACCTGTCAATTCAGAAACCATTAAAAAAAAAAAAATGTTGACTCACTCAGACATTCTGTTATCCCAAAGATAGTCTGGTCACGAGGACAGATGAAGCTGATCACCAAGCTTCTCAGACATGTTGTCTCCACTTCTACTGCAGCTCCACATCAATAAGCCCACAAGCAAAGAGTATGGAGACTGTGCCCACAGAGTCCCATCATCTAGTAGAGGTCTTTAGCAAGTGCCACCAAAATCCCACCATACAGACCCTGAGATTTTGCTCCAAATCTGTTGCCAGGGGCCAGTCCTCTTTGTTGCAAAATCTACATGTAAATTGTATGCATCCAAGAGGCTGCTGCTATGGAGAAGGGCCATCCAGAAGGGCCTAAGCAGGGTTAATTTGACACTCCACATCTGTTTGTGACGTCATGGAGAAAAAACACAGAGGACTATGGCCATGTATTATTACTGTGGAAATAACCAGGTCTCAAAGAAATAGATTTGGTGCAGGCCACACTGGATCAAGTTGTAGAGTAATTACAACCTCATACACATCTGGGAGTGGAGAGATCCACTGGGCTCTATGAACAGTTAGTGATGCTGCATGGTTTGACAAATACCCGGACTGCATTCGTTTTTATTCATTAACCACCTGCTTCATGACATGCACCATACAAAGTTGAGATTAATGACATCTTGGTCTATCTTGGGGGAGATGGTGGGTGGGAGTGGGGGTTGCTCCAGGATGTGCTGTTATACATCTTAAATAGAAGCATGCATCTTCAAAGCTAATAGTGTGGTGGTTCATGTTGTGAAAGTGAATATTAGCAGTAAGAATTCAAATTATGTTGCTGTTTGTAAGTATAAGCTCTGGAAAACACGCTCAGCATTTCCAGTGAGGATATGTGTGGGCACATATAGATATGCTGTTTGTTTCATGCAAGCATTGATCCAGGTACATATTACATTATAATACTGCAACACACTATGTCTGTGTCAGACAGATACAGACAAATGTGTCTATACAGCTGCTGTGGCAAGATAATGAATCCACCAAAGCAGCCAAACTTATTAAAGACTTCAATCAGGGCCACAGAGCCCTTCTGAGATCAAACAAACAATACAGTAGAAATACATAATATCATCAAAGCCACCTGTAATTTGAATACTGCAGTTAGGCCTTCAATAATAATAATAAAAAAAATGCACCTGTCAAAACGGCAAAATCCAAATGTATTGCACACTCCCTTGGCCCAGATGATCATTCCTCTGTAGGGAAGATGAATTAAGAGGGCTAACAAGAATGAAGTAAACAGGAATGAAATGTTAGTGTAAGCATACATGGGCGTACAAAATAAACCACATTTTCCGTTCTGTGATAACATCTTTGTTTGGTGCAAAGCCAAACCACAAATACAGAAGATAAAATGTGCCCTAGATATAGATCAGAATACAATATGCTAGGTTATCATGTCTTTTTTTAACAACCAATCGCATGTCAGATTCTGGGGTCTGCTCAATACTCAGCACCTGTAGTATAAGTACAAATTCAAACCATGCTTCAAGCGCATTCATATTCTATTGATAAATGAGTTAAGAACACTGTAGAATTTCTGAGAAATAAAAAAAAAATGACTGGTTTCTGGAATTTGATTTTGATCTTCAGCACCATGCGTAAGTAATATATCATTAGTAATAACCTTCATTTATTTTCATCGTGATTGTTGCTTATTTGGATTCATGTCTAATTACCAGATATTTTTTTTATTATTATTATTGGCACCCATTACCCTAAAGCACTTTTGTGTGAGCTGAAAGTACTACATTTTTATTTGTTTAAGGTTATGTTTAATAACCATGTATGTTTAATAATATCTGAATTACATTATTAACCTATTAATGTGTTTGTTTTTCTAGATACAGTCCAACCTGGTAGACGCTGGGTTACTGCACAATCCCTCACAGAGCCACCAGTTTATCAGCCTGATAAAGAGCTCAGTGTGAATATCGGAGACTCGGCTACTCTGCGGTGTTGTATTTCTGAAAAGGAATTTGGGATGATGGCCTGGTTTAAGCAACCAAACAGAAAAAAGCCTCAGACTATTGCCAAGGTCTTTAAAACTTCTGTAGAAACATTTTACAGTGGATTCAAAAAGTCTCGTTTCCATATAGAAAGATCTTCAAATTGCTTCAATATGATGATTTTAAACATCATTCAGTCTGATGAAGCCATGTACTACTGTGCACTGACGAGGCCCGACCCTGTGTTTGCAGATGGAACTTATTTAAAAATCAAAGGTAGGATTTCCACTACATTTTCTTAAGCTACTGGTTTAATGGAGTGATATTTCTACTTATTACCATTAACATGTTCATCCTGGAATACAAATAATAGTAAAATAGTGAGATGTGAAGGTGTCTTCAATAACACTGTTACAGAGTTTTAGTGAATCATGATAAATGTTTATAGGTGATCATGTTACTATTGTATCAGGAACATCTACACCAGCTCTGCATGATAATTCAGTGGTGTGTGAACCAACACTGCATGGAAACAGCACTAACATGAACACACACGAGAAAACAAGTAAGGTGTCTTATTATTCATCAAAAAATAATTATTCTTTATTCATAAAGCATTATCTGCTGAACAAATAATATGAATCGGATCTCTACACTCGACAGTGCTCGGTTTGGGAACGGCTTTGGGTTTGTGCGCACTTCTGATTTTCTGTCTCATTTATTTCATACTGAGGAGAAGAAAATGTGATAAAAGTAAGTGCTTTTGTCATCAGATAATAATTACTTTAATTAAGTTTTGTCCAAATAACTAAATAGGTGTTTGTCTGTATTAATAGTAAACACTTCTATACAAGATTCATCAGGAATGCGGCAGGTATGTGTGCAAGAAAATATTATATCTATTTAAAACTATTAAATACTGTACAAGTAATTCTTTTTTTTTTTTTTTTCTGTTGAGAGGCCAAAGTCTACTTCAGTCATGCATGAGTCTCGCTAGTGATAATATATTACATTCATATACGGCTACTTACAGTATAATGGTCATTTTATACAGCATTGTACACATTTTAATGAAATTATATTTAATTGAAAATGTATTTAATTTAATTTTATTTTAGAATCAGGAATCTGAAGCTGAAACAGTGAATTATGCAGCTTTACAATTCACCAAGAGGAACGCCAAACCTGAAAAAAGGAAAACTGGTAAAAGGAAAGAGGATTGTGTGTACTCCAGTGTTAAAGTGACACCAATTTTTTGAATTAGTCTTAATCCTGTGTAAAATGTCTTCGATAGTTTCTATCATATTTAGTCAACCTTATCCTGTTTTAGCTGACTAAAAGTCTGGGCATTTTTGTTAATAAAAAAAAAAAAAAAAAAAAAAAAAAAAAATTAAGCATTTTAGTCTAGTTTTAGTCACTGAAAACTGGTGACATTTCTACCCATAAGATTATTATTAGTAAATAACTGTAAATATAATATAAACATCCATCCATTTTCTGTACTGCTTATCCTTACTGGGTCACGGGGAACCTGGAGCCTATCTCAGGGGGCACAGGGCACATTGGCACACCCTGGACAGGGTGCCAATCCATTGAAGGGCACACTCACACACACATTCACACACCCATTCAAACACTACGGACACTTTTGGGCATGCCAATCAGCCTATCATGCAAGTCTTTGGACTGGGGGAGGAAACCGGAGTACTCGAAAGAAACCTCCGAAGCACGGGGAGAACATGCAAACTCTGCACACACAGGGCCACAGTGGGAATCAAAACCTTAACCCTGGAGGTGTGAGGCGAACACGCTAACCACTAAGCCACTGTGCGCCCTATTATATAAACATATAATTAGAAATACCTCTGTAAAATATAATAATGTAATAATAATAATAATAATAATAATAATAATAATAATGCTTTCTTGAGTATCAAGACAGGAACATTCAGAAATGATGTGTTGCACAAAACAAACACTGTTCATTAATCCTTATCTTCCATATCATCACTGTCTACCCACTCACTCCTAGCCTTTTCACCAGGTGGTCCAAAGTAATTTAGTATATATATATTTTTTTTACCCTGCCAAACTGACTGTCTCTCTCCACTTCTCTCTCTCTCTCTTTCTTGCATTTTTTGACTATCAACAAAAATAAGAGTGACAGCCTGTGTCAGTGCAATAAAGAGAATTAAAGTGGTACAGAATCTGTATAAGTGACAGCTAAACACTGTACAAACATTACATATCTCTCTATGTAAATATTGACCAAGTTTCTAGTTACAATAAACATGCAGGCTAACATAGCTGTGAATATAATACTGAGCAAGCTATGATAGTGTGTGTATATATACATACAGACATATACATATACACACACACACACACACTATATATATATATATATATATATATATATACACGCAAAATTAAATCCTGATGCACCTGTACTTAGTTAGTTTCTCATTAGTTTTTATTTTTGTGTGTATGTTTCTGTAGAGAGCTTACATTACCTCTGTTGGAGTATCACTCAAACCCTAAATTTAAACTTTCAATTGCTGTATGTGACGCTACTGGATTATTAAAATGTTGTGTTGTGTTCAGTCTCCTGTTTTATGTCAATAACAAAGAGGTCTTAACTAAGGTTTTAACTTTAACGTTTAAAAAAAAAAAACAAACACTTAGTCAAAAGCCTAAGTTTACATTAAAGTTGTCCCACTACCAGCAATTAAATAAGGAAAAAAAAAATAAGCAAGGTTTTAACAAATGTGAATTTTTTGTATTTTATAGACTGCAATAAGACTCTAAATGAGTGCTCTATTAAAAGTCAGTGCGCTACTTTGGTGATGCATTTACTATAAAATTTACAGTAAAATAAAACTTCACAAACATACCTTTGTCAGCATATATATAAATGCTCAAAATATAAAGACCTCTAGACCTCAATGTGCAGAAAGCTAACATGTTCAAGCAGTTAACCACAAGTGCAGGATATGAAACTTTTGTCCCTATACCACATGTTTACCCTCAGACACTCACTTACTTACTGTTATAATATACATCTGAAAATCAAATAGACTAAAGTTAGTTCTGAGGTCTTTATAGCGATGTGCACAGTTACATTATTAACGCTTCACTATGTGCACTTTGAAAATGTTCCAGTGTACATACATATAAAGTGTGCTTCAAGTAGATGTTTTGGCATATAAACATTGTCACAAAGAAAGTTAACCACATGAAGAGAATGTCTGCTGACTGTGCAGAATTTCAACAGAATAATTTGGAAAGATATAAGCTTAACTGCAACAAGCCTGCGACTCAGTGAAATCACCACACTCTTGCTTGCTTTTTTGTGATGCTTTTCCAGGCTTTTTTAAGTATCTTTTTCAAGGGGTTTCTCCCTTCAGTTTCCTCTTCAGCAGGTGAAATGCTGCTCAATTCAGTTAAAGTCTGGTGATTGACATGGACAAAATCTTCCCCCTTTCCCCACTAATAAAGTCCTTTGTTGAGTTTGTGGTATGTTTTAGATTGTTGGCTTGATGCATGGTGAAGTTAATTTGGATGCATTTCTCTGTAAATTGGCAGACAGAATGTTCCTGTAAAATTCTGAATTCATTCTGCTGCTACTATCATGAGATACACCACCAATAAAGATTAGTGATCATATTCCAGAAGCAGCCATGCAAGCCCAAGCCATGACACTACCTCCACCATGCTTCACAGATGAGTTGTGTGTTTACATTTACATTACATTTATTCATGTAGCAGACGCTTTTATCCAAAGCAATTTACAAATGAGAAAATACAAGCAAAGCGATAAATCAAACAGAGAACAATACCAGTAGTGCTAACATACAAGATCCATTAATTGAGTTCCAGAAGAAGCAAAGTGCGCAGAGTAGAAAAAAAGTGCAATTTTTTTTTGGGGGGGGGTGGGGGTTGGTTAGGTGTTCATGGAAGAGGGGGTCTTTAGCTGTTTTTTGAAGAAAGTGACAGATTCTGCGGTCTGGATTGAGGTTGGAAGTTCATTCCACCACTGAGGAACAGTTAGTTTGAATGTTCTTGAAAGGGACCTTGAGCCACGCTAAGTAGGTACTACTAAGCGTTGGTCACTAATCGATCGCAGATTGCATGAGGGAGTGTAAACCTTCAGGAGAGAGTTGAGGTAGGAGGGTGCTGTTCCATACAAGGTCTTGTAGGTGAGCATCAAGGCCTTGAATTTGATGTGGGCGGCTACTGGAAGCCAGTGGAGGGAGATGAAGAACGGTGTGACATGGGTTCTCTTGGGCTGGTTGAAGACGAGGCATGCTGCTGCATTCTGAATCATTTGAAGGGGTTTGATGGAGCTGGCCAGGAGGCCTGAGAGTAGTGACTTGCAGTAGTTCAGTTTTGAGATAACAAGAGACTGGACTAGTAGTTGTGTAGCCTGTCCGGTGAGGTAGGGTCTGATTTTCTTGATGTTGTATAGGATGAACCTACAGGACTGTGCAGTTGTTGAGATGTGGTCTGTAAAGCTCAAGCTGTCATCAAGAATCACCCCAAGGTTCCTGGCCATCCTGGTTGGCTTAAGTGTGGTTGAGCCGAGCTGTACAGTGAGGTGGTGGTTGGTTGAGGGACATGCTGGGATGACTAGAAGCTCAGATTTTGCCAGGTTGAGCTTAAGGTGGTGTTCCCTCATCCAGATCAAGATGTCTGACAGGCAAGCAGAGATACATGCAGAGACGGATGGATCGTCAGGCTGGAAGGACAAATAGAGCTGGGTGTCATCAGGATAGCAATGATATGAGAAGCCATGAGACTCAATCACCTGCCCTAGAGATGTAGTGTAGATAGAAAAGAGGAGTGGACCCAGAACTGACCCCTGTGGAACTTACTGACCCAGAACTGACCCCTTGTGAATTACTGAGTTTCAGAAATACCTTCCCTCCATGATACCTTGAAGGATCTGTCTGAGAGATAGGATTCCACCTAGCACAGAACCATTCCGGTGATGCACAGGCTGGAGAGAGTTGACGGGAGGATCTGATGGTTCACGGTGTCGAAACAGCAGAGAGGTCGAGTAGGATGAAGACAGATGATCTAGAGGTTGCTCTTGCTAGTCATAAGGCTTCAGTGATGGAAAGCAGAGCAGTCTCCTTTGAGCGATTGCTCTTGAAGCAAGGCTGCTTGGTGTCCAGGAAGTTGTTCTGTGTGAGGAAATTGGAGAGTTGATTAAAAATAGCTCTTTCAAGAGTTTTGGAAAGAAAAGGGAAGAGGGAAACAGGTCTGTAGTTGTCAACTACAACAGGGCTAAGTGATGTTTTTTTAATCAGTGGGGTAACCCGGGCCTGCTTAAATGAGGTAGGGTATGTGCCAGTAGAGAGTGATGTATTAAAGATGTGTGTGAGTGCAGGTAATAGTGTGGGAGAGATGGACTGAAGAAGGTGAGAAGGGATAGGGTCAAGAGGACAGGTTGTGGGATGACTAGAGAGGAGTTTAGAGACATCAGTCTCTGAGACAGGAGAGAAGGAAGTCAGCTGGGAGTTACATGGAGGAGGAGCCGGTCTATGCATGTCTGGGGTTGAGAACTGGTTCCTGATTGATGTAACCTTGTTGGAAAAGAAAGTGGCAAAGTCATCTGCAGTGAGAGAGGTAGGGGAAGGGGGAGGAGGGGGACAGAGAAGAGAAGAAAAGGTTTTGAAGAGAGTGCGGGTGTTGGGAGAACTGCCAATCTTCTCTTGGTAGTATGTGGTTTTAGCAATGGAGATGCTATTGGAAAAAGAGGAGATTGTTTAGGTAATTGGTCTGGTAATTGGTTAGGTCAGTTGGATTGTCAGATTTTTACCATTTTCTTTCAGATGCTCTTAGTTTGGCCCGGTTGTTACGCAGAGCTTCTGAGAGCCAAGGGCTAGAGGTTGATGTGCGAGCAGGTCTGGAGGTTAGGGGGCAGATGCTGTCAAGAGAAGATGTTAGGGTGGAACATAGCATGTCAGGTGCAGTGTTTAAGTCAAGTGAGGAGAGGTGGCTATCAGAGGGAAGTAAGGTTGTGACAACGGAGGAGAAATGTGAGGGGGAAAGGGAGCGAAGATTGCGATGAAAAGAGATAGAGGGTGGAGACAGTGAAGGGGGTGAGGGGAGAGAAATAGAGAACTGGATAAAGAAATGGTCAGAGGTGTGGAGAGGAGTAATGAGAAGATTGTGTGTGGTGCAATTAAGTGTGAGGACGAGGTCGAGCTAGTTGCCAGCTTTGTGGGTTGCTGGTGTGGTGAACTGCTTGAGGTCAAATATGGGATGGAGAGCAAGAAAGTCAGCTGCATGTGGCTTGTCTAGATGAATGTTGAAGTCACCAAGGACCAGAAGAGGAGTTCCATCATCCGGAATGGCGGAAAGCAGCGTGTCAAATTCATTGATGAAGTTCCCCAGTTGATCTGGAGGACGGTAAACAACAAGAAAGTGCATTCTGGCAGGGTCAGTGACTGTAACAGCATGGAATTCAAAGGAAGTGTATGAGCAAGAGGGAGAAAGACAGGTAAATTTCCATGTTTTGGAGAGAAGCAAACCTGTACCACCCCCTCATCTGTTGGGACGTGAGGTATGGGAGAAGTTGTGGCAGTGTTCTCAGTATTGATCCAGGTCTCAGTCAGAGCCAGCACACTGAGGTTGGAGTGGGTTGCAAAGGCAGGAATGAAATCTGCCTTGTTGATGGCAGATTGGCAGTTCCAAAGTCTGACAGAGAATGAGAGGGAATCTGCAGAGGCCGCATTCAGAGAGCGTAGGTTGTCCAAGTTGCGTACTTTTCTGGGAGTATGCCGCGGTCTGCTCCTATGGCAAATAATGTGGATAAACTGATGACACATGTTAGTGTTAGTACCTGTGTAAACAGGTAAACAGCAAGAGGAATAAAGGGAGAAAAAGGTATACTTAGCAGCACGTGTGGTGTCTTGTCAGTGTCCTTGCTTGGTGGACTTGCGCAGGTAGACTCGCAGGTCTTTACACAAGCTTGGTCTTCACAGGACAAGGGCTGACACTTACGCCTCAGCGTTTCTTAATTATTAAATACTGCGGTGTTTCACAGCTGAGCACGCCTCTTTAATTAGCAAAACAAAGAGTAGTCGCGTGAACGAGCGACTCCCGACTGAAGCCGAATATGAATACCGGAATTAGCTTTAATCTAGCAACATGTACACAGCTCGTAGCAACAAGGAAGTGCAGTACCAGCTTCTATCAGACAATCGGTGCTAAAACTAGTTTCAACTAAAAAATCCAGAAAGAAACATTTACCAGTTACTGTTCGCCTGGGTGAATAATTGCTTTTGCTCCAAATGTTTTGGAGCACATTATTTCTTTCTTCACACTTTGGCCTTTCCATTACTTTGGTAGAGCTTCATCTTGGTTAAACTTTTGTGGCTCATCTCTGTATTTCATGCAAATTCCAATTTTGGCTTTCTGATTCTTACTGCTGATGATAATGATAATGAGTCTTTACCGGTCACATAAACATTACAGCACAGTGAAATTCTTTTTCTTTGCATATCCCAGCATGTTAGGAGGTTGGGGTCAGAGCGCATGGTACGGCACCCCTGGAGCAGAGAGGGTTAAGGGCCTTGCGCAAGGGCCCAACAGTGACAGCTGTTTGAATTCTGTGGTATGGCCCCTATATTTCTGTACTTGAAGTCTTTTTCGAACGGTAGATTGTGATACCTTCACCCCTGCCCTGTGGAAGTTGTTGATTGTGTCACTGACTGTTGTTTTGTTGTTTTCCTTCACAACTATCACAATGTTTCTGTCATCAGCTGTTGTTGTTTTCCTTGGCTGACCCATTCACTGTCTGTTGCTCAGTACAACAGGGGTTTCTTTCTTTTTCAGGACATTCCTAATTGTTATATTGGCTACAGTGAGGGAAAAAAGTATTTGATCCCCTGCTGATTTTGTACGTTTGCCCACTGACAAAGAAATGATCATTCTATAATTTTAATGGTAGATTTATTTGAACAGTGAGAGACAGAATAACAACAAGAAAATCCAGAAAAACGCATGTCAAAAATGTTATAAATTGATTTGCATTTTAATGAGGGAAATAAGTATTTGACCCCTCTGCAAAACATGACTTAGTACTTGGTGGCAAAACCCTTGTTGGCAATCACAGAGGTCAGACATTTCTTCTAGTTGGCCACCAGGTTTGCACACATCTCAGGAAGGATTTTGTCCCACTCCTCTTTGCAGATCTTCTCCAAGTCATTAAGGTTTCGAGGCTGATGTTTGGCAACTCGAACCTTCAGCTCCCTCCACAGATTTTGTATGGGATTAAGGTCTGGAGACTGGCTAGGCCACTCCAGGACCTTAATGTGCTTCTTCTTGAGCCACTCCTTTGTTGCCTTGGCCATGTGTTTTGGGTCATTGTCATGCTGGAATACCCATCCATGACCCATTTTCAATGCCCTGGCTGAGGGAAGGAGGTTCTCACCCAAGATTTGACGGTACATGGCCCCGTCCATCGTCCCTTTGATGCGGTGAAGTTGTCCTGTCCCCTTAGCAGAAAAACACCCCCAAAGCATAATGTTTCCACCTCCATGTTTGACAGTGGGGATGGTGTTCTTGGGGTCATAGGCAGCATTCCTCCTCCTCCAAACACGGCGAGTTGAGTTGATGCCAAAGAGCTCCATTTGGGTCTCATCTGACCACAACACTTTCACCCAGTTGTCCTCTGAATCATTCAGATGTTCATTGGCAAACTTCAGACGGGCATGTATATGTGCCTTCTTGAGCAGGGGGACCTTGCGGGCACTACAGGATTTCAGTCCTTCACGGCGTAGTGTGTTACCAATTGTTTTCTTGGTGACTATGGTCCCAGCTGCCTTGAGATCATTGACAAGATCCTCCCGTGTAGTTCTGGGCTGATTCCTCACTGTTCTCATGATCATTGCAACTCCATGAGGTGAGATCTTGCATGGAGCCCCATAAACTCCCTTTAAGAGTGTGCTCCTAATCTCAGCTCGTTACCTGTATAAAAGACACCTGGGAGCCAGAAATCTTTCTGATTGAGAGGGGGTCAAATACATATTTCCCTCATTAAAATGCAAATCAATTTATAACATTTTTGACATGCGTTTTTCTGGATTTTCTTGTTGTTATTCTGTCTCTCACTGTTCAAATAAACCTACCATTAAAATTATAGAATGATCATTTCTTTGTCAGTGGGCAAACGTACAAAATCAGCAGGGGATCAAATACTTTTTTCCCTCACTGTATGCTCATTGTTTGTGCAATGCCTCTGATTGATTTTCCCTCTTTTCTCAGCTTCAAAATGTCAGTGACTTTTCACCTACAGACAGCTCTCTGATCATCATGTTGGCTTATCCTTTTTTAACAACAAATGCAGTATTCACAGGTGAAACTGAAGGCTAAAACCAAGAGTAGATGTTCACAGGTATTTATTTTTTAAACAATCAATCTAACAGGACACACCTGGGTAACAAGAAACACCTTGTCCCCTGATACGAAAAATCGGGTGGTCTAATACAAAATAAGCTATGTTTTATGTCCTTTAACACAACTGCATGTAAATACCAGTAAATAAAAGTTGAAATTCTAAACTCTTTTATCATATTCATCTTTTGACCTAAAACCCAAATGCCTTAAGTCTACAACAAACACAATCAGCCTTGCTGTTCCAATAGTTTTGCAGGGGACTATATAATCTAGGTAGCAGATGACACTTTAGAATAAACACAGTCTTCAGATTTTTCTCTCTTTCTTGTCACTCTTTTGGTATTCTTCTTATTGAAATGTAAAGCAGCGTAATTCAGTTCCACTGAATCATCGTGGCCCTGTGGGAATGAACATGCAAACTTCATTTTAAATCACAGCTAACTGAATCATGGGAGTGAAATTTAATAGGTTGTTTAAATAATAAGAAGAATATAAGATTATTTACCAGGTTGGCTGGTTGCAATACCACAGAATGTTGTTGGGGTCTCACTGCAAAGAGAGAAAAAAAATCTTCAAAAATCTTCAAAAAAACATTCAAAGCTATTTTAAATGTAAAGCAATATATACAGGCATGGGACAAAGAAAGTACCCCCTCCATTAAATCTATATTTTATTTATCAGGGTATAAATAACAATTGTGTGGTCCACACAAACTTCTATGAACACAACAGCATAAAAATAAATAAAGAAAACACAACATATTTCAATATGTAGTCTTTTTTTTTTTTCTGAAAAGGTAAACCAACATTCAGAAACCAGGTGGGAAAAAAAAAAAACAAGTACACCCTTACAACTTCCACAATCATTAAGAGAGTAATTATCAGCCAGGTGTTACTAATGAAATTCACATGATTAGGTAATCATCAAGAAGTGTGTCTACCTCTAGAAAAGCTGATTATTTGGCAGTTTAGTGTTCTGGAGCACTACATCATGCCAAAAAGAAAGGACATCAGCCATGACCTCAGAGAAGCAATTGTTGCTGCTCATCAATCTGGGAAGGGTTAATAGGCAATCTACAAACAATTTGAAATTCACTATTCTGGCCAATGGCCAAATCAAAGTCCAGACCTCAAGCACATTAAAAAAAATTCTCCAAAACAATGTGAGAGACCGATAAACTCCTACGGTAAATTTTTACTTTAAGTTTCTGTTGCTAAAGATAGTTCTACATGTTAGTGAATTGCAGGGTATACTTATTTTTTTTCCCACTTGGATTCTGAATGTTGGTTGGAAAAATGACCACATATTGAATATATATATATATATTAGTGCCCATGCCGCTATAACTTAACCAGGATTATTTGTCAGGAATCTACACATAAAATAGCACATAACATTGAAGTAAAGTACTATATAGTTTACAAAATTATTTACAGTTCTGTATCTCACAGACTCACCTCTAGATTGGTCACGGTGCCTCTTTTTACAGATTATAAATGCTTGAGTGAAGATCACAACCAAACACACTGCCACCACTACTGCGAGATAGATTGTTCTTACTGCAGGACAATAAATATCATAACAATAAATATGTATGCTACAAGTGATATAACTGCTATTATCGTATATATAAAAAAAAAATAACACTAAACAATGGGCTACTGTAAATATTTACAACTACTGATCATGTTAACTTTTTACAAATAAATATCTAAACAAAAAATATGCAAAAAAGTATTTTTTTTTTTGTTAAAACCAATGTTATATATATATATATATATATATATATATATATATATATATATATATATATACACGCAAAATTAAAATTACTAACCAGATTTTGGAATGTTCTTTATTTGTACTCGTGTCCCGTTCCCGAAAATAATCTTCCCACACACGGCCACAGCGCAGTAGTAAGTTCCAGTATCATTGAGGCTGAGGATGTTCTTGGAGAAGTTGTACACACAGGTGTGTGTAGAAGAGCCGCTCTCACACTGATGGCTGCTGTTGTGATGAGTGTAAATGATTTGAGGATGGGATTGTGGTGGAGCAGCTCTGAACCAGAGCACTTGGAGTTCTGCTGATCTGCTCTCAGAGAGAACCGAGCACTGCAGAGTCACTGACGCTCCTGCAGGAACCGAGTCCGACACACCGCTCTGGAACACTGACACTTTTACATCTCCATTACCTATTCAGTGTAATATAGAGAGTGTAAGACCATGGCTCTCTTTATAAATTTGTACTAGTTAGCGGTTGGGACAAAACCAAACAATAATTTCATCAGTTCAAGGCTCTTCATATGTTGAATAAATAAGTTAAATAAAACAAACAAATAATTATTTTAAAATGACATTTTATGTTAATCATTATATTTTACAGATTTTTCATTGTACACATTATTTTTATTTTACATTGTTTATATTATAGTTTTATTTAATTCATTCTAACCAATCAGGACTTGAGAGGCAAGTGTCTGTTATATAAGTGGGATGTGTGTAAGTTAGTGTAAGTTCTCCCCAACAATAAGCACAGCACTGTTAGTGAGCACAGGTTCCCTTACAGAACAATTACTTTACATTTCACATGTAATCAAATGTTTTTTTTTGTTTGTTTGTTTGTTTTTTTTTTTTGTTTTTTTACATGATGTGAGGGATATGCGATCATATTTGAAAAGCAAATAGTGCATCTCACCATGTTATGCCCTGAAATTGCACGTGAATTCAAATAAACACGTGACACCATGTGAACAATATGTGGAAAGCTATATCACCTACATGTACTTAATGAACATGTGAATATTAATGGGAAATGTGAGAAATTCACAAATGAAAGTAAAACCTCATGCACTACATGTAAAAACGCGACCTTGAATTAAACTTACATAAAATGTTTAGCTGTCTAATCTATGTCGAGGGTGTGATGCTTGTTGGACAGATGTCTTAGCAGGTAAATATATATTTACTCTTCACATTTCAAAACAGTTCTACTTAAAGACCTAAGAAAGCACAATAAAAAGTTTCTATATAATCTTTTATTTTCTCAACCCTAAATTTGGTATCAGGCCACTTTGTACCACAGTCTGCCCAGCCAACACTTTAAAGTTAATCCTAATCAATATTAATACATTTCCAGTACTATTTCTTTTCTTAAAAAAAGAAAAAAAATACTATAATTCTTTATATGTGCAAATATTCTCCACTAACATCTGCAATATCCATCATTTCTAAAAGCATTTTGTTAATTAAATATAGTATATATTCAATTTACAAATTGATACTTTGGTCATTTAGAAATTCCAAAAGGAGCATAAATATATTAAATATATGCACAGCTTTAGACAGATTTGATTTAGTTTATTACCTGTTACATCCAAGAAAGTTCCATTAGATAATGTAAAATTCTCCCAGCTAAATCTTCCACAGTAGTAAAGTCCACCATCATCCTTTATTATATGTGGAATTATCAGAGAAATGCCGTTATCAGTCGCCTCCATTGTAAATCCTGAAGTTCTGAACTCGGGGGAAATTTTGATACCTTTAAATGATAATTTTTCTCCCACTTTTTGAGGCATTTCTCCAAATATATGTTTGTACCAGACCACACTTTCAGCCTTAGGAATATCTCCAAATGGGCATTTAAGAGTAACACGTTCTCCAGACTTCACTGAGAGAAATGATGGTCTGGACAAATCCACAGATAGAGCTGGAGCTAGAAAATAATTTACATTAGATAGAATTGACCAAGAGAAATAAACAATGGATGAAAATATATTAAATCAAAGAACTAATAAGTGTATCTATAGCCAGTTTAAATTCAGTGTCTTTAAAACTTACATATTGTGTTGAGAAATAAAATAATTGTCCATACTGGAGCCATCTTCAGAGGTGAAATAATATTCAGATCGAGCTCTTCGAGAACAAAATAAATAAATAAGCGAGGAAAGCACCAAGTATTTTGTACTGGAGACTTTCACCTGATTGGCTGAGTTACAAGTCACAAGTTCTATATCCTTCTATCTACATGTTTCTATTTTTGTTACACACTTTGACCACCAGAAGTCTGTAGGGGAAAAAGAAGTAGAACAAAGTACAAAACCAAGTAGAAGTTAAAGTAGAAGTATCGCACACAAAAATTTATCTTATGCTTTGAACTTAAATAAAATGTGTTTTTATTATTATTATTATTATTATTCAAGTAAAATCAAATACAGATTCAGGTAAACATTTTAAACAAAATGAGGTGGGGATTAAAAAAATTAAAAAATAAATATGTTCAAAGAAAGCTTATAATAAAAAGAAAGTAAAGTAAAACATCCGTTTTGAATTGTCATCATTTCACTTCAATAATTGCACAGCACATGTATTTTAGATCTGAAAAAAAAGGTTTATTCATCCATTTGTTTTCAGTAAATGCTTTATGCAGAGGTAAAACTATAAACTTTACTTTTCAGGACAGAGGATAAGCTGCATTTTCCATGTTGCCTATTTCTGACCATAAATAAGTACTATAAGAGAGCTGAATAGCTGATGACTCTTGTCGTGGTTTCTTTTATATGCATGTTGTGCTTGTTTCTGGTCACCCAGAAGCGGAAAGTAGGTTACTTAAGACTTCCTTCTTCTCACGATTAAACCACAGACTCGTCCCACTTACAGATGCAAAGTAGATACCAGTACATGCAAGATTTACTCTAGATATATTATTGGTAAATGAAAAAAAAATGCTCTTCTGAGCTCCTCCTTGGCACCAGTGTGGCATTTCTGTATCTTAAAAAACAATATTAACACCACATTATTGCACTGTGACTTGATTATTACAGAAACCACATCTATTCAGACAGTTATCTTCAGCGAGACTGCGTGTCGGTTGTTTGTGTAAAGAAACAAAATACGCTTAATTTCCTCTCCATCGTTTCTCAAAATCTCTGGACTTTCTATCCCTTTATAAAAAATAGAAGAAAAAAAGGAATGAGCGAGAGAGAAAAATATGAGTGAGAGAATTCAGGAATTGTGTTACCGCTTGCTCCCGTTTCTTCACGGGGAATAGCGCACACTTTCTGGGTGAAGTGTCTAGGGATGTAGCATACGATGGAAGCCTCTAGAGGCTGCACATGGTAACGCCTACATTAAGCAGCTCTGCTCGCAACTCGCGCTCTTCTCGGACGCCGAAGCAAGTTGGCTTTCAGAGCCTTGTGGATCTGGGCCGGCCGCTGCCGAGGCAGATAGCCGTCTCAGGTTCGGGGGATCTCTTATGGATCCGGAAGAGGAGCCGGAGACGAGCGCTGCTCTATCTCTTGCTCTGTCTTCCAGGTTCGGCTCTCCGCTGGATTTTGGAGCTTGCATCACGACTCTTCCTTCCACTTTGGAAAGCCAAAAGGGAAAACAAAGAGAAAAAACACACAAAAATAATAGTAATAATTCTTCTCTGACTCCAAGGAGCCAGAAGGGTGTACTAAAAACTGAATTGAAGTGATTACTAAGTCTGAATGAGCTTTTTTCTCCCCAGTGAAAATAAATCCCTCACACTGCAGAAAACTCCCCTTTCTTCCAGAAGTGCATGACAAAATATCAGACTTCTGGGGGAAAACCATGCATAAGCTGTATTTACAGTATAACCCCACGATGTTGGATTATTCGTCCATTGTGGGGAATGAACGGCATGGCTATTTAGCTATGCTGAACGTGGAGGAAGCGCTTGCGAGCTACCTCTCTCCATGGACGGCAGATAATTTAGGGGGGCCGGCTTTGCCATCCTAGCCACTGTGTAAGGCATTGGTGGGCAAGGCCTATGCAGTAGTAGTCTTGCTTGTAGGTCAATGCAGACAATGAGAGTGTTGCAGGCCTACCAAGCAGACCTGCTGAGTGAGCTCGACATATGGCGGCATTCAGCCAGTTCCTTCCCTGTTGTGTCGAGTTCACCTGGGCATCCACGAGTGGAGCCCGGGCCAGCGCTAGTGCGAGGGAGACACAAAAGGCGAGTATGGCAGACCGCCAACCCCTGCAGACAGCCAGGGGAACCGGGTGGCCACAGTCGCGGCCTGCTACTAGGCATGATCTGAGAATGTTCATAAAGATCAAGCAGACAAAGAAGAGCGGTCCTGAGGGGCCGTGGTGGGATGTATCAGGGGACATGAGGTTGTTAGGGCATTTAGCCTCCAGTGCTACTGTAGGGCCTCCCCTATCAGCCAAGGCTGTCCCATGTTTTCAGTGTTCTCTCGTCAGCGAGCTGTCACAGGGCAACGGAAATCTGATGCTTTCCCTCCAATAGAATGTGGAATAGTTAACGTCACTAAAAGACCATCTGGCAGTGTGGTAACTACTGCCATGTGTCTCCATGGATTCTGTCTACTGTAGAAAACGGTTACCGGGTCCAGTTTAGAGCTTGACCCCTGCCCGCGGTTCAGAGGTGTGCTCACCAAAGTAGTCAGCACAGACCAGAGCCCGATGTTAGCGCAGGAAGTAAGTAAGTAAGTCCCTTGGACAAAGGGGCCATAGAACATGTACCCCATTTCCTGAGGGAGGGAGGTTTTTACAGCTGTTATTTTCTGTTCCGCAAAAATAGGAGTATGCGGCCAATTTTAGAGCTGCGTCATCTGAACTGTACTCTTCGGACATACAGGTTCAAGATGCTGATGCCCAAACTTATCGTGCCACAGATTCAGTTTGAGGACTGGTTTGTGACAATAGATCTAAAAGGTGCATATTTCATAGAAATATCGCTAGCTTTATCCCCTCGCACCTGCACAAAGTACATGGATGTCACTCTGGCTCCATTGTGACTCCAGGGAATCCGTGTACTATACTACCTGGACGACTGTTCAATTCTAGCAAGATCCAGGGAACTGGCGGTTCAACATCGAGTGTTGTTCTCACCCACATGAAGAGCTTGGGGCTCAGGTTGAACCTCAGAAAAGTATGCTTTCTCCAGTGCAGAGGTCAACTTTTCTAGGGGTTATAAGGATTCTACCACGATGAGGGCGTTTCTATCCTGAACATGCCTAGGGTCAATCTTATCAACACTGAGCAAGATAAAGCTGGATCTTGGCATCCCATCCAGTCTCTGTGGAGACTATTGGAGTTTATGTGGAGCATGGTGCACATGTGGCCGAGGTCACATCTGTACGCTTTTCCCCCCGATCGCTCTGCTCCCACAAGTTCTAGCGAGAGTTCGCCAAGACAGTCTATGTCTGCTGCTAGTAGCACCTTATTGGCCAGCTCAAATATCGTTCTCAGAGGTAATATCCCTGATAGATGGCACTCTTTGTGAGATTCCCATCCACAGGGATCCACTGTAGACCAAGTGAACTGAGCAATAGCTACAGTCCAGGAGTTCTTACAAGAACGTTTCTCAGCGGGGTGGGCTCCTTCTACAATCAGGGTTTACGTAGTCGCCATTTCGGCCAGCCACGCCCCTGTTGATGGAGCCTCTGTGGGGCAACATCCTCTAACTTTGAGGTTTATGCGTGGTGTCAGGCGGCTGAGGCCCATCTGCAGGTCGTGAATACCTTCCTGGGACCTTTCTGTGGTCCTGGAAGGTCTGTCAGGTGCCCCATTTGAGCCCTTAAAGTGGATCTACTGTCTTAAGCTGGAGGGCTGATTTATCACCCTCGGCAAGAACCAGGTAAACTGTGGGTATGGCCCCTGAGGGGCACCAGCTCATAGATTCTGGTCTCACAACTGAGGTTGTAGAGAATATGTTAAACGCTAGAGCACCATCCACAAGGAAATTGTATGCACTCAAGTGGTGGCTTTTTGTCTTGTGGTGTGAGGTACGTCAGCTAGACCCAGTGAACTGCACAATAGCTACAGTCTTGGAGTTCTTACAAGGATGTTTCTCAGCGGGGTTGGCTCCTTCCACAGTCAGGTTTTACGTGGCTGCCATTTTGGCCAGCCAATGCCTACACCGGCTGCCCAGCCTGTGGTGTTGCAGGCTTTCTGCCCTCCTCCGTTCCTCACACCGGAACAAGAGAGAATGCACCTGCTGTGTCCAGTAAGGGCTCTCTGTACTTATGTCTACCGCTCCGGCCAGTGGCGTAAGTCAGAGCAGCTGCTGGTCTGCTTTGGCAGCAACAGTAGAGGTGATGCTGTGTCAAAGCAGCACATCTCTAATTGGGTAGTGGAAGCAATCTCTATTGCTTATGAGGTGCGCGGTCTCGCTATGCCTCTGGGCATAAGGGCTCATTTCACTAGGGCAGTCGCCTCCGCGAAGGCTTTGTCCAATGGGGTATCCTTACAGGATGTGTGTGCTGCTGCAGGGTGGTCTACGCCACACACATTCATTCGTTATTACAGCCTGGATATTCATTCCACCCCGGGGTCGAGTGCCTTGCAGTGACCCTCAAGCTTGGGTCTTCTTGTTCCCATACCGTTATGCTAAACGCAACGTGGAGTTCCCTTTGAAAGGGAACGTCTGGGTTACGCATGTAACCCTGTTCCCTGAGAAGGGAACCAGACGTTGCGTAGCTTTGTCATAGCAGGGCAGGCCTGTGAATTGCGTCTTCGCTTTAGATAATAGAGGCTGATGGCGGGGTTCACAGGCGCCATATTAATATCACACGACGCACTTAATTGCCACGTCACATGATCATGGCAGGCCTGTAAATAGAGGCGTGATTTTACACAAGCTTCAGATACCGGTCGCGTGCGCAAGGGCACTCCCATAATGTTATGCTAAACGCAACATCTCGTTCCCTACTCAGGGAAAGGGTTACAGGCGTAACCCAGATGTTTTCATCCATGTATGTTTATGCAAATTTTGTGATCTTGCATAAAAAAAAAACTCTGGGTGGAAACACCAGATGTGAATACAATCTTGAAAATGGGCATAAAAAACTTGCTTAATTGAGGTTGATAATGTTTTAAAAAGAGCAAGAAAATCTGATTCTGTCAATTACGTCAATTCACCCAAGCCCTGAATCAGCAAAACACCCACACCATCACACTACCACCACAATGTTTGACAGTTGTTATGATGTTCTTAATGTTTTTGATGTAATTAAACAAGTTCAAAATTTGACTCATCAGGCTACCAGACATAATCCCAAAATGCTTGAGGGTCATACAGTGTTTTTTAGCAAATATTAGGCAAGCATTTAAGTTCCTCTGGTTAGCAGTGGTTATTGCCTTGCAACTCTCAAATGGATACAATTTTAGCTCAGTGTCTTTCTACGAAGGGTGAACATATCTGAGACGAGTGAGACCTGTGGTTTCTTATATGTTTATCTGGATTATTTTGTGACTTCTCGGATAAGTCGAGGCACTCTTTGAGGAATGTTGGTAGACCGGCCACTTCTGGGATGATTCACCATTGTTCCAAGTTTTCTCAATTTGAAGTAAGAAATGATCCTAAGAACTATAAATATAGCTATATTTCAATAAGCAACTTTTCTGGAATTTCTAGTGATCGTAGCATAGTGTGCTGTTTTCCGGACATTTAGTCTACCTTGCGTTGCTGGAAAGGTTTTGTTTTCGAGATCTGAAACAATTAAATGTGTGAAGAAATCAAGAAATGACTAAAACTACTACTTTCAGTTTACATTCAGTCCAAACAATCATTAACAAAAACACATCTACAGTACAAATGAAACCTGATAACAGAACTAATTACATTGAATCAGATTAGAGATCAAATCTAAGTTACAGAAAGACCTCGCACATCAGAATATATAATATCTTGAGGTTGTTGTTTCTTCATTCGTCCTCTTTTGGCTCTCCTCTCATTGAAATGTAAGGCAGCGTAATTCAGCTCCACAGTGTCACAGTCCTGTAGGAATGGATATTAGATTATTAGAATTAGACTTTAGAATTATTATACTTTGATGCAAAAATTGTAAACTAATTGCATGTCTGTTTATAACATCATGTGTTCACATATCCTGAAAATTTACCTGATTGAGGGTCTTGTTGGTCACAGAACCTTGTTTTAGTCTCACTGTAGAGAAGAAAAAGCAACAACTCTTTAAAGCTGCTATATAACATGAGCTACTTTGTTTTTTTGGATGTTCTACAGCATTAAATGTAGCTATAATAAATGGAAAAAGCATGACATGTTGCTTTTAATGAAATAAAAGTGTAATTGTTGGCAAATTGCTATATTTTAAGAGAAATAAAACTCATCAGGATGTGATATTAGTGGGAAAATGTGGGGTGGTAACAGTAACTCTGCTTTGTACCAGATCAGTGTATTTAATAAAGTGTAACTTTGTGTATATATTGCTATTTTGTTATATATAACAATATAATAACTAATAAACTGGTGACTCATTGAATATAGTGAAAGTAACATAATTTTAAAATAAGTTTATAATAATCTAATAATGTTGATAATAGCCATGCAGACTTACCTCTGTTTTGTCCTTTAAAGGTTATGAGAAAGATCAAAGCAAAGATCACGACCACACACACTCCCAAAGCTACAGTGAGGTAGATCACTACAGGGTCCACAGATCTCTCTGTCACACAGTAAATATCACAATATCAATCTCTGTCACACAGACAATATCAAACAATATAAACAAACAATATCAATCTCTGTCACACAGTAAATATCACAGTGTTAAATATAGGCTCAGTGTTTACTTCTATGCTAAACCAACTCATTTCTTTAGGTCATTGAAAATGAGCAAGAATAATGATTTGAAATGTGGGGTTTGTTAAAAATAGAAATATTTGTAATTAGACAACTTGGATGGTCAAATACAAGTAAATAGATGTAGAGTAGATAGACAATGCGCTCTGTACTCTGGCATATCACTAAAACATTATAGTTCTTACCCAATTGTACTTGTGTCCCATTCCCAAAAATGATCTTCCCACACACGGCCACAGCGCAGTAGTAAGTTCCAGTATCACTGAGGCTGAGGATGTTCTTGGAGAAGTTGTACACACAGGTGTGTGTTGAAGAGCCGCTCTCATACTGATGGCTGCTGTTGCGATGAGTGTAAATGATTTGAGGATGGGATTGTGGTGGAGCAGCTCTGAACCAGAGCACTTGGAGTTCTGCTGATCTGCTCTCAGAGAGAACCGAGCACTGCAGAGTCACTGACGCTCCTGCAGGAACCGAGTCCGACACGCCGCTCTGGAACACTGACACTTTTACATCTCCATCACCTGTTCAGTGTAAAGCAGACCTTTATAATAAATATGGCCCATAAAGCAGATGCAGTCAATTACAGCATATTCACGAAGAGACTGTGACTCCACTGGAAGTATAAATTCCAACACGATAGTCTAGAGAGCTGGTACATCATGTTTATATTACTTTTTTTTTAATTATTAAAGCAATCAAATACAGAACTTTTTTCATACACCCAAATATAAATACAATTGTTGTGACGAGACATCATCATACAATTTCTCACCTACAAAGAGTGTTTTGGGGTGCAAACTTTAATTAACATCTCCAATAACTAACTAAGTACAACTACAATTCCCAAAACGTTGGGACGCTGGGTCAAATGTAAATAAAAACCGAATGCAATGATTTGCAAATCTCATAAACCTGTATGTTATTCACAATAGAACATAGAAAACATATAAAATCATGATGATGCAAATCATTTTACCTAGTGTCCCAACTTTTTTGGAATTGGGGTTGTAAATGTACTGACAAGATCAAATCCAGAATTAGAAATTTAGGGTGTTTTGCTGTAAAATACTTGTATATAATAATTTATTTCCATATGCTGGTTCCCAGATAGTACCTGAGCATTCAATTCAAACATTCAAAATAACTGCTGTGACCAATATGGACCTTTAGTGTGGAAATAATGATGTCTTGATTAAAAGTTATTAACATAAAATAACAAGATAGCAACTCAAAATAATGAGTTATTTAACTGAATAATAGATTATTACATCACAATAAGTAAAAAAATAATGAGATTACCAACTTGAGGTTTATGGATTCCCTTTGTTAATCATAAATGTCATATTTAAGAAAATATTAACTAATTAAATATGTATTAAACTAACTGTGTACATTTTAAAATTCTTACCTTTCACTGATAAAAATGTTCCATTTCCAAATCTTGTTAAAAAGTCTCTCAGTCCACAGTAATACATGGCTTCATCTGATGGTTCCACATTAGCAATTTTTAAATGGTAATTCGTTTGTTCTTTCTTGATACTGAATCTTGGTGGCTTGAACTCATCTTCGTAATTTGGCTCTTGATGAACTGTGACCATTACAAAAGGCTCATGTCCTGCTTTTTGCTTGTACCATACGATGACTCCAGAGTTATCCTCTCTTAGTCTAAAGCAGTGCAGAGTCACATTATCACCAACATCAGCAGTGATCAGTGGGTTCGGCTGACTGACATCGTTTGTCTGTGCAGAATCTGCTGTTAGGAGTTAAATAACAAACTTTATTCTATCTATAATACACAGAGACTGAAATTAGAACATTAAGTGCCTTTGAATAGAAACAATCCAAACCATGGACACTTACCAATTTTATTAAAAAGCATCACTGTAATCCACATCATCAGCATCTTCAGTCTGAGGTCTGCGTGTAGTAGCATGTCTCCTCTTGCTACTGTATAGATGGTCAAACTGAGCACATCTCACTTTGTTCAAAAGATTTATGACATGAGGTTCTGACATCACGTGATTTCCCACATACATTCTAGACTAACAAGTTAGCAGCAGTAGATTGTAGTAGACTGTGGTCCCTCCTCTCTGAAAACCAAAAACAAAAAAAAAAAAACAAAAAAAAAAAGAAGGAAATGAGATGGATAACCCCTTTTCACTGTTTTCATTTGTTTTTCTTTTTCTTGTCAAGTTATTGGGCAAATTTATATCCGACCTGTGTTATCCAACATTTAATTTTCTGCAACCCTGTGACAAATGTTCAAGCAAATCTGCTATATATCTATATCTATCTATCTATCTATCTATCTATCTATCTATCTATCTATCTATCTATCTATCGGATCATTGCACCTAACAAACTTGCAGTATAATATTATAAAGCTATTCAAACTACAAATATATTTAGCATACTTTGTTTTTTTCTGCCCACACAATAATGTATTTTGAATAATCGTGTATTAATAAATTTATCAAATGTTTCTAGTGATGAACATTATTTAATGGTGTAGCATTTGATACTTTTGGTGATGAATAATAAGGTTCTAACTTTTTCATATTAAATCTCAAGCATATTTAATATTAATAATTGTTTTTATTTTAGTAAAAAAATATATGAGTAAATATATATGTTTCAGCAACAAGAACATTCTTCCATCCATCCATCTTCTACCGCTTAATCCTTTTCAGGGTCATGGGGAACCTGGAGCCTATCCCAGGGAGCATAGGGCACAAGGCGAGGTACACCCTGGACAGGGTGCCAGTACAAGAACATTCTTTTTCCAGATTATTGTTCTGTTTATTAGTTGACCAAATAAAGAGGAGAGAAAGTCATATGGTCTTTAACATGACTATTTTAATTCTAATAGGCATGTATTATTACTAATAATAATGTAAATACATAATATACAGTAGATATTCTCATTTAAATATTATAAGTCTAAATCACATTTTCTTTTTAGATGAGAAAGTTTTCATTATTTTATTCTAAAAGTTGTGACAGTGATATTACACATAACACATTCCTTCGCAATTCTGCTCCATTCTCCATGGCATTCTGTGTCAGTGAGCACTGATCAGTTCCTGCACTTACGACATCCCTCATGTTAACTTGGGGCTGTGTGTTGTGGTGTGTGTAGATGTGTGTCAGTGTGTGTAGGTGTGTGTGTGGGGGGGTTTATTTGTCAATTTTACCTCTCTCTGTTTTTCTGTTAGATGTCTTACACTTGTATCTGGTTCAGTGGTGGAAACCTGGTCTTCGTTGTTGCCAGATCTCTGAATTCTGCCACCTGTAAGCTGTTTGGATAAAATTATCTGCCAAATTAATAAATGTACAGTTGTGCTAGAAAGTTTGTGAACACTTGAACATTTTCTGTAAATTTCACCTGAAATGTGATTAGCTATTCATCTAAGTCCGTAAACTAGATAAAGAAAACCCAATTAAACAAATGATGCAAAAATATTATAGTTTTTACATTTATTTATTGAGCAAAATTATCTAACATAATCAAACCTGAGGACCTCAGAAAAATAGTTATGAATGCTCACCAGGTGGGAAAAGAAAGAAAAAAAAAAACATTTCTAAATTGTTTGACCTCCACCATTCCTCTGTGAGGCAGATGATGGAGGAAATTCAGCACCACTGTTACTCAATCATGGAGTGGACATCCAGCAACAATCACTCCAAGGCACACCAAGGGCACAGCCAATAATATTACGGGAAGTCACAAAGAAAAATCTAAGGACCTACAGACCACTCTTGCATTGAGTAATGTCAATGTTCATTCAGTCCACCATCAGGCAAACACTGAACTACATTAGTGTGCATGATAGCAAGGAGGAAGCCACTACTCTCCAAAAAGAACACTGCTGTCCAAGATTGCTCAAGACCATGTGGATAAGCCAGAAGCCTATTGGAACACATGGTTCTGTGGACAGATGAATCCAAAATAGAACTTTTGATTTATATGAAAAGCTGTATCTTTGGAAAACCACAATATAATCCAACATAATTGGAACCGCTTTTCTGCCTCGGGTCTAGGATGGCCTGCCGTTATTGATGACCAATTAATTCAGCATTATACCAGAAATTTATACAGGAGAATGTCAGGGTATCTGTCCGTGAACTGAAGGTTAACCATACGTGGGTCATGCAGCAAGACAATGAGTCTAAGCACACATGTAAGTCTACAGAGAAATTATTAAATCAGAAGCAATCCAGTATTTTTGGAATGGCCAAGTCAAAGTCTAGAAATGTTGTGAAAGGACCTAAAAACAACAGTTCATGCATGGAAGCCACCACCATCACTGAGCTGAAGCAGTTTTGTAAGGAGGGATGGACCAAAATTCCTCCAACCTGTTGTGTAAGATTGATCGCCAGTTACTGGAAATGTTTGGTTGAAGGTCACACCAGTTACTGAAAGCAATCATTCACATTCTTTTTCTGCCATAGATACTTAATATTGGATCATTTTGCCAAATAAATAAATGTAATAACTATGATGTTTTTGCATCATTTGTTTAACTGCGTTCTCTTTATCTGGTTTTAGGCCTTCGATGAAGATCTGATCACATTTCATATCAAATTTATGCAGAAACACGGGTTCAAAAACTTTCTTGCAGCACCGTAAATACATATAATGGTTATTAATGATGGAGGAAGTTGAATCATTTAATGCTTAAACAATTAATAAAATGAATACAGTATGAGTATGTAGAGTGTGTATTTCTATTTCTCTTCAGACTATTTCAGTCACAGGTAAAATTCATCAGACTTCCTGGGTAATTAAACACATCCCTGAATATAAAATGACTTCATATTCGTCACATATTTCCATATAGTGTATGACCTTGAGGTCAACCTGAGACCCATAAGTCTCTGCAATCATCCTCCTCCCATCCTGCCTTGCACAAGTTCCTGCTCTTATTTCAGCTACAAGAGCATTAGTTAGCATTCATCATTCCAGTTCATCATAAAGACGTTCAATGGACTCGAGTTCTTTCACACCAACCTCGGCCTTTATAGATCTCGCTTTATGCACAGGGGCATTGTCATGCTAGAACAGGTTTGTTCTCTTAGTTCAGACTAAGACTGCAGACAATTGTGTACTTCAAACTTTG
This sequence comes from Ictalurus furcatus, assembly GCF_023375685.1. Classification (NCBI taxonomy): domain Eukaryota; kingdom Metazoa; phylum Chordata; class Actinopteri; order Siluriformes; family Ictaluridae; genus Ictalurus; species Ictalurus furcatus. Next base: position 28,213,189 of record NC_071262.1, on the reverse strand, counting down.
TGGTAACAGTTTGGGGAAGAACCACATCTGGGTGTGATGGTCAGGTATACACATACAGTACTCTTGACTGTACTATAGGGTTCCTAGTAGCTTCCATTTTAGCAAGTTAAAAGCCATGAATAGTCCTAACAAGCCTTAAAGAAACCTTACACTACAAGCCTCTACACGTCCTCTCATCCTTGAGCTTCTCTCCTTCACCAACAATATCATTCTCCCACATTATTTCTTTCATAGCAGTCTTTTTATTTTCATTTTATTTAAATGTTTTGATAATGTTTATTAGGAAAACTGAACCAAGTGCATATAATCTATTAGAAGTAGTATTGTTCAGCTTTTCCTTAAAAAATGACTCGGCATTTAAGTTTTAGGCGCGTCTAATACATGTTTTATGAATTATGATCGTGAACATATGTAAGATGTCTGTGTCGATATGGGTGGAGTTTTATTCAGGCCTTATTGCGGCTCCTCCTTCACCACTGTGTAACTTTAACCAATCACATTCTCTCTCTCTCTCTCTCTCTCTCTCTCTCTCTCATCTAAGCAGCACTATGATACCAAAGACTCAAACCTGACCAATCACAATGATCTGTCATCAGCTACAACACATGCTGCAGGTTTCAAATCTTTTTTTTTTTCTGGAAATGAGTGTTTGATACACAAATATTTATATCCTATTATTTTAGCTGAATAAAATTATGCTAATTAATCTAAAAGTATTCAGGGTAAATAAACACACCGCACTGCATGCAGAAAATTTGACATTTATTTTTCTTATAATCATCAGCAAACTGGTCTTTATTTCTATTAATAGAGTGTGTATTAAAATGTGTGTGTGTGTGTGTGTGTGTGTGTGTATGTGGTTTTGTAGCTCTGTTTATCTCTTTGCCCCTTCACAAACTGCAGCTCTAAGAGTTTCATCTCTGCAGGCCGCTCTGACCGCCGAGTCGCTTTTCTCAGAAACACCATCAGTTTCTCACCTCTCAAACTTTCCACAGGATGTGTGGCTATTTTTGTTTTTCTCAGGCCACACCGTTGTTGCTGTTTTTTTTTTTCTTTTTCAGACACGATGTAAAATTAGAAACATCTCTAGACTTCATATAGATGTGTAATATTATAACACCTCTCATTTAAATCCCCAGATTTCACCCTGCACTTTAATCTGGTCTAAACACACAACAGTGTGTTCGCTTATTGTGTAACCCGTCAGATATAATGTTATTTACACAGTCAGTTACTCAGCTTTAGATCATCCTGATGATGCTCATGATAATGGAGTTTGTACATGGCTCTTGTATATTTAAACATTATATAGCTTTTATGTGTGTGTGTGTGTGTGTGTGTGTGTGTAGACAATAAAGTTTGTTTACTTTATTCCTGCTACTTTGATTGGTCTGCTCTGCGGTATAAATCTCTCTGCTCGGGTAAACAGGAAGGTACAGCGAGTAAAAACCACACTGAATGTTCCAGATCTCAGCTTTAACTTTCCAGACCAGACCTGTGTGTGCATTCTGCATCTGCTGAGAAGCCGTGACAGTTAAAGAGCTTCTTATGTTACTAAGAGCTGTGAAAAGTCACATGGCCCACTTGTGTATATAACCAAAAGCAAGCAAAAGTTTGCACGCCCCATGGTATTTGAAAAAATATATAAAAGGTATCTCTAATTTAACAAGTATATAAAGATATACAATTACTTTTCAAAGTAAAATAAATTCCAAAATTAAATTTGGATTCATCTCACTTAAAGACAATGGTAAAAGAAAAGAACTGCAACGAATCTTACATCTGATCTCATCTAAAAATGGTTCAGAGCGTAACTCAGAGGTTGTAGAGTAAATTAAAATGCTGGCATTTCAGTTATTAGAGAATATTTATATCACATGATGAAAGGCAAATACAAACTTTTGAACTGATATTAAAATGAAAAAATGATTTCCTCCATAATTTGGTCACCTGCCAATTCACCCACCAGCCAGCGGCCATAATCAGTGTCGAGAGGTGGTGTTAATATTAAACGCTGATGCTCAACATGCCTGTTCTTGTATAAGTGAAAAACATGCACTAAAATCTTCACCCCCTCCACATATCAGGCCGAGATCCAGCAGCAGCTCAACAGCGTAAACAGTGAACTTCCTGATTAGAGGCTTGTGGGCGGAGCTTCTTATAATCCACCAGATCAAAAGATTTTCACTTTTTCTCTCGTCAGCTGCCGCATCGCTGCAGGGCACAAAGATCATTCTTCATTGGTCCTGATCTCATCAAACATCTTCAGGTGCCATTTCTCACAAAGATTTGTGTTTGTGACCTCCATCTCTTCTTTATTTATATTTTGTAAAATGTATTAATGGAGAACTGGACTATCATTAAGTTTGTTCATGTTGGAAAGTTGCTGTGGTGTAAAAAAGAGGAATATAACACTATGGGACTTGCTGTTATAGGACAATAATCAACTTCAGGGTGGTAACAGTGACTCTGCTTCATCACTGTGTTCTGTACTGAGCTGTATTTCTTCTTGTCTTGAACTTGTTTTCACATTGTTATCTATATGTACAGAACACATGTATTGTCTTGTTCTGTAGTCCTGAAGGCATGACACTTCATCTTACTGAAATAAAAGCCACTTAACTTAAAGCCACAGCACCGCCCTGTAACCGCAGACCAGAGTGACCCTAAATAATCCCCTAATTTATCTCCATCATCATGAGGTCTATGTGGGTAAAATACAGCCTCAGTGTTTCTTTTTTTCTTCTGCTGTCTTCTGATATGAGGTAATGGTTTTGTGTGAGTTTTCTGTAAGTGCATTCTTCATCTTCATCTCTAATTCACTTTAACTCTTCAGAGTTTTACTCCGTGTGACCTGTCACACCGCACTGGCTCCATCTACTGACACAGGATCTGTTTTGTGCCTTGTTAGTTGTTACTTTTTGCAGCCAGAGACCTCTTTTATCTTTATTTATTTGATTATTTATTCATTTATTTATTTTTTAAACACAGAATAGAGGGCCACCAGGGGACAACCTCCCCCATATTATATGTTGTTCTTTAGTTGTCTCTGAAACCTCCTATTGTATATAAAGCACATGGACAAAGTACTCATGTGATCTTTGTGAGTTCTGAACTATTGACCTGCTGTTGTTCCTGGTTTTCTATCATCTGGTCCTCAGTTCCGAAGGGACATTGTAATGCTACAACATACATAGATATTCTACACAGTTTTCTGCTTACATCTTCATGGTTACAATTCAGACAACACCGCATATGGGTGTGATGGTCAGGTGGCCACACACACACACACACACACACACACACACACAGACACTCACATACACAAACATTCATTTATTTGATATTGTATATAATTTCTTAGTATTAGTTATAAACCAAATACCTGCAAACTGAATAGAAATGTGAAATGTCTACTATCATAGAGGGTGTACTTAGTAACTGCACTACTTAGTACACTAGTTTTTATCTGGTTTGAGACACAGCCTTTTGACTACATGCCTCTATATCAGATTCTGCTCAGGATTTTGTCGCTGTCCGTGGTGATGAAACTCGAGTGAAGTAACAAAGCGAGTTCATTGTATTGATCACATCACTTAAAAATACACCAAGAAATGTCACAAAAAAAGTAAGAATTAAGTTAAGAGAATTTTCATTTATTTGTTCTTTAAAATAATTACTTCAATTCATTTAATGACCCTTTCAAAAAAAATGTTTTTTTAAAAAAAAGTTATTTCCTAATGTAAATAAAGATTTTTTCCTGCCACATCTGAGGAGTGAAAGTAAAAGTTTGTTGCTGTCCATGGTGTTAAAAGAAACACTGCAGTTTGGTTACCATAGCAACATAACCTACAGAGCATCCATCAACTACAAATACAGTGTTAATGTACCTCAGTAACCTTTCTGCTGAATAACTGAATGAAAAGAAGATATTAAATTTAAATACAGACGTGTAAGAAAAAAGACAAATAAATAAATAAATAAATAAATAAATAAATAGTTCAGCATTGTGTTCAAATCAGAAGGCAGAGTCTTATGTAACTGCATTTTTGTCAGCATGACACGTATCCTTCTCAGACAAGGCGATCCTTTAGCACCGTACCAGAGTTCTGAAAGTTGGATGATGTTAAATTACATTTTAACTTCCAAACAGCTGTTTACACAAATGAATGATGATATAAATATTCACCAGTTGTAGCCACTAGGTGGCAGTGTGCAGCTCTTATAGTGAAATCTATATGTACAGATAATTTAGTTAAATTACACATCTGATGAAAATATAATTGATTTAATGTAATTTATTTTACATACACTCAGTCACCATTATTTATTCCTGTGAATTTGATATTATTTATTTTACATTTCGACATATTCAGACCCTGCTTTTCGACTTCATTGTAGAACATCAATCTTCAGTCCCTCTAATAAATGATTTATTTTAGGAATTTCTTTTATCCTAATTTACACATTTTATTCATTTAAAAAGTAAAGATATTTTATTATTTATGATCTGGATATTTTATTGAACATTTATGAAAGGAGTCGTCAGTGTCAGTGTGTTGTAACAGTCAGAGGTAAGACTCATTCTTATCTAAGTCCTTAAATAACACTGATCCTCTTCATAATTTCAGTATATTCTATATTTATATATTCTCAAACACATTTACATATTTATTGATTAAAAAAGTTCTCTGTAGTCTGTAATAGATCAGTTAGAGACCAGTGGTATGAAACTCTATAAAACTATAACATAATACTGTGTAGACTCACTGGATTTTATTATTATTATTATTATTATTATTATTATTATTATTATTATTATTAGTAGTAGTAGTAGTAGTAGTAGTAGTAGTAGTAGTAGTAATAGTAGTAGTAGTAGTAGGATTATTATTATTATTTTTTTAAATATTATTTTGATTGTTGCTGTTGTTGTTGTTATTATTATTAAATTGTAATATCATTCTTTAAAATGCATCACTTATATTATGAACATAGTGTTTGTAGTTCTCCTGAGTAACACCACTTACTCAAACTGTCATGTTTGTACGTTTCTTTAACCGATCTGTACTCTAATTATAATCTGCTTCGTAAATAAAAGCAATGTATATCAAACTATTTAAGCATCATTTTCTTTAAACCACGCTTTTAGTAGGGCCTTAAAATACATTTCAGAAAGTTTCCATAACACATGAGAGTACCTGTAAACCATTTTGAATGAACTGGTTGAGATGTGGTTGGGTGATAACACTGTGTGGCTTATCATGTCTATTTTATTTTTTCATTTCTTACAACCAACCGTGTCATATTCTGGGGTGTGGTCAGTACAGACCGCCTATAGTATAAATATAAATTCAAACCATGCTTTAAGATCATTCATATTCTGTTGATAAATGAGATACAAACACTGTAAAATTTCTGAGAAATGAAAAATGACTGGTTTCTGGATTTTAATTTTGATCTTCAGCACCATGTGTAAGTAATATGAGCAAATTATTCCCATCTAGTTTGATGTATGTCTAGTATTATTACTCTAAAGCAGTTTTGTATGTAGAAGAAACTCCAATGTTATTCTTACAAGTTGATCTTAAGTTTTTTTTGTTTTGTTTTTTTTTTTCTCTGTATAATAGTACCTGGATAATAATAATACGTTTATTACCTATTGATGTGCTTGTTTTTCTAGACACAGTCCAACCTGGTAGACGCTGGGTTACTGCACAATCCCTCACAGAGTCACCAGTTTATCAGCCTGATAAAGAGCTCAGTGTGAATATCGGAGACTCGGCTACTCTACAGTGTTGTGTTTCTGGAAAACAAATCCAAATAATAGACTGGTTTAAGCAACCAAACAGAAAAAAACCTCAGATTATAGTCACGGTATATAAAGATGCTAAAGAAACATTTTACAATGGATTCCAACAGTCTCGTTTCCATATAGAAAGATCTTCAAACTGCTTCAATTTGACCATTTTAGACATCATTCAGTCTGATGAAGCCATGTACTACTGTGCACTGACGAGACCCAACCCTGTGTTTGCAGATGGAACTTATTTAAAAATTAAAAGTAGGATTTCCACTAAAATTGATTAAGCTACAGGTTTAATGTAGTGATTTTTTTTCCTTATTACCATTAACATGTTCAACCTGGAAGACAAATAATAATGAAGTAGTGAAATACTAACTGTGTTTTCTTCAACAACAGAATGTAAGTGATTTATGATAAAATGTTCATTAGGTGATATCTTCATAGGTGATCATGTTACTATTGCATCAGAAACATATACACCAGCTCTGTGTGATAATTCAGTGGTGTGTGAACCAACACTGCATGGAAACAGCACTAACATGAACACACACGAGAAAACAGGTAAGATGTCTCATTAATCAACATTAATTGATTATCCTTAATTCATAAAGCTTAAGTGACCTATAAAATAATGTGTACTGATATAAATGTAATGTGGTGAAATAATCGCATCAGATCTCTACATTCGACAGTGCTCGGTTTGGGAACGGCTTTGGGTTTGTGCGCACTTCTGATTTTCTGTCTCATTTATTTCATACTGAGGAGAAGAAAATGTGATAAAAGTAAGTGCTTTTGTCATGAAATAATAATTTCAGTTACATTTATGTTTTATCAAAACGACTAATTAAGTGTATTTCTGTGTTAATAGTAAACGCTTCTGCAGACGATTGTCCAGGATCGCGGCAGGTTCGTGTGCACATAAGAGAACTATTTGTTTTATAGATTGTAGGTTATAGAAGAAAAAGGTGATATTGTAGGTGTCTCCATTATTAGTGGTGAGGAATCATTTCCTTATTCATACAGTACATATTCTTTATATGATGCTACATTCATATACTGCAGCTTACAATGGTCCATATTTAATTACATTTTGATTGGTGGAGATTTTCTCAATCCAGCTGTGACACTGAGGTCTCGTACTGTTAGAGTCACTACTGTTGGAAATGATGGGCCTTCAGAGATCCTATCATTCAATCCAATATATTACAAACATTAAATACTTTTTTTTTCAGGAATCTCATGTCGACAGCCTGACTTATGAAGCTTTACAATTGTTCAAGAGGAAAGTTCAACCAGGAGAAAGGGACTATTTGGTGTACACTGATGTGATGTATGTGAAACTGTAATATATAACATAAAAGTCCTGAACACATTATTATTAACTAAACCGCTGCCTTGCTACAGGTTTTAATGCTGTAGTGTAATGATGGGCAGATATTCCACCATTCATCCTGCCAAATATGTATTATTATTATTATTATTATTATTATTATCATTATTATTAACAATTAATTAAAAATGTTTAATCTCTGTATGAGTTCAACCAAGTAAATCAAATAAAAGTGATCCATCTCTGTTATCTGAATCTGTATTTTGCAGAAGACAGAAAAATGTGAAAAAGTCAAAAATTTAAAAAATATTATTGGCACCCTTGATGAAAGGCAATATGGGATATGAAAAAATATCTTTGTGTATAATTAGCTTATCCTCACACTAAAAGCTAAAAGAGGTCTAACATTTAATTCAAGTGCAATTATATATATATATATATATATATATATATATATATATATATATATATATATATATATATATATATATATATATATATATATATATATATATATATATATATTTTTTTTTTTATAAGGTATTCTTTTCTGACAATAAATGTACTTTATTCTTTATTCTTGTCTCTAAGGTTTTACCCCTTTTGTACAATACAGTGATTATCACAGTAACGTTATCACACCTGTCACATGACTGATGCTAACAGTGGGCGGTGGTGGCTTGGCAGTTAAGGTTCTGAGTTACTGATCAGAAGGGCAGGGGTTCAAGCCCCAGCACTGCCAAGCTGCCACTGTTAGACCCTTGAGCAAGGCCCTAAACACTCTCTGCTCCAGGGGCGCTGTATCATGGCTGATCCTGCGCTCTGACCCTAACATGCTGGGGTATGCGGAGAAAATAATTTCACTGTGCTGTAATGTATATGTGACCAATAAAGACTCATTGTCATGTCTTGTACTGTATGTTATTATATGAAATATTCTACAAATGAGATTTTTCTCATATATTCTACAATTTTTTTTTTTATTATTTAAAACATGAAATATAAAGAGTTTTAGAATTTTGAAAAATGTAAAAGAAAGAGACTGATGGATGTGAACTAAAATGGGTCGTCAGGTTTTACAAACACTTGTGGAGTCCATGCCAGCTAGAGGGCTCGCTGTCATTAAAGCAAAAGGGGATGCAAAAAAAGGAAAGCAGTTCTGAAACCCATGTTAATAATTCTAAGATTTTACTTTTCACTCAAGTTAATTCTGAAAATATCATTTGTAATGAAAACTTTATATTAACTTAGAAAACCATGAAAAATAAACGCAGTGTCTCTAGTTGTCTCGGATTTTAGGCCTCAATGTACTGTATACATGCAGACACGGATATTAGTAAGAAGGTGAATTAAGAAAGAATTTACAATAAACTATACAATGAACAACATGTGAAGGTAGAAGTAAACCACATTTTCCATTTTCTCACCTTTGTCACACCTGTACAACACCAAGAAAGCTCCATTAGATAATGTAAAATTTTCCCAGCTAAATCTTCCACAGTAGTAAAGTCCTCCATCATCCTTTCTTTATACGTGGAATTGTTGAGAAATAACATAATTGTCCATATTGGAGCCATCTTCAGAGGTGAAATGATACACAGATAGAGCTTTTAGAGAAATAAATAAATAAATAAATAAATAAATAAATGAGGAAAGCACCAAGTATTTTGTACTGGAGACTTTCACCTGATTGGCTGAGTTACAAGTCACATGTTCTCTATCCTTTCCATCTACATGGTTCTATTTTTGTTACACACTTTGACCACCAGAAGTCTGTAGGTGTAAAAGAAGTAGAACAAAGTACAAAACCAAGTAGAAGTTAAACTAGAGTGTATTGCACGCAGAAATTTTGCCTATTCTTTGAACTTAAATAAAATTATTTTTTTTGGAGTAAAATCAAATACAGATTCAGGTAAACATTTGAAACAAAAGTAGGGTGGGGATTAAAAAATGTAAATAAATAAATAAATAAATAAATAAGTTTAAAGAAGGCTTATAATAAAAAAAGAAAGCAAAGTAAAACATCCATTTTGAATTGTTATCGTTTCACTTTAATAATTGCACAGCACATGTACTTTAGATCTGGAAAAAAAAAAAAAAAAAGGTTATTAATCCATTTGGATGGAAACACCAGATCTTGAAAATGTGCCTAAAAAAACTTGCTCACTTTAGGTAGATAATGTTTTAATTCGATAAGAAGACATGCGCATTGACTACGATGGCAACACATTTACTGAATAAATTCCTCGAAAATTTGTCAATTTGCCTCAACAAATCATGTGATTGGATAATTGGCTAATGGGATTGGATATTCAGTGCATGTGGCTAACTTGTACAGCTCAATGGCAATGCATTTTTCTGTGGGAACTTGGGAGGCAGTGGGTCAGCGTAACTGGACTAACCAGCAGACCAATCTAGTTGCACAGAATCTCAAATGTATGTTTTTTTTTTTTTTTGGTCATTCTGAAATGCCTGAGCCAAAGTCTGTCATCGAGATGATTTCGTATAATTTCCTACCAGAATTGTCTCGCATGATTCTAAATAAGGTTCATCTGCACGCTCTGAACTGCAGGTCATTTATGATATTGGATGAAAGAGGCACAGCGGCTTCCCCAGTCGTAACAACTTCCGTTTGCATTGATATTTTGTGCCAGATTCCCAATAGTACAATTCACAAGACCGCTTCAGAGGCAGGGCTTTTATTTTGTCACACCCTTAACAATGTATTAAACTTCTCTCTCATGTCACTCCTTGACTGAACCACAGTGTTCCAGTGTTCCAGTGATTTTGAGACTTCTAGATCTTTCAGTTTGCATTCAGTTTACATTCAGTCCAAACAATCATTAACAAAAACACATCTACAGTACAAATGAAACCTGACAACAAAACTAATGACATTGAATCAGATTAGAGATCAAATCTAAGTTACAGAACGACCTCGCACATCAGAATATATAACATCTTGAGGTTGTTGTTTCTTCATTCGTCCTCTTTTGGCTCTCCTCTCATTGAAATGTAAGGCAGCGTAATTCACCTCCACAGTGTCACAGTCCTGTAGGAATGGATATTAGATTATTAGAATTAGACTTTAGAATTTTTATACTTTGATGCAAAAATTGTAAACTAATTGCTTGTCTGTTTATAACATCATGTGTTCACATATCCTGAAAATTTACCTGATTGAGGGTCTTGTCGGTCACAGAACCTTGTTTTAGTCTCACTGTAGAGAAGAAAAAGCAACAACTCTTTAAAGCTGCTATATAACATGAACTACTTTGTTTTTTTTTATGTTCCACAGCATTAAATGTAGTTATAATAAATGGAAAAAGCATGACATGTTGCTTTTAATGAAATAAAAGTGTAATTGTTGGCAAATTGCTATATTTTAAGAGAAATAAAACCCATCAGGATGTGATATTAGTGGGAAAATGTGGGGTGGTAACAGTAACTCTGCTTTGTACCAGATCAGTGTATTTAATAAAGTGTAACTTTGTGTATATATTGCGAATGTGTTATATATAACAATATAATAACTAATAAACTGGTGACTCATTGAATATAGTGAAAGTAACATAATTTTAAAATAAGTTTATAATAATCTAATAATGTTGATAATAGCCATGCAGACTTACCTCTGTTTCTTCCTTTAAAGGTTATGACAAAGATCAAAGCAAAGATCACGACCACACACACTCCCAAAGCTACAGTGAGGTAGATCACTACAGGGTCCACAGATCTCTCTGTCACACAGTAAATATCACAATATTAAATATAGGCTCAGTGTTTACTTCTATGATAAATCAACTCATTTCTTTAGGTCATTGAAAATGAGCAAGAATAATGATTTGAAATGTGGGGTTTGTTAAAAATAGAAATATTTGTAATTAGACAAATACAAGTAAATAGATGTAGAGTAGATAGACAATGCGCTCTGTACTCTGGCATATCACTAAAACATTATAGTTCTTACCCAATTGTACTCGTGTCCCGTTCCCAAAAATGATCTTCCCACACACGGCCACAGCGCAGTAGTAAGTTCCAGTATCATTGAGGCTGAGGATGTTCTTGGAGAAGTTGTACACACAGGTGTGTGTAGAAGAGCCGCTCTCATACTGATGGCTGCTGTTGTGATGAGTGTAAATGATTTGAGGATGGGATTGTGGTGGAGCAGCTCTGAACCAGAGCACTTGGAGTTCTGCTGATCTGCTCTCAGAGAGAACCGAGCACTGCAGAGTCACTGACGCTCCTGCAGGAACCGAGTCCGACACGCCGCTCTGGAACACTGACACTTTTACATTTCCATCACCTGTTCAGTGCAAAGCAGACCTTTATACTAAATATGGCCCATAAAGCAGATGCAGTCAAGTATAGCATATGCACGAAGAGACAGTGATTCCGCTGGAAGTATAAATTCCAACAAGATAATCTAGAGAGCTGGTACATAATGTTTATATTACATTTTTTTTTATTAAAGCAATCAAATACAGAACTTTTTTCATACACCCAAATATAAATAGGATTGCTGTGACAAGACATCATCATACAATTTTTCACCTACAAAGAGTGTTTTGGGGTACACACTTTAATTAACATCTCCAAAAACAAACTAAGTACAACCACAATTCCCAAAATGTTGGGACACTGTGTGAAATGTAAATAAAAATAGAATGCAATGATTTGCAAATCGCATAAACCCATATGTTGTTCACAATAGAACGTAGAAAACATATCAAATGTGTAAACTGAGGAAATGCACCATTTTAAGAAATAAATTATGTGGACCAAAGCTCATTTAAAATGGATTGAGTCAAAGTGGAAAACTGTTCTGTGGTCAGACAAATCGAACTTTGAAATTCTTTTTGGAAACCCTGGATGAACTAAACTAAAAGAGGATGGACTGAAGAGGAGAGGGACGCTCAGTTTAAAAGCCTACATCTCTGATTGCATGGGGTGCATTAGTGCCCCATACTGAAAGGTATATACAAGGTGTAGATCAATGCTGAAAGGTATATACATTTTTTTGAGTAACATGCTTCCATCCAGATTCCATCCCATCTTTACTTCTGAGAGACATTGCCTCTCTAAGATCCTCTTTTTATACCCAATCATGTTACTGACGTGTTGCCAATTAATGTAATTAGTTGCAAAATGTTCCTCCAGCTGTTTCATTTTAATAAAACTTACTTTTCCAGCCTTTTGTTGCCCTGTCCCAACTTTTTTTTTAGACGTGTTGTGGCAATCAATGTCAAAATTACCTTATTTTTTTTCCTTAAAATGGTACATTTCCTGAGTTTGATGACATTTCATGACATTTGACATGTTTTCTATGTTCTATTGTGAATAACATACGGGTTTATGAGATTTGCAAATCATTGCATTCTGTGTTTATTTACATTTTACCCAGCGTCCCAACTTTTTTGGAATTGGGGTTGTGAATGTACTGACGCTCAAGATCAAATCCAGCATTAGAAATTTAGGGTGTTTTGCTGTAAAATACTTGTATATAATCATTTATTTCCATATGCTGGTTCCCAGATAGTACCTGAGCATTAAATTCAAACAGTCAAAATAACCGCTGTGACCATTATGGACCTTTAGTGTGGAAATAATGATTATTACATCACAATAAGTAAAAAAAAAAAAATTAAATTACCAACTTTAGGTTCAGGGCTTCCCTTTGTTAATCATAAATGTCATATTTAAGAAAATATTAACTAATTAAATATGTATTAAACTAACTGTGTACATTTTAAAATTCTTACCTTTCACTGATAAAAATGTTCCATTTCCAAATCTTGTTAAAAAGTCTCTCAGTCCACAGTAATACGTGGCTTCATCTGATGGTTCCACATTAGCAATATTTAAATGGTAATTCGTTTGTTCTTTCTTGACACTGAATCTTGGTGACTTGAACTCATCTTCGTAATTTGGCTCTTGATGAACTGTGACCATTACACATGGCTCATGTCCTGCTTTTTGCTTGTACCAAAAGATGACTGCAGAGCTATCTTCTCCCAGTATAAAGCAGTGCAGAGTCACATTATCACCAACATCAGCAGTGATCATAGGGTTCGGCTGACTGACATAGTTTGTCTGTGCAGAATCTGCTGTTAGGAGTTAAATAACAAACTTTATTGTATCTATAATACACAGAGACTCTCAGTAGAACATTAAGTGCCTTTGAATAGAAACAATCCAAACCATGGACACTTACCAATTTTATTAAAAAGCATCACTGTAATCCACATCATCAGCATCTTCAGTCTGAGGTCTGCGTGTAGTAGCATGTCTCCTCTTGCGACTGTATAGATGGTCAAACTGAGCACATCTCACTTTGTTCAAAAGATTCATGACATGAGGTTCTGACATCACGTGATTTCCCTCATACAATCTAGAGTAACAAGTAAGCAGCAGTAGATAACTGACTGTGGTCCCTCCTCTCACTTTTTTTAACCTTTCCTCAGAGAGGAATTTCAATTATTCAAAAAATAACATTGAAAACAAAAAAGAAAGAAGGAAATGAGATGGATAACCCTTTTTTCACTGTGTTTTCATTTCTTTTTCTTTTTCTTGTCAGGTTATTGTGCAAATTTATATCCGACCTGTGTTATCCAACATTTAATTTTCTGCAACCCTGTGACAAATGTTCAAGCAAATCTGCTATACATCTATATCTATCTATCTATCTATCTATCTATCTATCTATCTATCTATCTATCTAGATAGTACCATAATTCGGTCATGCAGCAAGACAATGAGTCTAAGTACATACGTAAGTCTATAGAGAAATGCTTAAAGCAGGAGCAATCCAGTATTTTTGGAATGGACAAGTCAAAGTCTAGAAATGTTGTGAAAGGACCTAAAAACAACAGTTCATGATAGGAAGCCCACCAACATCACTGAGCTGAAGCAGTTTTGTAAGGAGGGATGGACCAAAATTCCTCCAACCTGTTGTGTAAGATTGATCGCCAGTTACTGGAAATGTTTGGTTGAAGGTCACACCAGTTACTGAAAGCAATCATTCACATTCTTTTTCTGACATAGACACTTAATATTGGATCATTTTGCTCAATAAATAAATGTAATAACTATGATGTTTTTGCATCATTTGTTTAATTGCGTTCTCTTTATCTGGTTTTAGGCCTTAGATGAAGATCTGATCACATTTCATATCAAATTTATGCAGAAACACGGGTTCAAAAACTTTCTAGCAGCACCGTAAATACATATAATGGTTATTAATGATGGAGGAAGTTGAATCATTTCATGCTTAAACAATTAATAAAATGAATACAGTATGAGTATGTAGAGTGTGTATTTCTATTTCTCTTCAGACTATTTCAGTCACAGGTAAAATTCATCAGACTTCCTGGGTAATTAAACACATCCCTGAATATAAAATGACTTCATATTCGTCACATATTTCCATATAGTGTATGACCTTGAGGTCAACCTGAGACCCATAAGCCTCTGCACTCATCCTCCTCCCATCCTGCCTTGCACAAGCTCCTGCTCTTATTTCAGCTACAAGTGCATTAGTTAGCATTCATCATTCCAATTCATCATAAAGACGTTCAATGGACTCGAGTTCTTCCACACCAACCTCGGCCTTTATAGATCTCGCTTTATGCACAGGGGCATTGTCATGCTAGAACAGGTTTGTTCTCTTAGTTCAGACTAAGACTGCAGACAATTGTGTGCTTCAAACTTTGTGGTAACAGTTTGGGGAAGAACCACATCTGGGTGTGATGGTCAGGTATACACATACAGTACTCTTGACTGTACTATAGGGTTCCTAGTAGCTTCCATTTTAGCAAGTTAAAAGCCATGAATAGTCCTAACAAGCCTTAAAGAAACCTTACACTACAAGCCTCTACACGTCCTCTCATCCTTGAGCTTCTCTCCTTCACCAACAATATCATTCTCCCACATTATTTCTTTCATAGCAGTCTTTTTATTTTCATTTTATTTGAATTTTTTGATAATGTTTATTAGGAAAACTGAACCAAGCGCAAATAATCTCGTATTAGAAGTAGTAGTATTCAGCTTTTCCTTAAAAAAATGACTCAGCATTTAAGTTTTAGGCGCGTCTAATACATGTTTTATGAATTATGATCGTGAACATATGTAAGATGTCTGTGTCGATATGGGAGGAGTTTTATTCAGGCCTTATTGCGGCTCCTCCTTCACCACTGTGTAACTTTAACCAATCACATTCTCTCTCTCTCTCTCTCTCTCTCTCTCTCATCTAAGCAGCACTATGATACCAAAGACTCAAACCTGACCAATCACAATGATCTGTCATCAGCTACAACACATGCTGCAGGTTTCAAATCTTTTTTTTTTTTCTGGAAATGAGTGTTTGATACACAAATATTTATATCCTATTATTTTAGCTGAATAAAATTATGCTAATTAATCTAAAAGCATTCAGGGTAAATAAACACACCGCACTGCATGCAGAAAATTTGACATTTATTTTTCTCTTAATCATCAGCAAACTGGTCTTTATTTCTATTAATAGAGTGTGTATTAAAATGTGTGTAAGGTGTTAAGGTGTGTGTGTGTGTGTGTGTGTGTCTGTGTGTGTGGTTTTGTAGCTCTGTTTATCTCTTTGCCCCTTCACACACTGCAGCTCTAAGAGTTTCATCTCTGCAGGCCGCTCTGACCGCCAAGTCGCTTTTCTCAGAAACACCATCAGTTTCTCACCTCTCAAACTTTCCACAGGATGTGTGGCTATATTTCTTTCTCTCAGGCCACACCGTTGTTGTTGTTTTTTTTTTTCTTTTTCAGACACGATGTAAAATTAGAAACATCTCTAGACTTCATATAGATGTGTAATATTATAACACCTCTCATTTAAAGCCCCAGATTTCACCCTGCACTTTAATCTGGTCTAAACACACAACAGCATATTCGCTTATTGTGTAACCCGTCAGATATAATGTTATTCACACAGTCAGTTACTCAGCTTTAGATCATCCTGATGATGCTCATGATAATGGAGTTTGTACATGGCTCTTGTATATTTCAACATTATATAGCTTTTGTGTGTGTGTGTGTGTGTGTGTGTGTGTGTGTGTGTGTGTGTGTGTGTGTAGACAATAACATTTGTTTACTTTATTCCTGCTACTTTGATTGGTCTGCTCTGGGGTATAAATCTCTCTGCTCGGGTAAACAGGAAGGTACAGCGAGTAAAAACCACACTGAATGTTCCAGATCTCAGCTTTAACTTTCCAGACCAGACCTGTGTGTGCATTCTGCATCTGCTGAGAAGCCGTGACAGTTAAAGAGCTTCTTATGTTACTAAGAGCTGTGAAAAGTCACATGGCCCACTTGTGTATATAACCAAAAGTAAGCAAAAGTTTGCACCCCCAATGGTATTTGAAAAAATAAATAAAAGGTATCTCTATTTTAACGAGTATATACAGATATACAGTTACTTTTCAATGTAAAATAAATTCCAAAACTAAAAATAAAATTTGGATTCATCTTACATAAAGACAATGGTAAAAGAAAAAAAAAGGAACAGCAACAAATCTTACAACTGACGGAATCTAAACACGGTTCAGAGCGTAACTCAGAGGTTGTAGAGTAAATTCAAATGCTGGCGTTTCAGTTATTAGAGAATATTTATATCACATGATGAAGGGAAATACAAACTTTTGAACTGATATTAAAATGAAAAAATGATTTCCTCCACAACTTGGCCACCTGCCAATTCACCCACCAGCCAGCGGACATGATCAGTGTCGAGAGGTGGTGTTAATATTAAACGCTGATGCTCAACATGCTTGTTCATGTATAAGTGAAAAACATGCACTAAAATCTTCACCCCCTCCACATATCAGGCCGAGATCCAGCAGCAGCTCAACAGCGTAAACACTGAACTTCCTGATTAGAGGCTTGTGGGCGGAGCTTCTTATAATCCACCAGATCAAAAGATTTTCACTTTTTCTCTCGTCAGCTGCCGAATCGCTGCAGGGCACAAAGATCATTCTTCATTGGTCCTGATCTCATCAAACATCTTCAGGTGCCATTTCTCACGAAGATTTATGTTTGTGACCTCCATCTCTTCTTTATTTATATTTTGTAAAATGTATTAATGGAGAACTGGACTATCGTTAAGTTTGTTCATGTTGGAAAGTTGCTGTGGTGTAAAAAAGAGGAATATAACACTATGGGACTTGCTGTTATAGGACAATAATCAACTTCAGGGTGGTAACAGTGACTCTGCTTCATCACTGTGTTCTGTACTGAGCTGTATTTCTTCTTGTCTTGAACTTGTTTTCACATTGTTATCTATATGTACAGAACACATGTATTGTCTTGTTCTGTAGTCCTGAAGGCATGACACTTCATCTTACTGAAATAAAAGCCACTTAACTTAAAGCCACAGCACCGCCCTGTAACCGCAGACCAGAGTGACCCTAAATAATCCCCTAATTTATCTCCATCATCATGAGGTCTATGTGGGTAAAATACAGCCTCAGTGTTTTTTTTTTTTTTTTCTTCTGCTGTCTTCTGATATGAGGTAATGGTTTTGTGTGAGTTTTCTGTAAGTGCATTCTTCATCTTCATCTGTAATTCACCTTTACTCTTCAGAGTTTTACTCCGTGTGACCTGTCACACCGCACTGCCTCCATCTACTGACACAGGATCTGTTTTGTGCCTTGTTAGTTGTTACTTTTTGCAGCCAGAGACCTCTTTTATCTTTATTTATTTTATTTATTTTTTATTTTTATTTTTTTTAAATCACAGAATAGAGGGCCACCAGGGGACAACCTCTCCCATATTATATGTTGTTCTTTAGTTGTCTCTGAAACCTCCTATTGTAATAAAGCACATGGACAAAGTACTCATGATCTTTGTGAGTTCTGAACTATTGACCTGCTGTTGTTCCTGGTTTTCTATCATCTGGTCCTCAGTTCCGAAGGGACATTGTAATGCTACAACATACATAGATATTCTACACAGTTTTCTGCTTACATCTTCATGGTTACAATTCAGACAACACCGCATATGGGTGTGATGGTCAGGTGGCCACACACACACACACACACACACACACACACACACACACACACACACACACAGACACTCACATACACAAACATTCATTTATTTGATATTGTATATAATTTCTTAGTATTAGTTATAAACCAAATACCTGCAAACTGAATAGAAATGTAAAATGTCTACTATCATAGAGGGTGTACTTAGTAACTGCACTACTTAGTACACTAGTTTTTATCTGGTTTGAGACACAGCCTTTTGACTACATGCCTCTATATCAGATTCTGCTCAGGATTTTGTCGCTGTCCGTGGTGATGAAACTCGAGTGAAGTAACAAAGCGAGTTCATTGTATTGATCACATCACTTAAAAATACACCAAGAAATGTCACAAAAAAAGTAAGAATTAAGTTAAGAGAATTTTCATTTATTTGTTCTTTAAAATAATTACTTCAATTCATTTAATGACCTTTTCAAAAAAAATGTTTTTTTAAAAAAAAGTTATTTCCTAATGTAAATAAAGATTTTTTCCTGCCACATCTGAGGAGTGAAAGTAAAAGTTTGTTGCTGTCCATGGTGTTAAAAGAAACACTGCAGTTTGGTTACCATAGCAACATAACCTACAGAGCATCCATCAACTACAAATACAGTGTTAATGTACCTCAGTAACCTTTCTGCTGAATAACTGAATGAAAAGAAGATATTAAATTTAAATACAGATGTGTAAGAAAAAAGACAAATAAATAAATAAATAAATAAATAAATAAATAGTTCAGCATTGTGTTCAAATCAGAAGGCAGAGTCTTATGTAACTGCATTTTTGTCAGCATGACACGTATCCTTCTCAGACAAGGCGATCCTTTAGCACCGTACCAGAGTTCTGAAAGTTGGATGACGTTAAATTACATTTTAACTTCTAAACAGCTGTTTACACAAATGAATGACGATATAAATATTCACCAGTTGTAGCCACTAGGTGGCAGTGTGCAGCTCTGATAGTGAAATCTATATGTACAGATAATTTAGTTAAATTACACATCTGATGAAAATATAATTGATTTAATGTAATTTATTTTACATACATTCAGTCACCATTATTTATTCCTGTGAATTTGATATTATTTATTTTACATTTCGACATATTCAGACCCTGCTTTTCGACTTCATTGTAGAACATCAATCTTCAGTCCCTCTAATAACT
The DNA here is from genome assembly GCF_023375685.1 of Ictalurus furcatus. Classification (NCBI taxonomy): domain Eukaryota; kingdom Metazoa; phylum Chordata; class Actinopteri; order Siluriformes; family Ictaluridae; genus Ictalurus; species Ictalurus furcatus. Next base: position 28,193,841 of record NC_071262.1, on the reverse strand, counting down.
GATTTATTTCAGGACTTTCTTTTATCCTAATTTACACATTTTATTCATTTAAAAAGTAAAGATATTTTATTATTTATGATATGGATATTTTATTGAACTTTTATGAAAGGAGTCTTCAGTGTCAGTGTGTTGTAACAGTCAGAGGTAAGACACATTATCTAAGTCCTTAAATAACACTGATCCTCTTCATAATTTCAGTATATTCTATATTTATATATTCTCAAACACATTTACATATTTATTGATTAAAAAAGTTCTCTGTAGTCTGTAATAGATCAGTTAGAGACCAGTGGTATGAAACTCTATAAAACTATAACATAATACTGTGTAGACTCACTGGATTTTATTATTATTATTATTATTATTATTATTATTATTATTAGTAGTAGTAGTAGTAGTAGTAGTAGTAGTAGTAGTAATAGTAGTAGTAGTAGTAGGATTATTATTATTATTTTTTTAAATATTATTTTGATTGTTGCTGTTGTTGTTGTTATTATTATTAAATTGTAATATCATTCTTTAAAATGCATCACTTATATTATGAACATAGTGTTTGTAGTTCTCCTGAGTAACACCACTTACTCAAACTGTCATGTTTGTAAGTTTCTTTAACCGATCTGTACTCTAATTATAATCTGCTTCGTAAATAAAAGCAATGTATATCAAACTATTTAAGCATCATTTTCTTTAAACCACGCTTTTAGTAGGGCCTTAAAATACATTTCAGAAAGTTTCCATAACACATGAGAGTACCTGTAAACCATTTTGAATGAACTGGTTGAGATGTGGTTGGGTGATAACACTGTGTGGCTTATCATGTCTATTTTATTTTTTCATTTCTTACAACCAACCGTGTCATATTCTGGGGTGTGGTCAGTACAGACCGCCTATGGTATAAATATAAATTCAAACCATGCTTTAAGATCATTCATATTCTGTTGATAAATGAGATACAAACACTGTAAAATTTCGGAGAAATGAAAAATGACTGGTTTCTGGATTTTAATTTTGATCTTCAGCACCATGTGTAAGTAATATGAGCAAATTATTCCCATCTAGTTTGATGTATGTCTAGTATTATTACTCTAAAGCAGTTTTGTATGTAGAAGAAACTCCAATGTTATTCTTACAAGTTGATCTTAAGTTTTTTTTGTTTTGTTTTTTTTTTTTCTCTGTATAATAGTACCTGGATAATAATAATACGTTTATTACCTATTGATGTGCTTGTTTTTCTAGATACAGTCCAACCTGGTAGACGCTGGGTTACTGCACAATCCCTCACAGAGTCACCAGTTTATCAGCCTGATAAAGAGCTCAGTGTGAATATCGGAGACTCGGCTACTCTACAGTGTTGTGTTTCTGGAAAACAAATCCAAATAATAGACTGGTTTAAGCAACCAAACAGAAAAAAACCTCAGATTATAGTCACGGTATATAAAGATGCTAAAGAAACATTTTACAATGGATTCCAACAGTCTCGTTTCCATATAGAAAGATCTTCAAACTGCTTCAATTTGACCATTTTAGACATCATTCAGTCTGATGAAGCCATGTACTACTGTGCACTGACGAGACCCAACCCTGTGTTTGCAGATGGAACTTATTTAAAAATTAAAGGTAGGATTTCCACTAAAATTGATTAAGCTACAGGTTTAATGTAGTGATTTTTTTTCCTTATTACCATTAACATGTTCAACCTGGAAGACAAATAATAATGAAGTAGTGAAATACTAACTGTGTTTTCTTCAACAACAGAATGTAAGTGATTCATAATAAAATGTTCATTAGGTGATATCTTCATAGGTGATCATGTTACTATTGCATCAGAAACATCTAAACCAGCTCTGTGTGATAATTCAGTGGTGTGTGAACCAACACTGCATGGAAACAGCACTAACATGAACACACATGAGAAAACAGGTAAGATGTCTCATTAATCAACATTAATTGATTATCCTTAATTCATAAAGCTTAAATGACCTATAAAATAGTGTGTACTGATATAAATGTAATGTGGTGAAATAATCGCATCAGATCTCTACACTCGACAGTGCTCGGTTTGGGAACGGCTTTGGGTTTGTGCGCACTTCTGATTTTCTGTCTCATTTATTTCATACTGAGGAGAAGAAAATGTGATAAAAGTAAGTGCTTTTGTCATGAAATAATAATTTCAGTTACATTTATGTTTTATCAAAACGACTAATTAAGTGTATTTCTGTGTTAATAGTAAACGCTTCTGCAGACGATTGTCCAGGATCGCGGCAGGTTCGTGTGCACATAAGAGAACTATTTGTTTTATAGATTGTAGGTTATAGAAGAAAAAGGTGATATTGTAGGTGTCTCCATTATTAGTGGTGAGGAATCATTTCCTTATTCATACAGTACATATTCTTTATATGATGCTACATTCATATACTGCAGCTTACAATGGTCCATATTTAATTACATTTTGATTGGTGGAGATTTTCTCAATCCAGCTGTGACACTGAGGTCTCGTACTGTTAGAGTCACTACTGTTGGAAATGATGGGCCTTCAGAGATCCTATCATTCAATCCAATATATTACAAACATTAAATACTTTTTTTTTCAGGAATCTCATGTCGACAGCCTGACTTATGAAGCTTTACAACTGTTCAAGAGGAAAGTTCAACCAGGTGAAAGGGACTATTTGGTGTACACTGATGTGATGTACGTGAAACTGTAATATATAACATAAAAGTCCTGAACACATTATTATTAACTAAACCGCTGCCTTGCTACAGGTTTTAATGCTGTAGTGTAATGATGGGCAGATATCCCACCATTCATCCTGCCAAATATGTATTATTATTATTATTATTATTATTATTATTATTATTATTATTATTATTATTATACAATTATTTTTTTAAATTAACAATTAATTTAAAATGTTTAATCTCTGTATGAGTTCAACCAAGTAAATCAAATAAAAGTGATCCATCTCTGTTATCTGAATCTGTATTTTGCAGAAGACACAAAAATGTGAAAAAGTCAATAATTTAAAAAATATTATTGGCACCCTTGATGAAAGGCAATATGGGATATGAAAAAATATCTTTGTGTATAATTAGCTTATCCTCACACTAAAAGCTAAAAGAGGTCTAACATTTAATTCAAGTGCAATTTTATATATATATATATATTTTTTTTTATAAGGTATTCTTTTCTGACAATAAATGTACTTTATTCTTTATTCTTGTCTCTAAGGTTTTACCCCTTTTGTACAATACAGTGATTATCACAGTAACGTTATCACACCTGTCACATGACTGATGCTAACAGTGGGCAGTGGTGGCTTGGCAGTTAAGGTTCTGAGTTACTGATCAGAAGGGTGGGGGTTCAAGCCCCAGCACTGCCAAGCTGCCACTGTTAGACCCTTGAGCAAGGCCCTAAACACTCTCTGCTCCAGGGGCGCTGTATCATGGCTGATCCTGCGCTCTGACCCTAACATGCTGGGGTATGCGGAGAAAATAATTTCACTGTGCTGTAATGTATATGTGACCAATAAAGACTCATTATCATGTCTTGTACTGTATGTTATTATATGAATTTTTTTTAAATATTTTTTTATTATTTAAAACATGAAATATAAAGAGTTTTAGAATTTTGAAAAATGTAAAAGAAAGAGACTGATGGATGTGAACTAAAATGGGTCGTCAGGTTTTACAAACACTTGTGGAGTCCATGCCAGCTAGAGGGCGCGCTGTCATTAAAGCAAAAGGGGATGCAAAAAAAGGAAAGCAATTCTGAAACCCATGTTAATAATTCTAAGATTTTACTTTTCACTCAGGTTAATTCTGAAAATATCATTTGTAATGAAAACTTTATATTAACTTAGAAAACCATGAAAAATAAACGCAGTGTCTCTAGTTGTCTCGGATTTTAGGCCTCAATGTACTGTATACATGCAGACACGGATATTAGTAAGAAGGTGAATTAAGAAAGAATTTACAATAAACTATACAATGAACGACATGTGAAGGTAGAAGTAAACCACATTTTCCATTTTCTCACCTTTGTCACACCTGTACAACACCAAGAAAGCTCCATTAGATAATGTAAAATTTTCCCAGCTAAATCTTCCACAGTAGTAAAGTCCTCCATCATCCTTTCTTTATACGTGGAATTGTTGAGAAATAACATAATTGTCCATATTGGAGCCATCTTCAGAGGTGAAATGATACACAGATAGAGCTTTTAGAGAAATAAATAAATAAATAAATAAATAAATAAATGAGGAAAGCACCAAGTATTTTGTACTGGAGACTTTCACCTGATTGGCTGAGTTACAAGTCACATGTTCTCTATCCTTTCCATCTACATGGTTCTATTTTTGTTACACACTTTGACCACCAGAAGTCTGTAGGTGTAAAAGAAGTAGAACAAAGTACAAAACCAAGTAGAAGTTAAGCTAGAGTGTATTGCACGCAGAAATTTTGCCTATTCTTTGAACTTAAATAAAATTATTTTTTTCAAGTAAAATCAAATACAGATTCAGGTAAACATTTGAAACAAAAGTAGGGTGGGGATTAAAAAATGTAAATAAATAAATAAATAAATAAATAAATAAGTTTAAAGAAGGCTTATAATAAAAAAAGAAAGCAAAGTAAAACATCCATTTTGAATTGTTATCGTTTCACTTTAATAATTGCACAGCACATGTACTTTAGATCTGGAAAAAAAAAAAAAAAAGGTTATTAATCCATTTGGATGGAAACACCAGATCTTGAAAATGTGCCTAAAAAAACTTGCTCACTTTAGGTAGATAATGTTTTAATTCGATAAGAAGACATGCGCATTGACTACGATGGCAACACATTTACTGAATAAATTCCTCGAAAATTTGTCAATTTGCCTCAACAAATCATGTGATTGGATAATTGGCTGATGGGATTGGATATTCAGTGCATGTGGCTAACTTGTACAGCTCAATGGCAATGCATTTTTCTGTGGGAACTTGGGGGGCAGTGGGTCAGCGTAACTGGACTAACCAGCAGACCAATCTAGTTGCACAGAATCTCAAATGTATGTTTTTTTTTTTTTTGGTCATTCTGAAATGCCTGAGCCAAAGTCTGTCATCGAGATGATTTCGTATAATTTCCTACCAGAATTGTCTCGCATGATTCTAAATAAGGTTCATCTGCACGCTCTGAACTGCAGGTCATTTATGATATTGGACGAAAGAGGCACAGCGGCTTCCCCAGTCGTAACAACTTCCGTTTGCATTGATATTTTGTGCCAGATTCCCAATAGTACAATTCACAAGACCGCTTCAGAGGCAGGGCTTTTATTTTGTCACACCCTTAACAATGTATTAAACTTCTCTCTCATGTCACTCCTTGACTGAACCACAGTGTTCCAGTGTTCCAGTGATTTTGAGACTTCTAGATCTTTCAGTTTGCATTCAGTTTACATTCAGTCCAAACAATCATTAACAAAAACACATCTACAGTACAAATGAAACCTGATAACAGAACTAATGACATTGAATCAGATTAGAGATCAAATCTAAGTTACAGAACGACCTCGCACATCAGAATATATAACATCTTGAGGTTGTTGTTTCTTCATTCGTCCTCTTTTGGCTCTCCTCTCATTGAAATGTAAGGCAGCGTAATTCACCTCCACAGTGTCACAGTCCTGTAGGAATGGATATTAGATTATTAGAATTAGACTTTAGAATTTTTATACTTTGATGCAAAAATTGTAAACTAATTGCTTGTCTGTTTATAACATCATGTGTTCACATATCCTGAAAATTTACCTGATTGAGGGTCTTGTCGGTCACAGAACCTTGTTTTAGTCTCACTGTAGAGAAGAAAAAGCAACAACTGTTTAAAGCTGCTATATAACATGAACTACTTTGTTTTTTTTTATGTTCCACAGCATTAAATGTAGCTATAATAAATGGAAAAAGCATGACATGTTGCTTTTAATGAAATAAAACTGTAATTGTTGGCAAATTGCTATATTTTAAGAGAAATAAAACCCATCAGGATGTGATATTAGTGGGAAAATATGGGGTGGTAACAGTAACTCTGCTTTGTACCAGATCAGTGTATTTAATAAAGTGTAACTTTGTGTATATATTGCAAATTTGTTATATATAACCATATAATAACTAATAAACTGGTGACTGATTTTATATAGTGAAAATAATATAATTTTTAAATAACTTTATAATAATCTAATAATGATAATAATAGCCATGAAGACTTACCTCTGTTTTGTCCTTTACAGGTTATGACAAAGATCAAAGCAAAGATCACGACCACACACACTCCCAAAGCTACAGCGAGGTAGATCACTACAGGGTCCACAGATCTCTCTGTCACACAGTAAATATCACAATATCAATCTCTGTCACACAGACAATATCAAACAATATCAACAAACAATATCAATCTCTGTCACACAGTAAATATCACAATGTTAAATATAGGCTCAGTGTTTACTTCTATGATAAACCAACTCATTTCTTTAGGTCATTGAAAATGATCAAGAATAATGATTTGAAATGTGGTGTTTGTTAAAAATAGAAATATTTGTAATTAGAAAACTTGCATCATCAAATACAAGTAAATAGACGTAGAGTAGATAGACAATGCGCTCTGTACTCTGGCATATCACTAAAACATTATAGTTCTTACCCAGTTGCACTCGTGTCCCGTTCCCAAAAATGATTTTCCCACACACGGCCACAGCGCAGTAGTAAGTTCCAGTATCACTGAGGCTGAGGATGTTCTTGGAGAAGTTGTACACACAGGTGTGTGTAGATGAGCCGCTCTCACACTGATGGCTGCTGTTGCGATGAGTGTAAATGATTTGAGGATGGGATTGTGGTGGAGCAGCTCTGAACCAGATCACTTGGAGTTCTGCTGATCTGCTCTCAGAGAGAACCGAGCACTGCAGAGTCACTGACGCTCCTGCAGGAACCGAGTCCGACACGCCGCTCTGGACCACTGACACTTTTACATTTCCATCACCTGTTCAGTGCAAAGCAGACCTTTATAAAAAATATGGCCCATAAAGCAGATGCAGTCAAGTATAGCATATGCACGAAGAGACAGTGATTCCGCTGGAAGTATAAATTCCAACAAGGTAATCTAGAGAGCTGGTACATAATGTTTATATTACATTTTTTTATTAAAGCAATCAAATACAGAACTTTTTTCATACACCAAAATATAAATAGGATTGCTGTGACAAGACATCATCATACAATTTCTCACCTACAAAGAGTGTTTTGGGGTACACACTTTAATTAACATCTCCAAAAACGAACTAAGTACAACCACAATTCCCAAAATGTTGGGACACTGTGTGAAATGTAAATAAAAATAGAATGCAATGATTTGCAAATCGCATAAACCCATATGTTGTTCACAATAGAACGTAGAAAACATATCAAATGTGTAAACTGAGGAAATGCACCATTTTAAGAAATAAATTATGTGGACCAAAGCTCATTTAAAATGGATTGAGTCAAAGTGGAAAACTGTTCTGTGGTCAGACAAATCGAACTTTGAAATTCTTTTTGGAAACCCTGGATGAACTAAACTAAAAGAGGATGGACTGAAGAGGAGAGGGACGCTCAGTTTAAAAGCCTGCATCTCTCATTGCATGGGGTGCATTAGTGCCCCATACTGAAAGGTTTATACAAGGTATATTTCAATGCTGAAAGGTATATACATTTTTTTGAGTAACATGCTTCCAGCCTTTTGTTGCCCTGTCCCAACTTTTTTTTTAGATGTGTTGTGGCAATCAATGTCAAAATTACCTTATTTTTTCCTTAAAATGGTATGTTTCCTGAGTTTGATGACATTTCATGACATTTGACATGTTTTCTATGTTCTATTGTGAATAACATACGGGTTTATGAGATTTGCAAATCATTGCATTCTGTTTTTATTTACATTTTACCTAGTGTCCCAACTTTTTTGGAATTGGAGTTGTAAATGTACTGACGCTCAAGATCAAATCCAGAATTAGAAATTTAGGGTGTTTTGCTGTAAAATACTTGTATATAATAATTTATTTCCATATGCTGGTTCCCAGATAGTACCTGAGCATTAAATTCAAACAGTCAAAAAAACCGCTGTGACCATTATGGGCCTTTAGTGTGGAAATAATGATGTCTTGATTAAAAGTTATTAACATAAAATAACAATATAGCAACTCAAAATAATGCGTTCTTTAACTGAATAATAAATTATTACATCACAGTAAGTAAAAAATAATGAGATTGCCAACTTGAGGTTCAGGGCTTCCCTTTGTTAATCATTAATGTCATATTTAAAAAAATATTAACTAATTAAATATGTATTAAACTAACTGTGTACATTTTAAAATTCTTACCTTTCACTGATAAAAATGTTCCATTTCCAAATATTGTTAAAAAGTCTCTCAGTCCACAGTAATACATGGCTTCATCTGATGGTTCCACATTAGCAATATTTAAATGATAATTCGTTTGTTCTTTCTTGATACTGAATCTTGGTGACTTGAACTCATCTTCGTAATTTGGCTCTTGATGAACTATGACCATTACACATGGCTCATGTCCTGCTTTTTGCTTGTACCAAAAGATGACTGCAGAGCTATCTTCTCCCAGTCTAAAGCAGTGCAGAGTCACATTATCACCAACATCAGCAGTGATCAGTGGGTTCGGCTGACTGACATAGTTTGTCTGTGCAGAATCTGCTGTTAGGAGTTAAATAACAAACTTTATTGTATCTGTAATACACAGAGACTCTCATTAGAGCATTAAGTGCCTTTGAATAGAAACAATCAAAACCATGGACACTTACCAATTTTATTAAAAAGCATCACTGTAATCCACATCATCAGCATCTTCAGTCTGAGGTCTGCGTGTAGTAGCATGTCTCCTCTTGCTACTGTATAGATGGTCAAACTGAGCACATCTCACTTTGTTCAAAAGATTCATGACATGAGGTTCTGACATCACGTGATTTCCCTCATACAATCTAGAGTAACAAGTAAGCAGCAGTAGATAACTGACTGTGGTCCCTCCTCTCACTTTTTTTAACCTTTCCTCAGAGAGGAATTTCAATTATTCAAAAAATAACATTGAAAACAAAAAAGAAAGAAGGAAATGAGATGGATAACCCTTTTTTCACTGTGTTTTCATTTCTTTTTCTTTTTCTTGCCAAGTTATTGTGCAAATTTATATCCGACCTGTGTTATCCAACATTTAATTTTCTGCAACCCTGTGACAAATGTTCACGCAAATCTGCTATACATCTATATCTATCTATCTATCTATCTATCTATCTATCTATCTATCTAGATAGTACCATAGTTTGGTCACGCAGCAAGACAATGAGTCTAAGTACATACGTAAGTCTATAGAGAAATGCTTAAAGCAGGAGCAATCCAGTATTTTTGGAATGGCCAAGTCAAAGTCTAGAAATGTTGTGAAAGGACCTAAAAACAACAGTTCATGATAGGAAGCCCACCAACATCACTGAGCTGAAGCAGTTTTGTAAGGAGGGATGGACCAAATTCCTCCAACCTGTTGTGTAAGATTGATCGCCAGTTACTGGAAATGTTTGGTTGAAGGTCACACCAGTTACTGAAAGCAATCATTCACATTCTTTTTCTGACATAGATACTTAATATTGGATCATTTTGCTCAATAAATAAATGCAATAACTATGATGTTTTTGCATCATTTATTTAATTGCGTTCTCTTTATCTGGTTTTAGGCCTTCGATGAAGATCTGATCACATTTCATATCAAATTTATGCAGAAACACGGGTTCAAAAACTTTCTTGCAGCACCGTAAATACATATAATGGTTATTAATGATGGAGGAAGTTGAATCATTTAATGCTTAAACAATTAATAAAATGAATACAGTATGAGTATGTAGAGTGTGTATTTCTATTTCTCTTCAGACTTTCAGTCACAGGTAAAATTCATCAGACTTCCTGGGTAATTAAACACATCCCTGAATATAAAAATGACTAATGTATGACTAGTGTTTGACCTTGAGGTCAACCTGAGACCCATAAGTCTCTGCAATCATCCTCCTCCCATCCTGCCTTGCACAAGTTCCTGCTCTTATTTCAGCTACAAGTGCATTAGTTAGCATTCATCATTCCAGTTCATCATAAAGACGTTCAATGGACTCGAGTTCTTTCACACCAACCTCGGCCTTTATAGATCTCGCTTTATGCACAGGGGCATTGTCATGCTAGAACAGGTTTGTTCTCTTAGTTCAGACTAAGACTGCAGACAATTGTGTGCTTCAAACTTTGTGGTAACAGTTTGGGGAAGAACCACATCTGGGTGTGATGGTCAGGTATACACATACAGTACTCTTGACTGTACTATAGGGTTCCTAGTAGCTTCCATTTTAGCAAGTTAAAAGCCATGAATAGTCCTAACAAGCCTTAAAGAAACCTTACACTACAAGCCTCTACACGTCCTCTCATCCTTGAGCTTCTCTCCTTCACCAACAATATCATTCTCCCACATTATTTCTTTCATAGCAGTCTTTTTATTTTCATTTTATTTAAATGTTTTGATAATGTTTATTAGGAAAACTGAACCAAGTGCATATAATCTATTAGAAGTAGTATTATTCAGCTTTTCCTTAAAAAAATGACTCGGCATTTAAGTTTTAGGCGCGTCTAATACATGTTTTATGAATTATGATCGTGAACATATGTAAGATGTCTGTGTCGATATGGGAGGAGTTTTATTCAGGCCTTATTGCGCCTCCTCCTTCACCACTGTGTAACTTTAACCAATCACATTCTCTCTCTCTCTCTCTCTCTCTCTCTCTCTCTCCCTCTCGCTCACTGTATGTATCTCTCTGTGTATTTCTCACTCTCTCTCCCATCTAAGCAGCACTATGATACCAAAGACTCAAAACTGACAAAACAAAATGATCTCTCATCAGCTACAACACATGCTGCAGGTTTCAAATCTTTTTTTTTTTTTTTCTGGAAATGAGTGTTTGATACACAAATATTTATATCCTATGAATAAAATTATGCTAATTAATCTAAAAGCATTCAGGGTAAATAAACACACTGCGCTGCATGCAGAAATTTTACATTTATTTTTCTTATAATCATCAGCAAACTGGTCTTTATTTCTATTAAAAGAGTGTGTATTAAAATGTGTGTGTGTGTGTGTGTGTGTGTGTGTGTGTGCGTGTGTGTGTGTGTGTGAGTAAGATTTTAAGGTGTGTGTGTGTGGTTTTGTAGCTCTGTTTATCTCTTTGCCCCTTCACACACTGCAGCTCTGAGAGTTTCATCTCTGCAGGCCGCTCTGACCACCGAGTCGCTTTTCTCAGAAACACCATCAGTTTCTCACCTCTCAAACTTTCCACAGGATGTGTGGCTATATTTATTTCTCTCAGGCCACACCGTTATTGTTTTTTTTTCTTTTTCAGACACGATGTAAAATTAGAAACATCTCTAGACTTCATATAGATGTGTAATATTATAACACCTCTCATTTAAATCCCCAGATTTCACCCTGCACTTTAATCTGGTCTAAACACACAACAGCGTGTTCGCTTATTGTGTAACCCGTCAGATATAATGTTATTTACACAGTCAGTTACTCAGTAAATGCAAATGTTGGCATTTCAGTTATTAGAGAGTATTTATATCACATGATGAAAGGGGAATCAAACTTTTGAACTGAAATTAAAATTAAAAAAACCTTCACAGTCAGTGTCGAGAGGTGGTGTTAATATTAAACGCTGATGCTCAACATGCCTGTTCATGTATAAGTGAAAAACATGCACTAAAAGTTTTCACCCCCTACACATATCAGGCCGAGATCCAGCAGCAGCTCAACAGCATAAACAGTGAACTTCCTGATTAGAGGCTTGTGGGCGGAGCTTCTTATAATCCACCAGATCAAAAGATTTTCACTTTTTCTCTCGTCAGCTGCCGAATCGCTGCAGGGCACAAAGATCATTCTTCATTTGTCCTGATCTCATCAAACATCTTCAGGTGCCATTTCTCACAAAGATTTGTGTTTGTGACCTCCATCTCTTCTTTATTTATATTTTGTAAAATGTATTAATGGAGAACTGGACTATCGTTAAGTTTGTTCATGTTGGAAAGTTGCTGTGGTGTAAAAAAGAGGAATAAAACACTATGGGACTTGCTGTTATAGGACAATAATCAACTTCAGGGTGGTAACAGTGACTCTGCTTCATCACTGTGTTCTGTACTGAGCTGTATTTCTTCTTGTCTTGAACTTGTTTTCACATTGTTATCTATATGTACAGAACACATGTATTGTCTTGTTCTGTAGTCCTGAAGGCATGACACTTCATCTTACTGAAATAAAAGCCACTTAACTTAAAGCCACAGCACCGCCCTGTAACCGCAGACCAGAGTAACCCTAAATAATCCCCTAATTTATCTCCATCATCATGAGGTCTATGTGGGTAAAATACAGCCTCAGTGTTTCTTTTTTTCTTCTGCTGTCTTCTGATATGAGGTAATGGTTTTGTGTGAGTTTTCTGTAAGTGCATTCTTCATCTTCATCTGTAATTCACCTTTACTCTTCAGAGTTTTACTCTGTGTGACCTGTCACACCGCACTGGCTCCATCTACTGACACAGGATCTGTTTTGTGCCTTGTTAGTTGTTACTTTTTGCAGCCAGAGACCTCTTTTATCTTTATTTATTTTATTTATTTTTTATTTTTATTTATTTTTTTTAAATCACAGAATAGAGGGCCACCAGGGGACAACCTCCCTCATATTATATGCTCTCCTTTAGTTGTCACTGAAACCTCCTATTGTAATAAAGCACATGGACAAAGTACTCGTGTGATCTTTGTGAGTTCTGAGCTGTTGATCTGCTGTTGTTCCTGGTTTTCTATCATCTGGTCCTCTGTTCTGAAGGGAAATTGTAATGCTACAGCATACATAGATATTCTACACAGTTTTCTGCTTACATCTTCATGGTAACAATTCAGACAACACCGCATATGGGTGTGATGGTCAGGTGGCCACACACACACACACACACACACACACACACACACACACACACACACACACTCACATACACAAACATTCATTTATTTGATCTTGTATATAATTTCTTAGTATTGTCGCTGTCCGTGGTGATGAAACTCAAGTGAAGTAACAAAGCGAGTTCATTGTATTGATCACATCACTTAAAAATACACCAAGAAATGTCACAATAAAGTACAAATTAAAATAGGAGAATGATATTTAATTTATTCTTTAAAATAATTACTTCAATTCATTTAATGACCTTTTTTTTTTTTTAAAAAAAAAAAGTTATTTCCTAATGTAAATAAAGATTTTTTTCCTGCTACATCTGAGGAGTGAAAGTGAAAGTTTGTTGATGCCCATGGTGTTAAAAGAAACACTGCAATTTGGTTACCATAGCAACATAACCTACAGAGCATCCATCAACTACAAATACAGTGTTAATGTACGTCAGTAACCCTTCTACTGAATAACTTAATGGAAATAAGATATTAAATTTAAATACAGACATGTAAGAAAAAAGACAAATAAATACATACCTACATACATACATACATACATACATACATACATAAATACATAAATAGTTCAGCATCGTGTTCAAATCAGAAGGGAGAGTCTTATGTAACTGCATTTTTGTCAGCATGGCACGTATCCTTCTCAGACAAGGCGATCCTTTAGCACCGGACCAGAGTTCTGAAAGTTTGATGAAGTTAAATTACATTTAAACTAAAAAAAAACCAGCTGTTTACACAAATGAATGATGATATAAATATTCACCAATTGTAGCCACTAGGTGGCAGTGTGCAGCTCTGATTGTGAAATCTATATGTACAAATGATTTAGTTAAATTACACAAGTGATGAAAATATAATTTATTTATTGTAATTTATTTTACATACATTCAGTGACCGTTATTTATTCCTGTGAATTTGATATTATTTATTTTACATTTCGACATATTCAGACCCTGCTTTTCGACTTTATCCTAGAACATCAATCTTCAGTCCCTCTAATAACTGATTTATTTCAGGAATTTCTTTTATCCTAATTTACACATTTTATTCATTTAAAAAGTAAAGACATTTTATTATTTATGATATGGATATTTTATTGAACTTTTATGAAAGGAGTCGTCAGTGTCAGTGTGTTGTAACAGTCAGAGGTAAGACTCATTCTTATCTAAGTCCTTAAATAACACTGATCCTCTTCATAATTTCAGTATATTCTATATTTATATATTCACAAACACATTTACGTATTTATTGATTAAAAAAGTTCTCTGCAGTCTGTAATAGATCAGTTAGAGACCAGTGGTATGAAACTCTATAAAACTATAACATAATAATGTGTAGACTCACTGGATTTTATTATTATTATTATTATTATTATTATTATTATTATTATTATTATTAGTAGTAGTAGTAGTAGTAGTAGTAGTAGTAGGAGTAGTAGTAGGATTATTATTATTATTATTATTATTATTATTATTATTATTATTATTATTATTAAATTGTAACATTCTTTAAAATGCATCAATTATATTATGAACGTAGTGTTTGTAGTTCTCCTGAGTAACATCACTTACTCAAACTGTCATGTTTGTACGTTTCTTTAACCGATCTGTACTCTAATTATAATCTGCTTTGTAAATAAAAGCAATGTATATCAAACTATTTAAGCATCATTTTCTTTAAACCACGCTTTTAGTAGGGCCTTAAAATACATTTCAGAAAGTTTCCATAACACATGAGAGTACCTGTAAACCATTTTGAATGAACTGGTTGAGATGCGGTTGGGTGATAACACTGTGTGGCTTATCATGTCTATTTTTTTTTCATTTCTTACAACCAATCACATCATATTCTGGGGCGTGGTCAGTACAGACCGCCTATAGTATAAATATAAATTCAAACCATGCTTCAAGTGCATTCATATTCTGTTGATAAATGAGATACAAACACTGTAAAATTTCTGAGACATGAAAAATGTCTGTTTTATGGATTTTAATTTTGATCTTCAGCACCATGTGTAAGTAATATGAGCAAATTATTCCCATCTAGTTTGATGTATGTCTAGTATTATTACTCTAAAGCATTTGTGTATGTAGAAGGAACTCCAATGTTATTCTTACAAGTTGATCTGAAGTTTTTTTTTTTGTTTTTTTTTGTTTGTTTTTTTTTCTCTGTATAATAGTACCTGGATAATAATAATAATACGTTTATTACCTATTGATGTGCTGGTTTTTCTAGACATAGTCCAACCTGGTAGACTCTGGGTGACTGCACAATCCCTCACAGACTCACCAGTTTATCAGCCTGATAAAGAGCTCAGTGTGAATATCGGAGACTCGGCTACTCTACGGTGTTGTGTTTCTGGAAATCAAATCCAAATAATAGACTGGTTTAAGCAACCAAACAGAAAAAAACCTCAGATTATAGTCACGGTATATAAAGATGCTAAAGAAACATTTTACAATGGATTCCAACAGTCTCGTTTCCATATAGAAAGATCTCCAGACTGCTTCAATATGACCATTTTAGACATCATTCAGTCTCATGAAGCCATGTACTACTGTGCACTGAAGAGACCCAACCCTGTGTTTGCAGATGGAACTTATTTAAAAATTAAAGGTAGGATTTCCACAAAAATTGATTAAGCTCCTGGTTTAATGTAGTGATTTTTTTCCCTTATTACCATTAACATGTTCAACCTGGAAGACAAATAATAATGAAGTAGTGAAATACTAACTCTGTTTTCTTCAACAACACTGAGTTACAGGGTTTTAGTGAATTATGATAAATGTTTATAGGTGATCATGTTACTATTGCATCAGAAACATCTAAACCAGCTCTGTGTGATAATTCAGTGGTGTGTGAACCAACACTGCATGGAAACAACACTAACATGAACACACACGAGAAAACAGGTGATATGTCTGATTATTCAACATTAATCAATTATCCTTAATTCATCAAGCAAAATTTGCCTAGAAAATAATTTGTACTGATATAAATGTAATGTTTTGCAATAACAGTCTCAGAAATGATCAGATCTCTACATTCGACAGTGCTCGGTTTGGGAACGGCTTTGGGTTTGTGTGCACTTCTGATTTTCTGTCTCATTTATTTCATACTGAGGAGAAGAAAATGTGATAAAAGTAAGTGCTTTTGTGATCACAATCATTAAAAACTTTATAAGTACAGTTAACTTTAGTTTGACCCAAAAGACTAATAGGTGTGTTTCTGTATTAATAGTGAAAGCTTGTATAGAAGATTCTCCAGGAATGAAGCAGGTACGTGTGATATTTCTGTATGTAAAATATTGCTACATTAATATGTTACTCATTATAATGTTTTAGATTTAATATAAACAGTCAGTTTACTCAGATTTGCAGAACAATCCCAAGCTTTTTATTTTGATGCTGCTCTTGTTCTGTGTAGTTAGTGTGTATTGTTCATTTACCCATATTGTATTGTTATTACTTTCATCTGGACTTTCGATCTGGCTTATTATTATTATTATTATTATTATTATTATTATTATTATTATTCAGGAATCTGAAGCTGAAACACTGAATTACACAGCTGTGCAATTTACCAAGAGGAAAGCCAAAGCTGAAAAAAAGAAAACTGGCTCAGCAGATGAGTGTGTGTACTCCGATGTGAAAAAAACTGTAAGATATAACAGAAATAATTCATAACACATGAAAGCAAATGTAATTCATATTTTTCATTACCATGATATCATATATGATGCGCCAAGAAAAAAAAAAAACCAACAACACAAAACATAACAGAAAAACCTAGAAATAATTTTATATTTGTTTACACTAATCTCATAATAATAATTATATTAAAGTTGCCTGTCTTTAAGATATTGTTTTATTTGCAGTGTGGATAATCTCCTATGCTACAGGTTTTATTTCTGTGCACACGTGTGAAGTAACTACGGATGTATTAACTTCAGTAACGCTGAACTTGTAAAAAAATCCAACTTGTATGTTTTTTGTTTGTTTTTGGTTTCAGTAATTTATTTTTTCACAATAAATATAAGAAGCAATTCCATTAAAAAAAGTAACAAAAAACATGATCTTGTCATGATTTATATGAGCTTGTTTTGTTCACTAATCTCTGTGCTCAACTTTCTGGCAGTAGCGAAAGGACACTGAAAATCATGACTTACAAATGGATTATTTTAGTGGGTCAGAGAATGGTGGAAGGTTTACCAGTATAAGTTAGACACCAGTGAATGCAGTCAGGATGATTAAATCAGCAGTAAAAATACAACAAAGGTAACTGATGTATTGATCTTCATACAGACCCTGTTGCAGAACTGACTTCCAATCTGTTTCAATGCAGTTTTTTGTGATTATTTTTTGTCTTTTAGAGAATTTGTGAGTTTACTTTAGCTGCCTTTGTTTTCCTGATCGTGGTGCTCAGAACCTGGAAGTAGATTTCTTCACCATTAATTGTCGAGTAAAACTTTTTCAAATACATTTTACATTAACCAAATTGAAGCATCAAGCACAAAGATAAATCTTTCCAGACATGGAGCCATAATCATTTATTATGAAGTCCAGGATTTTCACCTCACACTGCACACAACTTCAAACCATCATTCACTTACTGAGTGTGGATTTTTTTTTTCTTGCATTTATATAGCGCATTTTTAACCTTAGCAGCTCTACAAAGCACTTTACACTGGTTCTCATTCACCCATTCACACACACACCGATGGTAGCAGAGCTGCCATGCAAGGCACTAACTTGCCATCGGGAGAAACTTGGGGTTCTTGCCTAAGGACACTTCAGCAAGTGGAGTCATGTGGACCGGGAATCGAACCCTATGATTAGTGGACAACCCGCTCTACCACCTGAACCACAGCCGCCCCAGTTTTTTTTCAGATTATTATATGCAAATGCTACCAATGAAATAAATGAAACTCTATGAAATAAAGTTTATATAGCGAACAAAATATGCTTAGTTTGTGATACCACTGGAACTAGTCATTATATGAAAAAATGTCAGATTTCGATTTTTTTAAATTGTTGATTTTCCAATAAAGAAGTAAAACAAAAGCAAAATACATTACTTATGGTTTGTGCAGAACAACAAACATATGGATGGGCAATAATTATTCAAAAATAAGTAATATAAGTAAATAAAAATGCATCAGTGCAATAATACTTACTTTTGTTACTAAATGGCACACTTATATAGCGCTTTTATCCAAAGTGCTTTACACTGTATCTCATTCACCCATTCACACACACACTCACACACCAATGATAGGAGAGCTGCCATGCAAGGCGCTAACTTGCCATCAGGAGCAACTTGGGGTTCAACGTCTTGCCGAAGGACACTTCGGTATGTGGAGTCATGCGGGCTGGGAATCGAACCACCAACCCTACGATTAGTGGACAACCCGTTCTACCACCTGATCCAAAGCCGCCCCTGTTGCTACTTAGTATTTTATTTTATTCTTACTTAATTTAGTTGACTAAGTATGGGTACTATAATTTGTGTTCTCTGTGCATAGTCTGTGTCCTTGTAATTTCTGTTATTTATTGTACAGCTGCAACAAAACAATTTCCCCAGGGATCAATAAAGTGCTCTATCTATCTATCTATCTATCTATCTATCTGTCTGTCTGTCTGTCTATTAATTGTAATAATAACTGTTAGGACATAATATGACGTGGTCAAGTGTTATATCTGCTTTTGAGTCCAGAGAGCTGAGCATTTATGACTTATACATCCTGGAAAAAGAAGCTGTTAAAGAGTCACTTGCTTGCGGCTCAAATGCTGCAGGACCTCTTACCGGATGCTAGTAGGCAGAAGAGACTGTGGTTAGGGTGGATAGAAAATTGTATTATTCTACATGCTCTTGGTTTGAAATGCTTGAAGTAGATTCACGATAAGGGCATTTAGTGATGAACCAATGAAACTATGGATATTTTTCTTTGTTTTAGTGATTTAAATCTCCCTTGGATCCCTGTTTCTCCTGATCTGATGTAATCTTTATGACTGTTGTGTGATAATCTCCTGAGTATGTGTGTCACAATCATTCACTTCATCGACTGAAAATTGAAGAAATTCCTCCACCCCAGAGTCCATGGTAGTGGACTGAACCCATCCGTCACCATAGGAACATGCCAGACAAATACAGAAATTTGTCTATGTCTGTTGAAGAGTGTCTGGACACGTGCTAGCTTCCTAGCTGCCTGGAAAGACCTGGTCCTCTGAGTCAACTGGGTAGTAACATCTCTAAACACGATACAGCTAACTCATTTAACATCAAACTGTGATTGAGTTAGGATGAAATTGTTTCATTTCATTTCATTTTTGCTTACATGATTGACTCTGGGGCCATGGGCAGCTTTATAGTACAGGCCCGGTTCCCCTCCTCTCTGAAACCAGGCTGTGGATGGTAGATCTCTGGGCTCAGAAATCCGTACTGTTTTAAACCCAGTCTCTGATGATACAGATTGAACCTATCCAGTCATTGCCCATTATAATTTTTGCCAATGTCTAAACCAGACATTGTGCCATCCCAAGGTAGTCTGGTCAAGAGGGTGGAGATAGCTGGTCACTGAGCTGCTCAGACATGTTGTCTCCAGTGTACATGTGGGTCCAAATCCCTTGAAAGCTATAAAGCAATGGGAATAGAGACTGTGACCACAGAGATCCATAATCTGGGCAGATGTCTTTAGAAAGCAAGGTGTCACCAAACTCCCACATTAAGGACCCTGGGATTGCGCTCTTGACCTGTTGGTAGAGGTCAATCCATCTCTCCATCAAAAAACTGTTGCTGTGTAGAAGTACAGCCATGAGTGGAAGACAGTCTTTTCTACAGCCAATGGGAACTATGAATACTTGGTGATGCTGTATGGTTTCATGATTGCACCAGATTGTTCTAGTAATTCATCAAGATGGCGCTCTGTGACATGCTCCACACATGCTTTACATTGATGACATCTTGATGTACAGTGGGGGAAATAAGTATTGAATACCTCAAAAAAAGATTTTCAGTAAATATATTTCCAATGAGGTTATTCACATGAAATTTTCAACAGACTTTTGGAATTAACTCAAGAAATCTGGAAATATTAAGAAATCCAAACATTAAAGTCCATAAATAAAGTTATGTGTAATAAAGAGGAATGGCGTGGGAAAAAAAAAATATCGAGAAGCCGTTGTTTGTAATGACAGCTACAAGACACTTCCTGTATGAAGAAATTAATGGGTCGTAGTATTCAGGTGTGATTTTCTCCCATTCTTCTAAACATATTGTCTTCAAATCTTGTTCAATTGGATTCAAGTCATGTGACTGACTGGGCCGTTCTAACGCCTTAATTTTTTTTTCTCTGAAACCAATTTAAAGTTTTCTTTGCTGTATGCTTTGGATCGTTGTCCTGCTGGAAGGTCCACCCACGTCCCATCTTCATTATCCTGGTGGATGGCAGAAGATTCTTCTCAAGAATCTCCAGGTAAAGAGCTCCATTCATCGTTCCTTCAATTACATGAAGTCTGCCAGTACCATGCAATGAAAAACAGCCCCACACTATGATGCTTCCACCTCCAAACTTCACTGTTGGTATAGTATTTAAGGGTGATGTGCAGCGCCATTTCTTCTCCAAACATGGTGTGTAGTATGACAGCCAAAAAGTTCAATTTTGCTCTGACCAGACTACACTCTCCCAGTATTTCATAGGCTTGTCCAAATGAGTTGTAGCAAACTTTAAACGAGCTTCGACATGCCTTTTCTTTAGTAATGGAGTCTTGTGGGGTGAGCGTAAGCAGTGGAGTGCATCGTCTATTGTTTTCTCTGTGACGATGGTACCTGCTGCCTCCAAGTGTTTCTGGAGCTCTTTCCAAGTGGTCCTTGGCTCTTGGGCTACTCTTCTGACTATTCTTCTGACTCCCTGGTCAGAAATCTTGCGAGGAGCTCCTGTGCGTGGCCAGTTGATGACAGAGTGATGTTGCTTCCACTTGTGGATAATGGTCCCAATGGTGCTTACTGGAGGTAAGGTCTGTAAATAGGTCTGTATCCAATTCCATCGATATGTTTTGCATCAATAAGGTTCCAAAGGTCTTGGGAGAGCTCTTTGCTTTTACCCATCATGACATGTTTTTTCAGAATACTTCCCTTCACCATGGATGCAGCAGGAAGACAATGGAGACATCACACGAAGGAAAGCTAGAAAACCATCCCAGCTTTACCTAGTCCCCAGATCTCCAGCATGAGACCCACGAGGCGGTCTCATTCCTAGAGCTCCAGCATGAGACCCATGGGGTGGTCTCATTCCCAGAACTACAACCTGAGACCTATGAGGTGGTCTCACCTGCAGAGCTTCAATATGAGACCAATGAGGCATTATCATCCCCAGAGCTCCAGCAGGAAACCCACAAGGCGGTCTCATCCCCAGAGTTCCAGCCTGAGACCCACAAGGTTGTCTAATCTCCAGAGCTCCAGCATAAAGTCAAGTTCCTGTCCGAGGTCAACGAGGTGACCTCCCAAGCCATGTTCCTGTCTGAGGTCGAAGAGATGACTTCTCAAGCCAAGTTCCTGTCCGAGGTCAAAGAGACAACCTCTCAAGCCATGTTCCTGTCTGAGGTCGAAGAGATGGCCTCCCAAGCCAAGTTCCTGTCCGAGCTCGAAGAGGCGACCTTTCAAGCCAATTTCCTGTTCAAGGTTAAAGAGACGGCCAAAACAAGCACTGTTCACACCAAGTTCCTGTCCCAGGTTGAAGTAAACATCAATACCAACCAGGTTCTGCTCACACCTGAAGCCGACGTCATGACCAACCAGGTCCTGCTCACTCCTGAAGCTGACGTCATGAACAACCACTTCCTGATCACTCCTGAAGCCGACATCACGAACAACCAAGTTCTGATCACACCCGAGTCTGCTGATATGACCAACCACGTTCTCCTTATGCCTGAAACCAACGTCATGAACAACCAAGTTATGCTCACACCAGAGTCTGTTGACATGACCAACCAAGTTCTCCTCATATCTGAAACCGACTTCACATTCAACCAGGTTCTGTTCACGCCTGAAGTCGACATCAGGACCAACCAAGTTATGCTCACACCAGAGTCTGTTGATACGACCAACCAAGTTCTCCTTATGCCTGAAACCGAGGTCACGACCACCAGGTTCTGCTCACACCTGAAGTCGACGTCACAACCAACCAAGTAATGCTAATGCCAAGGTCTGCTGACATGGACAGCCAAGTACTGCTCACGCCCGAGTCTGCTGACACAGACAACCAAGTTCTGACTAAGCCCGAGTCTGCTGACATGAATAACCAAGTTCTGCTAACGCCCAATTCTGTTGAAACAGCCAACCAAGTTCAGCCTGCAGAGTTGAAGGAGGACAATGCTTCACTTTTCTGCTCCGCTGAGGACGTCACTCTGCCTTCCTGCTCAGCTGAGGATACTGCTCAGTCTCCCGGGTTATGTGAAGACATTTTGCCTAGAGGGTCAGGACTGCTGGGGGAGGATTTCCCATCCTGCACTGCGGCCTACAAACATGACCACCATGGACTGCAATTCCCAGAACACTCATTCATTCTAATTATGCACACCTGCATCCAATTTCACACACTCACTCCATAGTATAAAGAGACTGTTTTATAACAATGTCTTTGCGAAGTATTAGTGTTATCACTCTACCAAGCGATTATACCCTGTTCCTCGTTTTGTTTCATGGTTCTTGATCTTGTTCTCGTTTTTCGTTCTCGATTCTAGCCTTCCCTTGTTATGCCTGTTTGCCAATCACCTGACCCTTTGCCTGTTTCTTGACCTCACTATTGTCTCGTGTTTTGGATTTGTCTGCTTGTCTCTCTCAAATAAAAGTCTTTAATGGCAGTTGCATCTGTCTTAACCTCCATTATGTGGATTACGTGACAAAAAGGAATTCATGTATCTTTTGGGGAGCTAAGCTCCATCTGGCCCCACTGTAATCTCAACACTGCTGTCGGGTTCTTCAATAATAAAAGTCAAATGCATTAGGTTTGACCCAAATTAGCATTATTATATAGGCAAGATTTTGACTCCAGACGAAAATTAAAATTAAGAATGAGATGTTTGTGTAGGCACACATAAATGTACAAGTAAACCACATTTTCCATTCTGTCATAACACCTTTGTCACAATATCTCTGTGCAACACCAAAACACAAATACGGAAATATGTGGTGTAGATGTAGGCAGATCAGAATACTGTGTGCTTGCTTATCATGACTTTTTTTAAATTACAACCAATCACGTCATATTCTGGGGCGTGGTCAGTACAGACCGCCTATAGTATAAATACAAATTCAAACCAAGCTTCAAGCGCATTCAAATTCTGTTGATAAATGAGATACAAACACTGTAGAATTTCTGAGAAATGAAAAATGACTGGTTTCTGGATTTTAATTTTGATCTTCAGCATCATGTGTAAGTAATATGAGCAAATTATTCCCATCTAGTTTGATATAATTTTTTAAAAAGGTATGGAGACTTACTTTAAAGCATTTTGTATGGAGTTGTATGTAGAAGAATCTCCAACGTTATTCCTTTAAGATTATCTTTGATAACCCCTTATATATAATAATATTAAAATTCAATTACTTACTTCATTGGTGTATTTGGTTTTCTTGATACAGTCCAACCTGGTAGACGCTGGGTTACTGCACAATCCCTCACAGAGTCACCAGTTTATCAGCCTGATAAAGAGCTCAGTGTGAATATTGGAGACTCGGCTACTCTGCGGTGTTGTATTTCTGAAAAAGAAGTCGGGATGATTGCCTGGTTTAAGCAACCAAACAGGAAAAAACCTCAGATTATAGTCACAGTATATAAAAGTGGTGGAGAAGCATTTTACAATGAATCCCAAAAGTCTCATTTCCAAATAGAAAGATCTTCAAACTGCTTCAATATGATCATTTTAAACATCATTCAGTCTGATGAAGCCATGTACTACTGTGCACTGAAGAGATCTAACATGGTGTTTGCAGATGGAACTTATTTAAAAATTAAAGGTAGGATTTCCACTAAAATTGATTAAGCTACAGGTTTAATGTAGTTTTACTCTTTCCTGCATTACCATTAGCATGTTTAACCTGGAGGACAAATATACAAATAATGAAGTAGTGAAATGCTAATTGTGTTTTCTTCAACAACACTGAGTTACAGAGTTTTAGTGATTTATGATAAATGTTTATAGTTGATCATGTTACTATTGCATCAGAAACATCTAAACCAGCTCTGTGTGATAATTCAGTGGTGTGTGAACCAACACTGCATGGAAACAGCACTAACATGAACACACACAAGAAAACAGGTAAGATGTAATTCATAATTAATTCATAAAGCATAATTCACCTTGAAAATTATTTGCACTAATGTAAATGTAATGTAGTGAAATAACAGAATCAGAAATGATCAGATCTCTACACTCGACAGTGCTCGGTTTGGGAACGGCTTTGGGTTTGTGCGCACTTCTGATTTTCTGCCTCATTTATTTCATACTGAGGAGAAGAAAATGTGATAAAAGTAAGTGCTTTTGTGATCAGGTTAATTAAATTGAATAAAGTCATTTACCATTATGTCTATCAAAAAGACTGAACTCATAGGTGTTTTTCTGTATTCATAGTAAATACGACTATAGAAAACTCTCCAGGAACGAGGCAGGTACGTGTGCAGGAACATTCTATATTATTATATACTGTATGGGTAATTGTGTTTGTTTCTGTAGATGAGTCTGACTACTAATTTTGCTTCATATATATGTGAAATGTGAAATGCTGCATTCATATGCTACTTGTTAAATTTTCTGGATATAATTTATACAATGAATTTGATGAGATTTGCACAACAGTTCCAAGCTTTTTATTTTGATGCTGCTCTTGTTCTGTGTAGTCAATGTGTATAATTTAATTAATTAATTAATGACATTATTATTATTATTATTATTATTATTATTATTATTATTATTCAGGAATCTGAAGCGGAACCACTGAATTACGCAGCTGTGCAGTTTACCAAGAGGAAAGCCAAAGCTGAAAAAAGGAAAACTGGCTCAGCAGATGAGTGTGTGTACTCCGATGTAAATAAAACTGTAAGATGTAATGGAAATAATTCATAACACATGGTACTATTACACTGCAAAAACAGTAAAAACAGTGAAAATATCTTGACTATATGCCAATTCCATCTTTTTCATTACGAGATGAAAAGATTATTAAATGATAGATGCATTTTTTTACATTAAGCTAACAATAGGGCGCATGGTGGCTTAGTGGTTCGCACGTTCGCTTCACACTGTCAGGGCTGGGGGTTTGATTCTTGCCTCGGTCCTGTGTATGCGGAGTTTGCATGTTCTCCCCGTGCTGCGGGGGTTTCCTCCGGGTACTCTGGTTTCCTCCCCAGTCCAAAAACATGCATGGTAGGCTGACTGGCATTTCCAAAGTGTCCATAGAGTGTGAATGTATGTGTATGTGGTCTGCGATGGTTTGGTACACCATCCATGGTTTACCCCGCCATGTGCCCCATGCTACCTGGGATAGGCTCCAGGTTCCCCACAACCCTGAAGGATAAGTGCTATAGAAGATGATTGGATTAATCTCGCAATAAGAATTATTTTTTTAAAAATGTATGCTATTCAAGATGTTTGTTTTTTGCAGTGTAGTTAACCCACTTACCCCGTAAAGCCGAAAAACTGGCTTGCCCGTCTTTGACCTATTCCTGTAAGGACGATATACCGGCTTGGTCGTCTATGCCAAATACCCATAAGGCTGATATAGCGGCTTGACAGTGTAAACGTTATCCCCGTAAGGCCGGTATACCTGCATTACTCTGCTATGATTCCTTACTGATTTAATTATTATTTTTTGACCCAGAAGGTTGATGATGTCATGACGTCACGGAGTCATTACATCATTATGCCGTCATTACAGTGAAGATTATGCTGAATAAGCGTGAATGTTGTTGATAAACTTATGGTGTAATAGTAGAAGTTAACTAAAAATGCTTGTATGGTACCTCTAAATGAGTATAAGGATTTTAGCGAGCATTTTTCGTAATTTCTCTAATTAAGAATTGTGCTCTAAGTGGAGTAAAAACACTGAACTGCTTCATTTTCAAAGTAATATTACACAAATACATTATTATAAGTTGTTTCAAGGCATAAAAATGTTAAAATTAAAATGTTGATTTTGGGGCCAATTTTGGCCCGAGAACTCAGGGTTGGCGTGCTGTTTCTATGGGGAATAAAGGGTTGTAGGACATAATACTGTGGGAACTAAAGGGTAAGAGGGTTAAACTTCTATGCCACAGGTTTTATTTATTTACACGTGTTTAAAGTAACTCCTGATGTTTGTTTCTACCATTATTTCCTTCAAGTCATATACCTAACTTTATATGACTCTGACATTTGCTGAAGACACAATGAATGGAAAGAGCAATTTCATTAAAAAATATAACAAAAAACTCAGAGTTTAAATCAAAGTAATTTTCCATTACTGGTGTATTTTCAAAAAGGTTGTGCTTTGGCATTTAACATAAGCCAAGCACTGTGACATCCACATTAACTGGGGGCGGGGCTTGTTTTATTCACCCACCTCTGCACTCACATTTACAGCACTAGTGAAAGGACATTGATAATCATCACTTATAAATGGATTATTTTAGAGGGTCAGACAGTAGTGGGAGGTTTACCAGTATATGAGGGAAACCAGTGAATGTAGTGGAGATTATTAAATCAGCAGTAAAAGTACAACAAGGGCAACTGATGTATCGATACTAATACACAACCTGTAGGAAAACTGCCTTCCAACCACTTTTGAGGCTGATTTGTTGTTGTTGTTGTTGTTGTTGTTGTTGTTGTTGTTGTTGTTTTCTTTCTCCTATAATTCTATAGTTTTTCTCTGTTTTCCTGAATGTGGTTTGTTTCTCACTATAAGTAAACACTAGGATCTTGCACTTTTCTTTTGACCATCAGATTATTATAAACATATGTTACCAATGGAGATCATCAAATAAAGTTTAATTACTGAAAAAAAAAAAAAGCTTAATGTGTGTAAATCTATTCCACACAGAGGTTTAAACAGAGCATTAAAAAAATCCATGGTGCTGGTCATAATGGCAAAATACTTGGTGTAGGACAACACACACACACACACACACACACACACACAGAGAGACACATTGATAGGCAAAAACTGAGTAAAAAAAAATAATAAAAGTGAAAGTGCATAAATGAAATAATATCTGAAATAATAACTGTAAGTACAGTATATAATGTAACGTGGTCAAGTTGTTTATCTGTTTTTCAGCCCAGAGTGCCTAACATTTATGAGTTTTACATCCTGGTAAAAGAAGAAGCTGTTAGAGAGTCTGCTAATTGTGGCTCAAATGCTGCAGTACCTCTTACCAGATGCTAGTAGGCAGAAGAGACTGTGCTTAGGATGGATAGAAACTTTGGTTCCTCTGCATGCTCTTGTTTTACAAAGAGTCCTGATAAGGGGGTTAGTGGTGTGTCAGTGATACTATAGTTGGGTTTGTTTGTTTATTTGGAAACATTTTTTTTCGAGGTGGCAGATTTGACTTTTTTCCAGCCGTCTGAGACAGGATAGGACTTGCTGGGCTTTCTTGGCCAAGGAGGATGTGTTGCCAGTTCATTTGAGGCCTTCAGTAATGTGCATGCATAAGAGGTTATAGTGTAGGCAATCACTCAGTCCAGTGACCGAGAATTAAGAAATTCAAACCCAAATTGTCCCAAGAGAAATGTGCCAGAACAAAATGAGAATGTCTAGATCTTTGTTGCAGAGGGTCTGGACACATGCCAGATTGCAAGCAACTTGAAGAGACCTGGTTCTTAATTTGGGAGAAATATCTATTAACATGACATTGCAGATATGATTGACTCTGGGGCAAAGGGCAGCTTTATAGCAGAGACCCTGATTCTCTACTCTGAGACCAGGCTGTGGATGGTAGACATCCATCCATCCATTTTCCATACCACTTATCCTATATAGGGTTGCACGGGAGCCTGGAGCCTATCCCAGGGAACTCGGGGCACAAGGTGGGGACACCCTGGATGGGGTGCTAATCGATTGAAGGGTACAATTATTCAAACATCCATTCACACACCCATTTGTACACTATGGACAATTTGGAAATGCCAGTCAGCCTACAATACATGTCTTTGGAATTGGGGAGGAAATTTGAGTATCTGGAGGAAACCCCCGAAGCACAGGATAAACATGAAAGCTCTGCACCCACAGGATGGAGGTAGGATTCAAACACCCAAACCTGGAGATATGAGGCAAAAATGCTAACCACTAAGCCACCAT
Source organism: Ictalurus furcatus (assembly GCF_023375685.1). Lineage (NCBI taxonomy): Eukaryota > Metazoa > Chordata > Actinopteri > Siluriformes > Ictaluridae > Ictalurus > Ictalurus furcatus. Next base: position 28,165,451 of record NC_071262.1, on the reverse strand, counting down.
GCCCCCTTCTGGACGGTAGACATCTGGGCTTAGAATGAGTTCTGTTTCAAACCCAGTTACTAACATTACAGTGTGAACCTATCCATTCAAAGACCATAACAATTTTTGTCATTGACTCAATCAGACATTCTGCCATCCAAAAAATGCATTCCCGAAATCTCAAAGATAATCTGGTAAAGAGGGTGGAGACAATGTGTGCACCAGACTGCTACGGATGTTCTACCAGTCTGTTGTGGCCAGCGTCATCTTCTTTGCTGGGGTGTGCTGGGGAGGTGGCATCGGGACTTGTGGCACCAATAAACTGGGCAAGCTGGTGAAGAAGGCCAGCTCAGTGGTGGGGATGGAACTGGACGGTGTGGAGGTGGTGACTGAGAGGAGGATGAGAAGGAAGCTGAATACCATCATGGACAACCCCTCTCATCCTCTCTGTGCTGAGCTGAGGCAGCTCAGGAGCTCCTTCAGCCACAGACTCATCCAGCCCTGAGCCTCAAAGCGCTTTGGAGGCTCATTTGTGCCATCAGCCATCAGCCTCCACAACATTACAGCACCAAACTGACAGATTTAAGCCCAATTATATCTGAGACATTATCTGGTTGTAAATAATTATTACTGATTGTATAGTGTAAATAGTGTGTGAATACTTCTACAATATGGCATCCGTTCTGTTTTTTATATTCCTTCGTGCTGCTATGTTGACCTAAATTTCCCCTACGGGGGATTAATAAAGTTATATCTTATCTTATCTTATCTTATCTTATCTTAACTGTTCACCCAGCTGCTCAGACATGTCTCCAGTTCCCATGTGGGTCCACCTCCATAGAAAGCCTGGAAGAAATGGGAATAGAGATTATGCCAGACAGAGGCCTTTAGCAAACAAAGTGCCACCGAAATCACACCATACTAAATATGGACTGCTGGTAGGGGCCACTCCTTCTAGATCCCACATCTACCTTATGTCCATCAAACAGCTGTCTGTTATGGACGTGTATATCCAGGATGGCCTTAGGCAGGGGTTTATTCGACACTCCACATCACCTGCATCTGATGGCTGGAGTATTGGGGCCACTTCTTTGTGAAGAAAAATGATGGAAGTCTGCAGTCCTGCACTGATAATTGTGGGCATAACTAGGTCACAAGGAATTTCCAACACTCCCTGCATTTGTTGCCAGCCCCACTGTTTGTAGTTACAGAGCATTTGGGAAGGGGATAAGTGGAAGACTGTATCCTATACAGCCATTACAGCCACTGCGTAATGTGAACACTTGGTGATCCTGTATGGTTTGATGAATGCCCCAATGTGTTCCAGTCATTTGTTCTGTGGAAAGCTCTACAAGTGCTTTACATTTATGACATCTTTATGTGTCCAGAGGAAGTGTTGGGGAGCTGGAAGGATGGGTAGGCTCACAGGATGTTCATGTTCATCTCACATCTTAGATTATGAGTCCAATCAAAAGCGCTAAACCGAATAAATACAGCAGTCAGGCCTATAAACAAACAATGCACAAGGAGCACATAAAGGTAATGATGAATGGTATATGCATACAATATATACAGTATTATCATACAATACAGATGTTGTACAATGCATTGATAAAATTAAAGGTAACAGAAATCAACAATATGACCAAAAACAAACCAATATAAAGATGCTTCAACTAACACACCTGTACAACTATGGATAAACTAACAGATTTCTAGCATGGCATAAAATACAAAACAGAAATGAATGAGTAACGAATAATGAAAAGTGACACCTGTGCCCTACAGGTGAAAGACCTAAAATGAAAGATGGGGTTATGGGTTTGTGATTTCATCAATATTTTTCATATAAACCTGCAAAAGAATAATTGAAATAATAATAATAAATTATTATTATTCCACACATGCTCCACAAAGATTCTTCTTAAAGGATGTCATGATCACAGGAACTTTTTTTTAGGGAGCTGTGCTCCATCTAGCACCCCTGGATCTTGAACTCTGCTGTCAGGCTTTCAGTAATAAAAGTGCCTCTGAAAGCACAAAATGTGAATGTATTGCACTGTCCTTTGGTCCAGATGATCATTACTCTGTAGGCAAGAGTTTGTACAGACGAGCTGAGTTAAGAGAGCAATTAAAATAAACAACCATGAGATGTTACTGTACTGTAAGCACACATGAGGGTACAAGTAAACCACATTTTCCAGTCTGTCATGACATCTCTGTACAACACAGGTATGGAAATTTGTGGTGTAGATGTAGGTAGATCAGAACACCTTGTGCTTCCTTATTGTGTCTTTTGGTTTTTGCATGGTATATTCTGGGGCTGCTCAGTACAGACCACCTATAGTATAAGTATACATTCAAACCATGCTTCGAGCGCATTCATACTCGCATTCATTTTATGTTTATAAATGAGATACATATACTGTAGAATTTCTAAGAAATTGTAAGTGTCTGGTTCCTGGTTCCGTACCACTTATTTATTATTGTCATAGAGGGCAGTGGTGGCTTGGTGGTTGAGGCTCTGGGTTGCTGATCAGAAGGTCGGGGGTTCAAGCACCAGCACTGCCAAGCTGCCACTGTTAGGTCCTTGAGCAAGGTCTTTAACCCTCTCTGCTCCAGGGGGTGCTGTATAATTGCTGTAATGTATACCTGATCAATAAAGACTCATTGTCCTGTACTGTGTGTTATTATATGAAATATTCTACAAGTGAGATTTTTCTCATATATTCCATAATGTTTTTTTTAATTATTATTTATTTAAAACATGAAATATAAAGGGTTTTGGAATTTTTAAAAATGTAAAAGAAAGAGAAGAAATGTTTCATACAGTATCTTCACAGCAGACTGATGGATGTGAAGTAACATGGGCCGTCAGGTTTTACAAACACTTGTGGAGTCCATGCCAGCTAGAGGGCGCGCTGTCATTAAAGCAAAAGGGGATGCAAGAAAAGGAAAGAAATTCTGAAACCCATGTTAATAATTCTACGATTTTACTTTTCATTCAAGTTACTTCTGAAAAGATTGTCTGTAATGAAAAGCTTTACATTAACTTGGAAAACCATGAAAAATAAATGCAGTGTCACTAGTTGTCTCAGATTTTAGGCCTCAATGTACTGTATACATGCAGACACAGATATTAGTAAGAAGGTGAATTAAGAAAGAATTTTCAATAAACTACACAATGAACGACATATGAGGGTAGAAATAAACCACATTTTCCATTTTGTCACCTTTGTCACACCTGTACAACACCAAAACATAGTTTAAACAAAGTATAGTATGTATTATACACCAATTAACCATAACTTTAAAACCACTTGATTATCTCATTACGAAGGCACTTGTCAAAGGGTGGGATATATTACACCTTGGCCAACACCAACATTTCTTAGTAGAAACTCGGGTTGGTACCTACCAAAAATGTTCATGGGAAGGAGAACTGGTGAACTGGCAACAGGGTCGTGGGCGCCCAAAGCTCATTGATGCGTGTGAGGAGCGAAGGCTAGCCCGTCTGGTCCAATCCCATAGAAGAGCTACTGTAGCACAAATTGCTGATAAAGTTAATGCTGGCTATGATAGAAAGATGTCAGAACACACAGCGAGTGCATCGTAGTTTGCTGCATATGGAGCTGCGTAGCCACATACTACAGGTCAGAGTGTCCATGCTGACCCCTGTCCATCACGGAATGCACCTACAATGAGCACATGAGCATCAGAACTGGACCATGGAGCAATCGAGCAATGGAAGAAGCTGGCCTGGTCTGATGAATCGCATGTTAGAAGGGCCCCACACATTTATTTTCTAGGTTTTCTTCTGTGTACTGTGTGGGTAATTATGTTTTTCTATACATACCACTATGTATCTTTGTCACATTAAGCCTTATTAGTGATTTCCATACCTGTTTACTTCATGCTGTTATGTTCATATGCTGCTCGTTATAATGTTCTAGGTATAATTTATACTTTCAGATCAACCAGATTTTATTTTAATGCTGCTCTTGTTGTGTGTAGTTAGTGTCTTTAGTGCATTCTGTATGGATATTACTTTTTATCTGGACTTTATTTACATCAGGCCTAAATTATTTCCAGGCTACACACAATAGCATAGCTCAAAGTTTAAAAAAAAAAAAAAAAAAAAAAAAAAAAAGTTAAAAATAAATAAATAAATACATTTAAAAAAAAAAGAAGAAGAACGAATGAAAACAAAAGTACACAGACCACTGTCAAATGCCAAAATTCAAATTCATTACATGTTCATTTGGTACAGATGCCAATTTCTACATAAGCAAAGTTTTGGACACACAGGCTGAATTCAGAGAGCAATTAAAATAAACAACAGTGAGATGTTATAGTGTAGGCACAAGTGAATGTACAAGTTAACCACATTTTCCATTCTGTCTTAACATCTTAGGTCATGACACCTCTGTGCAACACCAAAACACAATTATGGCACAAATGTGGTGTAGATGTAGGCAGATCAGATCATGTTGTTTATCATGTCTTTCTTTTTATTTAATTACAGCCAATCACGTCATATTCTGGGGCGTGGTCAGTACAGACCGCCTATAGAATAAATAAAAATCCAAACCATGCTTCAAGTGCATTCATATTCTGTTGATAAATGAGATACAAACACTGCTGAATTTCTGAGAAATGAAAAATGACTGGATTCTGGATTTTAATTTTGATCTTCAGCACCATGTGTAAGTAATATGAGCAAATTATTCCCATCAATCTCATGTATGAAGTAATTTTTTTTTTAATCTTTGGAAGCTGTTTCTTTAAATCACGTATTTTGTATGCAATTGTCTGTAAAAGTAACTCCAATATTATTCCTTTAAGGTCAATTTTAAATAGCGTTTTGTGTATTTTAATATCTGAAGTACATTCATTACCTAATCAATGTGTTTACTTTTCTAGATACAGTCCAACCTGGTAGACGCTGGGTTACTGCACAATCCCCCACAGAGGCACCAGTTTATCAGCCTGATAAAGAGCTCAGTGTGAATATCGGAGACTCGGCTACTCTGCGGTGTTGTATTTCTGAAAACGTATATGGGATGATATATTTGTTTAAGCAACCTAACAGAAAAAATCCACAGCTTATAGTAAAGTTCTATAAAAATGCTGGAGAAACATTTTACAATGGATTCCAAGAGTCTCGTTTTGAAATAGAGAGATCTTCAAACTGCTTCAACATGACCATTTTAAACATCGTTCAGTCTGATGAAGCCATGTACTACTGTGCACTGACAACACCCAACCTTGTGTTTGCAGATGGAACTTATTTAAAAATTAAAGGTAGGATTTTGGGTTAAATTTGATTAAGCTACAGGTTTAATTTAGTGATGTTTTTCCTTATTACCATTAACATATTCAACCTGAAAGACAAATAATAATGAAGCAGTGAAATACTAACTGTGTTTTCTTCAACAACACTGAGTTACAGAGTTTTAGTGAATTATGATACATGTTTATAGGTGATCATGTTACTATTTCATCAGAAACATCTAAACCAGCTCTGTGTGATAATTCAGTGGTGTGTGAACCAACACTGCATGGAAACAGCACTAACATGAACACACACGAGAAAACAGGTGATATGTCTTATAATTCAAAATTCATTAATTATCCTTAATCTGTACAGCATAATGTACAGCATTTGTACTAATATGAATGTAATGTTTTATAATAACTGAACCAGAAATGATTAGATCTCTACATTCGACAGTGCTCGGTTTGGGAACGGCTTTGGGTTTGTGCGCATTTCTGATTTTCTGCCTCATTTATTTCATACTGAGAGAAGAAAATGTGATAAAAGTAAGTGATTTTCTCATCAGATAATAATTCCACTTACTTTTATCCCTGTTAAAAATCACTAGTAAGTGTATTTCTGTATTAATAGTAAACGCTTCTATAGAAGATTGTTCAGGAATGAGGCAGGTACGTGTCGATTTTATACTATTATACTGTAGGTTGTTTTTTTGTTTTTTTTTTAGATTTGGGTTTTCTTTGTTCTATAGATACCACTATGTACTGTAGATACTCCTTTAGTCACACATGAATCGCACTACTAAATGTCCAACTCATGTATGTGCAAAGTTGTTACATTCACATGCTGTTTGTTATACTGTTCTAGATATAATGTATACAGTCACTTTGCTCAAATTTGCACAACAATCCCAAGCTTTTATTGTGATGCTGTCCTTGTCTGTAGTTAGTGTGTATAGTTCAGTTACCCATCTCGCATGGTTTTTACTTTGAGGTCGAAATGTTTTGCACTATTATTTTATTTTCATTTTATTTTTCAGGAATCTGAAGCAGAAACACTCAATGATACAGCTTTGAAATTCCCCAAGAGGAAAGCCAGAGCTGAAAAAAGGAAAACTGGCTCATCATATGAGTGCGTGTAGTCCGATTTGAAATATAACTTTAAAATGTAACATAAATTATTCATAGCACAAAGAATTCTTATAGAAAGAAAATATCTTGACTATAGACAAATATATTCCATATTTTTACATTTTTTTACATTTACATACTGTATATTTTTTTCTAGTAGCAAAAAAAAAGCCTAGACATAATCTTATATTTGTTTACAATAATCACATAAAAAAGAAATATTAAATAGGTTTGCCTATATTCAAGATTTATGTTGTTTTTCTTGCAAGTGTCTTATTATTAATATTAAAGATGCATTTTTGTATGACTTCAGTGCAGCACCTGTGTTGCACTTTGTACAGATTTCATGGCCTCATTTGTATTGTTCTAACTTTTGTTGAAGACACAAGAAATTTAAAGAGCAATTTCATTAAAGGCGTAACAAATACACCATCCTTAGAATTACTCTGAAAGTAAAACAGGAATGTTTTATTACTAGTAAAGTTTCAAAATGCACTGTAAAACCGGATACGTTCATTTAACTCAAAAAAATTTGAGAAAACTAATTACCTCAAAATTTTAAGTTGATAAATCAATTTATTTAAGCCAAAAACACTTAAATATAACAAAAATTCATCTCATACTTGTTATATTTAAGTGTATTTGGCTTAAAGAAATTGATTTAAAAATTTTGAGGTCATTAGTTTCCTCAAATTTTTTGAGTTAAATGAACTTATCTGGGGCGCCCGGTGGCTTAGTGGTTAGCACGTTGGCGTCACACCTCTAGGGTTGGGTGTTCGATTCCCACCATGGCCCTGTGTGTGCGGCGTTTGCATGTTTTCCCCATGCTGCAGGGGATTCCTCTGGGTACTCCGGTTTCCTCCAACCAGTCCAAAGACATGCATGGTGGGCTGATTGGCATGTCTAAAGTGTCCGTAGTGTATGAATGGGTGTGTATGTGATTGTGCCCTGTGATAGATTGGCTCCTGGCTCCTTGTGCCCGATGCTCCCTGAGATAGGATCCAGGTTCCCTGTGACCCTGAAAAGGAGTAAGTGGTATGGATGGATGGATGAACTTATTCAGTTTTACAGTGAGGTTGTGGGTTGGCCTTAAATGCAAGTTAAGGATAGGGGCGGGGCTTGATTTATTCATGTATCTCTGTGTTATAGTGAAAGCACACAGAAATCATACCATGTAATAATGTATTTTTGTAACTATAAAATGAATTATTATTGTAATATTTATAATGGATTATTTTAGAGGGTCATGTATTGGTCTTAATATACAACCTGTTGCAAAACTGGCTTCCAAAATCTTTAAGGGCTTTTTTTTTTTCTTTTTTTGATTTACTTTGAATGTGGTGACCCGAACACAGTATTATAAATAGTATTCAATCTCGACTTTTGAATTCACTCAACTTTCATCCATTATTCATTCAGTGATTTGTTTGGTTTTTGTTTTTGTTTGTTTTTTTTTTGCCTTATAGATATGATACTATATCATGCAGATTTGTGATCATCAGATTATTATAAACATATAATACCACTGTAAACTCTCAATCGATTTTATGTATACAACAAATCGTGTGTAAAGCTATTTTAATGCAATGATTTAGAAAGGGCCGTTTTTATGTGGTGCCCGTTATAATAATTCAATAACTTCATTAAATTACACCTCATTACAGTGCACCATCACTTCAAATTTATACATCAAGCAAAAATTAATGTAGGGAAGAAACAACACAGGCAGTGTTATGCAGCTAATGGCCAAAAATACTGCTGCTGTTAAGTTTTGTAGAGGTCACAGCACGAAAAAGAAAAGAAAATGTTGGAACCAAATCGAAAGATAGATTCAGATTCAGGTTCTTTATTGTTGTCTTTCTAATGAAGCAGTAGATAAAAAGCAAAATATTCTACGCACTCTCTCACACACACACACACACACACACACACACACACACACACACACACACACACACACACGCACACATTTTCATGTTTTAAATATCCCTTTGACTAAGTCAGCCTCCTGAGACAACATAGGCATCGATGAGATTTCATAAACAGGAAGGATGTGTTGGTGGTTCATCTGCAGCCTTTAGAAATGTGCACGAACAGGAGGATGTAATGAGGACACTTGGAGCACATTGCGTTTCTAGTCTCCTGAAGTCTACTGCACTGTAAAACTGGATAAGTTCACTTAACTCAAAAAATCTGAGGAAACTAATTACCTCAAAATTTTAATGTTGATAAATCAATATATTTAAGCTAAAAAACTTAAATATAACAAGTTTGAGTTACATTTTTGTTATATTTAAGTGCATTTGTGTTAAAGAATTTGATTTATCAACTTAAAAATTTTTGAGGTAATTAGTTTCCTCACATTTTTTGAGTTAAGTGAACTTATCCGGTTTGACAGTGTGACAATTACTGTACATCCTTTTGTATTTTTTTTGTTTTTTACTATACACTGAATTTACATTTGGGTTTGAGATCAAAATATGACTATGAGACAGCAGCCTTCAAGACGGTTTCCAGGAGTGACTGTCACAGCAAACTCAGTTCAAACTCAGACCTTTTAATTATCTTAATGCTGTTGCCTAAACAATTATTTTCTATCATATTCTACATTTTTTAATGCAAGTGTCATATATCAAGGAGGAAGCTCTGGACTTCAGTTCCCATCAGCCACTGCACTGTACTACAATATGTCACATGACCACCTGCACCTGAATCACGTTTCTGTTAACGAGCACTCCTATATATAGCCACTGTTTACACTGCTCCCTTGTCTCACGTAATTCTCTCCTATGCTATTGTCCACGCTTCCATGTTTAGTTTTTGCCACAGTATTTTGCCAAGTTGTCTTAGTGTATTTGTTTTGTTGTTTGTTCGTTTATTAAACTGTTTGAAAATCTGCGATTGCTTCCGCATCCACCTTGAAACGTAACAGTAAGGTCCTTTGCTTCTTCTGGTAAATGCTTTTGGGTCATAGTTTTACAGTAAAGTTAATGTTAATGTATTCACTTATGATTTACTTTATTATTACAATATAATCACAGGAATGTTACAGTAGTTATGCAGTATTTATACTTGATATTGACAGTATTTCTCCAGGTTGAAAACATAAAACACAGTAAAATGACCACACTTGATTAAACACAGTATTTTATTGTAGAAATTACAGAACTTATGTAGAGTGCCCCTTATGTGTCTCTTCAGTTGGCATGGGACTGTAACGATACTAACAGTTTAAAATGATTTCGGACGATATGAGCTTTCATCTGATCTTTACTTTTACTTCAAACCACAGATTCTTACATTTACAAAAACAACAAAAGACAATAATACATGTAAGGCTTGCTGTAGATTTACTATTGATCAATGCATTCATGAAACAGTAAGAGACGTGCAGTAATATCATGTGTAATATAAAGCATTACTGAAATATATTCTAAGTAAAAGAGGAGTAAACCACTTCAGTGTACATTCTATCATTGGGTTTGATTTTCCTCTCTTTGAAATGTAAAGCAGAAAAATTGACCTCGAGAGCAGAACGGCCCTGTGGGAAATAACATAAAGCGTTCACTGTAAATGACAGTTATCAGAATTAAATCACTATTAGTGTAATATTTTTCATTGTGATCCCTGATAGCACTGAGTCTAATAATAATGTTTTAATTACATTTTAAAGTCATTTACCTGATTGAGTGTTTTCTCTACTACAGAACCGTGATGAGATCTCACTGTAGAGGAAAAATATATGATTCCATGAGGATTTAATACATATTATATAAGTGTACATACAGTATATGATATACTATTCAGATACACAACCTTAATAAAGACTCACCATGACAACGTTCACAGTTTCTCCCTTTAGAGCTTACGACATGAGCAAAGATCACAACCACACACACTCCTAATGCTACAGCGAGGCAGATCACTACAGGATCCACAGATTCTTCTGTAGCACAAAAATAATAATAAGACAATGAAAATATATTTTATTTTAAAATACATTAATAAACTTATTTCTATATGTAAAATAACTATACACATTGTGATCATAGCAATGTTTAAATATTTACAAGCATTACACTTTAGTTAGACAATAAGTAAACTACATTTTCTTTATTAATAAAATATTATATTCTTACTGAGTGAAGGTTTTCTTAATTGTACTCTTGTCCCGTTCCCAAAAATGATCTTCCCACACACGGCCACAGCGCAGTAGAAAGTTCCAGTATCACTGAGGCTGAGGATGTTCTTGGAGAAGTTGTACACACAGGTGTGTGTAGAAGAGCCGCTCTCACACTGATGGCTGCTGTTGTGATGAGTGTAAATGATTTGAGGATGGGATTGTGGTGGAGCAGCTCTGAACCAGAGCACTTGGAGTTCTGCTGATCTGCTCTCAGAGAGAACCGAGCACTGCAGAGTCACTGACGCTCCTGCAGGAACCGAGTCCGACACGTCGCTCTGGAACACTGACACTTTTACATCTCCATCACCTGTTCAGTGTAATATAGAGAGTGTAAGACCATGGCTCTCTTTATAAATTTGTACTAGTTAGCGGTTGGGACAAAACCAAACAATAATTTCATCAGTTCAAGGCTCTTCATATGTTGAATCAGTAAGTTAACTAAAACAAACAAATAACTATTTTAAAATGACATTTTATGTTAATTATATTTTACATATTTTTCATTGTACACATTATTTTTTATTACACATTGTTTATATTATAGTTTAATTGAATTAATTCTAACCAATCAGGACTTGAGAGGCAAGTGTCTGTTATATAAGTGTAATGTGTGTAAGTTAGTGTAAGGTCTCCCCAACACTAAGCATGACACTTTTAGTGAGCACAGGTTCCCGTATAGAACAGTTACTTTACATTTCACATGTAATAAAATGTTAGTTTGTTTTTGGGGTTTTTTTTTTCATGATGCAAGGGATATGCGATCATATTTGAAAAGCAAATAGTGCATCTCACCATGTTCTGCCCTGAAATTGCACGTGAATTCAAACACGTGACATCATGTGAACAATATGTGGAAAGCTATATCACCTACATGTACTTAATGAACATGTGAATATTAATGGGAAATGTGAGAAAATCACAAGTGAAAAGTAAAACCTCATGCACTACATGTAAAAACGCGACCTTGAATTAAACTTACATAAAATGTTTAGCTGTCTAGTCTATGTCGAGGTTGTGATGCTTGTTGGACAGATGTCTGAGCAGGTAAAATATATTTACTCTTTACATTTCAAAATATTTCTATTTAAAGACCTAAGAAAGCAGAATAAAAAAGTTTCTATATAATCTTTTTTTTTTTCAACACCAAATTTAGTATCAGGCCACTTTGTACCACAGTCTGCCCAGCCAACACTTTAAAGCTAATTCTAACCAATATTAATACATTTCCAGTACTATTTAATTTTTCTAAAAAGAAATAAATACTATAATTCTTTATAAGTGTACATTTTCTCCACTAACATTCTCCAATATCCATAATTTCAAAAAAACATTTTGTTAATGAAATATGGTATATATTCAATTTACAAATGAATACTTTGGTCATTTAGAAATTCCAAAAGGAGCATAAATGTATTAAATATATGCACAGCTTTAGACAGATTTGATTTAGTTTATTACCTGTTACATCCAAGAAAGTTCCATTAGATAATGTAAAATTCTCCCAGCTAAATCTTCCACAGTAGTAAAGTCCTCCATCATCCTTTATTATATGTGGAATTATCAGAGAGATGCCGTTATCAGTCGCCTCCATTGTAAATCCTGAAGTTCTGAACTCAGGGGAAATTTTGATACCTTTAAATGATAATTTTTCTCCCACTTTTTGAGGCATTTCTCCAAATATTTGTTTGTACCAGACCACACTTTCAGCCTTAGGAATATCTCCAAATGGGCATTTAAGAGTAACACGTTCTCCAGACTTCACTGAGAGAAATGATGGTCTGGACAAATCCACAGATAGAGCTGGAGCTAGAAAATAATTTACATTAGATAGAATTGACCAAGAGAAATAAACAATGGATGAAAATATATTAAATCAAAGAGCTAATAAGTGTATCTATAGCCAGTTTACATTCAGTGTCTTTAAAACTTACATATTGTGTTGAGAAATAAAATAATTGTCCATACTGGAGCCATCTTCAGAGGTGAAATAATATTCAGATCGAGCTCTTCGAGAACAAAATAAATAAATAAGCGAGGAAAGCACCAAGTATTTTGTACTGGAGACTTTCACCTGATTGGCTGAGTTACAAGTCACAAGTTCTATATCCTTTCCATCTACATGTCTCTATTTTTGTTACACACTTTGACCACCAGAAGTCTGTAGGGGAAAAAGAAGTAGAACAAAGTACAAAACCAAGTAGAAGTTAAAGTAGAAGTATTGCACACAGAAAAGTTGCTTATTCTTTGAACTTAAATAAAATGTTTGTTATATATATATATATATATATATATATATATATATATATATATATATATATATATATATATATATATATATATATATATATATAATTATTATTATTATTCAAGTAAAATCAAATACACATTCAGGTAAACATTTTAAACAAAATGAGGTGGGGATTAAAAAAATTAAAAAATAAATATGTTCAAAGAAAGCTTCTAATAAAAAGAAAGTAAAGTAAAACATCAGTTTTGAATTTTTATCATTTCACTTCAATAATTGCACAGTACATGTATTTTAGATCTGAAAAAAAGGTTTATTCATCCATTTGTTTTCAGTAAATGCTTTATGCAGAGGTAAAACTGTAAATTTTACTTTTCAGGACAGAGGATAAACTGCATTTTCCATGTTGCCTATTTCTGACCATAAATAAGTACTATAAGAGAGCTGAATAGCTGATGACTCTTGTCGTGGTTTCTTTTATATGCATGTTGTGCTTGTTTCTGGTCACCCAGAAGCGGAATGTAGGTTACTTAAGACTTCCTTCTTCTCACGATTAAACCACAGACTCGTCCCACTTACAGATGCAAAGTAGATACCAGTAAATGCAGGTTTTACTCTAGACATATTATTGGTAAATGAAAAAAAAAAAAAAAGCTTTTCTGAGCTCCTCCTTGGCAGCAGTGTGGCATTTCTGTATCTTAAAAACAGTATTAACACTACATTATTTCACGGTGACTTGATTATTACAGAAACCACATCTCTTCAGACAGGTGAGAGCGCTCTCTAACACATGACTTTAAAATATCCCATAGGTGTTCAGGTTGAGATGTTGTGAGTGTGAAGTTTACATACATTACATACAGTATATATAATAACAAAGTCAGGACGTTGACTAGGCTGCTACAAAAACTTCATTTTGTTTCTTTTGAGGCATTCAGAGGTGTATTTCCTCTTGTGCTGAACATTAGTTATGTTCCCTTTCAAAGGGAACTCCACGTTGCATGTAGCATAACACTATGGGAGCGCCCTTGAGCGCGACCGGTATCTCAAGTTTATGTAAAATCATGCATCTATTTATAGGCCCGCTATGATCAGGTGACGTGGCAATTAAGCGCGTCGCGTGATATATATGGCACCTGTGAACCCTGCCGTCAGCCTTATTATCTTAAGCGAGACAGCATGTCAGTTGTTTGTGTAAACAAACAAAATACGCTTAATTTCCTCCCTATCTTTTCTCAAAATCTCTGGACTTTTCTATCCCTTTAAAAAAAAAGAGAAGAAAAAAAAGGAATGAGCGAGAGAGAAAAATATGAGTGAGAGAATTCAGGAAGTGTGTTACAGTTTGCTCCCGTTTCATCACAGGGAATAGTGCACACTTTCTGTGTGAGGTGTCTAGGAGTGCAGCATGCGATGGCAGCCTTGAGAGGCTGCGCATTTTAACTCCTATATCAGGCAGCTCAGCTCGTGACTCACTTTCTTCTCGGAAGCCGAAGCAAGTCGGGTCTCAGAGCCTCGCGGATCTGGGCCGGCCGCTGCCAAGGCTGCCAGCTGTCTCAGGTCTGGGGGATCTCTTATGGATGCGGAAGAGAAGCCGGAGATGAGCTCTGCTCTATCTCTTGCTCTGTCTTCCGGGGTCGGCTCTCCACTGCATTATGGAGCCTCTGTGGGGCAACATCCTCTAACTTTGAGGTTCATGCGTGGTCAGGTGGCTGAAGCCCATCTGCAGGCCACGCATAGCTTCCTGGGACCTTTCTATGGTCTCGGAAGGTCTGTCAGGGGCCCCATTTGAGCCTTTAGAGTCAGCCTCTGAGAAGCTTCTGACTCTAAAGGTAGCTCTTCTGTTGGCCCTGACATCTCTCAAGTGAGTAAGTAGATCTACAAGCTTTCTCTGTTTCCCCTTCCTGCCTTGACTTTGCCCTCGGATTAGCCAAGGCCTTCCTGTATACTCGGCCAAATTATATTCCTAAAGTGCCTACATTGGCTGCCCAGCCTGTGGTGTTGCAGGCTTTCTCCCCTCCTCTGTTCCTCACACCGGAACAAGAGAGGATGCACCTGCTGTGTCCAGTAAGGGCTCTCTGTACTTACGTCCACTGCTCCGGCCAGGGGTGTAAGTCAGAGCAGCTGCTGGTCTGCTTTGGTGGTGACAGTAGAGGTGATGCTGTGTCAAAGCAGCACATCTCTAAATGGGTAGTGGAAGCAATCTGTGTGCAGTCTCACTATGCCTCTGGGCATAAGGGCTCATTCCACTAGGGGGGTCGCCTCCTCGAAGGCTTTGTCCAATGTGGTATCCTTACAGGATGTGTGTGCTGCTGCATGGTGGTCTACGCCACACACATTCATTCGTTATTACAGCCTGGATATTCATTCCGCCCCGGGCTCAAGTGCCTTGCAGTGACCCTCAGGCTTGGGTCTTTTTGAACAGGCCGTACCCTCAGTATGACGGAGTGGGTATTCTCGTTCCCATAGTGTTATGCTAAACGCAATGTGGAGTTCCCTTTGAAAGGGAACATCTGGGTTACGCATGTAAACCTGTTCCCTGAGAAGGAAACAAGACATTGGGCAGCTTTGTCATACCAGGGCAGGCCTGTGAATTGCGTCTTCGCTTCAGAAAATAGAGGCTCACTGTGGGGTTCACAGGTGCCATACATATATCACGCGACGCACTTAATTGCCACGTCACCTGATCATGACAGGCCTATAAACACAGTGAGGGAAAAAAGTATTTGATCCCTGCTGATTTTATACGTTTGCCCACTGACAAAGAAATGATCAGTCTATAATTTTAATGGTAGATTTATTTGAACAGTGAGAGACAGAATAACAACAAAAAAAAATCCAGAAAAACGCATGTCAAAAATGTTATAAATTGATTTGCATTTTAATGAGGGAAATAAGTATTTGACCCCTCTGCAAAACATGACTTAGTACTTGGTGGCAAAATCCTTGTTGGCAATCACAGAGGTCAGACGTTTCTTGTAGTTGGCCACCAGGTTTGCACACATCTCAGGAGGGATTTTGTCCCACTCCTCTTTGCAGCTCTTCTCCAAGTCATTAAGGTTTCGAGGCTGACGTTTGGCAACTCGAACCTTCAGCTCCCTCCACAGATTTTGTATGGGATTAAGGTCTGGAGACTGGCTAGGCCACTCCAGGACCTTAATGTGCTTCTTCTTGAGCCACTCCTTTGTTGCCTTGGCCGTGTGTTTTGGGTCATTGTCATGCTGGAATACCCATCCACGACCCATTTTCAATGCCCTGGCTGAGGGAAGGAGGTTCTCACCCAAGATTTGACGGTACATGGCCCCGTCCATCGTCCCTTTGATGCGGTGAAGTTGTCCTGTCCCCTTAGTAGAAAAACACACCCAAAGCATAATGTTTCCACCTCCATGTTTGACGGTGGGGATGGTGTTCTTGGGGTCATAGGCAGCATTCCTCCTCCTCCAAACACGGCGAGTTGAGTTGATATCAAAGAGCTCCATTTTGGTCTCATCTGACCACAACACTTTCACCCAGTTGTCCTCTGAATCATTCAGATGTTCATTGGCAAACTTCAGACGGGCATGTATATGTGCCTTCTTGAGCAGGGGGACCTTGCGGGCGCTGCAGGATTTCAGTGCTTCACGGCGTAGTGTGTTACCAATTGTTTTCTTGGTGACTATGGTCCCAGCTGCCTTGAGATCATTGACAAGATCCTCCCGTGTAGTTCTGGGCTGATTCCCCACTGTTCTCATGATCATTGCAACTCCACGAGGTGAGATCTTGCATGGAGCCCCAGGCCGAGGGAGATTGACAGTTCTTTTGTGTTTCTTCCATTTGCGAATAATCGCACCAACTGTTGTCACCTTCTCACCAAGCTGCTTGGCAATGGTCTTGTAGCCCATTCCAGACTTGTGTAGGTCTACAATCTTGTCCCTGACATCCTTGGAGAGCTCTTTGGTCTTGGCCATGGTGGAGAGTTTGGAATCTGATTGATTGATTGCTTCTGTGGACAGGTGTCTTTTATACAGGTAACAAGCTGAGATTAGGAGCACCCCCTTTAAGAGTGTGGTCCTAATCTCAGCTCGTTACCTGTATAAAAGACACCTGGGAGCCAGAAATCTTTCTGATTGAGAGGGGGTCAAATACATATTTCCCTCATTAAAATGCAAATCAATTTATAACATTTTTGACATGCGTTTTTCTGGATTTTCTTGTTGTTATTCTGTCTCTCACTGTTCAAATAAACCTACCATTAAAATTATAGACTGATCATTTCTTTGTCAGTGGGCAAACGTACAAAATCAGCAGGGAACAAATACTTTTTTCCCTCACTGTAGAGGCATGATATTACACAAGCTTCAGATACCGGTCGCGTGCGCAAGGGCGCTCCTATACTGTAATGTTTAACGCAACATCTCGTTCCCTTCTCAGGGAACAGGGTTAAATGCGTAACCCAGATGTTTCATCCATGTATGTTTATGCAAATGTTGTGAAATTGCATAAAAAAGAAACTCTGGATGGAAACACCAGATGTCAATACAATCTTGAAAATGGGCATAAAAAAATTGGTTAATTGAGGTAGATAATGTTTTAAAAAGATCAAGAAAATCTGGTTCTGTCAATTAAGGCAATTCACCTAAGCCCTGAATCAGCAAAGCATCCCCACACCATCGCATTACCACCACAATGTTTGACAGCTGTTATGATGTTCTTAATGTTTTTGAAGTAATTAAACAAATTCGACTCATCATGCCACCAGACATAATCCCAAAATGCTTGAGGGTCATACAGTGTTTTTTTAGCAAATATTAGGCAACCATTTAAGTTCCTCTGGTTTGCAGTGGTTATTGCCTTGCAACTCTCAAATGGATACAATTTTTGCTCAGTGTCTTTCTACGAAGGGTGAACATATCCGAGACGAGTGAGACCTGTGGTTTCTTATATGTTTATCTGGATTATTTTGTGACTTCTCAGAAAAGTCGAGGCACTCATTGAGGAATGTTGGTAGGCCGGCCACTTCTGGGATGATTCACCATTGTTCCAAGTTTTCTCAATTTGGAGTAAGAAATGATCCTAATAAATATATACGGCTGTATTTCAATACCCAACTTTTCTGGAGTTTCTAGTGATGGTAGCATAGTGTGCTGTTTTCCGAGACATTTAGTCTACCTCGCATTGATGAAAAGGTTTTGTTTTGGAGATCTGAAACAATTAAGTCTGTGAAGAAATCAAGAAAGGGCTAAAACTACTACTTTCAGTTTACATTCAGTCCAAACAATCATTAACAAAAACACGTCTACAGTACAAATGAAACCTGATAACAGAACTAATTACATTGAATCAGATTAGAGATCAAATCTTAGTTACAGAAAGACCTCGCACATCAGAATATATAATATCTTGAGGTTGTTGTTTCTTCATTCGTCCTCTTTTGGCTCTCCTCTCATTGAAATGTAAGGCAGCGTAATTCAGCTCCACAGTGTCACAGTCCTGTAGGAATGGATATTAGATTATTAGAATTAGACTTTAGAATTATTATACTTTGATGCAAAAATTGTAAACTACTTGCTTGTCTGTTTATAACATCATGTGTTCACATATCCTGAAAATTTACCTGATTGGGGGTCTTGTCGGTCACAGAACCTTGTTTTAGTCTCACTGT
This sequence comes from Ictalurus furcatus, assembly GCF_023375685.1. Taxonomy (NCBI): domain Eukaryota; kingdom Metazoa; phylum Chordata; class Actinopteri; order Siluriformes; family Ictaluridae; genus Ictalurus; species Ictalurus furcatus. Next base: position 28,147,001 of record NC_071262.1, on the reverse strand, counting down.
AGAGAAGAAAAAGCAACAACTCTTTAAAGCTGCTATATAACATGAGCTACTTTGTTTCTGTGGATGTTCCACAGCATTAAATGTAGCTATAATAAATGGAAAAAGCATGACATGTTGCTTTTAATGAAATAAAAATGTAATTGTTGGCAAATTGCTAATAAAACCCATCAGGGTGTGATATTAGTGGGAAAATATGGGGTGTTAACAGTAACTCTGCTTTGTACCAGATCAGTGTATTTAATAAAGTGTAACTTTGTGTATATATTGCATTTTTTTATATATATATATATATATAACAGTATAATAACTAATAAACTGGTGATTCATTGTACATAATGAAAATAATGTAATTTTAAAATAACTTTATAATAATCTAATAATGTTAATAATAGCCATGCAGACTTACCTCTGTTTCGTCCTTTACAGGTTATGAGAAAGATCAAAGCAAAGATCACAACCACACACACTCCCAAAGCTACAGCGAGGTAGATCACTACAGGGTCCACAGATCTCTCTGTCACACAGTAAATATCACAATATCAATCTCTGTCACACAGACAATATCAAACAATATCAACAAACAATATCAATCTCTGTCACACAGTAAATATCACAGTGTTAAATATAGGCTCAGTGTTTACATCTATGATAAATCAACTTATTTCTTTAGATCATTGAAAATGAGCAAGAAAAATGATTTGAGATGTGGGGTTTGATAACAATAGAAATATTTATAATTAGACAACTTGGATCGTCAAATACAAGTAAATAGACGTAGAATAGATAGACAATAGTGGCATCTGTGCTCTGGCATATCACTAAAACATTATACTTCTTACCCAACTGCATTCGTGTCCCGTTCCCAAAAATGATCTTCCCACAGACGGCCACAGCGCAGTAGAAAGTTCCAGTATCATTGAGGCTGAGGATGTTCTTGGAGAAGCTGTACACACAGGTGTGTGTAGAAGAGCCGCTCTCACACTGATGGCTGCTGTTGTGGTGAGTGTAAATGATTTGAGGACGGGATTGTGGTGGAGCAGCTCTGAACCAGAGCACTTGGAGTTCTGCTGATCTGCTCTCAGAAAGAACCGAGCACTGCAGAGTCACTGACGCTCCCGCAGGAACCGAGTCCGACACGCCGCTCTGGAACACTGACACTTTTACATTTCCATCACCTGTTCAGTGAAAAGCAGACCTTTATAATAAATATGGCCCATAAAGCAGATGCAGTCAATTACAGCATATGAAGAGACAGTGATTCCGCTGGAAGTATAAATTCCAACACGGTAGTCTAGAGAGCTGGTACATAATGTTTATATTACATTTAAAAAAAAAAATTAAAACAATCAAATACAGAACTATTTTTCATACACCCAAATATAAATAGGATTGTTGTGACAAGACATCATCATGGGCCAGAGCTCATTTAAAATGAACTGAGTCAAAGTGGAAAACTGTTCTGTGGTCAGACGAATCGAACTTTGAAATTCTTTTTGGAAACCCTGGATGAACTAAACTAAAGAGGACTAAAGAGGAGAGGGACCATCTGTCTTTTTATCAGCGCTCAGTTTAAAAGCCTGCATCTCTGATTGTATGGGGTGCATTAGTGCCCCATACTGAAAGGTGTATACAAGGTATATTTCAATGCTGAAAGATATATACAGGTTTTAGAGTAACATGCTTCCATCCAGATTCCATCCCATCTTTACTTCTGAGAGACATTGCCTCTCTAAGATCCTCTTTTAAAAACCCAATCATGTTACTGACCTGTTGCCAATTAACCTAATTAGTTGCAAAATTTTCCTCCAGCTGTTTCATTTAAATAAAACTTACTTTTCCAGCATTTTGTTGCCCTGTCCCAACTTCTTTTTTTTTTAGATGTGTTGTGGCAATCAATGTAAAAATGACCTTATTTTTTCCTTAAAATGGTACATTTCCTAAGTTTAAACATTTTATATGTTTTGTATGTTCTATTGTGAATAACATACGGGTTTATGAGATTTGCAAATCATTGCATTCTGTTTTTATTTACATTTTACCTAGTGTCCCAACTTTTTTGGAATTGGAGTTGTAAATGTACTGACGCTCAAGATCAAATCCAGCATTAGAAATTTAAGGTGTTTTGCTGTAAAATACTTGTATATAATCATTTATTTGCATATGCTGGTTCCCAGATAGTACCTGAGCATTAAATTCAAACAGTCAAAATAACCGCTGTGACCATTATGGACCTTTAGTGTGGAAATAATGATGTCTTGATTAAAAGTTATTAACATAAAATAACAAGATAGCAACTCAAAATAATGCGTTCTTTAACTGAATAATAGATTATTACATCACAGTAAGTAAAAAATAATGAGATTGCCAACTTTAGGTTCAGGGCTTCCCTTTGTTAATCATAAATGTCATATTTAAGAAAATATTAACTAATTACATATGTATTAACCTAACTGTGTACATTTTAAAATTCTTACCTTTCACTGATAAAAATGTTCCATTTCCAAACCTTATTAAAAAGTCTCTCAGTCCACAGTAATACATGGCTTCATCTGATGGTTCCACATTAGCAATATTTAAATGGTAATTGGTTTGTTCTTTCTTAATACTGAATCTTGGTGACTTGAACTCATCTTCGTAATTTGGCTCTTGTTGAACTGCGACCATTACACGTGGCTCATGTCCTGCTTTTTGCTTGTACCAAAAGATGACTGCAGAGCTATCTTCTCCCAGTCTAAAGCAGTGCAGAGTCACATTATCACCAACATCAGCAGTGATCAGTGGGTTCGGCTGACTGACATCGTTTGTCTGTGCAGAATCTGCTGTTAGGAGTTAAATAACAAACTTTATTGTATCTGTAATACACAGAGACTCTCATTAGAGCATTAAGTGCCTTTGAATAGAAACAATCCAAACCATGGACACTTACCAATTTTATTAAAAAGCATCACTGTAATCCAAATCATCAGCATCTTCAGTCTGAGGTCTGCGTGTAGTAGCATGTCTCCTCTTGCGACTGTATAGATGGTCAAACTGAGCACATCTCACTTTGTTCAAAAGGTTCATGACATGAGGTTCTGAGATCATGTGATTTCCCACATACAATCTAGACTAACAAGTAAGCAGCAGTAGATAACTGACTGTGGTCCCTCCTCTCACTTTTTTTAACCTTTCCTCAGAGAGGAATTTCAATTATTCAAAAAATAACATTGAAAACAAAAAAGAAAGAAGGAAATGAGATGGATAACCCCTTTTCACTGAGTTATTTGTTTTTCTTTTTCTTGTCAAGTTATTGGGCAAATTTATATCCGACCTGTGTTATCCAACATTTAATTTTCTGCAACCCTGTGACAAATGTTCACGCAAATCTGCTATACATTTCTATCTATCTATCTATCTATCTATCTATCTATCTATCTATCTATCTATCTATGTATCTATCTATATATATATATAGGATCATTGTGCCTAATAAACCAGCAGTTATGTGAATAATATTATAAAGCTATTCAAACTACAAATATATTTAGCATACTTTGTTTCTTATTTTTTGCCTTCACAATAATATATTTTGAATAATCATGTATTAATAATTTTAAGAAATGAGTCCAGTGATGAACATTATTTAATGGTGAAGCATTTGATACTTTTGGAGATGAATAATAAGGTTGTAACCTTTTCATATTAAATCTCAAGAATATTTAATATTAATAATTGTTTTGTTTTGTTTTTTTAGTAAAAATATGAGTAATCATATATGTTTCAGCAACAAGAACATTCTTTTTCCACATTATTATTCAGTTTATTAGTTTACAAAATAAAAAGGAGAGACAGTCATATGGTCTTTAACATGACTATTTTAATTCTAATAGGCATGTATTATTACTACTAATAATGTAAATACATAATATACAATAGATGTTCTCATTTAAAAATTATAAATCTAAATCACATTTTCTTTTTAGATGAGAAAGTTTTCATTATTTTATTCTAAAAGTTGTGACAGTGATATTACACATAACACATTCCTTCACAATTCTGCTCCATTCTCCATGGCATTGTGTGTCAGTGAGCACTGATCAGTTCCTGCACTTACTACATCCCTCATGTTAACTTGGGGGTGTGTGTGGTGGTGTGTGTAGATATGTGTCAGTGTGTGTAGGTGTGTGTGTGGGTGTATTTGTCAATTTTACAGCTCTCTGTTTTTCCATTAGATGTGTTACACTTGTATCTGGTTCAGTGGTGGTCTTTCAGTGTTGCCAGATCTCTGCAACCTGCCTCCTGAAAGCTGTTTGGATAAAATTATCTGCCAAATTAATAAATGTACTTGAACATTTTCTGTAAATTTCACCTGAAATGTGATTAGATATTCATCTAAGTCCGAAAACTAGATAAAGAAAACCCAATTAAACAAATGATGCAAAAATATTATAGCTTTTACATTTATTGAGCAAAATTATCCAACATAACCAGTCCTGAGGACCTCAGAAAAATAGTTATCAATGCTCACCATTTGGGAAAAGATAAGAAAAACATTTCTAAATTGTTTGACCTCCACCATTCCACTGTGAGGCAGATGATGGAGGAAATTCAGCACCACTGTTACTCAATCATGGGGTGGACGTCCAGCAACAATCACTCCAAGGCACACCAAGGGCACAGCCAATAATATTACAGGAAGTCACAAAGAAAAATCTAAGGACCTACAGACCACTCTTGCATTGAGTAATGTCAATGTTCATTCAGTCCACCATCAGGCAAACACTGAACAATAATGGTGTGCATGATAGCAAGGAGGAAGCCATTACTCTCCAAAAAGAACACTGCTGTCCAAGATTGCTCAAGACCATGTGGATAAGCCAGAAGCCTATTGGAACACATGGTTCTGTGGACAGATGAATCCAAAATAGAACTTTTGGTTTATTTGAAAAGCTGTATGTTTGGAAAACCATAATATAACCAGAAGTTTATACAGGAGAATGTCAGGGTATCTGTCCGTGAACTGAAAGTTAACCATAAGTGGGTCATGCAGCAAGACAATGAGTCTAAGCACACACGTAAGTCTACAGAGAAATGGTTAAAGCAGGAGCAATCCAGTATTTTTGGAATGGCCAAGTCAAAGTCTAGAAATGGTGTGAAAGGACCTAAAAACAACAGTTCATGATAGGAAGCCCACCAACATCACTGAGCTGAAGCAGTTTTGTAAGGAGGGATGGACCAAAATTCCTCCAACCTGTTGTGTAAGATTGATCGCCAGTTACTGGAAATGTTTGATTGAAGGTCACACCAGTTACTGAAAGCAATCATTCACATTCTTTTTCTGACATAGATATTTAATATTGGATCATTTTGCTAAATAAATAAATGTAATAACTATGATGTTTTTGCATCATTTTTTTTTTTTTGCGATAAAGAGATAAAGAGATTGCGTTCTCTTTATCTGGTTTTAGGCCTTCGATGAAGATCTGATCACATTTCATATCAAATTTATGCAGAAACACGGGTTCAAAAACTTTCTAGCAGCACCGTAAATACATATAATGGTTATTAATGATGGAGGAAGTTGAATCATTTAATGCTTAAACAATTAATAAAATGAATACAGTATGAGTATGTAGAGTGTGTATTTCTATTTCTCTTCAGACTTTCAGTCGCAGGTAAAATTCATCAGACTTCCTGGGTAATTAAACACATCCCTGAATATAAAAATGACTTCATATTAGTCACATATTTCCATATAGTGTATGACCTTGAGGTCAACCTGAGACCCATAAGCCTCTGCACTCATCCTCCTCCCATCCTGCCTTGCACAAGCTCCTCCTCTTATTTCAGCTACAAGTGCATTAGTTAGCATTCATCATTCCAGTTCATCATAAAGACGTTCAATGGACTCGAGTTCTTTCACACCAATCTCGGCCTTTATAGATCTCGCTTTATGCACAGGGGCATTGTCATGCTAGAACAGGTTTGTTCTCTTAGTTCAGACTAAGACTGCAGACAATTGTGTGCTTCAAACTTTGTGGTAACAGTTTGGGGAAGAACCACATATGGGTGTGATGGTCAGGTATACACATACAGTACTCTTGACTGTACTATAGGGTTCCTAGTAGCTTCCATTTTAGCAACTTAAAAGCCATGAATAGTCCTAACAAGCCTTAAAGAAACCTTACACTACAAGCCTCTACACATCCTCTCATCCTTGAGCTTCTCTCCTTCACCAACAATATCATTCTCCCACATTATTTCTTTCATAGCAGTCTTTTTATTTTCATTTTATTTAAATGTTTTGATAATGTTTATTAGGAAAACTGAACCAAGTGCATATAATCTATTAGAAGTAGTATTATTCAGCTTTTCCTTAAAAAAATGACTCGGCATTTAAGTTTTAGGCGCGTCTAATACATGTTTTATGAATTATGATCGTGAACATATGTAAGATGTCTGTGTCGATATGGGTGGAGTTTTATTCAGGCCTTATTGCGGCTCCTCCTTCACCACTGTGTAACTTTAACCAATCACATGGATCTCTCTCTCTCTCTCTCTCTCTCTCTCTCTCTGTGTATTTCTCACTCTCTCTCCCATCTAAGCAGCACTATGATACCAAAGACTCAAACCTGACCAATCACAATGATCTGTCATCAGCTACAACACATGCTGCAGGTTTCAAATCTTTTTTTTTTTTCTGGAAATGAGTGTTTGATACACAAATATTTATATCCTATTATTTTAGCTGAATAAAATTATGCTAATTAATCTAAAAGCATTCAGGGTAAATAAACACACCGCACTGCATGCAGAAAATTTGACATTTATTTTTCTTATAATCATCAGCAAACTGGTCTTTATTTCTATTAACAGAGTGTGTATTAAAATGTGTGTGTGTGTGTGTGTGTGTGTTTGTGTGTGTTTGTGTGTGTGTGTGTGTGTGTGTGTGTGTGTGTGTGTGTGTTTGTGTGTGTGTGTGGTTTTGTATCTCTGTTTATCTCTTTGCCCCTTCACACACTGCAGCTCTGAGAGTTTCATCTCTGCAGGCCGCTCTGACCGCCGAGTCGCTTTTCTCAGAAACACCATCAGTTTCTCACCTCTCAAACTTTCCACAGGATGTGTGGCTATATTTGTTTTTCTCAGGCCACACCGTTATTGCTGTTTTTTTTCTTTTTCAGGTTCGATGCACAATTTGAAACATCTCTAGACTTCATATAGATGTGTAATATTATAACACCTCTCATTTAAATCCCTAGATTTCACCCTGCACTTTAATCTGGTCTAAACACACAACAGCGTGTTCGCTTATTGTGTAACCCGTCAGATATAATGTTATTTACACAGTCAGTTACTCAGCTTTAGATCCTCCTGATGATGCTCATGATAATGGAGTTTGTACATGGCTCTTGTATATTTCAACATTATATAGCTTTTATGTGTGTGTGTGTGTGTGTGTGTGTGTGTGTGTGTGTGTGTGTGTGTGTGTGTAGACAATAACATTTGTTTACTTTATTCCTGCTACTTTGATTGGTCTGCTCTGGGGTATAAATCTCTCTGCTCGGGTAAACAGGAAGGTACAGTGAGTAAAAACCACACTGAATGTTCCAGATCTCAGCTTTAACTTTCCAGACCAGACCTGTGTGTGCATTCTGCATCTGCTGAGAAGCCGTGACAGTTAAAGAGCTTCTTATGTTACTAAGAGCTGTGAAAAGTCACATGGCCCACTTGTGTATATAACCAAAAGCAAGCAAAAGTTTGCATGCCCCATGGTATTTGAAAAAATATATAAAAAGGTATCTCTATTTTAATGAGTATATACAGATATACAATTACTTTTCAAAGTAAAATAAATTCCAAAATTAAATTTGGATTCATCTTACTTAAAGACAATGATAAAAGAAAAGAACTGCAATGAATCTTACAACTGATCTCATCTAAAAACGGTTCAGAGTGTAACTCAGAGATTATAGAATAAATGCAAATGCTGGCGTTTCAGTTATTAGAGAATATTTATATCACATGATGAAAGGCAAATACAAACTTTTGAACTGATATTAAAATGAAAAAAATGATTTCCTCCACAATTTGGCCACCTGCCAATTCACCCACCAGCCATCGGCCATAATCAGTGTCGAGAGGTGGTGTTAATATTAAACGCTGATGCTCAACATGCCTGTTCATGTATAAGTGAAAAACATGCACTAAAATCTTCACCCCCTCCACATATCAGGCCGAGATCCAGCAGCAGCTCAACAGCATAAACAGTGAACTTCCTGATTAGAGGCTTGGGCTTGTGGGCGGAGCTTCTTATAATCCACCAGATCAAAAGCTTTTCACTTTTTTCTCTCATCAGCTGTCGAATCGCTGCAGGGCACAAAGATCATTCTTCATTTGTCCTGATCTCATCAAACATCTTCAGGTGCCATTTCTCACAAAGATTTGTGTTTGTGACCTCCATCTCTTCTTTATTTATATTTTGCTAAATGTATTAATGGAGAACTGGACTATCGTTAAGTTTGTTCATGTTGGAAAGTTGCTGTGGTGTAAAAAAGAGGAATATAACACTATGGGACTTGCTGTTATAGGACAATATACTTCAGGGTGGTAACAGTGACTCTGCTTCATCACTGTGTTCTGTACTGAGCTGTATTTCTTCTTGTCTTGAACTTGTTTTCACATTGTTATCTATATGTACAGAACACATGTATTGTCTTGTTCTGTAGTCCTGAAGGCATGACACTTCATCTTACTGAAATAAAAGCCACTTAACTTAAAGCCTCAGCACCGCCCTGTAACCGCAGACCAGAGTAACCCTAAATAATCCCCTAATTTATCTCCATCATCATGAGGTCTATGTGGGTAAAATACAGCCTCAGTGTTTCTTTTTTTCTTCTGCTGTCTTCTGATATGAGGTAATGGTTTTGTGTGAGTTTTCTGTAAGTGCATTCTTCATCTTCATCTCTAATTCACTTTAACTCTTCAGAGTTTTACTCTGTGAGACCTGTCACACCGCACTGGCTCCATCTACTGACACAGGATCTGTTTTGTGCATTGTTAGTTGTTACTTTTTGCAGCCAGAGACCTCTTTTATCTTTATTTATTTTATTTTATTATTTTTTTTTTATTATTATTATTTTTAAATCACAGAATAGAGGGCCACCAGGGGACAACCTCCCCCATATTATATGTTGTTCTTTAGTTGTCACTGAAACCTCCTATTGTATATGAAGCACATGGACATGGACAAAGTACTCGTGTGATCTTTGTGAGTGCTGAGCTGTTGATCTGCTGTTGTTCCTGGTTTTCTATTATCTGGTCCTCGGTTCTGAAGGGAAATTGTAATGCTACAGCATACATAGACATTCTGTACAGTTTTCTACTTGCTTCTTCATGGTAACAGTTCAGACGACACTAAATATGGGTGTGATGGTCAGGTGGCCACACAGATGTATATAATATCTTACAATTAGTTCTCAAAGTTAAAATGTCTACTATCATAGAGGGTGTAATTTTTTATTTTTATTTTTTTTAACTGCTCTACTTAGTACACTAGTATTTATCTGGTTTGAGACACAGCCTTTTGTCTACATGCCTCTATATCAGCTTCTGTTTAGGATTTTGTCGCTGTCCATGGTGATGAAACTCAAGTGAAGTAACAAAGCGAGTTCACTGTATTGATCACGTCACTTAAAAATACACCAAGAAATGTCACAATAAAGTACAAATTAAAATAGGAGAACGATATTTAATTTATTCTTTAAAATAATTACTTCAATTCATTTAATAACCTTTTTAAAAAATAAAAATAAAAATTTGAATAGCGCTTTCGTAAAGGAAATAAAGATGTTTCCTGCCACATCTGAGGAGTGAAAGGGAAAGTTTGTTGCTGTCCATGGTGTTAAAAGTCTTGGGAGGAAACAATGCAGTTTGGTTACCATAGCAACATAGCTTACAGAACATCAGTCAACTACAAATACAGTGTTAATGTATTTGTAACCTCAGCAAGCTTTCTGCTGAATAACTGAATGGAAAGAAGATATTAAATTTAAATACAAATTTGTAAAAAAACAAACAAACAAATAAATAAGTAAATAAATAGTTCAGCATTGTGTACAAATCAGAAGGCAGAGTCTTATGTAACCGCATTTTTGTCAGCATGGCACGTATCCTTCTCAGACAAGGCGATCCTATAGCACCAGACCAGAGTTCTGAAAGTTGGATGACGTTAAATTACATTTTAACTTCCAAACAGCTGTTTACACAAATGAATGATAATATAAATATTCACCAGTTGTAGCCACTAGGTGGCAGTGTGCAGCTCTTATAGTGAAATCTATATGTGCAAATAATTTAGTTAAATTACACAACTGATGAAAATACAGTTTATTTATTGTAATTTATTTTACATACATTCAGTGACCGTTATTTATTCATGTGTATTTGATATTATTTATTTTACATTTCAGCATATTCAGGTCCTGCTTTTCAACTTTATCCTAGTCCCTCTAATAACTGATTTATTTCAGGATTTGTTTTTTTTTTTTTTTTTATCCTGATTTACACATTTTATTAAATAATAAATTAAATATATGATCTGGATATTTTATTGAATGTTTATGAAAGGAGTCGTCAGTGTCAGTGTGTTGTCACAGTCAGAGGTAAGACTCATTCTTGTCTAAGTCCTTAAAAAAACACTGATCCTCTTCATAATTTCAGTAGATTCCATATTTGCATATTCACAAACACATTTACATATTTATTGATTAAAAAGTTCTCTGTAGTCTGTGATAGGTCGGTTAGAGACCAGATGTCACGGTTTACCCTTTAAGCAGCGCACTGGAGAGCATGTGGGTGTGCGTGCACCAGCAAGGTGTGCGAGCACCTATTTTTCGTATGTTGACAATCGTGACATTGTGTACATTGGACACGTGCTTTTGTTATGTTTCTGTTATGTCTCCTCCCTGTTCTGTTCTTGGCTGTTATTTCACGTGTGTCTAGATTGGTGTCAGCTGTCAGCAATTGACGCTGATTATGTTTGTATATATATATATATATATATATATAGAGAGAGAGAGAGAGAGAGCGCTTCCCAGCACAAGGCGCGGAATATTAGATTAGAATAGATAAGATACTATACGTTAGATAGATTTGATTCGTTTAGATTCCATACGATAGTTATTCACAGTCATAGTCTTAGTTATTGTCCATGTTATGTTTCATTGTTAGATTAGTTCAGTTAGTCCACACTGGTTTCTCCGCTCCCAGTTCCTTGCTATAGTTTATGTTTCTTGTTTTGTATATCGACCCTGTATTCCGTGACCGTGACCTTGATTCATGCTTTGCCCCGTGTATGCCTGTTTGCCAATCGCCTGACCTTTGCTTGTTTGTGGATTACATTTCTGATCACGATTTGGATTTACCTGCCTCTGTCTCACATTAAATAAACTGTTAAACTGCATTTGCATCCGTCTTATCTTTGTTACATCTCGAGATGTGACACCAGACTCATGAAACTCTATAAAACTATAACATAATACTGTGTAGACTCACTGGATTTTATTATTATTATTATTATTATTATTATTATTATTATTATTATTATTATTATTATTAAATTTTAATAGAATTATTTAAAATGCATCAATTATATTATGAACGTAGTGTTTGTAGTTCTCCTGAGTAACACCACTTACTCAAACTGTCGTGTTTGTAAGCTTCTTTAACAGATCTGTACTTTAACTGTAATCTGCTTTGTAAATAAAAATAACGTATATCAAACTATTAAAGCATCATTTTCTTTAAACCACGCTATTAGTAGGGCCTTAAAATACATTTCAGAAAGCTTACAATAACACATGAGAGTACCTGTAAACCATTTTGAATGAACCGGTTGAGATGTGGTTGGGTGATAACACTGTAAGACATTAGTGTGGGCACACGTGAGTGTAAAATTAAACCACATTTTCCATTCTGTCTTAACACCTTTCTCATGATACTGTATATCTGTGCAACATCAAAACACTAATATGGAAAATAATATGTGGTGTAGATGTAGGCAGATCAGAATACCATGTGCTTGCTTATCATGACTTTTTTTTTTAATTCAACCAATCACATCATATTCTGGGGCGTGGTCAGTACAGACCGCCTATAGTATAAATATAAATTCAAACCATGCTTCAAGTGCATTCATATTCTGTTGATAAATGAGATACAAACACTGTAGAATTTCTGAGAAATGAAAAATGACTGGTTTCTGGATTTTAATTTTGATCTTCAGCACCATGTGTAAGTAATATGAGCAAATTATTCCCATCTAGTTTGATGTAATTTTTTAAAAAGTTATGGAGACTATTACTTTTGTGAGGATTTTTTGTAAAATTTTGTATGGATTTGTATGTAGAAGAATCTCCAACGTTATTCCTTTAAGGTTATCTTTAATAACCCCTTATATATAATAATATCTGAAATAAATTATTTACTTCATTGGTGTATTTGTTTTTCTAGATACAGTCCAACCTGGTAGACGCTGGGTTACTGCACAATCCCTCACAGAGTCACCAGTTTATCAGCCTGATAAAGAGCTCAGTGTGGATATCGGAGACTCGGCTACTCTACGGTGTTGTGTTTCTGAAAATGAAGCCAGGATAATTGCCTGGTTTAAGCAACCAAACAGAAAAAAACCTCAGACTGTAGTCATGGTATATAAAAGTGGTGAAGAAACATTTTACAATGGATTCCAAAAGTCTCATTTCCAAATAGAAAGATCTTCAAACTGCTTCAATATGATCATTTTAAACATCATTCAGTCTGATGAAGCCATGTACTACTGTGCACTGAAGAAATCCAACATGATGTTTGCAGATGGAACTTATTTAAAAATTAAAGGTAGGATTTCCACTAAAATTGATTAAGCTACAGGTTTAATGTAGTGATTTTTTTTCCTTATTACCATTAACATGTTCAACCTGGAAGATAAATAATAATGAAGTGAAATGCTAACTGTGTTTTCTTCAACAACACTGAGTTACAGAGTTTTATTGAATTATGATAAATGTTTATAGGTGATCATGTTACTATTGCATCAGAAACATCTACACCAGCTCTGCATGATAATTCAGTGGTGTGTGAACCAACACTGCATGGAAACAGCACTAACATGAACACACACGAGAAAACAGGTAAGATGTCTCATAATTCAACATTAATTAATTATCCTTAATTCATCAAGCAAAATTTGGCCAGAAAATAATTTGCACTAATGTAAATGTAATGTTATCAATAACAGAACCGGAAAAGATTAGATCTCTACACTTGACAGTGCTTGGTTTGGGAACGGCTTTGGGTTTGTGTGCACTTCTGATTTTCTGTCTCATTTATTTCATACTGAGGAGAAGAAAATGTGATAAAAGTAAGTGCTTTTGTCATCACAATAATTAAAAACTTTATAAGTACAGTTAACTTTAGTTTGATCAAAAAGACTAATAGGTGTGTTTCTGTATTAATAGTGAAAGCTTGTATAGAAGATTCTCCAGGAATGAAGCAGGTACGTGTGTTACTTCTGTATGTAAAATATTGCTACATTAATATGTTACTCATTATAATGTTTTAGATTTAATATAAACAGTCAGTTTACTCAGATTTGCAGAACAATCCCAAGCTTTTTATTTTGATGCTGCTCTTGTTCTGTGTAGTTAGTGTGTATTGTTCATTTACCCATATTGTATTGTTATTACTTTCATCTGGACTATTATTATTATTATTATTATTATTATTATTATTATTATTATTATTCAGGAATCTGAAGCTGAAACACTGAATTACGCAGCTGTGCAATTTACCAAGAGGAAAGCCAAAGCTGAAAAAAAGAAAACTGGCTCAGCAGATGAGTGTGTGTACGCCGATGTGAAAAAAACTGTAAGATGTAACAGAAATAATTCATAACACATGATACTATTACACTGCAACAACAGTGAAAATATTTTACCAAGTGAAAATATATTGACTAGACAAATGTAATCCATATTTTTCATTTCAATGGTATGACATATGATGCGCTAACAAAAAAAAAACATTCAAAACAAAACAGAAAAACCTTGAAATAATTTTATATTTGTTTACACTAATCTCATAATAATAATTATATTAAAGTTGCCTGTATTTAAGATATTGTTTTATTTGCAGTGTGGATAAACTCCTATGCTACAGGTTTTATTTCTGTGCACACGTGTGAAGTAACTACGGATGTATTAACTTCAGTAACACTGAACTTGTAAAAAAATCCAACTTGTATGTTTTTTGTTTGTTTATGATTTCAGTAATTTATTTTTTCACAATAAATATAAGAAGCAATTCCATTAAAAAAAAGTAACAAAAAACATGATCTTGTCATGATTTATATGAGCTTGTTTTGTTCACTAATCTCTGTGCTCATCTTTCTGGCAGTAGAGAAAGGACACTGAAAATCATGACTTACAAATGGATTATTTTAGTGGGTCAGAGAATGGTGGGAGGTTTACCAGTATAAGTTAGACACCAGTGAATGCAGTCAGGATGATTAAATCAGCAGTAAAAATACAACAAAGGTAACTGATGTATTGATCTTCATACAGACCATGTTGCAGAACTGGCTTCCAATCTGTTTCAATGCATTTTTTTTTTTTTTTTTTTTTACATTATTTTTTTTATCTTTTAGAGAATTTGTAGGTTTACTTAAGCTGCATTTGTTTTCCTGATCGTGGTGCTCAGAACCTGGAAGTAGATTTCTTCACCATTAAGTGTCAAGTAAAACTTTTTCAAATACATTTTACATTAACCAAATTGAAGCATCAAACACAAAGATAAATCCTTCCAGACATGGAGCCATAATCATTTATTATGAAGTCCGGGATTTTCACCTCACACTGCATGCAACTTACAACCATCATTCACTTACTGAGTGTGTATTTATATAGTGCATTTTTAACCTTAGTGGTTCTACAAAGCACTTTACACTGGTTCTCATTCACCCATTCACACACACACCAATGGTAGCAGAGCTGCCATGCAAGGCACTAACTTGCCATCGGGAGAAACTTGCCCAAGGACACTTCAACAAGTGGAGTCATGTGGACCGGGAATCGAACCCTACGATTAGTGGACAACCCACTCTACCACCTGAACCACAGCCGCCCCAATTTTTTTCAGATTATTATATGCAAATGCTACCAATGAAATAAATGAAACTCTATGAAATAAAGTTTATGTAGCCAAAAAAATATGCTTAGTTTGTGATACCACTGGAATTAGTCATTATATGAAAAAATGTCAGATTTAGATTTTTTAAAATAGTTGATTTTCTAATAAAGATGTAAAACAAAAGCAAAATACATTACTTATGGTTTGTGCAGGACAACAAACATATGGATGGGCAATAATTATTCAAAAATAAGTAATATAAGTAAATAAAAATGCATCAGTGCAATAATACTTACATTTGTTACTAAATGGCACACTTATATAGCACTTTTATCCAAAGCGCTTTACACTGTGTCTCATTCACCCATTCACACACACACTCACACACCAATGGTAGCAGAGCTGCCATGCAAGGCGCTAACTTGCCGTCAGGAGCAACTTGGGGTTCAGCGTCTTGCCCAAGGACACTTCGGTATGTGGAGTCACGTGGGCTGGGAATCGAACCGCTAACCCTACGATTAGTGAACAACCCGCTGTACCACCTGATCCACAGCTGCCCCTGTTGCTACTTAGTATTTTATTTTATTCTTACTTAATTTCGTTTACTAAGTATGGGTACTATAATTTGTGTTCTCTGTGCATAGTCTGTGACCTTGTAATTTCTGTTATTTATTGTACAGCTGAAACAAAACAATTTCCCCAGGGATCAATAAAGTGCTCTATCTATCTATCTATCTATCTATCTATTAATTGTATTAATAACTGTTAGGACATTATATGACGTGGTCAAGTGTTGTATCTGTTTTTGAGTCCAGAGAGCTGAGCATGTATGGCCTTTACCTCCTGGAAAAAGAAGCTGTTAAAGAGTCACTTGCTTGCGGCTCAAATGCTGCAGTACCTCTTACCGGATGCTAGTAGGCAGAAGAGACTGTGGTTAGAGTGGATAGAAAATTTGATTATTCTGCATGCTCTTGGTTTGAAATGCTTGAAGTAGATTCACGGTAAGGGCATTTAGTGATGAACCAATGAAACTATGGGTATTTTTCTTTGTTTGAGTGATTTAAATCTCCCTTGGATCCCTGTTTCTCCTGATCTGATGTAATCTTTATGACTGTTGTGTGATAATCTCCTACAGTAAGAGTATGTGTGTCACAATCATTCACTTCACCGACTGAAAATTGAAGAAATTCCACCACCCCAGAGTCCAGGGTAGTGGACTGAACCCATCCGTCACCATAGGAACATGCCAGACAAATACAGAAATTTGTCTATGTCTGTTGCAGAGTGTCTGGACACATGCTAGCTTCCTAGCTGCCTGGTTAGACCTGGTCCTCTGAGTCAACTGGGTAGTAACATCTCTAAACATGATACAGCTAACTCATTAACATCAAACTGTGATTGAGTTAGGATGAAATTGTTTCATTTCATTTCATTTTTGCTTACATGATTGACTCTGGGGCCATGGGCAGCTTTATAGCACAGGCCCAGTTCCCCTCCTCTCTGAAACAGGCTGTGGATGGTAGATCTCTGGGCTCAGAAATCAGTACTGTTTTAAACCCAGTCTCTGATGATAGAGATTGAACCTATCCAGTCATTGCCCATTATAATTTTTGTCAATGTCTAAACTAGACATTGTGCCATCTCAAGGTAGTCTGGTCAAGAGGGTGGAGATAGCTGGTCACTGAGCTCCTCAGACATGTTTTTTCCAGTGTACATGTGGGTCCAAATCCATCGAAAGCTATAAAGCAATGGGAATAGAGACTGTGACCACAGAGATCCATCATCTGGGCAGATGTCTTTAGCAAGCAAGGTGCCACCAAACTCCCACATTAAGGACCCTGGGATTGCGTGCTTGACCTGTTGGTAGAGGTCAATCCATCTCTCCATCAAAAAACTGTTGCTGTGTAGAAGTACAGCCATGAGTGGAAGACAGTCTTTTCTACAGCCAATGGGAACTATGAATACTTGGTGATGCTGTATGGTTTCATGATTGCACCAGATTGTTCTAGTAATTCATCAAGATGGCGCTCTGTGACATGCTCCACACATGCTTTACATTGATGACATCTTGATGTACAGTGGGGGAAATAAGTATTGAATACCTCAAAAAAAGATTTTCAGTAAATATATTTCCAATGAGGTTATTCACATGAAATTTTCAACAGACTTTTGGAATTAACTCAAGAAATCTGGAAATATTAAGAAATCCAAACATTAAAGTCCATAAATAAAGTTATGTGTAATAAAGAGGAATGGCGTGGGAAAAAAAAAATATCGAGAAGCCGTTGTTTGTAATGACAGCTACAAGACACTTCCTGTATGAAGAAATTAATGGGTCGTAGTATTCAGGTGTGATTTTCTCCCATTCTTCTAAACATATTGTCTTCAAATCTTGTTCAATTGGATTCAAGTCATGTGACTGACTGGGCCGTTCTAACGCCTTAATTTTTTTTTCTCTGAAACCAATTTAAAGTTTTCTTTGCTGTATGCTTTGGATCGTTGTCCTGCTGGAAGGTCCACCCACGTCCCATCTTCATCATCCTGGTGGATGGCAGAAGATTCTTCTCAAGAATCTCCAGGTAAAGAGCTCCATTCATCGTTCCTTCAATTACATGAAGTCTGCCAGTACCATGCAATGAAAAACAGCCCCACACTATGATGCTTCCACCTCCAAACTTCACTGTTGGTATAGTATTTAAGGGTGATGTGCAGCGCCATTTCTTCTCCAAACATGGTGTGTAGTATGACAGCCAAAAAGTTCAATTTTGCTCTGACCAGACTACACTCTCCCAGTATTTCATAGGCTTGTCCAAATGAGTTGTAGCAAACTTTAAACGAGCTTCGACATGCCTTTTCTTTAGTAATGGAGTCTTGTGGGGTGAGCGTAAGCAGTGGAGTGCATCGTCTATTGTTTTCTCTGTGACGATGGTACCTGCTGCCTCCAAGTGTTTCTGGAGCTCTTTCCAAGTGGTCCTTGGCTCTTGGGCTACTCTTCTGACTATTCTTCTTACTCCCTGGTCAGAAATCTTGCGAGGAGCTCCTGTGCGTGGCCAGTTGATGACAGAGTGATGTTGCTTCCACTTGTGGATAATGGTCCCAATGGTGCTTACTGGAGGTAAGGTCTGTAAATAGGTCTGTATCCAATTCCATCGATATGTTTTGCATCAATAAGGTTCCAAAGGTCTTGGGAGAGCTCTTTGCTTTTACCCATCATGACATGTTTTTTCAGAATACTTCCCTTCACCATGGATGCAGCAGGAAGACAATGGAGACATCACACGAAGGAAAGCAAGAAAACCATCCCAGCTTTACCTAGTCCCCAGATCTCCAGCATGAGACCCACGAGGCGGTCTCATTCCTAGAGCTCCAGCATGAGACCCATGGGGTGGTCTCATTCCCAGAACTACAACCTGAGACCTATGAGGTGGTCTCACCTGCAGAGCTTCAATATGAGACCAATGAGGCATTATCATCCCCAGAGCTCCAGCAGGAAACCCACAAGGCGGTCTCATCCCCAGAGTTCCAGCCTGAGACCCACAAGGTTGTCTAATCTCCAGAGCTCCAGCATAAAGTCAAGTTCCTGTCCGAGGTCAACGAGGTGACCTCCCAAGCCATGTTCCTGTCTGAGGTCGAAGAGATGACTTCTCAAGCCAAGTTCCTGTCCGAGGTCAAAGAGACGACCTCTCAAGCCATGTTCCTGTCTGAGGTCGAAGAGATGGCCTCTCAAGCCAAGTTCCTGTCCGAGCTCGAAGAGGCGACCTTTCAAGCCAATTTCCTGTTCAAGGTTAAAGAGACGGCCAAAACAAGCACTGTTCACACCAAGTTCCTGTCCCAGGTTGAAGTAAACATCAATACCAACCAGGTTCTGCTCACACCTGAAGCCGACGTCATGACCAACCAGGTCCTGCTCACTCCTGAAGCTGACGTCATGAACAACCACTTCCTGATCACTCCTGAAGCCGACATCACGAACAACCAAGTTCTGATCACACCCGAGTCTGCTGATATGACCAACCACGTTCTCCTTATGCCTGAAACCAACGTCATGAACAACCAAGTTATGCTCACACCAGAGTCTGTTGACATGACCAACCAAGTTCTCCTCATATCTGAAACCGACTTCACATTCAACCAGGTTCTGTTCACGCCTGAAGTCGACATCAGGACCAACCAAGTTATGCTCACACCAGAGTCTGTTGATACGACCAACCAAGTTCTCCTTATGCCTGAAACCGAGGTCACGACCACCAGGTTCTGCTCACACCTGAAGTCGACGTCACAACCAACCAAGTAATGCTAATGCCAAGGTCTGCTGACATGGACAGCCAAGTACTGCTCACGCCCGAGTCTGCTGACACAGACAACCAAGTTCTGACTAAGCCCGAGTCTGCTGACACGAATAACCAAGTTCTGCTAACGCCCAATTCTGTTGAAACAGCCAACCAAGTTCAGCCTGCAGAGTTGAAGGAGGACAATGCTTCGCTTTTCTGCTCCGCTGAGGACGTCACTCTGCCTTCCTGCTCAGCTGAGGATACTGCTCAGTCTCCCGGGTTATGTGAAGACATTTTGCCTAGAGGGTCAGGACTGCTGGGGGAGGATTTCCCATCCTGCACTGCGGCCTACAAACATGACCACCATGGACTGCAATTCCCAGAACACTCATTCATTCTAATTATGCACACCTGCATCCAATTTCACACACTCACTCCATAGTATAAAGAGACTGTTTTATAACAATGTCTTTGCGAAGTATTAGTGTTATCACTCTACCAAGCGATTATACCCTGTTCCTCGTTTTGTTTCATGGTTCTTGATCTTGTTCTCGTTTTTCGTTCTCGATTCTAGCCTTCCCTTGTTATGCCTGTTTGCCAATCACCTGACCCTTTGCCTGTTTCTTGACCTCACTATTGTCTCGTGTTTTGGATTTGTCTGCTTGTCTCTCTCAAATAAAAGTCTTTAATGGCAGTTGCATCTGTCTTAACCTCCATTATGTGGATTACGTGACAAAAAGGAATTCATGTATCTTTTGGGGAGCTAAGCTCCATCTGGCCCCACTGTAATCTCAACACTGCTGTCGGGTTCTTCAATAATAAAAGTCAAATGCATTAGGTTTGACCCAAATGAGCATTATTATATAGGCAAGATTTTGACTCCAGACGAAAATTAAAATTAAGAATGAGATGTTTGTGTAGGCACACATAAATGTACAAGTAAACCACATTTTCCATTCTGTCATAACACCTTTGTCACAATATCTCTGTGCAACACCAAAACACAAATACGGAAATATGTGGTGTAGATGTAGGCAGATCAGAATACTGTGTGCTTGCTTATCATGACTTTTTTTAAATTACAACCAATCACGTCATATTCTGGGGCGTGGTCAGTACAGACCGCCTATAGTATAAATACAAATTCAAACCAAGCTTCAAGCGTATTCAAATTCTGTTGATAAATGAGATACAAACACTGTAGAATTTCTGAGAAATGAAAAATGACTGGTTTCTGGAATTTAATTTTGATCTTCAGCACCATGTGTAAGTAATATGAGCAAATTATTCCCATCTAGTTTGATATAATTTTTTAAAAAGGTATGGAGACTTACTTTAAAGCATTTTGTATGGAGTTGTATGTAGAAGAATCTCCAACGTTATTCCTTTAAGATTATCTTTGATAACCCCTTATATATAATAATATTAAAAATCAATTACTTACTTCATTGGTGTATTTGGTTTTCTTGATACAGTCCAACCTGGTAGACGCTGGGTTACTGCACAATCCCTCACAGAGTCACCAGTTTATCAGCCTGATAAAGAGCTCAGTGTGAATATTGGAGACTCGGCTACTCTGCGGTGTTGTATTTCTGAAAAAGAAGTCGGGATGATTGCCTGGTTTAAGCAACCAAACAGGAAAAAACCTCAGATTATAGTCACAGTATATAAAAGTGGTGGAGAAG
Organism: Ictalurus furcatus; assembly: GCF_023375685.1. Classification (NCBI taxonomy): domain Eukaryota; kingdom Metazoa; phylum Chordata; class Actinopteri; order Siluriformes; family Ictaluridae; genus Ictalurus; species Ictalurus furcatus. Next base: position 28,125,886 of record NC_071262.1, on the reverse strand, counting down.
CATTTTACAATGAATCCCAAAAGTCTCATTTCCAAATAGAAAGATCTTCAAACTGCTTCAATATGATCATTTTAAACATCATTCAGTCTGATGAAGCCATGTACTACTGTGCACTGAAGAGATCTAACATGGTGTTTGCAGATGGAACTTATTTAAAAATTAAAGGTAGGATTTCCACTAAAATTGATTAAGCTACAGGTTTAATGTAGTTTTACTCTTTCCTGCATTACCATTAGCATGTTTAACCTGGAGGACAAATATACAAATAATGAAGTAGTGAAATGCTAATTGTGTTTTCTTCAACAACACTGAGTTACAGAGTTTTAGTGAATTATGATAAATGTTTATAGGTGATCATGTTACTATTGCATCAGAAACATCTAAACCAGCTCTGTGTGATAATTCAGTGGTGTGTGAACCAACACTGCATGGAAACAGCACTAACATGAACACACACAAGAAAACAGGTAAGATGTAATTCATAATTAATTCATAAAGCATAATTCACCTTGAAAATTATTTGCACTAATGTAAATGTAATGTAGTGAAATAACAGAATCAGAAATGATCAGATCTCTACATTCGACAGTGCTCGGTTTGGGAACGGCTTTGGGTTTGTGCGCACTTCTGATTTTCTGCCTCATTTATTTCATACTGAGGAGAAGAAAATGTGATAAAAGTAAGTGCTTTTGTGATCAGATTAATTAAATTGAATAAAGTCATTTACCATTATGTCTATCAAAAAGACTGAACTCATAGGTGTTTTTCTGTATTCATAGTAAATACGACTATAGAAAACTCTCCAGGAACGAGGCAGGTACGTGTGCAGGAACATTCTATATTATTATATACTGTATGGGTAATTGTGTTTGTTTCTGTAGATGAGTCTGACTACTAATTTTGCTTCATATATATGTGAAATGTGAAATGCTGCATTCATATGCTACTTGTTAAATTTTCTGGATATAATTTATACAATGAATTTGATGAGATTTGCACAACAGTTCCAAGCTTTTTATTTTGATGCTGCTCTTGTTCTGTGTAGTCAATGTGTATAATTTAATTAATTAATTAATGACATTATTATTATTATTATTATTATTATTATTATTATTATTATTATTCAGGAATCTGAAGCGGAACCACTGAATTACGCAGCTGTGCAGTTTACCAAGAGGAAAGCCAAAGCTGAAAAAAGGAAAACTGGCTCAGCAGATGAGTGTGTGTACTCCGATGTAAATAAAACTGTAAGATGTAATGGAAATAATTCATAACACATGGTACTATTACACTGCAAAAACAGTAAAAACAGTGAAAATATCTTGACTATATGCCAATTCCATCTTTTTCATTACGAGATAAAAAGATTATTAAATGATAGATGCATTTTTTTACATTAAGCTAACAATAGGGCGCATGGTGGCTTAGTGGTTCGCACGTTCGCTTCACATTGTCAGGGCTGGGGGTTTGATTCTTGCCTCGGTCCTGTGTATGCGGAGTTTGCATGTTCTCCCCGTGCTGCGGGGGTTTCCTCCGGGTACTCTGGTTTCCTCCCCAGTCCAAAAACATGCATGGTAGGCTGACTGGCATTTCCAAAGTGTCCATAGAGTGTGAATGTATGTGTATGTGGTCTGCGATGGTTTGGTACACCATCCATGGTGTACCCCGCCATGTGCCCCATGCTTCCTGGGATAGGCTCCAGGTTCCCCACAACCCTGAAGGATAAGCGCTATAGAAGAAGGTTGGATTAATCTCGCAATAAGAATTATTTTTTAAAAAATGTATGCTATTCAAGATGTTTGTTTTTTGCAGTGTAGTTAACCCACTTACCCCGTAAAGCCGAAAAACTGGCTTGCCCGTCTTTGACCTATTCCTGTAAGGACGATATACCGGCTTGGTCGTCTATGCCAAATACCCATAAGGCCGATATAGCGGCTTGACAGTGTAAACGTTATCCCCGTAAGGCCGGTATACCGGCATTACTCTGCTATGATTCCTTACTGATTATTTTTTGACCCAGAAGGTTGATGATGTCATGACGTCACGAAGTCATTACGTCATTATGCCGTCATTACGGTGAAGATTACGCTGAATAAGCGTGAATGTTGTTGATAAACTTATGGTGTAATAGTAGAAGTTAACTAAAAATGCTCGTATGGTACTTCTAAATGAGTATAAGGATTTTAGCGAGCATTTTTCGTAATTTCTCTAATTAAGAATTGTGCTCTAAGTGGAGTAAAAACACTGAACTGCTTCATTTTCAAAGTAATATTACACAAATACATTATTATAAGTTGTTTCAAGGCCTAAAAATGTTAAAATTAAAATGTTGATTTTGGGGCCAATTTTGGCCCGAGAACTCAGGGTTGACGTGCTGTTTCTATGGGGAATATTGGATTGTAGGACATAATACTGTGGGAACTAAAGGGTAAGAGGGTTAAACTTCTATGCCACAGGTTTTATTTATTTACACGTGTTTAAAGTAACTCCTGATGTTTGTGTCTACCATTATTTCCTTCAAGTCATATACCTAACTTTATATGACTCTGACATTTGCTGAAGACACAATGAATGGAAAGAGCAATTTCATTAAAAAATATAACAAAAAACTCAGAGTTTAAATCAAAGTAATTTTCCATTACTGGTGTATTTTCAAAAAGGTTGTGCTTTGGCATTTAACATAAGCCAAGCACTGTGACATCCACATTAACTGGGGGCGGGGCTTGTTTTATTCACCCACCACTGCACTCACATTTACAGCACTAGTGAAAGGACATTGATAATCATCACTTATAAATGGATTATTTTAGAGGGTCAGACAGTAGTGGGAGGTTTACCAGTATATGAGGGAAACCAGTGAATGTAGTGGAGATTATTAAATCAGCAGTAAAAGTACAACAAGGGCAACTGATGTATCGATACTAATACACAACCTGTAGGAAAACTGCCTTCCAACCACTTTTGAGGCTGATTTGTTGTTGTTGTTGTTGTTGTTGTTGTTGTTGTTGTTTTCTTTCTCCTATAATTCTATAGTTTTTCTCTGTTTTCCTGAATGTGGTTTGTTTCTCACTATAAGTAAACACTAGGATCTTGCACTTTTCTTTTGACCATCAGATTATTATAAACATATGTTACCAATGGAGACCATCAAATAAAGTTTAATTACTGAAAAAAAAAAGCTTAATGTGTGTAAATCTATTCCACACACAGGTTTAAACAGAACATTAAAAAAATCCATGGTGCTGGTCATAATGGCAAAATACTTGGTGTAGGACAACACACACACACACACACACACACACACACACACACACACACACAGAGACACATTGATAGGCAAAAACTGAGTAAAAAAAAAAAAAAATAATAAAAGTGAAAGTGCATAAATGAAATAATATCTGAAATAATAACTGTAAGTACAGTATATAATGTAACGTGGTCAAGTTGTTTATCTGTTTTTCAGCCCAGAGTGCCTAACATTTATGAGTTTTACATCCTGGTAAAAGAAGAAGCTGTTAGAGAGTCTGCTAATTGTGGCTCAAATGCTGCAGTACCTCTTACCAGATGCTAGTAGGCAGAAGAGACTGTGCTTAGGATGGATAGAAACTTTGGTTCCTCTGCATGCTCTTGTTTTACAAAGATTCCTGATAAGGGGGTTAGTGGTGTGTCAGTGATACTATAGTTGGGTTTGTTTGTTTATTTTGAAACATTTTTTTTCGAGGTGGCAGATTTGACTTTTTTCCAGCCGTCTGAGACAGGATAGGACTTGCTGGGCTTTCTTGGCCAAGGAGGATGTGTTGCCAGTTCATTTGAGGCCTTCAGTAATGTGCATGCAGAAGAGGTTGTAGTGTAGGCAATCACTCAGTCCAGTAACCGAGAATTTAGAAATTCAACCCTCCCAGAGTCGGGACTGAACCCAAATTGTCCCCAGAGAAATGTGCCAGAACAAAATGGGAATGTCTAGATCTTTGTTGCAGAGGGTCTGGACACATGCCAGATTGCAAGCAGCTTGAAGAGACCTGGTTCTTAATTTGGGAGAAAAATCTATTAACATGACATTGCAGATATGATTGATTCTGGGGCAAAGGGCAGCTTTATAGCAGAGACCCTGATTCTCTACTCTGAGACCAGGCTGTGGATGGTAGACATCCATCCATCCATTTTCCATACCACTTATCCTATATAGGGTTGCACGGGAGCCTGGAGCCTATCCCAGGGAACTCGGGGCACAAGGTGGGGACACCCTGGATGGGGTGCTAATTGATTGGAGGGTACAATCATTCAAACACCCATTCGTACACTATGGACAATTTGTAAATGCCAGTCAGCCTACAATACATGTCTTTGGAATTGGGGAGGAAATTTGAGTTTCTGGAGGAAACCCCCGAAGCACAGGATAAACATGAAAGCTCTGCACCCACAGGATGGAGGCAGGATTCAAACACCCAAACCTGGAGATGTGAGGCAAAAATGCTAACCACTAAGCCACCATGCCCCCTTCTGGATGGTAGACATCTGGGCTTAGAATGAGTTCTGTTTCAAACCCAGCTACTAACATTACAGTGTGAACCTATCCATTCAAAGACCATAACAATTTTTGTCATTGACTCAATCAGACATTCTGCCATCCAAAAAATGCATTCCCGAAATCCCAAAGATAATCTGGTAAAGAGGGTGGAGATAATGTGTGCACCAGGCTGCTACGGATGTTCTACCAGTCTGTGGTGGCCAGTGTCATCTTCTTTGCTGGGGTGTGCTGGGGAGGTGGCATCGGGACTTGTGGCACCAATAAACTGGGCAAGCTGGTGAAGAAGGCCAGCTCGGTGGTGGGGATGGAACTGGACGGTGTGGAGGTGGTGACTGAGGGGAGGATGAGAAGGAAGCTGAAAATCATCACGGACAACCCCTTTCATCCTCTCTGTGTTGAGCTGAGGCAGCTCAGGAGCTCCTTCAGCCACAGACTCATCCAGCCCCAAGCCTCAAAGTGCTTTGGAGGCTCATTTGTGCCATCAGCCATCAGCCTCCACAACATTACAGCACCAAACTGACAGATTTAAGCCCAATTATATCTGAGACATTATCTGGTTGTAAATAATTATTACTGATTGTATAGTGTAAATAGTGTGTGAATACTTCTACAATACGGCATCCGTTCTGTTTTTTTTTTTTTTTATATTCCTTCGTGCTGCTATGTTGACCTAAATTTCCCCTACGGGGGATTAATAAAGTTATATCTTATCTTATCTTATCTTAACTGTTCACCCAGCTGCTCAGACATGTCTCCAGTTCCCGTGTGGGCCACCTCCATAGAAAGCCTGGAAGAAAAGGGAATAGAGATTGTGCCAGACAGAGGCCTTTAGCAAACAAAGTGCCACCGAAATAACACCATACTAAATATGGACTGCTGGTAGGGGCCACTCCTCCTAGATCCCACATCTACCTTATATCCATCAAACAGCTGTCTGTTATGGACATGTATATCCAGGATGGCCTTAGGCAGGGGTTTATTCAACGCTCCACATCACCTGCATCTGATGGCTGGAGTATTGGGGCCACTTCTTTGTGAAGAAAAATGATGGAAGTCTGCAGTCCTGCACTGATAATTGTGGGCATAACTAGGTCACAAAGAATTTCCAACACTCCCTGCATTTGTTGCCAGCCCCACTGTTTGTAGTTACAGAGCATTTGGGAAGGGGATAAGTGGAAGACTGTATCCTATACAGCCATTACAGCCACTGGGTAATGTGAACACTTGGTGATCCTGTATGGTTTGATGAATGCCCCAATGTGTTCCAGTCATTTGTTCTGTGGAAAGCTCTACAAGTGCTTTACATTTATGACATCTTTATGTGTCCAGAGGAAGTGTTGGGGAGCTGGAAGGATGGGTAGGCTCACAGGATGTTCATGTTCATCTCACATCTCAGATTATGAGTCCAATCAAAAGCGCTAAACCGAATAAATACAGCAGTCAGGCCTATAAACAAACAATGCACAAGGAGCACATAAAGGTAATGATGAATGGTATATGCATACAATATATACAGTATTATCATACAATACAGATGTTGTACAATGCATTGATAAAATTAAAGGTAACAGAAATCAACAATATGACCAAAAACAAACCAATATAATGATGCTTCAACTAACACACCTGTACAACTATGAATAAACTAACAGATTTCTAGTGTTGCATAAAATACAAAACAGAAATGAATGAGTAACAAATAATGAAATGTGACACCTGTGCCCTACAGGTGAAAGACCTAAAATGAAAGATGGGGTTATGGGTTTGTGATTTCATCAATATTTTTCATATAAACCTGCAAAAGAATAATTGAAATAGTAATAATAAATTATTATTATCCCACACGTGCTCCACAAAGATTCTTCTTAAAGGATGTCATGATCACAGGAACTTTTTTTTAGGGAGCTGTGCTCCATCTAGCACCCCTGGATCTTGAACTCTGCTGTCAGGCCTTCAGTAATAAAAGTGCCTCTGAAAGCACAAAATGTGAATGTATGGCACTGTCCTTTGGTCCAGATGATCATTACTCTGTAGGCAAGAGTTTGTACAGACGAGCTGAGTTAAGAGAGCAATTAAAATAAACAACCATGAGATGTTACTGTACTGTAAGCACACATGAGGGTACAAGTAAACCACATTTTCCAGTCTGTCATGACATCTCTGTACAACACAGGTATGGAAATTTGTGGTGTAGATGTAGGTAGATCAGAACACCTTGTGCTTCCTTATTGTGTCTTTTGGTTTATGCATGGTATATTCTGGGGCTGCTCAGTACAGACCACCTATAGTATAAGTATACATTCAAACCATGCTTCGAGCGCATTCATACTCGCATTCATTTTATGTTTATAAATGAGATACATACACTGTAGAATTTCTAAGAAATTGTAAGTGTCTGGTTCCTGGTTCCGTACCACTTATTTATTATTGTCATAGAGGGCAGTGGTGGCTTGGTGGTTGAGGCTCTGGGTTGCTGATCAGAAGGTCGGGGGTTCAAGCACCAGCACTGCCAAGCTGCCCCTGTCAGGCCCTTGAGCAAGGTCTTTAACCCTCTCTGCTCCAGGGGGTTCTGTATAATGGCTGTAATGTATACCTGATCAATAAAGACTCATTGTCCTGTACTGTGTGTTATTATATGAAATATTCTACAAGTGAGATTTTTCTCATATATTCCATAATGTTTTTTTTTTTTTTTATTATTTATTTAAAACATGAAATATAACGGGTTTTGGAATTTTTAAAAATGTAAAAGAAAGAGAAGAAATGTTTCATACAGTATCTTCACAGCAGACTGATGGATGTGAAGTAACATGGGCCGTCAGGTTTTACAAACACTTGTGGAGTCCATGCCAGCTAGAGGGCGCGCTGTCATTAAAGCAAAAGGGGATTGCAAAAAAATGGCAAGCAATTCTGAAACCCATGTTAATAATTCTACGATTTTACTTTTCATTCAAGTTACTTCTGAAAAGATTGTCTGTAATGAAAAGCTTTACATTAACTTGGAAAACCATGAAAAATAAATGCAGTGTCACTAGTTGTCTCAGATTTTAGGCCTCAATGTACTGTATACATGCAGACACAGATATTAGTAAGAAGGTGAATTAAGAAAGAATTTTCAATAAACTACACAATGAACGACATATGAGGGTAGAAATAAACCACATTTTCCATTTTGTCACCTTTGTCACACCTGTACAACACCAAAACATAGTTTAAACAAAGTATAGTATGTATTATACACCAATTAATCATAAATTTAAAACCACTTGATTATCTCATTACAAAGGCACTTGTCAAAGAGTGGGATATATTACACCTTGGCCAACACCAACATTTCTTAGTAGAAACTCGGGTTGGTACCTACCAAAAATGTTCATGGGAAGGAGAACTGGTGAACTGGCAACAGGGTCGTGGGCGCCCAAAGCTCATTGATGCGTGTGAGGAGCGAAGGCTAGCCCGTCTGGTCCAATCCCATAGAAGAGCTACTGTAGCACAAATTGCTGATAAAGTTAATGCTGGCTATGATAGAAAGATGTCAGAACACACAGCGAGTGCATCGTAGTTTGCTGCATATGGAGCTGCGTAGCCACATACTACAGGTCAGAGTGTCCATGCTGACCCCTGTCCATCACGGAAAGCACCTACAATGAGCACATGAGCATCAGAACTGGACCATGGAGCAATCGAGCAATGGAAGAAGCTGGCCTGGTCTGATGAATCGCATGTTAGAAGGGCCCCACACATTTATTTTCTAGGTTTTCTTCTGTGTACTGTGTGGGTAATTATGTTTTTCTATACATACCACTATGTATCTTTGTCACATTAAGCCTTATTAGTGATTTCCATACCTGTTTACTTCATGTTGTTATGTTCATATGCTGCTCGTTATAATGTTCTAGTTATAATTTATACTTTCAGATCAACCAGATTTTATTTTAATGCTGCTCTTGTTGTGTGTAGTTAGTGTCTTTAGTGCATTCTGTATGGATATTACTTTGATCTGGACTTTATTTACATCAGGCCTAAATTATTTCCAGGCTACACACAATAGCATAGCTCAAAGTTGTTGTTTTTTTTAAAAAAAAAAAAAATAAATAAATAAAAAAATAGTTAAAAATAAATAAATAAATACATTAAAAAAAAAAAAAAGAAGAACGAATGAAAACAAAAGTACACAGACCACTGTCAAATGCCAAAATTCAAATTCATTACATGTTCATTTGGTACAGATGCCAATTTCTACATAAGCAAAGTTTTGTACACACAGGCTGAATTCAGAGAGCAATTAAAATAAACAACAGTGAGATGTTATAGTGTAGGCACAAGTGAATGTACAAGTTAACCACATTTTCCATTCTGTCTTAACATCTTAGGTCATGACACCTCTGTGCAACACCAAAACACAATTATGGCACAAATGTGGTGTAGATGTAGGCAGATCAGATCATGTTGTTTATCATGTCTTTCTTTTTATTTAATTACAGCCAATCACGTCATATTCTGGGGCGTGGTCAGTACAGACCGCCTATAGAATAAATAAAAATCCAAACCATGCTTCAAGTGCATTCATATTCTGTTGATAAATGAGATACAAACACTGCTGAATTTCTGAGAAATGAAAAATGACTGGATTCTGGATTTTAATTTTGATCTTCAGCACCATGTGTAAGTAATATGAGCAAATTATTCCCATCAATCTCATGTATGAAGTAATTTTTTTTTTAATCTTTGGAAGCTGTTTCTTTAAATCACGTATTTTGTATGCAATTGTCTGTAAAAGTAACTCCAATATTATTCCTTTAAGGTCAATTTTAAATAGCGTTTTGTGTATTTTAATATCTGAAGTACATTCATTACCTAATCAATGTGTTTACTTTTCTAGATACAGTCCAACCTGGTAGACGCTGGGTTACTGCACAATCCCCCACAGAGGCACCAGTTTATCAGCCTGATAAAGAGCTCAGTGTGAATATCGGAGACTCGGCTACTCTGCGGTGTTGTATTTCTGAAAACGTATATGGGATGATATATTTGTTTAAGCAACCTAACAGAAAAAATCCACAGCTTATAGTAAAGTTCTATAAAAATGCTGGAGAAACATTTTACAATGGATTCCAAGAGTCTCGTTTTGAAATAGAGAGATCTTCAAACTGCTTCAACATGACCATTTTAAACATCGTTCAGTCTGATGAAGCCATGTACTACTGTGCACTGACGAGACCCAACACTGTGTTTGCAGATGGAACTTATTTAAAAATTAAAGGTAGGATTTTGGGTTAAATTTGATTAAGCTACAGGTTTAATGTAGTGATATTTTTCCTTATTACCATTAACATATTCAACCTGAAAGACAAATAATAATGAAGCAGTGAAATACTAACTGTGTTTTCTTCAACAACACTGAGTTACAGACTTTTAGTGATTTATGATAAATGTTTATAGGTGATCATGTTACTATTTCATCAGAAACATCTAAACCAGCTCTGTGTGATAATTCAGTGGTGTGTGAACCAACACTGCATGGAAACAACACTAACATGAACACACACGAGAAAACAGGTGATATGTCTTATAATTCAAAATTCATTAATTATCCTTAATCTGTACAGCATAATGTACAGCATTTGTACTAATATGAATGTAATGTTTTATAATAACTGAACCAGAAATGATTAGATCTCTACATTCGATAGTGCTCGGTTTGGGAACGGCTTTGGGTTTGTGCGCATTTCTGATTTTCTGCCTCATTTATTTCATACTGAGAGAAGAAAATGTGATAAAAGTAAGTGATTTTCTCATCAGATAATAATTCCACTTACTTTTATCCCTGTTAAAAATCACTAGTAAGTGTATTTCTGTATTAATAGTAAACGCTTCTATAGAAGATTGTTCAGGAATGAGGCAGGTACGTGTCGATTTTATACTATTATACTGTAGGTTGTTTTTTTGGTTTTTTTTTTAGATTTGGGTTTTCTTTGTTCTATAGATACCACTATGTACTGTAGATACTCCTTTAGTCACACATGAATCGCACTACTAAATGTCCAACTCATGTATGTGCAAAGTTGTTACATTCACATGCTGTTTGTTATACTGTTCTAGATATAATGTATACAGTCACTTTGCTCAAATTTGCACAACAATCCCAAGCTTTTATTGTGTTGCTGTCCTTGTCTGTAGTTAGTGTGTATAGTTCAGTTACCCATCTCGCATGGTTTTTACTTTGAGGTCGAAATGTTTTGCAATATTATTTTATTTTCATTTTATTTTTCAGGAATCTGAAGCAGAAACACTCAATGATACAGCTTTGAAATTCCCCAAGAGGAAAGCCAGAGCTGAAAAAAGGAAAACTGGCTCATCATATGAGTGCGTGTAGTCTGATTTGAAATATAACTTTAAAATGTAACATAAATTATTCATAGCACAAAGAATTCTTATAGAAAGAAAATATCTTGACTATAGACAAATATATTCCATATTTTTACATTTTTTTACATTTACATACTGTATATTTTTTTCTAGTCGCAAAAAAAGCCTAGACATAATCTTATATTTGTTTACAATAATCACATAAAAAAGAAATATGAAATAGGTTTGCCTATATTCAAGATTTATTTTGTTTTTCTTGCAAGTGTCTTATTATTAATATTAAAGATGCATTTTTGTATGACTTCAGTGCGGCACCTGTGTTGAACTTTGTACAGATTTCATGGCCTCATTTGTATTGTTCTAACTTTTGTTGAAGACACAAGAAATTTCAAGAGCAATTTCATTAAAGGCGTAACAAATACACCATCCTTAGAATTATTCTGAAAGTAAAACAGGAATGTTTTATTACTAGTAAAGTTTCAAAATGCACTGTAAAACCGGATAAGTTCATTTAACTCAAAAAATTTGAGAAAACTAATTACCTCAAAATTTTAAGTTGATAAATCAATTTCTTTAAGCCAAAAACACTTAAATATAACAAAAATTGATCTCATACTTGTTATATTTAAGTGTATTTGGCTTAAAGAAATTGATTTAAAAATTTTGAGGTCATTAGTTTCCTCAAATTTTTTGAGTTAAATGAACTTATCTGGGGCGCCCGGTGGCTTAGTGGTTAGCACGTTGGCGTCACACCTCTAGGGTTGGGTGTTCGATTCCCACCATGGCCCTGTGTGTGCGGTGTTTGCATGTTTTCCCCATGCTGCAGGGGATTCCTCTGGGTACTCCGGTTTCCTCCAACCAGTCCAAAGACATGCATGGTGGGCTGATTGGCATGTCTAAAGTGTCCGTAGTGTATGAATGGGTGTGTATGTGATTGTGCCCTGTGATAGATTGGCTCCTGGCTCCTTGTGCCCGATGCTCCCTGAGATAGGATCCAGGTTCCCCGTGACCCTGAAAAGGAGTAAGTGGTATGGATGGATGGATGAACTTATTTGGTTTTACAGTGAGGTTGTGGGTTGGCCTTAAATGCAAGTTAAGGATAGGGGCGGGGCTTGATTTATTCATGTATCTCTGTGTTATAGTGAAAGCACACAGAAATCATTCCATGTAATAATGTATTTTTGTAACTATAAAATGAATTATTATTGTAATATTTATAATGGATTATTTTAGAGGGTCATGTATTGGTCTGAATATACAACCTGTTGCAAAACTGGCTTCCAAAATCTTTAAGGGCTTTTTTTTTTCTTTTTTTGATTTACTTTGAATGTGGTGACCCGAACACAGTATTATAAATAGTATTTAATCTCGACTTTTGAATTCACTCAACTTTCATCCATCATTCATTCAGTGATTTGTTTGGTTTTTGTTTTTGTTTTTTTTTTGTTGTTTTTTTTGTTTTTTTGCCTTATAGATATGATACTATATCATGCAGATTTGTGATCATCAGATTATTATAAACATATAATACCACTGTAAACTTTCAATCGATTTTATGCATACAACAAATCGTGTGTAAAGCTATTTTAATGCAATGATTTAGAAAGGGCCATTTTTATGTGGTGCCCGTTATAATAATTCAATAACTTCATTAAATTACACCTCATTACAGTGCACCATCACTTCACATTTATACATCAAGCAAAAATTAATGTAGGGAAGAAACAACACAGGCAGTGTTATGCAGCTAATGGCCAAAAATACTGCTGCTGTTAAGTTTTGTAGAGGTCACAGCACGAAAAAGAAAAGAAAATGTTGGAACCAAATCGAAAGATAGATTCAGATTCAGGTTCTTTATTGTTGTCTTTCTAATGAAGCAGTAGATAAAAAGCAAAATATTCTACGCACTCTCTCACACACACACACACACACACACACACACACACACACGCACACATTTTCATGTTTTAAATATCCCTTTGACTAAGTCAGCCTCCTGAGACAACATAGGCATCGATGAGATTTCATAAACAGGAAGGATGTGTTGGTGATTCATCTGCAGCCTTTAGAAATGTGCACGAACAGGAGGATGTAATGAGGACACTTGGAGCACATTGAGTTTCTAGTCTCCTGAAGTCTACTACACTGTAAAACTGGATAAGTTCACTTAACTCAAAAAATCTGAGGAAACTAATTACCTCAAAATTTTAATGTTGATAAATCAATATATTTAAGCTAAAAAACTTAAATATAACAAGTTTGAGTTACATTTTTGTTATATTTAAGTGCATTTGTGTTAAAGAATTTGATTTATCAACTTAAAAATTTTTGAGGTAATTAGTTTCCTCAAATTTTTTGAGTTAAGTGAACTTATCCGGTTTGACAGTGTGACAATTACTGTACATCCTTTTGTTTTTTTGTTTTTTGTTTTTACTATACACTGAATTTACATTGGGGTTTGAGATCAAAATATGACTATGAGACAGCAGCCTTCAAGACGGTTTCCAGGAGTGACGGTCACAGCAAATTCAGTTCAAACTCAGACCTTTTAATTATCTTAATGCTGTTGCCTAAAGAATTATTTTCTAACATATTCTACATTTTTTAATGCAAGTGTCATATATCAAGGAGGAAGCTCTGGACTTCAGTTCCCATCAGCCACTGCACTGTACTACAATATGTCACATGACCACCTGCACCTGAATCACGTTTCTGTTAACGAGCACTCCTATATATAACCACTGTTTACACTGCTCCCTTGTCTCATGTAATTGTCTTCTATGCTATTGTCCACGCTTCCATGTTTAGTTTTTGCCACAGTATTTTGCCAAGTTGTCTTAGTGTATTTGTTTTGTTGTTTGTTCGTTTATTAAACTGTTTGAAAATCTGCGATTGCTTCCGCATCCACCTTGAAACGTAACAGTAAGGGCCTTTGCTTCTTCTGGTAAATGCTTTTGGGTCATAGTTTTACAGTAAAGTTAATGTTAATGTATTCACTTATGATTTACTTTATTATTACAATGTAATCACAGGAATGTTGCCTCATACAGTATTTATATGTTGATACTGACAGTATTTCTCCAGGTTGCTGTATTGAAACATAAAACACAGTAAAATGACCACACTTGATTAAACACAGTATTTTATTGTAGAAATTACAGAAATTATGTAGAGTGCACCTTATGTGTCTCTTCATTTGGCATGGGACTGTAACAACACTAACAGTTTAAAATGATTTTGGACGATATGAGCTTTCATCTGATCTTTACTTTTACTTCAAACCACAGATTCTTACATTTACAACAACAACAAAAGACAATAATACATGTAAGGCTTGCTGTAGATTTACTATTGATCAATGCATTCATGAAACAGTAAGAGACATGTGCAGTAATATCATGTGTAATATAAAGCATTACTGAAATATATTTTAAGTAAAAGAGGAGTAAACCACTTCAGTGTACACTCTATCACTGGGTTTGATTTTCCTCTCTTTGAAATGTAAAGCAGAGAAATTGACCTCGAGAGCAGAACGGCCCTGTGGGAAATAACATAAAGCGTTCACTGTAAATGACAGCTATCAGAATTAAATCACTATTAGTGTAATATTTGTCATTGTGATCCCTGATAGCACTGAGTCTAATAATAATGTTTTAATTACATTTTAAAGTCATTTACCTGATTGAGTGTTTTCTCTACTGCAGAACCGTGATGAGATCTCACTGTAGAGGAAAAATATATGATTCCATCAGGACTTATACATATTATATAAGTGTACGTACAGTATATGATATACTATTCAGATACACAACCTTAATAAAGACTCACCATGACAACATTCACAGTTTCTCCCTTTAGAGCTTACGACATGAGCAAAGATCACAACCACACACACTCCTAATGCTACAGCGAGGCAGATCACTACAGGATCCACAGATTCTTCTGTAGCACAAAAATAATAATAAGACAATGAAAATATATTTTATTTTAAAATACATTAATAAACTTATTTCTATATGTAAAATAACTATATACATTGTGATCATAGCAATGTTTAAATATTTACAAGCATTACACTTTAGTTAGACAATAAGTAAACTACATTTTCTTTATTAATAAAATATTATATTCTTACTGAGTAAAGGTTTTCTTAATTGTACTCTTGTCCCGTTCCCAAAAATGATCTTCCCACACACGGCCACAGCGCAGTAGTAAGTTCCAGTATCACTGAGGGTGAGGATGTTCTTGGAGAAGTTGTACACACAGGTGTGTGTAGAAGAGCCGCTCTCACACTGACGGCTGCTGTTGTGATGAGTGTAAATGATTTGAGGATGGGATTGTGGTGGAGCAGCTCTGAACCAGAGCACTTGGAGTTCTGCTGATCTGCTCTCAGAGAGAACCGAGCACTGCAGAGTCACTGACGCTCCTGCAGGAACCGAGTCCGACACGCCGCTCTGGAACACTGCCACTTTTACATCTCCATCACCTACTCAGTGTAATACAGAAATCAAGTACGGTCATATACTGTTCATGGACACTAACCAACCAGGAAACTCATTCCCATGACGAGATTTGTTTTTATACAATATATAGTTCTTAAAGCTAGAGTGTAACACAAAAATTACCCCGAAAATCACACAGAAAAAATTCCAAAATTGACTTTTGTCTATGGTGTCTGTATAGAAAATGATTTGTTTATGCCCACATATTCTGGCATTTGTTCTTTTAACTTAAAAATATTTTGAAAATAATTAATCAAATTAACCAATTTAAACTTTCACTATGAATTAAAATTGGTTATATACTGTATATACACTGACGGTTTCATTACAGTTTAATCACTATTGTTACCACACTCCAAACTAAATATTCAAGAACAGCAATTAAGTCCAGAGACTAAATCTCTGTGGAACATATTCATTTAGTATTTAAAATGATGTCATTTAAATACAAAGTGTTTTGACTGGAAGAGTGTATTGTACAAACAGTTCAGATGTAGTGAATTACCTGTTACAGCCAAGACTGTTCCATTGGATAGTGTAACATTCTCCAAGTTAAATGATTTTACGCAGTAGTAAAGTCCTCCATGATCTTTATTTATATGTAGAATTATCAGAGAAATGCCACTGTCCGTCGACTCCATTTGGAATTCAGATGTTTTGAACTCCGGGGAAAATTTTACCTCCTTATATGCCAATCTTTCTCCAACTTTTCGAGGCATCTCTCCAAATCTCTGTTTGTACCAAATCACACTTTCGGTCCTATGATTGTCTCCAAATGGGCAGTTAAGACTAACACGTTCTCCAGACTTTACTGAGACAAATAGTGGTTGTAAAAAATCCACAGATTGGGCTGGACCTAGAAAAAATATAGATTTTTATTGCTATTTAACCTGGGTAATCACATTGAGATGAAAATCTTCTTTCAAGTAAACCCTGGCCAAGAATTCAGCAAAGTATTCACAGGACATAACAAATAACATCAAAACAATAGCATTTATATTGAAACAATTCTCTTAAAAATAATCCTGACAGCAACATAACTAAATCAAACTTAAAACTAATGTATAAAACTATAATTAATGACAATAAATATGACTAAAATAACATAAACTGTGTCATTTTTTTTGTGACTGCAGTGATAAATAAAAGGAGGTTTACCAAGAAATGCCAAAAATTCTCTTCAAAAATTAATTTGATAAAGCTCACACTGATGCGAACTGCTACTGGCATTTCACATGAAGCTTAAAACTGAAGCATATACAGAATTCAGTGATTTCAAAGCTGTTTTTGAAAAACATGCATGTAGATATCCATAATATCCATAACCATCGTTTAAATTGGGTAAAAAGGTTGCTTTAACATTTTTAACATGCTTTAACATGTTGGGAAAAACAAGTACTGTTCCCATTTTAACTTTAGTGTTTTGTCATTTGTTCTATGTGATGATTGAAGAGAAAATAAAGCAATGTCTAAAACAAAAGCCATGTATTAATATGATGGCATTAATTCTGTTGGTCTTCCTCTATTGGTGAGGTGCATAATTTCAGTATTAAATGTAAATGCAAATTTAAATGTAATATTTCAAAATAAAATTTTATCTAACTAAAAAGAAAATAAAAAATTATGATAATAGCAATTATTATGCTGAATTTGTATAGCTTTTGTAATATAAATACTATATTATAAATAATACTATATGAATATAATTAAAAATGCATTTAAAAAGACGTTAAAACTTACATATCATGTATAGAAATAAGACAAATATCCACGGTGGAGCCATCTTCAGTGATGCAATAGCACACAGGTTGAGCTGTTGAAAAGTGGTCAAATGATGAAAGTACCGAGGGTTTTGTTCTTCATACAGTCATCTCATTGGCTGCTTCAAGGCACGAGTCAAATTTCCTTTCCAGTTATGTTTCCTTTTTTGTAACACATTTTGTTTACCAGAGGTCTGTGGTAAAACAAAGGAAAATTACATCACAGAGAACGTAGCTGTATTGTTAGCTATGGGTGCCCAATGAGATTTAACAAAATCAGGACTAAAAAACAAAATAAAAACTTTTAAATAGTTCAATGTATTTATAGACAAAAATAAAATAAAAAAAATGATCATCCTTTGAAAAGTTCCTCTGCTGAATTTTCAGTAGAATGGAGTGGAGATGGATAGATCAAAAGTAGATGCTGTAAAATCTTGGCCACAACCCACCATGCCAAACAGAACTTCTGCAATTCCTATGATTTACCAATTACTATTGGCAATGCAATAGGGGCTTCATTTCAGTGGCCAACCCTTTGACTTCACACCTAAGAGGCACACTGAGAACCATGAGAAGAACTGAAGAAGCCAGTCAGGCATTCAAAAACCTAGAGGAACAATTACCCAGTGCTCCCATTCTTCATCACCCAAAGTGGATGCCTTCAAAAGAGGATTTGGAGCTATTCTCTTGCAACATCATGACAATTTGTCCAAAATACATACTGGTTCATTGTTCTTATGAAAGATAAGTCCCACAGAATTCAATTATGATGTGTGCAATAGAGATATCCTAGCAATCAAAGCAGTCTCTGGAGAATGGTGACACTGGTTGGAAGGGACAGAACACCCCTTCCTCATTCTTACCCATTACAGAAATCTGGAATATGTCAAATGCACCAAAAGACTGAATCCACAATGCCAGGTGGTCCCTCTTTTTTACTTGCTTTAAGTTGACCTTTACTTATAGGCGAGGGAGTAAGAACACCAAAGCTGATGCACTTTCTAATTTAAATGAGGGTTAACAAGCAGAACACTCCCTTGAAGTCATCCATCCATCAACATACATAGTTGGTCCCTTTTGCTGGGACATCACGAAAGACATCCAACACTCCCAACAAGAAGACCCAGTCCCACCAGCCATGTAAACCACATAAGTAATCTTCTGGGAAGTGTTTAGGCATTATGGACTCCCAGAGGATATTTTGTCAGACTGGGGAGTACAATTCACCTCATGGGTATGGCAAGAATTTTGGAAGCAGTTGAATCTCAACATTAATTTATCCTGGGGATCCAACCTGAATGCAATATACAGGTGGAAGGTTTAAACATAGAAATACAGAGGCTCCTAAGGACATAGGGAGCAAAAACTGGCTTGACTGGAGCTGAATACAAACAAAATTTTCTGATTTTATATCTCCACTGGTCTCACCCAGTTTCAGTTTGTAGTGTACTACCAACCACCATTATTTCCATGGTCAGGAAAACCCTCAGAAGTGCCCTGCGTCAAACAGTGGATAAAGAGAATTGAGCAAATGTGGGATGCAGGCCTGATTCTTTGGTCCATTAAAAGTGTCCTATAAGTGAAATCTACCACTTAGCTTGCCCCCATTTTTCATGTCTCTCTTCTAAAGCCTCTACCTTCTCAAAACCAGTTGAGTGGAACTGACCCATCACTACCACTGGAGATCAAGGGAGAATCACCCCACAGTGTCCACATGCTAATCGACTCCAGACAATAGGGCAACGAGACGTTGCGTTTAGCATAAAAGTATGGGAGTGCCCTTGCACATGCGACCGGTATCTGAAGCTTGTGTAAAATCATGCCTCTACGATCAGGTGACGTGGCAATTAAGCATGTCGCATGATATATATATATGGCATCTGTGAACCACGCTGCCAGCCTCTATTATCTGAAGCGAAGATGCAATTCACAGGCCTGCCCTGGTATGACAAAGCTACGCAACATTCTCATTCCCTATTCAGGGAACAATAGAGATTGCTTCCACTATCCAATTAGAGATGCTTTGACACAACATCACCTCTACTGTCGCCACCAATGCACACCAGCAGCTCCTGCGACTTACGCCACTGGCCGGAGTAGTGGACGTAAGTACAGAGAGCCCTTACTGGACACAGCAGGTGCATCCTCTCTTGTTCTGGTGTGAGGAACGGAGGAGGGCAGAAAGTCTGCAACACCACAGGGTGGGTAGCCGATGTAGGTACTTTAGGAATATAATCTGGCCTAGGATTCAGGAAGGCCTTGGCTGATCCAGGGGCAAAGTCAAGGCAGGAAGTGGCAACAGAGAGATCTTGTACATCTCTCACTCGCTTGAGAGATGTCAGGGCCAGCAGAAGCGCTACCTTTAGAGTCAGAGGCTGACTCTAAGGCTCAAATGGGGACCCTGACAGACCTTCCAAGACCACAGAAAGGTCCCAGGAAGGTATGCTTGGCCTGCAGATGGGCCTCAGCTGCCTGACACCACGCCTGAACCTCAAAGTTAGAGGATGTTGCCCCACAGAGGCTCCATCAACAGGGGCGTGGCTGGCCGAAATGGCGGCCATGTAAACCCTGATTGTAGAAGAAGCCAACCCTGTTGAGAAATGTTCTTGTAAGAACTCCAGGACTGTAGCTATTGCACAGTTCACTGGGTCTAGCTGGTGAACCTCACACCACAAGACAAAAAGCCGCCACTTGAGCACATACAATTTCCTTGTGGATGGTGCTCTAGCATTTAACATGGTCTTTACAACCTCAGTTGTGAGACCAGAATCGATGAGCTGGTGTCCCTCAGCGGCCAGACTCACAGTTTCCATAGTTCTGGCCGAGGGTGATAAATCAGCCCGCGGCTTGAGACAGGAGATCCCTGAGGATGGGAATCTCCCAAGGAGTACTGTCGAGCAGGGAAATTATCTCTGAGAACATATTCGAGCTGGCCAATAAGGTGCTACTAACAGCAGACATAGAATGTCTTGGCGAACTCTCGCTAGAACTTGTGGGAGCAGAGCAATCGGGGGGAAAGCATATAGACATGACCTCAGCCATGTGTGTACCATGGCATACAGCCCCAGTGGTGAGGGAGGAGACAGCCATCTAAGACCGCACCCCAGCCTGTGAGGGAGGCATCTGTCATTACCATCTTGCGATAAGGAGACGCCCCTAGAGTGTGACCCGAGGCTAGAAACTGTGGACACCTCCAAATACTCAGAGCACGTAGGTATCGCCGCGTGACACTGATTACTCTGAGAGCTTTCATCCTCAGATGAAATCCCAGACGTTTCAGCCACCACTGAAACGGTCTCATGTGCAATAGGCCCAATGGTATGACGTTGGCTGCTGCTGCCATAAGGCCCAACAGTCTCTCATAGAGACTGGAGGAGATGCTCAGACCCAGCTTTATCTTGCTCAAAGTTGATAGGATCGACCCTATGCATGTTGGGGATAGAAACACCCTCATTCTAGTAGAATCCCATATAACCCCTAGAAAAGTTGACCTCTGCACTGTAAAAAGTATACTTTTCTTGAGGTTCAACCTGAGCCCCAAGCTCCCCATGTGGGCGAGAACAACATGTCGATGTTGAAGCCCCAGTTCCCTGGATCATGCTAGAATTAACCAGTCATCCAGGTAGTTTAGTACATGGATGCCCTGGAGTCGCAAGGGAGCCAGAGCAGCATCCATGCACTTTGTGAAGGTGCAAGGAGATAAAGCTAGCCCGAAGGGATGAACCCGAAATTGGTATGTGTTGTATCCAAACGCAAACCTCAGGAACTTCCTGTGACTGGGCGATATTCCTATGTGGAAATATTTCAGTTCTGTCGTCACAAACCAGTCCCCGAACTGAATCTGTGGCATGATAAGTTTGAGCGTCAGCATCTTGAACCTGTATGTCCGAAGAGTACGGTTCAGATGACGCTTCAGATCTAAAATTGACCGCATACTCCCATCTTTTTTGCGGACCAGGAAATAACAGCTGTAAAAACCTGTAAAGCACTGCAGAGTCACTGACGCTCCTGCAGGAACCGAGTCCAACACGCTGCTCTGGAACACTGAGACTTTTACATCTCCATCACCTGTTCAGTGCAAAGCAGACCTTTATAATAAATATGGCCCATAAAACAGATGCAGTCAATTACAGCATATGAAGAGACAGTGACTCTGTTGGAAGTATAAATTCCAACCAAGGTAATCTAGAGAGCTGGTACATAATGTTTGTATTACATTTTTTTTTTAAATTAAAGCAATCAAATACATAACTTTTTTTCATACACCCAAATATAAATAGGATTGCTGTGACAAGACATCATCATACAATTTCTCAAAATTCACAAAATTCACTGTCTGTGAACACAGTTCTCCGTGCCATCCACAAACGCTGATTAAAGCCCTTTCATGCAAAGAAGAAGCCGTATTTGACCATGATCCAGAAACACCGCCGTCTTCTCTGGGCCAAAGCTCATTTAAAATGGACTGAGTCAAAGTGGAAAACTGTTCTGTGGTCAGACGAATCGAACTTTGAAATTCTTTTTGGAAACCATGGATGAACTAAACTAAAGAGGACTAAAGAGGAGAGGGACCATCCGTCTTTTTATCAGCGCTCAGTTTAAAAGCCTGCATCTCTGATTGTATGGGGTGCATTAGTGCCCCATACTGAAAGGTGTATACAAGGTATATTTCAATGCTGAAAGGTATATACAGGTTTTAGAGTAACATACTTCCATCCAGATTCTATCCCATCTTTACTTCTGAGAGACATTGCCTCTCTAAGATCCTCTTTTAAAAACCCAATCATGTTACTGACCTGTTGCCAATTAACCTAATTAGTTGCAAAATGTTCCTCCAGCTGTTTCATTTTAATAAAACTTACTTTTCCAGCATTTTGTTGCCCCGTCCCAACATTTTTTTAGATGTGTTGTGGCAATCAATGTAAAAATGACCTTATTTTTTCCTTAAAATGGTACATTTCCTAAGTTTAAACATTTTATATGTTTTGTATGTTCTATTGTGAATAACATTAGGGTTTATGAGATTTGCAAATCATTGCATTCTGTTTTTATTTACATTTTACCTAGTGCCCCAACATTTTTTGAATTGGAGTTGTAAATGTACTGACGCTCAAGATCAAATCCAGAATTAGAAATTTAAGGTGTTTTGCTGTAAAATACTTGTATATAATCATTTATTTGCATATGCTGGTTCACAGATAGTACCTGAGCATTAAATTCAAACAGTCAAAATAACCGCTGTGACCATTATGGACCTTTAGTGTGGAAATAATGATGTCTTGATTAAAAGTTATTAACATAAAATAACAAGATAGCAACTCAAAATAATGCGTTCTTTAACTGAATAATAGATTATTACATCACAATAAGTAAAAAATAATGAGATTGCCAACTTTAGGTTCAGGGCTTCCCTTTGTTAATCATAAATGTCATATTTAAGAAAATATTAACTAATTAAATATGTATTAACCTAACTGTGTACATTTTTAAAATTCTTACCTTTCACTGATAAAAATGTTCCATTTCCAAATCTTGTTAAAAAGTCTCTCAGCGCACAGTAATACACGGCTTCAACTGATGGTTCCACATTAGCAATTTTTAAATGGTAATTCGTTTGTTCTTTCTTGATACTGAATCTTGGTGGCTTGAACTCATCTTCGTAATTTGGCTCTTGATGAACTGTGACCATTACAAAAGGCTCATGTCCTGCTTTTTGCTTGTACCATACAATGACTCCCTTTTTCACTGTGTTATTTGTTTTTCTTTTTCTTGTCAAGTTATTGGGCAAATTTATATCCGACCTGTGTTAACCAACATTTAATTTTCTGCAACCATGTGACAAATGTTCACGCAAATCTGCTATACATCTATATCTATCTATCTATCTATCTATCTATCTATCTATCTATCTATATATATATATATATATATATATATATATATATATATATATATATATATATATATATAGGATCATTGTGCCTAATAAACCAGCAGTTATGTGAATAATATTATAAAGCTATTCAAACTACAAATATATTTAGCATACTTTGTTTTTTTCTGCCTTCACAATCATATATTTTGAATAATCGTGTATTAATAATTTTAACAAATGAGTCCAGTGATGAAAATTATTTAATGGTGAAGCATTCATACTTTTGGAGATGAATAATAAGGTTGTAACCTTTTCATATTAAATCTCAAGAGTATTTAATATTAATAATTGTTTTTTTTAGTAAAAATATATGAGTAATCATATATGTTTCAGCAACAAGAACATTCTTTTTCCACATCATTATTCAGTTTATTAGTTTACAAAATAAAGAGGAGAGAAAGTCATATGGTCTTTAACATGACTATTTTAATTCTAATAGGCATGTATTATTACTAATAACAATGTAAATACATAATATACAGTAGATGTTCTCATTTAAAAATTATAAATCTAAATCACATTTTCTATTTAGATGAGAAAGTTTTCATTATTTTATTCTAAAAGTTGTGACAGTGATGTTGCACATAACACATTCCTTCACAATTCTGCTCCATTCTCCATGACACTGTGTGTCAGTGAGCACTGATCAGTTCCTGCACTTACTACATCCCTCATGTTAACTTGGGGCTGTGTGTGGTGGTGTGTGTAGATATCTGTCAGTGTGTGTAGGTGTGTGTGTGTGGGTGTGTATTTGTCAATTTTACAGCTCTCTGTTTTTCGATTAGATGTCTTACACTTGTATTTGGTTCAGTGGTGGTCTTTCAGTGTTGCCAGATCTCTGAAACCTGCCTCCTGAAAGCTGTTTGGATAAAATCATCTGCCAAATTAATAAATGTACAGTTGTGCTAGAAAGTTTGGGAACCCTTGAACATTTTCTGTAAATTTCACCTGAAATGTGATTAGCTATTCATCTAAGTCCGAAAACTAGATAAAGAAAACCCAATTAAACAAATGATGCAAAAATGTTATAGTTTTTACATTTATTTATTGAGCAAAATTATCCAACTTAATCAAACCTGAGGATAGTTATCAATGCTCACCAGGTGGGAAAAGATAAAAAAAAAAAAAACATTTCTAAATTGTTTGACCTCCACCATTCCACTGTGAGGCAGATGATGGAGGAAATTCAGCACCACTGTTACTCAATCATGGAGTGGACGTCCAGCAACAATCACTCCAAGGCACACCTGTGGACAGATGAATCCAAAATAGAATTTTTGGCTTATTTGAAAAGCTGTATGTTTGGAAAACCATAATATAATCCAACATAATTGGAACCGCTTTTCTGCCTCGGGTCTAGGACGGCCTGTCGTTATTGATGACCGATTAATTCTGCATTGTACCAGAAGTTTATACAGGAGAATGTCAGGGTATCTGTCCGTGAACTGAAGGTTAACCATAAGTGGGTCATGCAGCAAGACAATGAGTCTAAGCACACACATACTGTAAGTCTACAACGAAATGGTTAAAGCAGAAGCAATCCAGTATTTTTGGAATGGCCAAGTCAAAGTCTAGAAATGGTGTGAAAGGACCTAAAAACAACAGTTCATGATAGGAAGCCCACCAACATCACTGAGCTGAAGCAGTTTTGTAAGGAGGGATGGACCAAAATTCCTCCAACCTGTTGTGTAAGATTGATCGCCAGTTACTGGAAATGTTTGGTTGAAGGTCACGCCAGTGAGTGAAAGCAATCATTCACATTCTTTTTCTGACATAGATACTTAATATTGGATCATTTTGCTGAATAAATAAATGTAATAACTATAATGTTTTTGCCTCATTTTTTTTTTTTTTTTTTTTTGCGATAAAGACATAAAGACATTGCGTTCTCTTTATCTGGTTTTAGGCCTTAGATGAAGATCTGACCACATTTCATATGAAATTTATGCAGAAACACGGGTTCAAAAACTTTCTAGCAGCACCGTAAATACATATAATGGTTATTAATGATGGAGGAAGTTGAATCATTTACTGCTTAAACAATTAATAAAATGAATACAGAATGAGTATGTAGAGTGTGTATTTCTATTTCTCTTCGCAGGTAAAATTCATTGGACTTCCTGGGTAATTAAACACATCCCTGAATATAAAAATGACTTCATATTAGTCACATATTTCCTTATAGTGTATGACCTTGAGGTCAACCTGAGACCCATAAGTCTCTGCACTCATCCTCCTCCCATCCTGCCTTGCACAAGCTCCTGCTCTTATTTCAGCTACAAGAGCATTAGTCAGCATTCATCATTCCAGTTCATCATAAAGACGTTCAATGGACTCGAGTTCTTCCACACCAACCTCGGCCTTTATAAATCTCGCTTTATGCACAGGGGCATTGTCATGCTAGAACAGGTTTGTTCTCTTAGTTCAGACTAAGACTGCAGACAATTGTGTGCTTCAGACTTTGTGGTAACAGTTTGGGGAAGAACCACATATGGGTGTGATGGTCAGGTATACACATACAGTACTCTTGACTGTACTATAGGGTTCCTAGTAGCTTCCATTTTAGCAAGTTAAAAGCCATGAATAGTCCTAACAAGCCTTAAAGAAACCTTACACTACAAGCCTCTACACGTCCTCTCATCCTTGAGCTTCTCTCCTTCACCAACAATATCATTCTCCCACATTATTTCTTTCATAGCAGTCTTTTTATTTTCATTTTATTTAAATGTTTTGATAATGTTTATTAGGAAAACTGAACCAAGTGCATATAATCTATTAGAAGTAGTATTATTCAGCTTTTCCTTAAAAAATGACTCAGCATTTAAGTTTTAGGCGCGTCTAATACATGTTTTATGAATTATGATCGTGAACATATGTAAGATGTCTGTGTCGATATGGGTGGAGTTTTATTCAGGCCTGATTGCGGCTCCTCCTTCACCACTGTGTAACTTTAACCAATCACATTCTCTCTCTCTCTCTCTCTCTCTATCTCTGTGTGTATTTCTCACTCTCTCTCCCATCTAAGCAGCACTATGATACCAAAGACTCAAACCTGACCAATCACAATGATCTGTCATCAGCTACAACACATGCTGCAGGTTTCAAATCTTTTTTTTTCTGGAAATGAGTGTTTGATACACAAATATTTATATCCTATTATTTTAGCTGAATAAAATTATGCTAATTAATCTAAAAGCATTCAGGGTAAATAAACACACCGCACTGCATGCAGAAAATTTGACATTTATTTTTCTTATAATCATCAGCAAACTGGTCTTTATTTCTATTAATAGAGTGTGTATTAAAATGTGTGTGTGTGTGTGTGTGTATGTGTGTGTGTGTGTGTGTGTGTGTGTGTGTGTGTGTGTGTGTGTTTGTGTATGTGTGTGTGGTTTTGTATCTCTGTTTATCTCTTTGCCCCTTTACACACTGCAGCTCTGAGAGTTTCATCTCTGCAGGCCGCTCTGACCGCCGAGTCGCTTTTCTCAGAAACACCATCAGTTTCTCACCTCTCAAACTTTCCACAGGATGTGTGGCTATATTTGTTTTTCTCAGGCCACACCGTTATTGCTGTTTTTTTTCTTTTCCAGGCTCGATGCACAATTTGAAACATCTCTAGACTTCATATAGATGTGTAATATTATAACACCTCTCATTTAAAGCCCCAGATTTCACCTTGCACTTTAATCTGGTCTATACACACAACAGCGTGTTCGCTTATTGTGTAACCCGTCAGATATAATGTTATTTACACAGTCAGTTACTCAGCTTTAGATCATCCTGATGATGCTCACGATAATGGAGTTTGTACATGGCTCTTGTATATTTCAACATTATATAGCTTTTATGTGTGTGTGTGTGTGTGTGTGTGTGTGTGTGTGTGTGTGTGTGTGTGTAGACAATAACATTTGTTTACTTTATTCCTGCTACTTTGATTGGTCTGCTCTGGGGTATAAATCTCTCTGCTCGGGTAAACAGGAAGGTACAGCGAGTAAAAACCACACTGAATGTTCCAGATCTCAGCTTTAACTTTCCAGACCAGACCTGTGTGTGCATTCTGCATCTGCTGAGAAGCCGTGACAGTTACAGAGCTTCTTATGTTACGAAGAGCTGTGAAAAGTCACATGGCCCACTTGTGTATATAACCAAAAGCAAGCAAAAGTTTGCATGCCCCATGGTATTTGAAAAAATATATGAAAGGTATCTCTATTTTAACAAGTATATAAAGATATACAATTACTTTTCAAAGTAAAATAAATTCCAAAATTAAATTTGGATTCATCTTACTTAAAGACAATGATAAAAGAAAAGAACTGCAACGAATATTACAACTGATCTCATCTAAAAACGGTTCAGAGTGTAACTCAGAGATTATAGAATAAATGCAAATGTTGGCGTTTCAGTTATTAGAGAATATTTATATCATATGATGAAGGGAAATACAAACTTTTGAACTGATATTAAAATGAAAAAATGATTTCCTCCACAATTTGGTCACCTGCCAATTCACCCACCGGCCAGCAGCCATAATCAGTGTCGAGAGGTGGTGTTAATATTAAATGCTGATGCTCAACATGCCTGTTCTTGTATAAGTGAAAAACATGCACTAAAATCTTCACCCCCTCCACATATCAGGCCGAGATCCAGCAGCAGCTCAACAGCATAAACAGTGAACTTCCTGATTAGAGGCTTGTGGGCGGAGCTTCTTATAATCCACCAGATCAAAAGATTTTCACTTTTTCTCTCGTCAGCTGCCGAATCGCTGCAGGGCACAAAGATCATTCTTCATTGGTCCTGATCTCATCAAACATCTTCAGGTGCCATTTCTCACGAAGATTTGTGTTTGTGACCTCCATCTCTTCTTTATTTATATTTTGTAAAATGTATTAATGGAGAACTGGACTATCGTTAAGTTTGTTCATGTTGGAAATTTGCTGTGGTGTAAAAAAGAGGAATAAAACACTATGGGACTTGCTGTTATAGGACAATAATCAACTTCAGGGTGGTAACAGTGACTCTGCTTCATCACTGTGTTCTGTACTGAGCTGTATTTCTTCTTGTCTTGAACTTGTTTTCACATTGTTATCTATATGTACAGAACACATGTATTGTCTTGTTCTGTAGTCCTGAAGGCATGACACTTCATCTTACTGAAATAAAAGCCACTTAACTTAAAGCCTCAGCACCGCCCTGTAACCGCAGACCAGAGTGACCCTAAATAATCCCCTAATTTATCTCCATCATCATGAGGTCTATGTGGGTAAAATACAGCCTCAGTGTTTCTTTTTTTCTTCTGCTGTCTTCTGATATGAGGTAATGGTTTTGTGTGAGTTTTCTGTAAGTGCATTCTTCGTCTTCATCTCTAATTCACTTTAACTCTTCAGAGTTTTACTCTGTGTGACCTGTCACACCGCACTGGCTCCATCTACTGACGCAGGATCTGTTTTGTGCCTTGTTAGTTGTTACTTTTTGCAGCCAGAGACCTCTTTTATCTTTATTTATTTTATTAATATATTTTTTTTTTTACTCACAGAGTAGAGGGCCTCCAGGGGACAACCTCCCCCATATTAGATGCTCTTCTTTAGTTGTCACTGAAACCTCCTATTGTATATAAAGCACATGGACAAAGTACTCATGTGATCTTTGTGAGTTCTGAGCTGTTGATCTGCTGTTGTTCCTGGTTTTCGATCATCTGGTCCTCAGTTCTGAAGGGAAATTGTAATGCTACAGCATACATAGATATTCTACACAGTTTTCTGCTTACATCTTCATGGTAACAATTCAGACAACACCGCGTATGGGTGTGATGGTCAGGTGGCCACACACACACACACACACACACACACACACACACACACACACACACACACACACACACACTCTCTCATACACAAACATTATTTTATTTGATATTGTATATAATTTCTTAGCATAAGTTATAAACTACAAACCTGCATGCTAAATAGAAAGTTAAAATGTCTACTATAGTCTAATGTCTAGGGGGTGTAGTTTTTTTCTTTCTGTTTAACTGCACTACTTAGTACACTAGTATTTATCTGGTTTGAGACACAGCCTTTTGACTACATGCCTCTATATCAGCTTCTGTTCAGGATTTTGTTGCTGTCCATGGTGATGAAATTCGAGTGAAGTAACAAAGCGAGTTCATTGTATTGATCACATCACTTAAAAATACACCAAGAAATGTCACAAAAAAGTATGAATTTTCTTTTATTTGTTCTTTAAAATAAGTACTTACATGAATTGAATGACCTTTTAAAAAAAAAAAAAAAAAAAAAGAATATATATATATATAGTAAAAAAGATATATATATATTGTAAAAGATCGTTCCTAATGGAATATATATATATATGTATATATATATATATATATATATATATATATATATATATATATATATATATATATATATATATATATATATAATTATCTTACCTTTTAATTATCTTAATGCTGTTGCCTAAACAATTATTTTCTAACATATTCTTATGTTAGAAAATAACGTAACATAGCCCTTAACGTAAGGGCTTTTGCTTCTTCAGGTAAATGCTTTTGGGTCATAGTTTTATACTGAAGTTAATGTTAATGTATTCACTTATGATTTACTTCATTATTACAATATAATCACAGGAATGTTACAGTAGTTATACAGTATTTATACTTGATATTGACAGTATTTCTCCAGGTTGAAAACATAAAACACAGTAAAATGACCACACTTGATTAAACACAGTATTTTATTGTAGAAATTACAGAAATTATGTAGAGTGCACCTTATGTTTCTCTTCAGTTGGCATGGAACTGTAACAACACTAACAGTTTAAAATGATTTCAGACGGTATGAGCTTTCATCTGATCTTTACTTTTACTTCAAACCACAGATTCTTACATTTACAACAACAACAAAAGACAGTAATACATGTAAGGCTTGCTGTAGATTTACTATTGATCAATGCATTCATGAAACAGTAAGAGACATGTGCAGTAATATCATGTGTAATATAAAGCATTACTGAAATATATTCTAAGTAAAAGAGGAGTAAACCACTTCAGTGTACACTCTATCATTGGGTTTGATTTTCCTCTCTTTGAAATGTAAAGCAGAGAAATTGACCTCGAGAGCAGAACGGCCCTGTGGGAAATAACATAAAGCGTTCACTGTAAATGACCGCTATCAGAATTAAATCACTATTAGTGTAATATTTGTCATTGTGATCCCTGATAGCACTGAGTCTAATAATAATGTTTTTATTACATTTTAAAGTCATTTACCTGATTGAGTGTTTTCTCTACTACAGAACCGTGATGAGATCTCACTGTAGAGGAAAAATATATGATTCCATGAGGATTTTATACATATTATATAAGTGTACGTACAGTATAAGATATACTATTCAGATACACAACCTTAATAAAGACTCACCATGACAACGTTCACAGTTTCTCCCTTTAGAGCTTACGACATGAGCAAAGATCACAACCACACACACTCCTAATGCTACAGCGAGGCAGATCACTACAGGATCCACAGATTCTTCTGTAGCACAAAAATAATAATAATGCAATGAAAATATATTTTATTTTAAAATACATTAATAAACTTATTTCTATATGTAAAATAACTATACACATTGTGATCATAGCAATGTTTAAATATTTACAAGCATTACACTTTAGTTAGACAATAAGTAAACTACATTTTCTTTATTAATAAAATTAATTAATAATTAATTAGCAAAGTGTCCTTTCTTCAGTGTTGTCACATGAAAAGATATGTGAGGGGCTTACTGACTTTTGTGAGATACTGTACATATATATATATATATATATATATATATATATATATATATATATATATATATATATATATTGGGCAGGGCCTGGTCAATGTTCTCTTTTTCTTCTTCTTCTTCTTCTTCTTCTTCTTCTTCTTCTTCTTCTTCTTCTCCTTCTAGAATATAATCTAATGTATAAATAAACATGTAAAATATGTGAAATACATCTGAGTGTATATCATTTCGCCGATGTTGTATATTTAACAAGTCATTGCTCGGTGTTCTACAGTACACCTATCCCAAACACTTCTTTATAAAAAAAAAAAAAAGTCATATGTTTAACCTGAACTCTCTGAGTTTCATGGAAGATGTTGATCGTTTTCATTCCACTGAAAGTTATATACTGTATATAATTGTGTATGTAACAAATAATCTTGAATCTCTTGAATCTTGAATCTCTTGATCATTGAACAGAAAATCCAGATTGTTTAACAGTAGATCTCGGCTCTGAGAGCACTAACACTGGAGACTTCAGCATCAACCAGACAGTCGTGTGAGAATCACTTGATCTATTTAACGAAAGACACTCATGCTCACTTTGATGTGTATTATTACATCCTGTTCGTTGCAGTCACAGCGTTTTGCACAAGTGTCTGTTGGCACATTGCTGCGCTTATACAGGAAGACTAACTGTAGCTCATGAGTAAAGTCTGACCACAACTGACACTCAGCAACAGCTCTGACCGACTGTGAAGTGTGTTCAGCATCTCCAGTCTCTCATGCTGTCTTTCACACACACAGAATTTCTTTCAAAATGTCATATCTATTGATTTAAACAAGTTAGAAACTATTAACATAAAATTTACTGTTAGATTTTCTAGGCTCAGGGTCAGATATAACGTCTAAGATCGTTTCTCCAAGTAATCACTGTGCATTAAGTGGTGTTAATTATATTATTTATTTTTCATATTATACGCAGTTTACTCTACGAATTCATTATCTGGTATCATTTTGTTATAAACATACATCTGTCATACCCTTTACAGTCCGGTCACTGCCCTGATCTTCATCACTACGTTGGTTTACGTCACTGCTCTAGTCATTATAAAATCCATATTTTAATTAATTTTATTAGTATCTTTTATTAATGATCATTCTGTAAGATGTCGTCTGTAATATAAAACTACAACCATACATAAAAAACAGAACTGGATCACCTGATAAACAGTTTTGGAGGAGCCTCTCCTATAACCATGTAGACTCAGCTTTACAGTTATTACATCACTTCCTGTGTGCCACCTTTTCACCCTCCCCTGAACAACATTAAACTTGTTCCTTAACTGTAGAGGTTCCCTCTTTAAACACTAATGAAAATTAAGAAACGTGAAAAGAAAAGCTGGTTTCTCACAGCGACAAGTCAGTACATCTGGGATTTCATTATCTGCTATAATAATAATATATGTACAAATATTTCTCATGGTTATTGAGGTGCATTAACACTTTATTCATGTTGCTATGGTAACCGAGGTGCAGTGTTTCGTCACAAGAGTTTCAACACCACGGACAGCGACGGACTTTCACTCCTCATCGCGCTCCTCTCCGATCTCAAACTCTCACATTCCCACTCTCAGTCTCTTTCTCACACGGTCATCATCACACACTGTGTATGTTTTTCTCCAACTTCACTACAAACACTATCTACCAATCAGTATTAGTGTGTAGATTTGAACATTTTAGGATTAAGAACTAATAACACTATCTCCCACTAGGTGGCAGTAAATCCTCACCCTTAAAGCTCTGTTAGTAAAACTGATCTGTTTCAGGTCACAGAGCAGGCCTTGGCTTTACCGGCTACTTGTTGATCATTATATACAAATATATATGAAGAAGTTCAGTTATATTCAATACAATTCACAGTTCAGCAGTTTATAATGGACTTCATGGTCATTTTCCAACATGCATTAATAACAAATTAATATTCCTGATACTGTACATCACTCATAAAAGCCAATTTGTCCATGTTCATGTCTAAGCAGAACACAACACTGACACTCGCACGTTCCAGGATGGTGACTATAGTGTGTATAGGGCCAAGTCTGTGTGTAACTGGTTCATTTATATATTTACATCATTTGGCAGACTCACTAAACCAAGCAACTTATTTGGCGTTTTGAACAAACATGTTGAATCAAGAGAGCAATTAAATTAAAGAACAATAAGATATTAGTGTGGGCACACGCGAGTGTAAAATTAAACCACATTTTCCATTCTGTCTTAACACCTTTCTCATGATACTGTATATCTGTGCAACATCAAAACACTAATATGGAAAATAATATGTGGTGTAGATGTAGGCAGATCAGAATACCATTTGCTTGCTTATCATGACTTTTTTTTTTTTTAATACAACCAATCACATCATATTCTGGGGCGTGGTCAGTACAGACCCCCTATAGTATAAATATAAATTCAACCCAAGCTTCAAGTGCATTCATATTCTGCTGATAAATGAGATACAAACACTGTAGAATTTCTGAGAAATGAAAAATGACTGGTTTCTGGATTTTAATTTTGATCTTCAGCACAATGTGTAAGTAATATGAGCAAATTATTCCCATCTAGTCTGATGTATGTCTAGTATTATTACTCTAAAGACACTTTTTGCAAGTTTCTATTATTCCTTTAAGATGATCTTTAATTACACGTTATGTATAATAATATCTGACCTGAATTCATTACCTTATTAATGCATTTACTTTTCTAGATACAGTCCAACCTGGTAGACGCTGGGTTACTGCACAATCCCTCACAGAGTCACAAGTTTATCAGCCTGATAAAGAGCTCAGTGTGAATATCGGAGACTCGGCTACTCTACAGTGTTGTATTTTAGAAAAAGAAGTCAGGATAATTACCTGGTTTAAGCAACTAAACAGAAAAAAACCTCAGACTATAGTCCAGTTATATAAAAATGGTGGAGAAATATTTTACAATCAATTCCAAAAGTCTCATTTTCAAATAGAAAGATCTTCAAACTGTTTGAGTTTGATCATTTTAAACATCGCTGAGTCTGATGAAGCCATGTACTACTGTGCACTGACGAGATCCAACACTGTGTTTGGAGATGGAACTTATTTAAAAATTAAAGGTAGGATTTCCACTAAAATTGATTAAGCTACAGGTTTAATGTAGTGATTTTTTTTCCTTATTACCATTAACATGTTCAACCTGGAAGACAAATAATAATGAAGTAGTGAAATGCTAACTGTGTTTTCTTCAACAACACTGAGTTACAGAGTTTTAGTGAATTATGATAAATGTTTATAGGTGATCATGTTACTGTTGCATCAGAAACATCTACACCAGCTCTGTGTGATAATTCAGTGCTGTTTGAACCAACACTGCATGGAAACAGCACTAACATGAACACACACAAGAAAACAGGTGATATGTCTTATAATTCAGAATTCAATATTAATTATCCATAATTCATCAAGCAAAATGTTCCTAGAAAATAATTTGCACTAATGTAAATGTAATGTTATCAATAACAGAACCGGAAAAGATTTGATCTCTACATTCGACAGTGCTCGGTTTGGGAACGGCTTTGGGTCTGTGCGCACTTCTGATTTTCTGTCTCATTTATTTCACACTGAGGAGAAGAAAATGTGATAAAAGTAAGTGCTTTTGTCATCACAATCATTAAAAACTTTATAAGTACAGTTAACTTTAGTTTGACCAAAAAGACTAATAGGTGTGTTTCTGTATTAATAGTGAAAGCTTGTATAGAAGATTCTCCAGGAATGAAGCAGGTATGTGTGTTACTTCTGTATGGAAAATATTGCTACATTAATATGTTACTCATTATAATGTTTTAGATTTAATATAAACAGTCAGTTTACTCAGATTTGCAGAACAATCCCAAGCTTTTTATTTTGATGCTGCTCTTGTTCTGTGTAGTTAGTGTGTATTGTTCATTTACCCATATTGTATTGTTATTACTTTCATCTGGATTATTATTATTATTATTATTATTATTATTATTATTATTATTATTATTCAGGAATCTGAAGCTGAAACACTGAATTACGCAGCTGTGCAATTTACCAAGAGGAAAGCCAAAGCTGAAAAAAAGAAAACTGGCTCAGCAGATGAGTGTGTGTACGCCGATGTGAAAAAAACTGTAAGATATAACAGAAATAATTCATAACACATGATAGGCAAATGTAATTCATATTTTTCA
Source organism: Ictalurus furcatus (assembly GCF_023375685.1). Lineage (NCBI taxonomy): Eukaryota > Metazoa > Chordata > Actinopteri > Siluriformes > Ictaluridae > Ictalurus > Ictalurus furcatus. The sequence goes on along the minus strand of NC_071262.1, from coordinate 28,090,758 downwards.
TTATCATGATATGATATATGATGCGCCAAGAAAAAAAAAAAAACAACAACACAAAACTTAACAGAAAAACCTAGAAATAATTTTATATTTGTTTACACTAATCTCATAATAATAATTATATTAAAGTTGCCTGTCTTTAAGATATTGTTTTATTTGCAGTGTGGATAAACTCCTATGCTACAGGTTTTATTTCTGTGCACACGTGTGAAGTAACTACGGATGTATTAACTTCAGTAACACTGAACTTGTAAAAAAATCCAACTTGTATGTTTTTTGTTTGTTTATGATTTCAGTAATTAATTTTTTCACAATAAATATAAGAAGCAATTCCATTAAAAAAAGTAACAAAAAACATGATCTTGTCATGATTTATATGAGCTTGTTTTGTTCACTAATCTCTGTGCTCATCTTTCTGGCAGTAGCGAAAGGACACTGAAAATCATGACTTACAAATGGATTATTTTAGTGGGTCAGAGAATGGTGGGAGGTTTACCAGTATAAGTTAGACACCAGTGAATGCAGTCAGGATGATTAAATCAGCAGTAAAAATACAACAAAGGTAACTGATGTATTGATCTTCATACAGACCCTGTTGCAGAACTGACTTCCAATCTGTTTCAATGCAGTTTTTTGTGATTATTTTTTGTCTTTTAGAGAATTTGTGAGTTTACTTTAGCTGCCTTTGTTTTCCTGATCGTGGTGCTCAGAACCTGGAAGTAGATTTCTTCACCATTAATTGTCGAGTAAAACTTTTTCAAATACATTTTACATTAACCAAATTGAAGCATCAAGCACAAAGATAAATCCTTCCAGACATGGAGCCATAATCATTTATTATGAAGTCCAGGATTTTCACCTCACACTGCACACAACTTCAAACCATCATTCACTTACTGAGTGTGGATTTTTTTTTTCTTGCATTTATATAGCGCATTTTTAACCTTAGCAGCTCTACAAAGCACTTTACACTGGTTCTCATTCACCCATTCACACACACACCGATGGTAGCAGAGCTGCCATGCAAGGCACTAACTTGCCATCGGGAGAAACTTGGGGTTCTTGCCTAAGGACACTTCAGCAAGTGGAGTCATGTGGACCGGGAATCGAACCCTATGATTAGTGGACAACCCGCTCTACCACCTGAACCACAGCCGCCCCAGTTTTTTTTTCAGATTATTATATGCAAATGCTACCAATGAAATAAATGAAACTCTATGAAATAAAGTTTATATAGCGAACAAAATATGCTTAGTTTGTGATACCACTGGAACTAGTCATTATATGAAAAAATGTCAGATTTCGATTTTTTTAAATTGTTGATTTTCCAATAAAGAAGTAAAACAAAAGCAAAATACATTACTTATGGTTTGTGCAGAACAACAAACATATGGATGGGCAATAATTATTCAAAAATAAGTAATATAAGTAAATAAAAATGCATCAGTGCAATAATACTTACTTTTGTTACTAAATGGCACACTTATATAGCGCTTTTATCCAAAGTGCTTTACACTGTATCTCATTCACCCATTCACAGACACACTCACACACCAATGATAGGAGAGCTGCCATGCAAGGCGCTAACTTGCCATCAGGAGCAACTTGGGGTTCAACGTCTTGCCGAAGGACACTTCGGTATGTGGAGTCATGCGGGCTGGGAATCGAACCACCAACCCTACGATTAGTGGACAACCCGTTCTACCACCTGATCCAAAGCCGCCCCTGTTGCTACTTAGTATTTTATTTTATTCTTACTTAATTTAGTTGACTAAGTATGGGTACTATAATTTGTGTTCTCTGTGCATAGTCTGTGTCCTTGTAATTTCTGTTATTTATTGTACAGCTACAACAAAACAATTTCCCCAGGGATCAATAAAGTGCTCTATCTATCTATCTATCTATCTATCTATCTATCTATCTGTCTCTCTGTCTGTCTATTAATTGTAATAATAACTGTTAGGACATTATATGACGTGGTCAAGTGTTATATCTGCTTTTGAGTCCAGAGAGCTGAGCATTTATGACTTATACATCCTGGAAAAAGAAGCTGTTAAAGAGTCACTTGCTTGCGGCTCAAATGCTGCAGGACCTCTTACCGGATGCTAGTAGGCAGAAGAGACTGTGGTTAGGGTGGATAGAAAATTGTATTATTCTACATGCTCTTGGTTTGAAATGCTTGAAGTAGATTCACGATAAGGGCATTTAGTGATGAACCAATGAAACTATGGATATTTTTCTTTGTTTTAGTGATTTAAATCTCCCTTGGATCCCTGTTTCTCCTGATCTGATGTAATCTTTATGACTGTTGTGTGATAATCTCCTAAGAGTATGTGTGTCACAATCATTCACTTCATCGACTGAAAATTGAAGAAATTCCTCCACCCCAGAGTCCATGGTAGTGGACTGAACCCATCCGTCACCATAGGAACATGCCAGACAAATACAGAAATTTGTCTATGTCTGTTGAAGAGTGTCTGGACACGTGCTAGCTTCCTAGCTGCCTGGAAAGACCTGGTCCTCTGAGTCAACTGGGTAGTAACATCTCTAAACACGATATAGCTAACTCATTTAACATCAAACTGTGATTGAGTTAGGATGAAATTGTTTCATTTCATTTCATTTTTGCTTACATGATTGACTCTGGGGCCATGGGCAGCTTTATAGTACAGGCCCGGTTCCCCTCCTCTCTGAAACCAGGCTGTGGATGGTAGATCTCTGGGCTCAGAAATCCGTACTGTTTTAAACCCAGTCTCTGATGATACAGATTGAACCTATCCAGTCATTGCCCATTATAATTTTTGCCAATGTCTAAACCAGACATTGTGCCATCCCAAGGTAGTCTGGTCAAGAGGGTGGAGATAGCTGGTCACTGAGCTGCTCAGACATGTTGTCTCCAGTGTACATGTGGGTCCAAATCCCTTGAAAGCTATAAAGCAATGGGAATAGAGACTGTGACCACAGAGATCCATAATCTGGGCAGATGTCTTTAGAAAGCAAGGTGTCACCAAACTCCCACATTAAGGACCCTGGGATTGCGCTCTTGACCTGTTGGTAGAGGTCAATCCATCTCTCCATCAAAAAACTGTTGCTGTGTAGAAGTACAGCCATGAGTGGAAGACAGTCTTTTCTACAGCCAATGGGAACTATGAATACTTGGTGATGCTGTATGGTTTCATGATTGCACCAGATTGTTCTAGTAATTCATCAAGATGGCGCTCTGTGACATGCTCCACACATGCTTTACATTGATGACATCTTGATGTACAGTGGGGGAAATAAGTATTGAATACCTCAAAAAAAGATTTTCAGTAAATATATTTCCAATGAGGTTATTCACATGAAATTTTCAACAGACTTTTGGAATTAACTCAAGAAATCTGGAAATATCAAGAAATCCAAACATTAAAGTCCATAAATAAAGTTATGTGTAATAAAGAGGAATGGTGTGGGAAAAAAAAGTATCGAGAAGCCGTTATTTGTAATGACAGCTACAAGACACTTCCTGTATGAAGAAATTAATGGGTCGTAATATTCAGGTGTGATTTTCTCCCATTCTTCTAAACATATTGTCTTCAAATCTTGTTCAATTGGATTCAAGTCATGTGACTGACTGGGCCGTTCTAACGCCTTGATTTTTTTTTCTCTGAAACCAACTTAAAGTTTTCTTTGCTGTATGCTTTGGATCGTTGTCCTGCTGGAAGGTCCACCCATGTCTCATCTTCATCATACTGGTGGATGGCAGAAGATTCTTCTCAAAAATCTCCAGGTAAAGAGCTCCATTCATCGTTCCTTCAATTACATGAAGTCTGCCAGTACCATGCAATGAAAAACAGCCCCACACTATGATGCTTCCACCTCCAAACTTCACTGTTGGTAGTGTTTTTAGGGTGATGTGCAGTGCCATTTCTTCTCCAAACATGGTGTGTATATGACAGCCAAAAAGTTCAATTTTGCTCTGACCAGACTACACTCTCCCAGTATTTCATAGGCTTATACAAATGAGTTGTAGCAAACTTTAAACGAGCTTCGACATGCCTTTTCTTTAGTAATGGAGTCTTGTGGGGTGAGCGTAAGCAGTGGAGTGCATCGTCTATTGTTTTCTCTGTGATGATGCTACCTGCTGCCTCCAAGTGTTTCTGGAGCTCTTTCCAAGAGGTCCTTGGCTCTTGGGCTACTCTTCTGACTATTCTTCTGACTCCCTGGTCAGAAATCTTGTGAGGAGCTCCTGTGCGTGGCCGGTTGATGACAGAGTGATGTTGCTTCCACTTGTGGATAATGGTCCCAATGGTGCTTACTGGAGGTAAGGTCTGTAAATAGGTCTGTATCCAATTCCATCAATATGTTTTGCATCAATAAGGTTCCAAAGGTCTTGGTAGAGCTCTTTGCTTTTACCCATCATGACATGTTTTTTCAGAATACTTCCCTTCACCATGGATGCAGCAGGAAGACAATGGAGACGTCACACTAAGGAAAGCAAGAAAACCATCCCAGCTTTACCTAGTCCCCAGATCTCCAGCATGAGACCCACGAGGCGGTCTCATTCCTAGAGCTCCTGCATGAGACCCATGGGGTGGTCTCATTCCCAGAACTACAACCTGAGACCTATGAGGTGGTCTCACCTGCAGAGCTTCAATATGAGACCAATGAGGCATTATCATCCCCAGAGCTCCAGCAGGAGACCCACAAGGTGGTCTCATCCCCAGAGTTCCAGCCTGAGACCCACAAGGTTGTCTAATCTCCAGAGCTCCAGCATAAAGTCAAGTTCCTGTCCGAGGTCAACGAGGTAACCTCCCAAGCCATGTTCCTGTCTGAGGTCGAAGAGATGACCTCTCAAGCCAAGTTCCTGTCAGAGGTCAAAGAGACGACCTCTCAAGCCATGTTCTTGTCTGAGGTCGAAGAGACGACCTCTCAAGCCAAGTTCCTGTCCGAGGTCAAAGAGATGACCTCGCAAACCAAGGTCCTGTCCGAGATCGAAGAGACAGCCGCCAAAGCCAAGTTCCATTCAGAGCTTGAAGAGACGACCTCTCAAGCCAAATTCTTGTCCAATGTCGAAGAGACGGACTCACAAGCCAAGTTCCTGTCCAAGTTCGACAAGATGGCCTCTCAAGCCAAGTTCCTGTCCGAGCTCGAAGAGGTGACCTTTCAAGCCAATTTCCTGTTCAAGGTTGAAGAGACGGCCAAAACAAGCACTGTTCACACCAAGTTCCTGTCACAGGTCGAAGAGACAGCCAACCCAAGCTCTGCTCATGCCAAGTTCCTGTCCCAGGTTGAAGAGATGGCCAACCCAAGTTCAGCTCACCCCAAGTTCCTGTCCCAGGTTGAAGTCAACGTCAATACCAACCAAGTTCTGCTCACACCTGAAGCCGACGTCATGACCAACCAGGTCCTGCTCACTCCTGAAGCTGACGTCATGAACAACCACTTCCTGATCACGCCTGAAGCCGACGTCACGAACAACCAAGTTCTGATCACACCCGAGTCTGCTGATATGACCAACCACGTTCTCCTTATGCCTGAAACCAACGTCATGAACAACCAAGTTATGCTCACACCAGAGTCTGTTGACATTACCAACCAAGTTCTCCTCATATCTGAAACCGACTTCACATTCAACCAGGTTCTGTTCACGCCTGAAGTCGACATCAGGACCAACCAAGTTATGCTCACACCAGAGTCTGTTGATACGACCAACCAAGTTCTCCTTATGCCTGAAACCGATGTCACGACCACCAGGTTCTGCTCACACCTGAAGTCGACGTCACGACCAACCAAGTAATGCTCATGCCAAGGTCTGCTGACATGGACAGCCAAGTACTGCTCACGCCCGAGTCTGCTGACACGGACAACCAAGTTCTGACTAAGTCCGAGTCTGCTGACACGAATAATCAATTTCTGCTAACACCCAATTCTGTTGAAACAGCCAACCAAGTTCAGCCTTCAGAGTTGAAGGAGGACAATGCTTCGCTTTTCTGCTCTGCTGAGGACGTCGCTCTGCCTTCCTGCTCAGCTGAGGATACTGCTCAGTCTCCCGGGTTATGTGAAGACATTTTGCCTAGAGGGCCAGGACTGCTGGGGGAGGATTTCCCATCCTGCACTGCGGCCTACAAACATGACTACCATGGTCTGCAATTCCCAGAACACTCATTCATTCTAATTATGCACACCTGCATCCAATTTCACACACTCACTCCATAATATAAAGAGACTGTTTTATAACAATGTCTTTGCGAAGTATTAGTGTTATCACTCTACCAAGCGATTATACCCTGTTCCTCGTTTTGTTTCATGGTTCTTGATCTTGTTCTCGTTTTTCGTTCTCGATTCTAGCCTTGCCTTGTTATGCCTGTTTGCCAATCGCCTGACCCTTTGCCTGTTTCTTGACCTCACTATTGTCTCGTGTTTTGGATTTGTCTTCTTGTCTCTCTCAAATAAAAGTCTTTAATGGCAGTTGCATCTGTCTTAACCTCCATTATGTGGATTACGTGACAAAAAGGAATTCATGTATCTTTTGGGGAGCTAAGCTCCATCTGTCCCCACTGTAATTTCAACACTGCTGTCGGGTTCTTCAATAATAAAAGTCAAATGCATTAAGCTTGCCCAAATGAGCATCATTACATAGGCAAGATTTTGACTCCAGATGGAAATTAAAATTAAGAATGAGATGTTTGTGTAGGCACACATAAATGTACAAGTAAACCACATTTTCCATTCTGTCATAACACCTTTGTCACAATATCTCTGTGCAACACCAAAACACAAATACGGAAATATGTGGTGTAGATGTAGGCAGATCAGAATACTGTGTGCTTGCTTATCATGACTTTTTTTAAATTACAACCAATCACGTCATATTCTGGGGCGTGGTCAGTACAGACCGCCTATAGTATAAATACAAATTCAAACCAAGCTTCAAGCGCATTCAAATTCTGTTGATAAATGAGATACAAACACTGTAGAATTTCTGAGAAATGAAAAATGACTGGTTTCTGGATTTTAATTTTGATCTTCAGCACCATGTGTAAGTAATATGAGCAAATTATTCCCATCTAGTTTGATATAATTTTTTAAAAAGGTATGGAGACTTACTTTAAAGCATTTTGTATGGAGTTGTATGTAGAAGAATCTCCAACGTTATTCCTTTAAGGTTATCTTTAATAACCCCTTATATATAATAATATCAAAAATAAATTATTTACTTAATTAATGCATTTACTTTTCTAGATACAGTCCAACCTGATAGACGCTGTGTTACTGCACAATCCCTCACAAAGTCACCAGTTTATCAGCCTGATAAAGAGCTCAGTGTGAATATCGGAGACTCGGCTACTCTGCAGTGTTGTATTTCTGAAAAAGAAGTTGGGATAATTACCTGGTTTAAGCAACCAAACAGGAAAAAACCTCAGAGTATAGTCACAGTATATAAAAGTGGTGGAGAAACATTTTACAATGAATCCCAAAAATCTCATTTTCAAATAAAAAGATCTTCAAACTGTTTCAATATGATCATTTTAAACATCATTCAGTCTGATGAAGCCATGTATTACTGTGCACTGACGAGACGCAACCTTGTGTTTGCAGATGGAACTTATTTAAAAATTAAAGGTAGGATTTCCACTACATTTGATTAAGATACAGGTTTAATGTAGTTTTATTCTTTCCTGCATTACCATTAGCATGTTTAACCTGGAGGACAAATATACAAATAATGAAGTAGTGAAATGCTAATTGTGTTTTCTTCAATAACACTGCGTTACAGACTTTTAGTGAATTATGATAAATGTTTATAGGTGATCATGTTACTATTGCATCAGAAACATCTACACCAGCTCTGTGTGAAAATTCAGTGGTGTGTGAACCAACACTGCATGGAAACAGCACTAACATGAACACACATGAGAAAACAGGTAAGATGTAATTCATAATTAATTCATAAAGCATAATTCACCTTGAAAATAATTTGCACTAATGTAAATGTAATGTAGTGAAATAACAGTATCAGAAATGATCAGATCTCTACATTCGACAGTGCTCGGTTTGGGAACGGCTTTGGGTTTGTGCGCACTTCTGATTTTCTGCCTCATTTATTTCATACTGAGGAGAAGAAAATGTGATAAAAGTAAGTGATTTTGTGATCAGGTTAATTAAATTGAATAAAGTCATTTGCCATTGTGTCTATCAAAAAGACTGAACTCATAGGTGTTTTTCTGTATTCATAGTAAATACGACTATAGAAAACTCTCCAGGAACGAGGCAGGTACGTGTGCAGGAACATTCTATATTATTATATACTGTATGGGTAATTGTGTTTGTTTCTGTAGATGAGTCTGACTACTAATTTTGCTTCATATATATGTGAAATGTGAAATGCTGCATTCATATGCTACTTGTTAAATTTTCTGGATATAATTTATACAATGAATTTGATGAGATTTGCACAACAGTTCCAAGCTTTTTATTTTGATGCTGCTCTTGTTCTGTGTAGTTAATGTGTATTATTTATTTATTTAATTAATTACATTATTATTATTATTATTATTATTATTATTATTATTATTATTATTATTCAGGAATCTGAAGTGGAACCACTGAATTACGCAGCTGTGCAGTTTACCAAGAGGAAAGCCAAAGCTGAAAAAAGGAAAACTGGCTCAGCAGATGAGTGTGTGTACTCCGATGTAAATAAAACTGTAAGATGTAATGGAAATAATTCATAACACATGGTACTATTACACTGCAAAAACAGTAAAAACAGTGAAAATATCTTGACTATATGCCAATTTATTCCATCTTTTTCATTACGAGATAAAAAGATTATTAAATGATAGATGCATTTTTTTACATTAAGCTAACAATAGGGCGCATGGTGGCTTAGTGGTTCGCACGTTCGCTTTACACTGTCAGGGCTGGGGGTTCGATTCTTGCCTCGGTCCTGTGTATGCGGAGTTTGCATGTTCTCCCCTTGCTGCGGGGGTTTCCTCCGGGTACTCCGGTTTCCTCCCCCAGTCCAAAGACATGCATGGTAGGCTGATTGGCATTTCCAAAGTGTCCATAGAGTGTGAATGTGTATGTGATTGTGGTCTGCGATGGTTTGGTACACCATCCATGGTGTACCCCGCCATGTGCCCCATGCTACCTGGGATAGGCTCCAGGTTCCCCACAACCCTGAAGGATAAGTGCTATAGAAGATGATTGGATTAATCTCGCAATAAGAATTATTTTTTAAAAAATGTATGCTATTCAAGATGTTTGTTTTTTGCAGTGTAGTTAACCCACTTACCCCGTAAAGCCGAAAAACTGGCTTGCCTGTCTTTGACCTATTCCTGTAAGGACGATATACCGGCTTGGTCGTCTATGCCAAATACCCATAAGGCCGATATAGCGGCTTGACAGTGTAAACGTTATCCCCGTAAGGCCGGTATACCTGCATTACTCTGCTATGATTCCTTACTGATTTAATTATTATTTTTTGACCCAGAAGGTTGATGATGTCATGACGTCACGAAGTCATTACGTCATTATGCCGTCATTACGGTGAAGATTACGCTGAATAAGCGTGAATGTTGTTGATAAACTTATGGTGTAATAGTAGAAGTTAACTAAAAATGCTCGTATGGTACTTCTAAATGAGTATAAGGATTTTAGCGAGCATTTTTCGTAATTTCTCTAATTAAGAATTGTGCTCTAAGTGGAGTAAAAACACTGAACTGCTTCATTTTCAAAGTAATATTACACAAATACATTATTATAAGTTGTTTCAAGGCCTAAAAATGTTAAAATTAAAATGTTGATTTTGGGGCCAATTTTGGCCCGAGAACTCAGGGTTGGCGTGCTGTTTCTATGGGGAATAAAGGGTTGTAGGACATAATACTGTGGGAACTAAAGGGTAAGAGGGTTAAACTTCTATGCCACAGGTTTTATTTATTTACACGTGTTTAAAGTAACTCCTGATGTTTGTTTCTACCATTATTTCCTTCAAGTCATATACCTAACTTTATATGACTCTGACATTTGCTGAAGACACAATAAATGGAAAGAGCAATTTCATTAAAAAATATAACAAAAAACTCAGAGTTTAAATCAAAGTAATTTTCCATTACTGGTGTATTTTCAAAAAGGTTGTGCTTTGGCATTTAACATAAGCCAAGCACTGTGACATCCACATTAACTGGGGGCGGGGCTTGTTTTATTCACCCACCTCTGCACTCACATTTACAGCACTAGTGAAAGGACATTGATAATCATCACTTATAAATGGATTATTTTAGAGGGTCAGACAGTAGTGGGAGGTTTACCAGTATATGAGGGAAACCAGTGAATGTAGTGGAGATTATTAAATCAGCAGTAAAAGTACAACAAGGGCAACTGATGTATCGATACTAATACACAACCTGTAGGAAAACTGCCTTCCAACCACTTTTGAGGCTGATTTGTTGTTGTTGTTGTTGTTGTTGTTGTTGTTGTTGTTGTTGTTGTTGTTGTTTTCTTTCTCCTATAATTCTATAGTTTTTCTCTGTTTTCCTGAATGTGGTTTGTTTCTCACTATAAGTAAACACTAGGATCTTGCACTTTTCTTTTGAGCATCAGATTATTATAAACATATGTTACCAATGGAGACCATCAAATAAAGTTTAATTACTGAAAAAAAAAAAAAGCTTAATGTGTGTAAATCTATTCCACACACAGGTTTAAACAGAGCATTAAAAAAATCCATGGTGCTGGTCATAATGGCAAAATACTTGGTGTAGGACAACACACACACACACACACACACACACACACACACACACACACACACACACAGAGACACATTGATAGGCAAAAACTGAGTAAAAAAAAATAATAAAAGTGAAAGTGCATAAATGAAATAATATCTGAAATAATAACTGTAAGTACAGTATATAATGTAATGTGGTCAAGTTGTTTATCTGTTTTTCAGCCCAGAGTGCCTAACATTTATGAGTTTTACATCCTGGTAAAAGAAGAAGCTGTTAGAGAGTCTGCTAATTGTGGCTCAAATGCTGCAGTACCTCTTACCAGATGATAGTAGGCAGAAGAGACTGTGCTTAGGATGGATAGAAACTTTGGTTCCTCTGCATGCTCTTGTTTTACAAAGAGTCCTGATAAGGGGGTTAGTGGTGTGTCAGTGATACTATAGTTGGGTTTGTTTGTTTATTTTGAAACATTTTTTTTCGAGGTGGCAGATTTGACTTTTTTCCAGCCGTCTGAGACAGGATAGGACTTGCTGGGCTTTCTTGGCCAAGGAGGATGTGTTGCCAGTTCATTTGAGGCCTTCAGTAATGTGCATGCATAAGAGGTTATAGTGTAGGCAATCACTCAGTCCAGTGACCGAGAATTAAAAAATTCAAACCCAAATTGTCCCCAGAGAAATGTGCCAGAACAAAATGAGAATGTCTAGATCTTTGTTGCAGAGGGTCTGGACACATGCCAGATTGCAAGCAACTTGAAGAGACCTGGTTCTTAATTTGGGAGAAATATCTATTAACATGACATTGCAGATATGATTGACTCTGGGGCAAAGGGCAGCTTTATAGCAGAGACCCTGATTCTCTACTCTGAGACCAGGCTGTGGATGGTAGACATCCATCCATCCATTTTCCATACCACTTATCCTATATAGGGTTGCACGGGAGCCTGGAGCCTATCCCAGGGAACTCGGGGCACAAGGTGGGGACACCCTGGATGGGGTGCTAATCGATTGAAGGGTACAATTATTCAAACATCCATTCACACACCCATTTGTACACTATGGACAATTTGGAAATGCCAGTCAGCCTACAATACATGTCTTTGGAATTGGGGAGGAAATTTGAGTATCTGGAGGAAACCCCCGAAGCACAGGATAAACATGAAAGCTCTGCACCCACAGGATGGAGGTAGGATTCAAACACCCAAACCTGGAGATATGAGGCAAAAATGCTAACCACTAAGCCACCATGCCCCCTTCTGGACGGTAGACATCTGGGCTTAGAATGAGTTCTGTTTCAAACCCAGTTACTAACATTACAGTGTGAACCTATACATTCAAAGACCATAACAATTTTTGTCATTGACTCAATCAGACATTCTGCCATCCAAAAAATGCATTCCCGAAATCTCAAAGATAATCTGGTAAAGAGGGTGGAGACAATGTGTGCACCAGACTGCTACGGATGTTCTACCAGTCTGTTGTGGCCAGCGTCATCTTCTTTGCTGGGGTGTGCTGGGGAGGTGGCATCGGGACTTGTGGCACCAATAAACTGGGCAAGCTGGTGAAGAAGGCCAGCTCAGTGGTGGGGATGGAACTGGACGGTGTGGAGGTGGTGACTGAGAGGAGGATGAGAAGGAAGCTGAATACCATCATGGACAACCCCTCTCATCCTCTCTGTGCTGAGCTGAGGCAGCTCAGGAGCTCCTTCAGCCACAGACTCATCCAGCCCTGAGCCTCAAAGCGCTTTGGAGGCTCATTTGTGCCATCAGCCATCAGCCTCCACAACATTACAGCACCAAACTGACAGATTTAAGCCCAATTATATCTGAGACATTATTTGGTTGTAAATAATTATTACTGATTGTATAGTGTAAATAGTGTGTGAATACTTCTACAATACGGCATCCGTTCTGTTTTTTTATATTCCTTCGTGCTGCTATGTTGACCTAAATTTCCCCTACGGGGGATTAATAAAGTTATATCTTATCTTATCTTATCTTATCTTAACTGTTCACCCAGCTGCTCAGACATGTCTCCAGTTCCCGTGTGGGCCACCTCCATAGAAAGCTTGGAAGAAATGGGAATAGAGACTGTGCCAGACAGAGGCCTTTAGCAAACAAAGTGCCACCGAAATAACACCATACTAAATATGGACTGCTGGTAGGGGCCACTCCTCCTAGATCCCACATCTACCTTATGTCCATCAAACAGCTGTCTGTTATGGACGTGTATATCCAGGATGGCCTTAGGCAGGGGTTTATTCGACACTCCACATCACCTGCATCTGATGGCTGGAGTATTGGGGCCACTTCTTTGTGAAGAAAAATGATGGAAGTCTGCAGTCATGCACTGATAATTGTGGGCATAACTAGGTCACAAAGAATTTCCAACACTCCCTGCATTTGTTGCCAGCCCCACTGTTTGTAGTTACAGAGCATTTGGGAAGGGGATAAGTGGAAGACTGTATCCTATACAGCCATTACAGCCACTGGGTAATGTGAACACTTGGTGATCCTGTATGGTTTGATGAATGCCCCAAGTGTGTTCCAGTCATTTGTTCTGTGGAAAGCTCTACAAGTGCTTTACATTTATGACATCTTTAAGAGTCCAGAGGAAGTGTTGGGGAGCTGGAAGGATGGGTAGGCTCACAGGATGTTCATGTTCATCTCACATCTCAGATTATGAGTCCAATCAAAAACGCTAAACCGAATAAATACAGCAGTCAGGCCTATAAACAAACAATGCACAAGGAGCACATAAAGGTAATGATGAATGGTATATGCATACAATATATACAGTATTATCATACAATACAGATGTTGTACAATGCATTGATAAAATTAAAGGTAACAGAAATCAACAATATGACCAAAAACAAACCAATATAATGATGCTTCAACTAACACACCTGTACAACTATGGATAAACTAACAGATTTCTAGCGTTGCATAAAATACAAAACAGAAATGAATGAGTAACGAATAATGAAAAGTGACACCTGTGCCCTACAGGTGAAGGACCTAAAATGAAAGATGGGGTTATGGGTTTGTGATTTCATCAATATTTTTCATATAAACCTGCAAAAGAATAATTGAAATAGTAATAATAAATTATTATTATCCCACACGTGCTCCACAAAGATTCTTCTTAAAGGATGTCATGATCACAGGAACTTTTTTTTAGGGAGCTGTGCTCCATCTAGCACCCCTGGATCTTGAACTCTGCTGTCAGGCCTTCAGTAATAAAAGTGCCTCTGAAAGCACAAAATGTGAATGTATGGCACTGTCCTTTGGTCCAGATGATCATTACTCTGTAGGCAAGAGTTTGTACAGACGAGCTGAGTTAAGAGAGCAATTAAAATAAACAACCATGAGATGTTACTGTACTGTAAGCACACATGAGGGTACAAGTAAACCACATTTTCCAGTCTGTCATGACATCTCTGTACAACACAGGTATGGAAATTTGTGGTGTAGATGTAGGTAGATCAGAACACCTTGTGCTTCCTTATTGTGTCTTTTGGTTTATGCGTGGTATATTCTGGGGCTGCTCAGTACAGACCACCTATAGTATAAGTATACATTCAAACCATGCTTCGAGCGCATTCATACTCGCATTCATTTTATGTTTATAAATGAGATACATACACTGTAGAATTTCTAAGAAATTGTAAGTGTCTGGTTCCTGGTTCCGTACCACTTATTTATTATTGTCATAGAGGGCAGTGGTGGCTTGGTGGTTGAGGCTCTGGGTTGCTGATCAGAAGGTCGGGGGTTCAAGCACCAGCACTGCCAAGCTGCCCCTGTCAGGCCCTTGAGCAAGGTCTTTAACCCTCTCTGCTCCAGGGGGTTCTGTATAATGGCTGTAATGTATACCTGATCAATAAAGACTCATTGTCCTGTACTGTGTGTTATTATATGAAATATTCTACAAGTGAGATTTTTCTCATATATTCCATAATGTTTTTTTTTAATTATTATTTATTTAAAACATGAAATATAACGGGTTTTGGAATTTTTAAAAATGTAAAAGAAAGAGAAGAAATGTTTCATACAGTATCTTCACAGCAGACTGATGGATGTGAAGTAACATGGGCCGTCAGGTTTTACAAACACTTGTGGAGTCCATGCCAGCTAGAGGGCGCGCTGTCATTAAAGCAAAAGGGGATTGCAAAAAAAGGAAAGAAATTCTGAAACCCATGTTAATAATTCTACGATTTTACTTTTCATTCAAGTTACTTCTGAAAAGATTGTCTGTAATGAAAAGCTTTACATTAACTTGGAAAACCATGAAAAATAAATGCAGTGTCACTAGTTGTCTCAGATTTTAGGCCTCAATGTACTGTATACATGCAGACACAGATATTAGTAAGAAGGTGAATTAAGAAAGAATTTTCAATAAACTACACAATGAACGACATATGAGGGTAGAAATAAACCACATTTTCCATTTTGTCACCTTTGTCACACCTGTACAACACCAAAACATAGTTTAAACAAAGTATAGTATGTATTATACACCAATTAATCATAAGTTTAAAACCACTTGATTATCTCATTACGAAGGCACTTGTCAAAGGGTGGGATATATTACACCTTGGCTAACACCAACATTTCTTAGTAGAAACTTGGGTTGGTACCTACCAAAAATGTTCATGGGAAGGAGAACTGGTGAACTGGCAACAGGGTCGTGGGCGCCCAAAGCTCATTGATGCGTGTGAGGAGCGAAGGCTAGCCCGTCTGGTCCAATCCCATAGAAGAGCTACTGTAGCACAAATTGCTGATAAAGTTAATGCTGGCTATGATAGAAAGATGTCAGAACACACAGCGAGTGCATCGTAGTTTGCTGCATATGGAGCTGCGTAGCCACATACTACAGGTCAGAGTGTCCATGCTGACCCCTGTCCATCACGGAAAGCACCTACAATGAGCACATGAGCATCAGAACTGGACCATGGAGCAAACGAGCAATGGAAGAAGCTGGCCTGGTCTGATGAATCGCATGTTAGAAGGGCCCCACACATTTATTTTCTAGGTTTTCTTCTGTGTACTGTGTGGGTAATTATGTTTTTCTATACATACCACTATGTATCTTTGTCACATTAAGCCTTATTAGTGATTTCCATACCTGTTTACTTCATGTTGTTATGTTCATATGCTGCTCGTTATAATGTTCTAGTTATAATTTATACTTTCAGATCAACCAGATTTTATTTTAATGCTGCTCTTGTTGTGTGTAGTTAGTGTCTTTAGTGCATTCTGTATGGATATTACTTTGATCTGGACTTTATTTACATCAGGCCTAAATTATTTCCAGGCTACACACAATAGCATAGCTCAAAGTTGTTTTTTTTTTTTTTTTAAATAAAAAAATAAATAAAAAATTAGTTAAAAATAAATAAATAAATACATTTAAAAAAAAAAAAAGAAGAACGAATGAAAACAAAAGTACACAGACCACTGTCAAATGCCAAAATTCAAATTCATTACATGTTCATTTGGTACAGATGCCAATTTCTACATAAGCAAAGTTTTGTACACACAGGCTGAATTCAGAGAGCAATTAAAATAAACAACAGTGAGATGATATAGTGTAGGCACAAGTGAATGTACAAGTTAACCACATTTTCCATTCTGTCTTAACATCTTAGGTCATGACACCTCTGTGCAACACCAAAACACAATTATGGCACAAATGTGGTGTAGATGTAGGCAGATCAGATCATGTTGTTTATCATGTCTTTCTTTTTATTTAATTACAGCCAATCACGTCATATTCTGGGGCGTGGTCAGTACAGACCGCCTATAGAATAAATAAAAATCCAAACCATGCTTCAAGTGCATTCATATTCTGTTGATAAATGAGATACAAACACTGCTGAATTTCTGAGAAATGAAAAATGACTGGATTCTGGAATTTAATTTTGATCTTCAGCACCATGTGTAAGTAATATGAGCAAATTATTCCCATCAATCTCATGTATGAAGTAATTTTTTTTTAATCTTTGGAAGCTGTTTCTTTAAATCACGTATTTTGTATGCAATTGTCTGTAAAAGTAACTCCAATATTATTCCTTTAAGGTCAATTTTAAATAGCGTTTTGTGTATTTTAATATCTGAAGTACATTCATTACCTAATCAATGTGTTTACTTTTCTAGATACAGTCCAACCTGGTAGACGCTGGGTTACTGCACAATCCCCCACAGAGGCACCAGTTTATCAGCCTGATAAAGAGCTCAGTGTGAATATCGGAGACTCGGCTACTCTGCGGTGTTGTATTTCTGAAAACGTATATGGGATGATATATTTGTTTAAGCAACCTAACAGAAAAAATCCACAGCTTATAGTAAAGTTCTATAAAAATGCTGGAGAAACATTTTACAATGGATTCCAAGAGTCTCGTTTTGAAATAGAGAGATCTTCAAACTGCTTCAACATGACCATTTTAAACATCGTTCAGTCTGATGAAGCCATGTACTACTGTGCACTGACAACACCCAACCCTGTGTTTGCAGATGGAACTTATTTAAAAATTAAAGGTAGGATTTTGGGTTAAATTTGATTAAGCTACAGGTTTAATGTAGTGATATTTTTCCTTATTACCATTAACATATTCAACCTGAAAGACAAATAATAATGAAGCAGTGAAATACTAACTGTGTTTTCTTCAACAACACTGAGTTACAGAGTTTTAGTGAATTATGATAAATGTTTATAGTTGATCATGTTACTATTTCATCAGAAACATCTAAACCAGCTCTGTGTGATAATTCAGTGGTGTGTGAACCAACACTGCATGGAAACAACACTAACATGAACACACACGAGAAAACAGGTGATATGTCTTATAATTCAAAATTCATTAATTATCCTTAATCTGTACAGCATAATGTACAGCATTTGTACTAATATGAATGTAATGTTTTATAATAACTGAACCAGAAATGATTAGATCTCTACATTCGATAGTGCTCGGTTTGGGAACGGCTTTGGGTTTGTGCGCATTTCTGATTTTCTGCCTCATTTATTTCATACTGAGAGAAGAAAATGTGATAAAAGTAAGTGATTTTCTCATCAGATAATAATTCCACTTACTTTTATCCCTGTTAAAAATCACTAGTAAGTGTATTTCTGTATTAATAGTAAACGCTTCTATAGAAGATTGTTCAGGAATGAGGCAGGTACGTGTCGATTTTATACTATTATACTGTAGGTTGTTTTTTTGTTTTTTTTTAGATTTGGGTTTTCTTTGTTCTATAGATACCACTATGTACTGTAGATACTCGTTTAGTCACACATGAATCGCACCACTAAATGTCCAACTCATGTATGTGCAAAGTTGTTACATTCACATGCTGTTTGTTATACTGTTCTAGATATAATGTATACAGTCACTTTGCTCAAATTTGCACAACAATCCCAAGCTTTTATTGTGTTGCTGTCCTTGTCTGTAGTTAGTGTGTATAGTTCAGTTACCCATCTCGCATGGTTTTTACTTTGAGGTCGAAATGTTTTGCAATATTATTTTATTTTCATTTTATTTTTCAGGAATCTGAAGCAGAAACACTCAATGATACAGCTTTGAAATTCCCCAAGAGGAAAGCCAGAGCTGAAAAAAGGAAAACTGGCTCATCATATGAGTGCGTGTAGTCTGATTTGAAATATAACTTTAAAATGTAACATAAATTATTCATAGCACAAAGAATTCTTATAGAAAGAAAATATCTTGACTATAGACAAATATATTCCATATTTTTACATTTTTTTACATTTACATACTGTATATTTTTTTCTAGTCGCAAAAAAAGCCTAGACATAATCTTATATTTGTTTACAATAATCACATAAAAAAGAAATATGAAATAGGTTTGCCTATATTCAAGATTTATTTTGTTTTTCTTGCAAGTGTCTTATTATTAATATTAAATATGCATTTTTGTATGACTTCAGTGCGGCACCTGTGTTGAACTTTGTACAGATTTCATGGCCTCATTTGTATTGTTCTAACTTTTGTTGAAGACACAAGAAATTTCAAGAGCAATTTCATTAAAGGCGTAACAAATACACCATCCTTAGAATTATTCTGAAAGTAAAACAGGAATGTTTTATTACTAGTAAAGTTTCAAAATGCACTGTAAAACCGGATAAGTTCATTTAACTCAAAAAATTTGAGAAAACTAATTACCTCAAAATTTTAAGTTGATAAATCAATTTCTTTAAGCCAAAAACACTTAAATATAACAAAAATTGATCTCATACTTGTTATATTTAAGTGTATTTGGCTTAAAGAAATTGATTTAAAAATTTTGAGGTCATTAGTTTCCTCAAATTTTTTGAGTTAAATGAACTTATCTGGGGCGCCCGGTGGCTTAGTGGTTAGCACGTTGGCGTCACACCTCTAGGGTTGGGTGTTCGATTCCCACCATGGCCCTGTGTGTGCGGTGTTTGCATGTTTTCCCCATGCTGCAGGGGATTCCTCTGGGTACTCCGGTTTCCTCCAACCAGTCCAAAGACATGCATGGTGGGCTGATTGGCATGTCTAAAGTGTCCGTAGTGTATGAATGGGTGTGTATGTGATTGTGCCCTGTGATAGATTGGCTCCTGGCTCCTTGTGCCCGATGCTCCCTGAGATAGGATCCAGGTTCCCCGTGACCCTGAAAAGGAGTAAGTGGTATGGATGGATGGATGAACTTATTTGGTTTTACAGTGAGGTTGTGGGTTGGCCTTAAATGCAAGTTAAGGATAGGGGCGGGGCTTGATTTATTCATGTATCTCTGTGTTATAGTGAAAGCACACAGAAATCATACCATGTAATAATGTATTTTTGTAACTATAAAATGAATTATTATTGTAATATTTATAATGGATTATTTTAGAGGGTCATGTATTGGTCTGAATATACAACCTGTTGCAAAACTGGCTTCCAAAATCTTTAAGGGCTTTTTTTTTTCTTTTTTTGATTTACTTTGAATGTGGTGACCCGAACACAGTATTATAAATAGTATTTAATCTCGACTTTTGAATTCACTCAACTTTCATCCATCATTCATTCAGTGATTTGTTTGGTTTTTGTTTTTGTTTTTTTTTTGTTGTTTTTTTTGTTTTTTTGCCTTATAGATATGATACTATATCATGCAGATTTGTGATCATCAGATTATTATAAACATATAATACCACTGTAAACTTTCAATCGATTTTATGCATACAACAAATCGTGTGTAAAGCTATTTTAATGCAATGATTTAGAAAGGGCCATTTTTATGTGGTGCCCGTTATAATAATTCAATAACTTCATTAAATTACACCTCATTACAGTGCACCATCACTTCACATTTATACATCAAGCAAAAATTAATGTAGGGAAGAAACAACACAGGCAGTGTTATGCAGCTAATGGCCAAAAATACTGCTGCTGTTAAGTTTTGTAGAGGTCACAGCACGAAAAAGAAAAGAAAATGTTGGAACCAAATCGAAAGATAGATTCAGATTCAGGTTCTTTATTGTTGTCTTTCTAATGAAGCAGTAGATAAAAAGCAAAATATTCTACGCACTCTCTCACACACACACACACACACACACACACACACACACACGCACACATTTTCATGTTTTAAATATCCCTTTGACTAAGTCAGCCTCCTGAGACAACATAGGCATCGATGAGATTTCATAAACAGGAAGGATGTGTTGGTGATTCATCTGCAGCCTTTAGAAATGTGCACGAACAGGAGGATGTAATGAGGACACTTGGAGCACATTGAGTTTCTAGTCTCCTGAAGTCTACTACACTGTAAAACTGGATAAGTTCACTTAACTCAAAAAATCTGAGGAAACTAATTACCTCAAAATTTTAATGTTGATAAATCAATATATTTAAGCTAAAAAACTTAAATATAACAAGTTTGAGTTACATTTTTGTTATATTTAAGTGCATTTGTGTTAAAGAATTTGATTTATCAACTTAAAAATTTTTGAGGTAATTAGTTTCCTCAAATTTTTTGAGTTAAGTGAACTTATCCGGTTTGACAGTGTGACAATTACTGTACATCCTTTTGTTTTTTTGTTTTTTGTTTTTACTATACACTGAATTTACATTGGGGTTTGAGATCAAAATATGACTATGAGACAGCAGCCTTCAAGACGGTTTCCAGGAGTGACGGTCACAGCAAATTCAGTTCAAACTCAGACCTTTTAATTATCTTAATGCTGTTGCCTAAAGAATTATTTTCTAACATATTCTACATTTTTTAATGCAAGTGTCATATATCAAGGAGGAAGCTCTGGACTTCAGTTCCCATCAGCCACTGCACTGTACTACAATATGTCACATGAC
This sequence comes from Ictalurus furcatus, assembly GCF_023375685.1. Classification (NCBI taxonomy): domain Eukaryota; kingdom Metazoa; phylum Chordata; class Actinopteri; order Siluriformes; family Ictaluridae; genus Ictalurus; species Ictalurus furcatus. Next base: position 28,069,717 of record NC_071262.1, on the reverse strand, counting down.
CACCTGCACCTGAATCACGTTTCTGTTAACGAGCACTCCTATATATAACCACTGTTTACACTGCTCCCTTGTCTCATGTAATTGTCTTCTATGCTATTGTCCACGCTTCCATGTTTAGTTTTTGCCACAGTATTTTGCCAAGTTGTCTTAGTGTATTTGTTTTGTTGTTTGTTCGTTTATTAAACTGTTTGAAAATCTGCGATTGCTTCCGCATCCACCTTGAAACGTAACAGTAAGGGCCTTTGCTTCTTCTGGTAAATGCTTTTGGGTCATAGTTTTACAGTAAAGTTAATGTTAATGTATTCACTTATGATTTACTTTATTATTACAATGTAATCACAGGAATGTTGCCTCATACAGTATTTATATGTTGATACTGACAGTATTTCTCCAGGTTGCTGTATTGAAACATAAAACACAGTAAAATGACCACACTTGATTAAACACAGTATTTTATTGTAGAAATTACAGAAATTATGTAGAGTGCACCTTATGTGTCTCTTCATTTGGCATGGGACTGTAACAACACTAACAGTTTAAAATGATTTTGGACGATATGAGCTTTCATCTGATCTTTACTTTTACTTCAAACCACAGATTCTTACATTTACAACAACAACAAAAGACAATAATACATGTAAGGCTTGCTGTAGATTTACTATTGATCAATGCATTCATGAAACAGTAAGAGACATGTGCAGTAATATCATGTGTAATATAAAGCATTACTGAAATATATTTTAAGTAAAAGAGGAGTAAACCACTTCAGTGTACACTCTATCACTGGGTTTGATTTTCCTCTCTTTGAAATGTAAAGCAGAGAAATTGACCTCGAGAGCAGAACGGCCCTGTGGGAAATAACATAAAGCGTTCACTGTAAATGACAGCTATCAGAATTAAATCACTATTAGTGTAATATTTATCATTGTGATCCCTGATAGCACTGAGTCTAATAATAATGTTTTAATTACATTTTAAAGTCATTTACCTGATTGAGTGTTTTCTCTACTGCAGAACCGTGATGAGATCTCACTGTAGAGGAAAAATATATGATTCCATCAGGACTTATACATATTATATAAGTGTACGTACAGTATATGATATACTATTCAGATACACAACCTTAATAAAGACTCACCATGACAACATTCACAGTTTCTCCCTTTAGAGCTTACGACATGAGCAAAGATCACAACCACACACACTCCTAATGCTACAGCGAGGCAGATCACTACAGGATCCACAGATTCTTCTGTAGCACAAAAATAATAATAAGACAATGAAAATATATTTTATTTTAAAATACATTAATAAACTTATTTCTATATGTAAAATAACTATATACATTGTGATCATAGCAATGTTTAAATATTTACAAGCATTACACTTTAGTTAGACAATAAGTAAACTACATTTTCTTTATTAATAAAATATTATATTCTTACTGAGTAAAGGTTTTCTTAATTGTACTCTTGTCCCGTTCCCAAAAATGATCTTCCCACACACGGCCACAGCGCAGTAGTAAGTTCCAGTATCACTGAGGGTGAGGATGTTCTTGGAGAAGTTGTACACACAGGTGTGTGTAGAAGAGCCGCTCTCACACTGACGGCTGCTGTTGTGATGAGTGTAAATGATTTGAGGATGGGATTGTGGTGGAGCAGCTCTGAACCAGAGCACTTGGAGTTCTGCTGATCTGCTCTCAGAGAGAACCGAGCACTGCAGAGTCACTGACGCTCCTGCAGGAACCGAGTCCGACACGCCGCTCTGGAACACTGCCACTTTTACATCTCCATCACCTACTCAGTGTAATACAGAAATCAAGTACGGTCATATACTGTTCATGGACACTAACCAACCAGGAAACTCATTCCCATGACGAGATTTGTTTTTATACAATATATAGTTCTTAAAGCTAGAGTGTAACACAAAAATTACCCCGAAAATCACACAGAAAAAATTCCAAAATTGACTTTTGTCTATGGTGTCTGTATAGAAAATGATTTGTTTATGCCCACATATTCTGGCATTTGTTCTTTTAACTTAAAAATATTTTGAAAATAATTAATCAAATTAACCAATTTAAACTTTCACTATGAATTAAAATTGGTTATATACTGTATATACACTGACGGTTTCATTACAGTTTAATCACTATTGTTACCACACTCCAAACTAAATATTCAAGAACAGCAATTAAGTCCAGAGACTAAATCTCTGTGGAACATATTCATTTAGTATTTAAAATGATGTCATTTAAATACAAAGTGTTTTGACTGGAAGAGTGTATTGTACAAACAGTTCAGATGTAGTGAATTACCTGTTACAGCCAAGACTGTTCCATTGGATAGTGTAACATTCTCCAAGTTAAATGATTTTACGCAGTAGTAAAGTCCTCCATGATCTTTATTTATATGTAGAATTATCAGAGAAATGCCACTGTCCGTCGACTCCATTTGGAATTCAGATGTTTTGAACTCCGGGGAAAATTTTACCTCCTTATATGCCAATCTTTCTCCAACTTTTCGAGGCATCTCTCCAAATCTCTGTTTGTACCAAATCACACTTTCGGTCCTATGATTGTCTCCAAATGGGCAGTTAAGACTAACACGTTCTCCAGACTTTACTGAGACAAATAGTGGTTGTAAAAAATCCACAGATTGGGCTGGACCTAGAAAAAATATAGATTTTTATTGCTATTTAACCTGGCTAATCACATTGAGATGAAAATCTTCTTTCAAGTAAACCCTGGCCAAGAATTCAGCAAAGTATTCACAGGACATAACAAATAACATCAAAACAATAGCATTTATATTGAAACAATTCTCTTAAAAATAATCCTGACAGCAACATAACTAAATCAAACTTAAAACTAATGTATAAAACTATAATTAATGACAATAAATATGACTAAAATAACATAAACTGTGTCATTTTTTTTGTGACTGCAGTGATAAATAAAAGGAGGTTTACCAAGAAATGCCAAAAATTCTCTTCAAAAATTAATTTGATAAAGCTCACACTGATGCGAACTGCTACTGGCATTTCACATGAAGCTTAAAACTGAAGCATATACAGAATTCAGTGATTTCAAAGCTGTTTTTGAAAAACATGCATGTAGATATCCATAATATCCATAACCATCGTTTAAATTGGGTAAAAAGGTTGCTTTAACATTTTTAACATGCTTTAACATGTTGGGAAAAACAAGTACTGTTCCCATTTTAACTTTAGTGTTTTGTCATTTGTTCTATGTGATGATTGAAGAGAAAATAAAGCAATGTCTAAAACAAAAGCCATGTATTAATATGATGGCATTAATTCTGTTGGTCTTCCTCTATTGGTGAGGTGCATAATTTCAGTATTAAATGTAAATGCAAATTTAAATGTAATATTTCAAAATAAAATTTTATCTAACTAAAAAGAAAATAAAAAATTATGATAATAGCAATTATTATGCTGAATTTGTATAGCTTTTGTAATATAAATACTATATTATAAATAATACTATATGAATATAATTAAAAATGCATTTAAAAAGACGTTAAAACTTACATATCATGTATAGAAATAAGACAAATATCCACGGTGGAGCCATCTTCAGTGATGCAATAGCACACAGGTTGAGCTGTTGAAAAGTGGTCAAATGATGAAAGTACCGAGGGTTTTGTTCTTCATACAGTCATCTCATTGGCTGCTTCAAGGCACGAGTCAAATTTCCTTTCCAGTTATGTTTCCTTTTTTGTAACACATTTTGTTTACCAGAGGTCTGTGGTAAAACAAAGGAAAATTACATCACAGAGAACGTAGCTGTATTGTTAGCTATGGGTGCCCAATGAGATTTAACAAAATCAGGACTAAAAAACAAAATAAAAACTTTTAAATAGTTCAATGTATTTATAGACAAAAATAAAATAAAAAAAATGATCATCCTTTGAAAAGTTCCTCTGCTGAATTTTCAGTAGAATGGAGTGGAGATGGATAGATCAAAAGTAGATGCTGTAAAATCTTGGCCACAACCCACCATGCCAAACAGAACTTCTGCAATTCCTATGATTTACCAATTACTATTGGCAATGCAATAGGGGCTTCATTTCAGTGGCCAACCCTTTGACTTCACACCTAAGAGGCACACTGAGAACCATGAGAAGAACTGAAGAAGCCAGTCAGGCATTCAAAAACCTAGAGGAACAATTACCCAGTGCTCCCATTCTTCATCACCCAAAGTGGATGCCTTCAAAAGAGGATTTGGAGCTATGCTCTTGCAACATCATGACAATTTGTCCAAAATACATACTGGTTCATTGTTCTTATGAAAGATAAGTCCCACAGAATTCAATTATGATGTGTGCAATAGAGATATCCTAGCAATCAAAGCAGTCTCTGGAGAATGGTGACACTGGTTGGAAGGGACAGAACACCCCTTCCTCATTCTTACCCATTACAGAAATCTGGAATATGTCAAATGCACCAAAAGACTGAATCCACAATGCCAGGTGGTCCCTCTTTTTTACTTGCTTTAAGTTGACCTTTACTTATAGGCGAGGGAGTAAGAACACCAAAGCTGATGCACTTTCTAATTTAAATGAGGGTTAACAAGCAGAACACTCCCTTGAAGTCATCCATCCATCAACATACATAGTTGGTCCCTTTTGCTGGGACATCACGAAAGACATCCAACACTCCCAACAAGAAGACCCAGTCCCACCAGCCATGTAAACCACATAAGTAATCTTCTGGGAAGTGTTTAGGCATTATGGACTCCCAGAGGATATTTTGTCAGACTGGGGAGTACAATTCACCTCATGGGTATGGCAAGAATTTTGGAAGCAGTTGAATCTCAACATTAATTTATCCTGGGGATCCAACCTGAATGCAATATACAGGTGGAAGGTTTAAACATAGAAATACAGAGGCTCCTAAGGACATAGGGAGCAAAAACTGGCTTGACTGGAGCTGAATACAAACAAAATTTTCTGATTTTATATCTCCACTGGTCTCACCCAGTTTCAGTTTGTAGTGTACTACCAACCACCATTATTTCCATGGTCAGGAAAACCCTCAGAAGTGCCCTGCGTCAAACAGTGGATAAAGAGAATTGAGCAAATGTGGGATGCAGGCCTGATTCTTTGGTCCATTAAAAGTGTCCTATAAGTGAAATCTACCACTTAGCTTGCCCCCATTTTTCATGTCTCTCTTCTAAAGCCTCTACCTTCTCAAAACCAGTTGAGTGGAACTGACCCATCACTACCACTGGAGATCAAGGGAGAATCACCCCACAGTGTCCACATGCTAATCGACTCCAGACAATAGGGCAACGAGACGTTGCGTTTAGCATAAAAGTATGGGAGTGCCCTTGCACATGCGACCGGTATCTGAAGCTTGTGTAAAATCATGCCTCTACGATCAGGTGACGTGGCAATTAAGCATGTCGCATGATATATATATATGGCATCTGTGAACCACGCTGCCAGCCTCTATTATCTGAAGCGAAGATGCAATTCACAGGCCTGCCCTGGTATGACAAAGCTACGCAACATTCTCATTCCCTATTCAGGGAACAATAGAGATTGCTTCCACTATCCAATTAGAGATGCTTTGACACAACATCACCTCTACTGTCGCCACCAATGCACACCAGCAGCTCCTGCGACTTACGCCACTGGCCGGAGTAGTGGACGTAAGTACAGAGAGCCCTTACTGGACACAGCAGGTGCATCCTCTCTTGTTCTGGTGTGAGGAACGGAGGAGGGCAGAAAGTCTGCAACACCACAGGGTGGGTAGCCGATGTAGGTACTTTAGGAATATAATCTGGCCTAGGATTCAGGAAGGCCTTGGCTGATCCAGGGGCAAAGTCAAGGCAGGAAGTGGCAACAGAGAGATCTTGTACATCTCTCACTCGCTTGAGAGATGTCAGGGCCAGCAGAAGCGCTACCTTTAGAGTCAGAGGCTGACTCTAAGGCTCAAATGGGGACCCTGACAGACCTTCCAAGACCACAGAAAGGTCCCAGGAAGGTATGCTTGGCCTGCAGATGGGCCTCAGCTGCCTGACACCACGCCTGAACCTCAAAGTTAGAGGATGTTGCCCCACAGAGGCTCCATCAACAGGGGCGTGGCTGGCCGAAATGGCGGCCATGTAAACCCTGATTGTAGAAGAAGCCAACCCTGTTGAGAAATGTTCTTGTAAGAACTCCAGGACTGTAGCTATTGCACAGTTCACTGGGTCTAGCTGGTGAACCTCACACCACAAGACAAAAAGCCGCCACTTGAGCACATACAATTTCCTTGTGGATGGTGCTCTAGCATTTAACATGGTCTTTACAACCTCAGTTGTGAGACCAGAATCGATGAGCTGGTGTCCCTCAGCGGCCAGACTCACAGTTTCCATAGTTCTGGCCGAGGGTGATAAATCAGCCCGCGGCTTGAGACAGGAGATCCCTGAGGATGGGAATCTCCCAAGGAGTACTGTCGAGCAGGGAAATTATCTCTGAGAACATATTCGAGCTGGCCAATAAGGTGCTACTAACAGCAGACATAGAATGTCTTGGCGAACTCTCGCTAGAACTTGTGGGAGCAGAGCAATCGGGGGGAAAGCATATAGACATGACCTCAGCCATGTGTGTACCATGGCATACAGCCCCAGTGGTGAGGGAGGAGACAGCCATCTAAGACCGCACCCCAGCCTGTGAGGGAGGCATCTGTCATTACCATCTTGCGATAAGGAGACGCCCCTAGAGTGTGACCCGAGGCTAGAAACTGTGGACACCTCCAAATACTCAGAGCACGTAGGTATCGCCGCGTGACACTGATTACTCTGAGAGCTTTCATCCTCAGATGAAATCCCAGACGTTTCAGCCACCACTGAAACGGTCTCATGTGCAATAGGCCCAATGGTATGACGTTGGCTGCTGCTGCCATAAGGCCCAACAGTCTCTCATAGAGACTGGAGGAGATGCTCAGACCCAGCTTTATCTTGCTCAAAGTTGATAGGATCGACCCTATGCATGTTGGGGATAGAAACACCCTCATTCTAGTAGAATCCCATATAACCCCTAGAAAAGTTGACCTCTGCACTGTAAAAAGTATACTTTTCTTGAGGTTCAACCTGAGCCCCAAGCTCCCCATGTGGGCGAGAACAACATGTCGATGTTGAAGCCCCAGTTCCCTGGATCATGCTAGAATTAACCAGTCATCCAGGTAGTTTAGTACATGGATGCCCTGGAGTCGCAAGGGAGCCAGAGCAGCATCCATGCACTTTGTGAAGGTGCAAGGAGATAAAGCTAGCCCGAAGGGATGAACCCGAAATTGGTATGTGTTGTATCCAAACGCAAACCTCAGGAACTTCCTGTGACTGGGCGATATTCCTATGTGGAAATATTTCAGTTCTGTCGTCACAAACCAGTCCCCGAACTGAATCTGTGGCATGATAAGTTTGAGCGTCAGCATCTTGAACCTGTATGTCCGAAGAGTACGGTTCAGATGACGCTTCAGATCTAAAATTGACCGCATACTCCCATCTTTTTTGCGGACCAGGAAATAACAGCTGTAAAAACCTGTAAAGCACTGCAGAGTCACTGACGCTCCTGCAGGAACCGAGTCCAACACGCTGCTCTGGAACACTGAGACTTTTACATCTCCATCACCTGTTCAGTGCAAAGCAGACCTTTATAATAAATATGGCCCATAAAACAGATGCAGTCAATTACAGCATATGAAGAGACAGTGACTCTGTTGGAAGTATAAATTCCAACCAAGGTAATCTAGAGAGCTGGTACATAATGTTTGTATTACATTTTTTTTTAAATTAAAGCAATCAAATACATAACTTTTTTTCATACACCCAAATATAAATAGGATTGCTGTGACAAGACATCATCATACAATTTCTCAAAATTCACAAAATTCACTGTCTGTGAACACAGTTCTCCGTGCCATCCACAAACGCTGATTAAAGCCCTTTCATGCAAAGAAGAAGCCGTATTTGACCATGATCCAGAAACACCGCCGTCTTCTCTGGGCCAAAGCTCATTTAAAATGGACTGAGTCAAAGTGGAAAACTGTTCTGTGGTCAGACGAATCGAACTTTGAAATTCTTTTTGGAAACCATGGATGAACTAAACTAAAGAGGACTAAAGAGGAGAGGGACCATCCGTCTTTTTATCAGCGCTCAGTTTAAAAGCCTGCATCTCTGATTGTATGGGGTGCATTAGTGCCCCATACTGAAAGGTGTATACAAGGTATATTTCAATGCTGAAAGGTATATACAGGTTTTAGAGTAACATACTTCCATCCAGATTCTATCCCATCTTTACTTCTGAGAGACATTGCCTCTCTAAGATCCTCTTTTAAAAACCCAATCATGTTACTGACCTGTTGCCAATTAACCTAATTAGTTGCAAAATGTTCCTCCAGCTGTTTCATTTTAATAAAACTTACTTTTCCAGCATTTTGTTGCCCCGTCCCAACATTTTTTTAGATGTGTTGTGGCAATCAATGTAAAAATGACCTTATTTTTTCCTTAAAATGGTACATTTCCTAAGTTTAAACATTTTATATGTTTTGTATGTTCTATTGTGAATAACATTAGGGTTTATGAGATTTGCAAATCATTGCATTCTGTTTTTATTTACATTTTACCTAGTGCCCCAACATTTTTTGAATTGGAGTTGTAAATGTACTGACGCTCAAGATCAAATCCAGAATTAGAAATTTAAGGTGTTTTGCTGTAAAATACTTGTATATAATCATTTATTTGCATATGCTGGTTCACAGATAGTACCTGAGCATTAAATTCAAACAGTCAAAATAACCGCTGTGACCATTATGGACCTTTAGTGTGGAAATAATGATGTCTTGATTAAAAGTTATTAACATAAAATAACAAGATAGCAACTCAAAATAATGCGTTCTTTAACTGAATAATAGATTATTACATCACAATAAGTAAAAAATAATGAGATTGCCAACTTTAGGTTCAGGGCTTCCCTTTGTTAATCATAAATGTCATATTTAAGAAAATATTAACTAATTAAATATGTATTAACCTAACTGTGTACATTTTTAAAATTCTTACCTTTCACTGATAAAAATGTTCCATTTCCAAATCTTGTTAAAAAGTCTCTCAGCGCACAGTAATACACGGCTTCAACTGATGGTTCCACATTAGCAATTTTTAAATGGTAATTCGTTTGTTCTTTCTTGATACTGAATCTTGGTGGCTTGAACTCATCTTCGTAATTTGGCTCTTGATGAACTGTGACCATTACAAAAGGCTCATGTCCTGCTTTTTGCTTGTACCATACAATGACTCCCTTTTTCACTGTGTTATTTGTTTTTCTTTTTCTTGTCAAGTTATTGGGCAAATTTATATCCGACCTGTGTTAACCAACATTTAATTTTCTGCAACCATGTGACAAATGTTCACGCAAATCTGCTATACATCTATATCTATCTATCTATCTATCTATCTATCTATCTATCTATATATATATATATATATATATATATATATATATATATATATATATATATATATATATATATATATATATATAGGATCATTGTGCCTAATAAACCAGCAGTTATGTGAATAATATTATAAAGCTATTCAAACTACAAATATATTTAGCATACTTTGTTTTTTTCTGCCTTCACAATCATATATTTTGAATAATCGTGTATTAATAATTTTAACAAATGAGTCCAGTGATGAAAATTATTTAATGGTGAAGCATTCATACTTTTGGAGATGAATAATAAGGTTGTAACCTTTTCATATTAAATCTCAAGAGTATTTAATATTAATAATTGTTTTTTTTAGTAAAAATATATGAGTAATCATATATGTTTCAGCAACAAGAACATTCTTTTTCCACATCATTATTCAGTTTATTAGTTTACAAAATAAAGAGGAGAGAAAGTCATATGGTCTTTAACATGACTATTTTAATTCTAATAGGCATGTATTATTACTAATAACAATGTAAATACATAATATACAGTAGATGTTCTCATTTAAAAATTATAAATCTAAATCACATTTTCTATTTAGATGAGAAAGTTTTCATTATTTTATTCTAAAAGTTGTGACAGTGATGTTGCACATAACACATTCCTTCACAATTCTGCTCCATTCTCCATGGCATTGTGTGTCAGTGAGCACTGATCAGTTCCTGCACTTACTACATCCCTCATGTTAACTTGGGGCTGTGTGCGGTGGTGTGTGTAGATGTGTGTCAGTGTGTGTAGGTGTGTGTGTGTGGGTGTGTATTTGTCAATTTTACAGCTCTCTGTTTTTCCATTAGATGTGGTACACTTGTATCTGGTTCAGTGGTGGTCTTTCAGTGTTGCCAGATCTCTGCAACCTGCCTCCTGAAAGCTGTTTGGATAAAATTATCTGCCAAATTAATAAATGTACTTGAACATTTTCTGTAAATTTCACCTGAAATGTGATTAGATATTCATCTAAGTCCGAAAAGTACAAAAAGAAAACCCAATTAAACAAATGATGCAAAACTATTATAGTTTTTACATTTATTGAGCAAAATTATCCAACATAACCAGTCCTGAGGACCTCAGAAAAATAGTTATCAATGCTCACCATTTGGGAAAAGATAAGAAAAACATTTCTAAATTGTTTGACCTCCACCATTCCACTGTGAGGCAGATGATGGAGGAAATTCAGCACCACTGTTACTCAATCATGGGGTGGACGTCCAGCAACAATCACTCCAAGGCACACCAAGGGCACAGCCAATAATATTACAGGAAGTCACAAAGAAAAATCTAAGGACCTACAGACCACTCTTGCATTGAGTAATGTCAATGTTCATTCAGTCCACCATCAGGCAAACACTGAACAATAATGGTGTGCATGATAGCAAGGAGGAAGCCACTACTCTCCAAAAAGAACACTGCTGTCCAAGATTGCTCAAGACCATGTGGATAAGCCAGAAGCCTATTGGAACACATGGTTCTGTGGACAGATGAATCCAAAATAGAACTTTTGGTTTATTTGAAAAGCTGTATGTTTGGAAAACCATAATATAACCAGAAGTTTATACAGGAGAATGTCAGGGTATCTGTCCATGAACTGAAGGTTAACCATAAGTGGGTCATGCAGCAAGACAATGAGTCTAAGCACACACGTAAGTCTATAGAGAAATGGTTAAAGCAGGAGCAATCCAGTATTTTTGGAATGGCCAAGTCAAAGTCTAGAAATGGTGTGAAAGGACCTAAAAACAACAGTTCATGATAGGAAGCCCACCAACATCACTGAGCTGAAGCAGTTTTGTAAGGAGGGATGGACCAAAATTCCTCCAACCTGTTGTGTAAGATTGATCGCCAGTTACTGGAAATGTTTGATTGAAGGTTACACCAGTTACTGAAAGCAATCATTCGCATTCTTTTTCTGACATAGATATTTAATATTGGATCATTTTGCTAAATAAATAAATGTAATAACTATAATGTTTTTGCATCATTTTTTTTTTTTGCGATAAAGAGATAAAGAGATTGCGTTCTCTTTATCTGGTTTTAGGCCTTCGATGAAGATCTGATCACATTTCATATCAAATTTATGCAGAAACACGGGTTCAAAAACTTTCTAGCAGCACCGTAAATACATATAATGGTTATTAATGATGGAGGAAGTTGAATCATTTAATGCTTAAACAATTAATAAAATGAATACAGTATGAGTATGTAGAGTGTGTATTTCTATTTCTCTTCAGACTTTCAGTCGCAGGTAAAATTCATCAGACTTCCTGGGTAATTAAACACATCCCTGAATATAAAAATGACTTCATATTAGTCACATATTTCCTTATAGTGTATGACCTTGAGGTCAACCTGAGACCCATAAGCCTCTGCACTCATCCTCCTCCCATCCTGCCTTGCACAAGCTCCTGCTCTTATTTCAGCTACAAGAGCATTAGTTAGCATTCATCATTCCAGTTCATCATAAAGACGTTCAATGGACTCGAGTTCTTCCACACCAACCTCGGCCTTTATAGATCTCGCTTTATGCACAGGGGCATTGTCATGCTAGAACAGGTTTGTTCTCTTAGTTCAGACTAAGACTGCAGACAATTGTGTGCTTCAAACTTTGTGGTAACAGTTTGGGGAAGAACCACATATGGGTGTGATGGTCAGGTATACACATACAGTACTCTTGACTGTACTATAGGGTTCCTAGTAGCTTCCATTTTAGCAAGTTAAAAGCCATGAATAGTCCTAACAAGCCTTAAAGAAACCTTACACTACAAGCCTCTACACGTCCTCTCATCCTTGAGCTTCTCTCCTTCACCAACAATATCATTCTCCCACATTATTTCTTTCATAGCAGTCTTTTTATTTTCATTTTATTTAAATGTTTTGATAATGTTTATTAGGAAAACTGAACCAAGTGCATATAATCTATTAGAAGTAGTATTATTCAGCTCTCTCTCTCTCTCTCTCTCTCCCATCTAAGCAGCACTATGATACCAAAGACTCAAACCTGACCAATCACAATGATCTGTCATCAGCTACAACACATGCTGCAGGTTTCAAATCTTTTTTTTTTTCTGGAAATGAGTATTTGATACACAAATATTTATATCCTATTACTTTAGCTGAATAAAATTATGCTAATTAATCTAAAAGCATTCAGGGTAAATAAACACACCGCACTGCATGCAGAAAATGTGACATTTATTTTTCTTATAATCATCAGCAAACAGGTCTTTATTTCTATTAATAGAGTGTGTATTAAAATGTGTGTGTGTGTGTGTGTGTGTGTGTGTGTGTGTGTGTGTGTGTGGTTTTGTAGCTCTGTTTATCTCTTTGCCCCTTCACACACTGCAGCTCTGAGAGTTTCATCTCTGCAGGCCGCTCTGACCGCCGAGTCGCTTTTCTCAGAAACACCATCAGTTTCTCACCTCTCAAACTTTCCACAGGATGTGTGGCTATATTTATTTCTCTCAGGCCACACCGTTATTGCAGTTTTTTTTTTCTTTTTCAGGCTCGATGCACAATTTGAAACATCTCTAGACTTCATATAGATGTGTAATATTATAACACCTCTCATTTAAATCCCCAGATTTCACCCTGCACTTTAATCTGGTCTAAACACACAACAGCGTGTTCGCTTATTGTGTAACCCGTCAGATATAATGTTATTTACACAGTCAGTTACTCAGCTTTAGATCCTCCTGATGATGCTCATGATAATGTACGTGGCTCTTGTATATTTAAACATTATATAGCTTTTATGTGTGTGTGTGTGTGTGTGTGTGTGTGTGTGTGTGTGTAGACAATAACATTTGTTTACTTTATTCCTGCTACTTTGATTGGTCTGCTCTGGGGTATAAATCTCTCTGCTCGGGTAAACAGGAAGGTACAGCGAGTAAAAACCACACTGAATGTTCCAGATCTCAGCTTTAACTTTCCAGACCAGACCTGTGTGTGCATTCTGCATCTGCTGAGAAGCCGTGACAGTTAAAGAGCTTCTTATGTTACTAAGAGCTGTGAAAAGTCACATGGCCCACTTGTGTATATAACCAAAAGCAAGCAAAAGTTTGCATGCCGCATGGTATTTGAAAAAATATATAAAAAGGTATCTCTATTTTAATGAGTATATACAGATATACAATTACTTTTCAAAGTAAAATAAATTCCAAAATTAAATTTGGATTCATCTTACTTAAAGACAATGATAAAAGAAAAGAACTGCAATGAATCTTACAACTGATCTCATCTAAAAACGGTTCAGAGTGTAACTCAGAGATTATAGAATAAATGCAAATGCTGGCGTTTCAGTTATTAGAGAATATTTATATCACATGATGAAAGGCAAATACAAACTTTTGAACTGATATTAAAATGAAAAAAATGATTTCCTCCACAATTTGGCCACCTGCCAATTCACCCACCAGCCATCGGCCATAATCAGTGTCGAGAGGTGGTGTTAATATTAAATGCTGATGCTCAACATGCCTGTTCATGTATAAGTGAAAAACATGCACTAAAATCTTCAGCCCCTCCACATATCAGGCCGAGATCCAGCAGCAGCTCAACAGCATAAACAGTGAACTTCCTGATTAGAGGCTTGTGGGCGGAGCTTCTTATAATCCACCAGATCAAAAGATTTTCACTTTTTTCTCTCATCAGCTGCCGAATCGCTGCAGGGCACAAAGATCATTCTTCATTTGTCCTGATCTCATCAAACATCTTCAGGTGCCATTTCTCACAAAGATTTGTGTTTGTGACCTCCATCTCTTCTTTATTTATATTTTGTAAAATGTATTAATGGAGAACTGGACTATCGTTAAGTTTGTTCATGTTGGAAAGTTGCTGTGATGTAAAAAAGAGGAATAAAACACTATGGGACTTGCTGTTATAGGACAATAATCAACTTCAGGGTGGTAACAGTGACTCTGCTTCATCACTGTGTTCTGTACTGAGCTGTATTTCTTCTTGTCTTGAACTTGTTTTCACATTGTTATCTATATGTACAGAACACATGTATTGTCTTGTTCTGTAGTCCTGAAGGCATGACACTTCATCTTACTGAAATAAAAGCCACTTAACTTAAAGCCACAGCACCGCCCTGTAACCGCAGACCAGAGTGACCCTAAATAATCCCCTAATTTATCTCCATCATCATGAGGTCTATGTGGGTAAAATACAGCCTCAGTGTTTCTTTTTTCTTCTGCTGTCTTCTGATATGAGGTAATGGTTTTGTGTGAGTTTTCTGTAAGTGCATTCTTCATCTTCATCTCTAATTCACTTTAACTCTTCAGAGTTTTACTCTGTGAGACCTGTCACACCGCACTGGCTCCATCTACTGACACAGGATCTGTTTTGTGCCTTGTTAGTTGTTACTTTTGGCAGCCAGAGACCTCTTTTATCTTTATTTATTTTATTTATTTTTTATTTTTATTTTTTTTAAATCACAGAATAGAGGGCCACCAGGGGACAACCTCCCCCATATTATATGCTGTTCTTTAGTTGTCACTGAAACCTCCTATTGTATATAAAGCACATGGACAAAGTACTCATGATCTTTGTGAGTTCTGAGCTGTTGATCTGCTGTTGTTCCTGGTTTTCTATCATCTGGTCCTCTGTTCTGAAGGGACATTGTAATGCTACAGCATACATAGATATTCTACACAGTTTTTTACTTGCTTCTTCATGGTAACAGTACAGACAACACCACATATGGGTGTGATGGTCAGGTGGCCACACAGACATATATAATATCTTACAATTAGTTCTCAAAGTTAAAATGTCTACTATCATAGAGGCTGTAATTTTTTTTCTTTCTTTTTAACTGCTCTACTTAGTACACTAGTTTTTATCTGGTTTGGAACACAGCCTTTTGTCTACATGCCTCTATATCAGCTTCTGTTCAGGATTTTGTCGCTGTCCGTGGTGATGAAACTCAAGTGAAGTAACAAAGCGAGTTCATTGTATTGATCACATCACTTAAAAATACACCAAGAAATGTCACAATAAAGTACAAATTAAAATAGGAGAACGATATTTAATTTATTCTTTAAAATAATTACTTCAATTCATTTAATGACCTTTTTAAAAAATAAAAATAAAAATTTAAATAGCACTTTCCTAAAGGAAATAAAGATGTTTCCTGCCACATCTGAGGAGTGAAAGGGAAAGTTTGTTGCTGTCCATGGTGTTAAAAGTCTTGGGAGGAAACAATGCAGTTTGGTTACCATAGCAACATAGCTTACAGAACATCAGTCAACTACAAATACAGTGTTAATGTATTTGTAACCTCAGCAAGCTTTCTGCTGAATAACTGAATGGAAAGAAGATACTAAATTTAAATACAAATGTGTAAAAATAAATAAATAAACAATAAATAAATAAGTAAATAAATAGTTCAGCATTGTGTACAAATCAGAAGGCAGAGTCTTACAGTATGTAACCGCATTTTTGTCAGCATGGCACGTATCCTTCTCAGACAAGGCGATCCTATAGCACCAGACCAGAGTTCTGAAAGTTGGATGACGTTAAATTACATTTTAACTTCCAAACAGCTGTTTACACAAATGAATGACAATATAAATATTCACCAGTTGTAGCCACTATGTTGCAGTGTGCAGCTCTGATAGTGAAATCTATATGTACAAATAATTTAGTTAAATTACACACCTGATGAAAATGCAGTTTATTTATTGTAATTTATTTTACATACATTCAGTCACCATTATTTATTCATGTGTATTTGATATTATTTATTTTACATTTCAACATATTCAGGTCCTGCTTTTCAACTTTATCCTAGAACATCAATATTCAGTCCCTCTGATAACTGATTTATGTCAGGCATTTTTTTTTTTACACTAATTTACACATTTTATTAAATAATAAATTAAATATATGATCTGGATATTTTATTGAATGTTTATGAAAGGAGTCGTCAGTGTCAGTGTGTTGTCACAGTCAGAGGTAAGACTCATTCTTGTCTAAGTCCTTAAATAACACTGATCCTCTTCATAATTTCAGTATATTCCATATTTGCATATTCACAAACACATTTACATATTTATTGATTAAAAAGTTCTCTGTAGTCTGTGATAGGTCAGTTAGAGACCAGATGTCACGGTTTCCCCTTTAAGCAGCGCGCTGGAGAGCATGTGGGTGTGCGTGCACGAGCAAGGTGCGCGAGCACCTGCTTTTCGTATGTTGGCAATCGTGACATTGTGTACATTGGACACGTGCTTTTGTTATGTTTCTGTTATGTCTCCTCCCTGTTCTGTTATTGGCTGTTATTTCACGTGTGTCTAGATTGGTGTCAGCCGTCAGCAATTGATGCTGATTATGTCTGTATATATACCGCGCGTCTCCTATCATAAGGCGCGGAATATTATATTAGAATAGATAAGATACTATACGTTAGATAGATTCGATTCGTTTAGATTCCATACGATAGTTATTCACAGTCATAGTCTTAGTTATTGTCCTTGTCATGTTCCATGTTTAGATTAGTTCAGTTAGTCCACGCTGGTTTCTCCGCTCCCAGTTCCTTGCTATAGTTTATGTTTCTTGTTTTGTATATCGACCCTGTATTCCGTGACCGTGACCTTGATTCATGCTTTGCCCCGTGTATGCCTGTTTGCCGATCGCCTGACCCTTGTTTGTTTGTGGATTACGCTTCTGATCACGATTTGGATTTACCTGCCTCTGTCTCACATTAAATAAACTGTTAAACTGCATTTGCATCCGTCCTATCTTCGTTACATCTCGAGACGTGACACCAGACTTATGAAACTCTATAAAACTATAACATAATACTGTGTAGACTCACTGGATTTTATTATTATTATTATTATTATTATTATTATTATTATTATTATTATTAATAATAATAATAATACTAATAATAATAATAATGTTATTTTATAATTGTTATTATTATTATTAAATTGTAATAGAATTATTTAAAATGCAACAATTATATTATGAACGTAGTGTTTGTAGTTCTCCTGAGTAACACCACTTACTCACTGCCGTGTTTGTAAGCTTCTTTAACAGATCTGTACTTTAACTGTAATCTGCTTTGTAAATAAAAACAATGTGTATCAAACTATTTAAGCGTCATTTTCTTAAAACCACGCTATTAGTAGGGCCTTAAAATACATTTCAGAAAGTTTCCATAACACATGAGAGTACCTGTAAACCATTTTGAATGAACTGGTTGAGATGTGGTTGGGTGATAACACTGTGTGGCTTATCATGTCTATTTTATTTATTTTTTTCATTTCTTACAACCAATCACGTCATATTCTGGGGCGTGGTCAGTACAGACCACCTATAGTATATATAAATTCAAACCATGCTTCAAGTGCATTCATATTCTGCTGATAAATGAGATACAAACACTGTAGAATTTCTGAGAAATGAAAAATGACTGGTTTCTGGATTTTAATTTTGATCTTCAGCACCATGTGTAAGTAATATGAGCAAATTATTCCCATCTAGTTTGATATAATTTTTAATAAAAGTTATGGAGACTATTACTTTTGTAAGGATTTTTTGTAAAAATTTTGTATGGATTTGTATGTAGAAGAATCTCCAGCGTTATTCCTTTAAGGTTATCTTTAATAACCCCTTATATATAATAATATCTGAAATAAATTATTTACTTCATTTGGTGTATTTGTTTTTCTAGATACAGTCCAACCTGGTAGACGCTGGGTTACTGCACAATCCCTCACAGAGTCACCAGTTTATCAGCCTGATAAAGAGCTCAGTGTGAATATCGGAGTCTCGGCTACTCTGCGGTGTTGTATTTCTGAAAATGAAGTCGGGATGATTGCCTGGTTTAAGCAACCAAACAGAAAAAAACCTCAGATTATAGTCACAGTATATAAAAGTAGTGGAGAAACATTTTACAATGAATCCCAAAAGTTTCGTTTCCATATAGAGAGATCTTCAAACTGTTTCAATATGATCATTTTAAACATCATTCAGTCTGATGAAGCCATGTACTACTGTGCACTCACATACCCAAACACTGTGTTTGCAGATGGAACTTATTTAAAAATTAAAGGTAGGATTTCCACGAAAATTGATTAAGCTACAGGTTTAATGTAGTGATTTTTTTCCTTATTACCATTAACATGTTCAACCTGGAAGACAAATAATAATGAAGTAGTGAAATACTAACTGTATTTTCTTCAACAACAGAGAGTTACAGAGTTTTAGTGAATTATGATAAATGTTTATAGGTGATCATGTTACTATTTCATCAGAAACATCTAAACCAGCTCTGTGTGATAATTCAGTGGTGTGTGAACCAACACTGCATGGAAACAACACTAACATGAACACACACGAGAAAACAGGTAAGATGTCTCATTAATCAACATTAATTGATTATCCTTAATTCATGAAGCTTAAATGACCTATAAAATAATGTGTACTGATATAAATGTAATGTGGTGAAATAATCGCATCAGATCTCTACATTCGACAGTGCTCGGTTTGGGAACGGCTTTGGGTTTGTGCGCACTTCTGATTTTCTGTCTCATTTATTTCACACTGAGGAGAAGAAAATGTGATAAAAGTAAGTGCTTTTGTCATCAGATAATAATTATGTCAGTTCAGTTCTATCTGTGTGACTAAATAAGTGTATTTCTGTATTAATAGTGAACGCCTCTATAGACGACTCTCACGGAATGAGACAGGTACGTGTGCAGATACGTAAACACTTTGTTTTTAAATTGTAATTTATAGAAGAAAACGATAAGTTACTCTGTCTCCTTTAGTCATGGAGAAATCTCACCAGTTCACTATTACATTTGATTACTTATAATATAACATATAATATATCTGCTCAGTGTTGGTCCTAAAGCGATCCTATATACATTTACACTATAAACTCATTTCATAAATCAATCTTTTAATTCTTTTTTTCAGGAATCTCATTTCAACACCTTGAATTATGAAACTTTGCAATTCTTCATGAATAAAGTCAAACCTGGAGGAAGGGATGATTTGGTGTACTCTGATGTGATGTATGTGACACTGTAATATATAACATAAACGACCCAGAACACACGTTAATATTAGCTGAACTTCTGCTATATTAAAGGTTGTTTTGTTGTTGTTGTTTGTTTGTTTGTTTTTTTTAATCATGCATGTGTGTGTGTGTGTGTGTGTGTGTGTGTGTGTGTGTGTGTGTGTGTGTACGTGTGTGTGTGTGTGTGTATATATATATATATATATATATATATATATATATATATATATATATATATATATATATATATTTTTTTGTTTTTTGTTTTTTTCTTTGGGGGGGGGCTGATCAATGTTACTCTTTTTCTGCTATTCTTCTTCTTCTCCTTCTAGAATATAATCTAATGTCTAAATAAACATGTAAAATATGTGAAATACATCTGAGTGTATATAATTTCTGCCGATGTTGTATATTTAACAAGTCATTGCTCTGTGTTCTACAGTACACCTATCCCAAACACTTCTTTATAAAAAAAAAGTCATATATTTAACCTGAACTCTCTGAGTTTCATGGAAGATGTTGATCGTTTTCATTCCACTGCAAGTTATATACTGTATATAACTGTGTATGTAACAAATAATCTTGAATCTCTTGATCATTGAACAGAAAATCCAGATTGTTTAACAGTAGATCTCGGCTCTGAGAGAACTAACACTGGAGACTTCAGCATCAATCAGACAGTCGTGTGAGAATCACTTGATCTATTTAATGAAAGACACTCATGCTCACTTTGATGTGTATTATTACATCCTGTTCGTTGCAGTCACAGCGTTTTGCACAAGTGTCTGTTGGCACATTGCTGCGCTTATACAGGAAGACTAACTGTAGCTCATGAGTAAAGTCTGACCACAACTGACACCCAACAACAGCTCTGACCGACTGTGAAGTGTGTTCAGCATCTCCAGTCTCATGCTGTCTTTCACACACAGAATTTCTTTCAAAATGTCATATCTATTGATTTAAACAAGTTAGAAACTATTAACATAAAATTTACTGTTAGATTTTCTAGGCTCAGGGTCAGATATAACGTCTAAGATCGTTTCTCCAAGTAATCACTATGCATTAAGTGGTGTTAATTATATTATTTATTTTTCATATTATACGCAGTTTACTCTACGAATTCATTATCTGGTATCATTTTGTTATAAACATACATCTGTCATACCCTTTACAGTCCGGTCACTGCCCTGATATTCATCACTACGTTGGTTTACGTCACTGCTCTAGACTTTATAAAATTCATATTTTATTTCATTGTATTAATATATTTTATTAATGATCATTCTGTAAGATGTCGTCTGTAATATAAAACTACAACCATACATACAAAACAGAACTGGATCACCTGATAAACAGTTTTGGAGGAGCCTCTCCTATAACCATGTAGACTCAGCTTTACAGTTATTACATCACTTCCTGTGTGCTACCTTTTCACCCTCCCCTGAACAACATTAAACTTGTCCCTTAACTGTAGAGGTTCCCTCTTTAAACACTAATGAAAATTAAGAAACGTGAAATGAAAAGCTGGTTTCTCACAGCGACAAGTCAGTACATCTGGGATTTTATTATCTGCTATAATAATAATATATGTACAAATATTTCTCATGGTTATTGGGGTGCATTAACACTTTATTCATGTTGCTATGGTAACCGAGGTGCACTGTTTCGTCACAAGAGTTTCAACACCACGGACAGCGACGGACTTTCACTCCTCATCGCGCTTCACTCCGATCTCAAACTCTCACATTCCCACTCTCAGTCTCTTTCTCACACGGTCATCATCACACACTGTGTATGTTTTTCTCCAACTTCACTACAGACACTGTCTACCAATGAGTATTAGTGTGTAGATTTGAACATTTTAGGATTAAGAACTAATAACACTATCTCCCACTAGGTGGCAGTAAATCCTCACCCTTAAAGCTCTGTTAGTAAAACTGATCTGTTTCAGGTCACAGAGCAGGCCTTGACTTTACCGGCTACTTGTTGATCATTATATACAAATATATATGAAGAAGTTCAGTTATATAGTATACACTTCAATACAATTCACAGTTCAGCGGTTTATAATGGACTTCATGGTTATTTTCCAACATGCATTAATAACAAATTAATATAACTGATACTGTATATCACTCATAAAAGCCAATTTGTCCATGTTCATGTCTAAGCAGAACACAACACTGGCACTCGCACGTTCCAGGATGGTGACTATAGTGTGTATAGGGCCAAGTCTGTGTGTAACTGGTTCATTTATATATTTACATCATTTGGCAGACTCACTAAACCAAGCAACTTCTTTGCCATTTTTCACAAACATGTTGAATTAAGAGAGCAATTAAAATAAGCAACAGTAAAACATTAGTGTGGGCACACGCGAGTGTAAAATTAAACCACATTTTCCATTCTGTCTTAACACCTTTCTCATGATACTGTATATCTGTGCAACATCAAAACACTAATATGGAAAATAATATGTGGTGTAGATGTAGGCAGATCAGAATACCATGTGCTTGCTTATCATGACTTTTTTTTTTAATACATCCAATCACGTCATATTCTGGGGCGTGGTCAGTACAGACCCCCTATAGTATAAATATAAATTCTAACAATGCTTCAAGTGCATTCATATTCTGTTGATAAATGAGATACAAACACTGTAGAATTTCTGAGAAATGAAAAATGACTGGATTCTGGATTTTAATTTTGATCTTCAGCACCATGTGTAAGTAATATGAGCAAATTATTCCCATCTAGTTTGATGTATGTCTAGTATTATTACTCTAAAGACACTTTGTGCAAGCTGTATGTGGAAGTCCTTTCTATTATTCCTTTGATAAGATCTTTAATTACGCCTTATGTATAATAATATCTGAAGTACATTCATTATCTTATTAATGCATTTACTTTCCTAGATACAGTCCAACCTGGTAGACGCTGGGTTACTGCACAATCCCTCACAGAGTCACCAGTTTATCAGCCTGATAAAGAGCTCAGTGTGAATATCGGAGACTCGGCTACTCTACGGTGTTGTATTTTAGAAAAAGAAGTTGGGATAATTGCCTGGTTTAAGCAACCAAACAGAAAACAACCTCAGATTATAGTCACAGTATATAAAAGTGGTGGAGAAACATTTTACAATGAATCCCATAAGTCTCATTTTCAAATAGAAAGATCTTCAAACTGCTTCAATATGATCATTTTAAACATCATTCAGTCTGATGAAGCCATGTACTACTGTGCACTGACGAAACCCAACCTTGTGTTTGCAGATGGAACTTATTTAAAAATTAAAGGTAGGATTTCCACTAAAATTGATTAAGCTACAGGTTTAATGTAGTGATTTTTTTTCCTTATTACCATTAACATGTTCAACCTGGAAGATAAATAATAATGAAGCAGTGAAATACTAACTGTGTTTTCTTCAACAACACTGAGTTACAGAGTTTTAGTGAATTATGATAAATGTTTATAGGTGATCATGTTACTATTGCATCAGAAACATCTAAACCAGCTCTGTGTGATAATTCAGTGGTGTGTGAACCAACACTGCATGGAAACAACACTAACATGAACACACACGAGAAAACAGGTAAGATGTTATATAAGTCACCATGAATGAATTATCATAAAATTCATAATGCATAATTCACCTGGAAATAATTTGCACTAATGTAAATGTAACGTGGTGAAATAACAGTATCAGAAATGATCAGATCTCTACATTCGACAGTGCTCGGTTTGGGAACGGCTTTGGGTTTGTGCGCACTTTTGATTTTCTGTCTCATTTATTTCATACTAAGGAGAAGAAAATGTGATAAAAGTAAGTGCTTTTGTCATCACAATAATTAAAAACTTTATAAGTACAGTTAACTTTAGTTTTATCAAAAAGACTAATAGGTGTGTTTCTGTATTAATAGTGGAAGCTTGTATAGAAGATTCTCCAGGAATGAAGCAGGTACGTGTGTTACTTCTGTATGTGAAATATTGCTACATTAATATGTTACTCATTATAATGTTTTAGATTTAATATAAACAGTCAGTTTACTCAGATTTCCCAAGATTTAAAAATATATATATTTTTAAAAAATAATTATATTTTGATGCTGCTCTTGTTCTGTGTAGTTAGTGTGTATTGTTCATTTACCCATATTGTATTGTTATTACTTTCATCTGGACTTTCGATCTGGATTATAATTATTATTATTATTATTATTATTATTATTATTATTATTATTATTCAGGAATCTGAAGCTGAACCACTGAATTACGCAGCTGTGCAGTTTACCAAGAGGAAAGCCAAAGCTGAAAAAAAGAAAACTGGCTCAGTAGATGAGTGTGTGTACTCCGATGTGAAAAAAACTGTAAGATGTAACAGAAATAATTTATAACACATGGTACTATTACACTGCAAAAACAGTAAAAACAGTGAAAATATCTTGACTATATGCCAATTTATTCCATCTTTTTCATTACGAGATGAAAAGATAGATGCATTTTTTACATTAAGCTCACAATAGGGCGCATGGTGGCTTAGTGGTTCACACGTTTGCCTCGCACTGCCAGGGTTCGATTCTTGCCGCGGTCCTGTGTGTGCGGAGTTTGCATGTTCTCCCCGTGCTGCGGGGGTTTCCTCCGGGTACTCCGGTTTCCTCCCCCAGTCCAAAGACACGCATGGTAGGCTGATTGGCATTTCCAAAGTGTCCATAGTGTGTGAATGTGTATGTAATTGTGTGCCCTGCGATGGATTGGTACCCCGTCCATGGTGTACCCCGCCATGTGCCCCATGCTCCCTGGGATAGGCTCCAGGTTCCCCGTGACCCCGAAGGATTAGCAGTATAGAAGACGAATGGATTAATCTCACAATAAGAATTATTTTTTAAAAAATGTATTCTATTTAAGATGTTGTTATTTTTTTGCAGTGTAGTTAAACTTCTATGGCACAGGTTTTATTTATTTACACGTGTTTAAAGTAACTCCTGATGTTTGTTTCCACCATTATTTCTTTCAAGTCATATTCCTAACTTTAACTTAAAATGAAATTAAATACATTTTTGTATGACTTCCGATTTTTTGGCCTCATTTATATGACTCTGACATTTGCTGAAGACACAATAAATGGAAAGAGCAATTTCATTAAAAAATATAACAAAAAAATCTGAGTTTAAATCAAAGTAATTTTCCATTTCTGGTGTATTTTCAAAAAGGTTGTGCGTTGGCATTTAACATTTAACATAAGCCAAGCACTGTGACATCCACATTAACTGGGGGCGGGGCTTGTTTTATTCACCCACCTCTGCACTCACATTTACAGCACTAGTGAAAGGACATTGATAATCAAGACTTATAAATGGATTATTTTAGAGGGTCAGACAGTAGTGGGAGGTTTACCAGTATATGAGGGAAACCAGTGAATGTAGTGGAGATTATTAAATCAGCAGTAAATGTACAGCAAGGGCAACTGATGTATCGATACTAATACACAACCTGTAGGAAAACTGCCTTCCAACCACTTTTGAGGCTGATTTGTTGTTGTTGTTGTTGTTGTTGTTGTTGTTTTCTTTCTTCTATAATTCTATAGTTTTTCTTTGTTTTCCTGGAATGTGGTTTGTTTCTCACTATAAGTAAACACTATGATCTTGCACTTTTCTTTTGCCCATCAGATTATTATAAACATATGTTACCAATGGAGACCATCAAATAAAGTTTAATTACTGAAAAAACAAGCTTAGTGTGTGTAAATCTATTCCACACACAGGTTTAAAAAGAGCATTAAAAAAATCCATGGTGCTGGTCATAATGGCAAAATACTTGGTGTAGGACAACACACACACACACACACACACACACACACAGAGAGAGAGAGAGAGAGAGAGAGAGAGAGAGAGAGAGAGAGAGAGAGAGAGAGACATTGATAGGCAAAAACTGAGTAAAAAATGAATACAAGTGAAAGTGCATAAATGAAATAATATCTGAAATAATAACTGTAAGTACAGTATATAATGTAAAGTGGTCAAGTGGTATATCTGTTTTTGAGTTCAGAGCACCTAACATTTATGACTTTTACATCCTGGTAAAAGAAGAAGCTGTTAGAGAGTCTGCTAATTGTGGCTCAAATGCTGCAGTACCTCTTACCAGATGCTAGTAGGCAGAAGAGACTGTGCTTAGCAGGGATAGAAACTTTGGTTTCTCTGCACGTTCTTGTTTTGCAAATCTGTAGGTAGATTCCCGATAAGGGGGTTAGTGGTGTGTCAGTGACACTATAGATGGGTTTGTTTGTTTATTTAAAATAAATAAATAAATAAAAAATCCAGGTGGCAGATTTGACTTTTTTCTAGCTGTCTCTGACAGGATAGGACTTGCTGGGCTTTCTTGGCCAAGAAGGATGTGTTGGCAATTCATTTGAGCCCTTCAGCAATGTGCATGCAGAAGAGGTTGTAGTGTAGGCAATCACTCAGTGTAGTGACCAAGAATTAAGAAATTCAACCCTCCCAGAGTCGGGACTGAACCCAAATTGGTCCCAGAGAAATGTACCAGAACAAAATGAGAATGTCTAGATCTTTGTTGCAGAGAGTCTGGACACATGCCAGATTGCAAGCAGCTTGAAGAGACCTGGTTCTTAATTTGGGAGAAATATCTATTAACATGACATTGCAGACATGATTAACTCTGGGGCAAAGGGCAGCTTTATAGCAGAGACCCTGTTTCTCTACTCTGAGACCAGGCTGTGGATGGTAGACATTCAGCCATCCATTTTCCATACCACTTATCCTATATAGGGTTCAGAAATGGGAATAGAGACTGTGCCAGACAGAGGTCTTTAGCAAACAAAGTGCCACAAAACTACCACCATACCAAATATCGACTGCTGGTAGGGGCCACTCCTCCTAGATCCCACATCTACCTTATGTCCATCAAACAGATGTCTGTTACGTACGTGTATATCCAGGACGGCCTTAGGCATGGGTTTATTCGACGCTCCACATCACCTGAATCACTCCCTGCATTTGTTGCCAACCCCACTGTTTGTAGTTACAGAGCATTTGGGAAGGGGATAAGTGGAAGACTGTACAGCTATTGTAGCCACTGGGTAATGTGAACACTTGGTGATCCTGTATGGTTTGATGAATGCCCCAAGTGTGTTCCAGTCATTTGTTCTGTGACAAGCTCTACAAGTGGCTTACATTTATGACATCTTTAAGAGTCCAGAGGAAGTGTTGGGGAGCTGGAAGGATGGGTAGGCTCACAGGATGTTCATGTTCATGTCACACCTCAGATTATGAGTCCAATCAAAAGTGCTAAACTGAATAAATACAGCAGTCAGGCCTATAAACAAACAATACGCAAGGAGCACATAAAGGTAATGATGAATGGTATATGCACACATGATATACTGTATTATCATACAATACAGATGTTGTACAATGCATTGATAAAATTAAAGGTAACAGAAATCAACAATATGACCAAAAACAAACCAATATAAAGATGCTTCAAATAATACACCTGTACAACTATGGATAAACTAACAGATTTCTAGTGTTGCATAAAATACAAAACAGAAATGAATGAGTAACGAATAATGAAAAATGACACCGGTGCCCTACTGGTGAAAGACCTAAGGTGGGTTTGTGATTTCATCAATATTTATCATATAAGCGTGCAAAAGAATGATTGGCATAATAATAAATTATTATTATCTCACACATACAGTATATAATATATTATTAGAAACATAATTCATAAAATATTATATATGACATATATGATGTGTACACACACACACACACACACACACATTTATGTGGACGGCCCGGTGTGTGCATCACTTTCCTGGGGAAGAGATGGCACCAGGATGCACTATGGGAAGAAGGCAAGCTGGCGGAGGCAGTGTGATGCTCTGGGCAATGTTCTTCTGGGAAACCTTGGGTGCTGGCATTCATGTGGATGTTAATTTGACACGTACCACCTACCTAAACATTGTGACAGACCAAGTGGCGACAATATTCCCTGATGGCAGTGGCCTCATTCAACAGGATAATGTGCCCTACCACACAGCAAAAACTGTTCTGGAGTGGTTTGAGGAGCATGACAAAGAGATCAAGGTGTTGATTTAACATTTAACTTACAGGACTTAAAGGATCTGCTGCTAACATCTTGGTGCCAGATACCACAGCACACCTTCAGAGGTCTTGTGCAGTCCATGTGTCAACAAGTCAGAGATGTCTTGGTGGCACAAGTGGGACCTACACAATATTTGGCAGGTGGTTTTACTGGCTGATATGCAGTAGATTTAATATAGGATCCAAGAAAACCTTTATTTCTCACATATACATTACAGTACAGTGGAATTGTTCCAAGAGAAGAAGAAGAAAGCCTTTATTTGTCATATACAGTGCATCTGGAAAGTATTCACAGCACTTCACTTTTCCCACATTTTGTTATGTTACAGTGTTATTCCAAAATGGATTAAATTTGTTATTTTCCTCAAAATTCTACAAACAATACCCCATAATGACAACATGAAAGTACTTTGTTTGAAATCTTGGCAAATATATTAAAAATAAAAAAACAAAAAAAGCACATGTTCATAAGTATTCACAGCCTTTGCCATGACACTCAAAATTGAGCTCAGGTGCATCCTGTTTCCACTGATCATCCTTGAGATGTTTCTACAACTTGATTGGAGTCCACCTGTGGTAAATTCAGTTGATTGGACATGATTTGGAAAGGCACACACCTGTCTACTGTATATAAGGTCCCACAGTTAACAATGCATGTCAGAGCACAAACCAAGCCATGAAGTCCAAGGGATTGTTTGGAGATTGTATCGAGGCACAGATCTGGGGAAGGGTACAGAAACATTTCTGCAGCATTGAAGGTCCCAGTGAGCACAGTGGCCTTCATCATCTGTAAATGGAAGAAGTTTGGAACCAGCAGGACTCTTCCTAGAGCTGATCGCCTGGCCAAACTGAGCGATCAGGGGAGAAGGGCCTTAGTCGGGGAGGTGACCAAAAACCAGATGGTCACTCTGACAGAGCACCAGCATGTCTCTGTGGAGAGAGGAGAACCTTCCAGAAGAACAACCATCTCTGCAGAACTCCATCAATCAGGCCGGAATGGTTGAGTGGCCAGGTGGAAGCCACTCCTCAGTAAAAGGCACATGACAGCCTGCCTGGAGTTTGCCAAAAGGCACCTGAAAGACTCTCAGACCAAGACCAAGACAAAGATTGAACTCTTTGGCCTGACTGGCAAGCGTCATGTCTGGAGGAAACCAGGCACCACTCATCACCTTGCCAATACCAACCCTACAGTGAAGCATGGTGGTGGAAGCATCATGCTGTGGGGATGTTTTTCAGCAGCAGGAACTGAGAGACTAGTCAGGATCGAGGGAAAGATGGATGCCGCAATGTACAGAGACAACCTTGATGAAAACCTGCTCCAGAGCACTCTGGACCTCAGACTGGGGCGAAGGTTCATCTTCCAACAGGACAACGACCCTAAGCACACAGTCAAGATAACAAAGGAGTGGCTACAGGACAACTCTGTGAATGTCCTTGAGTGGACCAGCCAGAGCCCAGACTTGAACCTGATTGAACATCTCTGGAGAGATCTGAAAATGGCTGTGCACCGACGCTCCCCATCCAACCTGATGGAGCTTGAGAGGTCCTGCAAAGAAGAATGGGAGAAACTGCCCAAAAATAGGTGTGCCAAGCTTGTACCATCATACTCAAAAAGACTTGAGGCTGTAATTGGTGCCAAAGGTGCTTCAACAAAGTATTGAGCAAAGGCTGTGAATACTTATGTACATGTGCTTTTTTTGTTTTTTTATTTTTAATAAATTTGCAAAGACTTCAAACAAACTTCTTTCACATTGTGATTATGGGGTATTGTTTGTAGAATTTTGAGGAAAATAACAAATTTAATCCATTTTGGAATGATGCTGTAACATAACAAAATGTGGGAAAAGTGAAGTGCTGTGAATACTTTCCGGATGCACTGTATACACACACTCTTCACATATGTCTGCTTCTTAGGAGTTGGGGTCAGTGAGGTAAGTGATAACAGGAACCAACTTGTATTGAGGCTGTTCCACAATGTTACAGTAAATGTAACTATAGATGGATAAAACATGGCATTTTTTTAATGAATAATTAATGAAAAAAAAAAATTGCCAACATATTGGTTATAAGAGTGTAATATTAGCATTAAACTTCCTTGGGAAACACTGTTGTAAAAAAAATAAATCACGGGGTGATTAAACAGTTTTACTGTTAATGTACCATGTACTCCGAGTATATGTACTGCTCACCATCAAAGAAACCCTCCAACCCCCACCACACCCGCCAACACTCACGCACACACACACACACACACACACACACAGACACACACACACACATATTTTATATTGCATAAGAATTGAGTGGGTGAATGGGTATGTTTCTCTATATTTTTAATTAAATTAAAATAAATTGTAATAAATTGAAAAAAATCTAGTTTGTTATATCTGCATTACGTTACATTACATAATTTTCCTCTGCTTATCTATCTTTCTTTCTATCTATCTATCTATCTATCTATCATTCACAAGGATTTTTGATCAAATGATTGTTTCATTATAACAAATTCCACAGGGCGTAATAACAGTCAAAATGTATGCTCACTGTAGCTGATTAAAATGTATACACATCATTTAGTGTAACCAACCTTGTTGTTGATAATAATGGAAACTATTATAATAAAATGTAGCTAACGTAACACAAGGCAGTTTTGCTAACTTCACATTCTTCAGATTCAACACTACCTGTGCTGTCCCTATCAAACGGCAGAAATCAAGCGTTGTGGTGTGAGGCAATTGTTGGGCGATACCAACTTGTGCAACTGAGGGGGGCTTTTAGTGTTTTTATTTGATTCATTATTACAAATTCAAAATTGATTTAGAACACCAAAAATGTTGCAAAATAAATTACTTCTACATATATTTCAGTTGATCATGGTATAAATATTGTGGGAGTTGTAATTGCTAATTCTGATTATTATTTTCTCCACCCCCCTCAGAAACTACACCCCTGAATATGAGGGTTAAACTTAAACAGATTTGTGATATTGACCACGTTAAATGAATTGTACAGTACAGTACATTAGATTTTCTGAATTTTATCCCTCCAACATTTGAGTTTGACATCAAAAGATGAATATAAGACAAGAGATCAGAATATCATATAAATCTAGACATGGTAAACAATTTAAAACATGGTACCTTTGATGGCAGATCACTCAGTTTTAAGTGAGCAAAAGTACAGCTCATAAACTCACTCCACAGACCTGCACAAACAACATACTGAAGGATCATAACAGAGAGAACGATGTTCCTTTAAGCAAGGCCTTGTGGTTGGCCTACTCTACTATCAGCTTGTGGTGTGTTCAGTTACACCAGCGTTACACTGGGCATGAGATAACTGCATTGACAATACACACAGTGCTGCAGAATCACAATAAACCACAAAACAGTCAGTGGGCCTCATTTGTCTTTTACAAAAGTGTAGAAAAGTGTAGAAAAGTTTTCATTGGCCGAACTGAGCTAAAAACTCCTACCAGATTTACAAAAAGTTTAGCGAGGTTTCCTTCATAGTCATGTGCGTATGTTGCTAAATGCTAAATCACTCATAAATAGAAAGCGTGTTCCCAGGACTCATAACATTTAGTACATTTAGTCATGACCACAAAGTCATTAAAAGGCAAAACTCACAGAGCTCTGACAACAGCAAACTTTAATGTCTTCATGCAACATTGAGTTTTTATTATATTATATTATATTATATTCAGAAAGCACCATGAACACACAGACTCATTCACACCTAGGGACAATTTATCTTCACCTGGGCGGAGGAAACCAGAGAACCTAGAGGAAACCCATAAGGACACGGGGTGAACATAATATCTAAGAAACAGAAGAGTAAATCACTTCAGTATACACATTATCACGAGCTCGTTCTCTCTTTCCTCTTCTTTTATTGACGTGTAAGGCAGCAAAATTCAGCTCCGCAGCATCTCGGCTCTATGGGAATGGATATGAAAGATTCAGTTCAAACGAGAGATATCTACTGTACGTGATGGGAATGTTAGCGCCATGCAACATTTAGCATTATTTGAGCTAGATTAGATATTTATGTAATGTAATTCTTTTATGAGTTTAGGTTAGTTCTAACAGGATTACTATTACTGACTGACTCTGTGTTTAACAGAACTATTAAACTAGAGACGTTTTCAGTGAGCTTGCTGTTAATCACTTAAATTACAGTAACTTAAATCCAACTCCAATAAAGTTTTGTTCTTGTGTGCTCTAATAGGTTCTAATAATAATTATAGTGCGTACGCTCAACATTAGTTACCTGATTCTGTGTTTTCTTTACTACCGAATCTTCAGATCTCACTGCAAAGAGAAGATTTATTTTCATGTTTAGATCCAGATTTAATATATATTTCTGTTTAATGAGGAATCATTGTGAGAGTAAATGTGTGGAGGTCTGGAGGAAAAATCATCTATGACTGCAACTGAATTCTGAAAAACAGATAAAGGTGAAAAACATCCTGGGTTTTTCTGCCGATAGCATACTGTACATTGACATCATTAAGAAACATTAAGAAAATATAACATCATACATTATATTTACTCAAATGATGTGGAAATGTTTCTATTGACTTTCTGTAAACATTGTTACATTGAAAAGGAGCCATTTTAACAAACATACTGTAGGCTATGAATAAAGGCAGATAAAATGATAAACAATTGTTCTGTTCATGTTTATTACTTTTTTATTTATTACTTGTTAAATTAATGCAAATTAAATAAATATATAACAGTGGCTTTTTGACAAAGAAAGTAATTTGGTGTAGTTTCCTCCCTTTTCACCTTTTGGCAAATTTCAGTACAGAAAAAGTCTATTAGTGTTCATAAGTACACAAAGATTTACTGAAGACTCACCAGTGCAACATTCACAGTTCCTCCATTTACAGGTTACGATATGAGCAACGATCACAACCACACACACTCCCAAAGCTACGGCGAGGCAGATCACTACAGGATCCACAGATTCTTCTGTAGCAAGATTTTAAAAAAAAAATAAATTAAAAAAAGTATATATACTGCATTTTATACCTTATATAAAAAAAAATCTATAAATTTAGATATAAATGTATAACTATAAGATTATAATGATGATCATTTTACCAATTTAAATATTGTATTGAATATTAATATATTATATGTTTACTCTGAATAAGAGAATGTGTTCTTACCCAATTGTACTCGTGTCCCGTTCCCAAAAATGATCTTCCCACACACGGCCACAGCGCAGTAGTAAGTTCCAGTATCACTGAGGCTGAGGATGTTCTTGGAGAAGTTGTACACACAGGTGTGTGTAGAAGAGCCGCTCTCACACTGATGGCTGCTGTTGTGATGAGTGTAAATGATTTGAGGATGGGATTGTGGTGGAGCAGCTCTGAACCAGAGCACTTGGAGTTCTGCTGATCTGCTCTCAGAGAGAACCGAGCACTGCAGAGTCACTGACGCTCCTGCAGGAACCGAGTCCGACACGCCGCTCTGGAACACTGACACTTTTACATTTCCATCACCTGTTCAGTGCAAAGCAGACCTTTATAATAAATATGGCCCATAAAGCAGATGCAGTCAATTGCAGCATATGAAGAGACAGTGATTCCGCTGGAAGTATAAATTCCAACACGGTAGTCTAGAGAGCTGGTACATAATGTTTATATTACATTTAAAAAAAAAAAAAAATTAAAACAATCAAATACAGAACTTTTTTCATACACCCAAATATAAATAGGATTGTTGTGACAAGACATCATCATACAATTTCTCAAAATTCACAAAATTCACTGTCTGTGAACACAGTTCTCTGTGCCATCCACAAACGCTGGTTAAAGCCCTTTCATACAAAGAAGAAGCCGTATGTGAACATGATCCAGAAACACCGCCGTCTTCTCTGGGCCAGAGCTCATTTAAAATGAACTGAGTCAAAGTGGAAAACTGTTCTGTGGTCAGACGAATCGAACTTTGAAATTCTTTTTGGAAACCCTGGATGAACTAAACTAAAGAGGACTAAAGAGGAGAGGGACCATCTGTCTTTTTTATCAGCACTCAGTTTAAAAGCCTGCATCTCTGATTGTATGGGGTGCATTAGTGCCCCATACTGAAAGGTATATACAAGGTATATTTCAATGCTGAAAGATATATACAGGTTTTAGAGTAACATGCTTCCATCCAGATTCCATCCCATCTTTACTTCTGAGAGACATTGCCTCTCTAAGATCCTCTTTTAAAAACCCAATCATGTTACTGACCTGTTGCCAATTAACCTAATTAGTTGCAAAATGTCCCTCCAGCTGTTTCATTTTAATAAAACTTACTTTTCCAGCATTTTGTTGCCCTGTCCCAACTTCTTTTTAGATGTGTTGTGGCAATCAATGTAAAAATTACTTTATTTTTTTCCTTAAAATGGTAAATTTCCTAAGTTTAAACATTTTATATTTTTTCTATGTTCTATTGTGAATAACATACGGGTTTATGAGATTTGCAAATCACTGCATTCTGTTTTTATTTACATTTTACCTAGTGTCCCAACTTTTTTGGAATTGGAGTTGTAAATGTACTGACGCTCAAGATCAAATCCAGCATTAGAAATTTAAGGTGTTTTGCTGTAAAATACTTGTATATAATCATTTATTTCCATATGCTGGTTCCCAGATAGTACCTGAGCATTAAATTCAAACAGTCAAAATAACCGCTGTGACCATTATGGACCTTTAGTGTGGAAATAATGATGTCTTGATTAAAAGTTATTAACATAAAATAACAATATAGCAACTCAAAATAATGCGTTCTTTAACTGAATAATAGATTATTACATCACAGTAAGTAAAAAATAATGAGATTGCCAACTTGAGGTTCAGGGCTTCCCTTTGTTAATCATAAATGTCATATTTAAGAAAATATTAACTAATTAAATATGTATTAACCTAACTGTGTACATTTTTAAAATTCTTACCTTTCACTGATAAAAATGTTCCATTTCCAAACCTTATTAAAAAGTCTCTCAGTCCACAGTAATACATGGCTTCATCTGATGGTTCCACATTAGCAATTTTTAAATGGTAATTGGTTTGTTCTTTCTTGATACTGAATCTTGGTGACTTGAACTCATCTTCGTAATTTGGCTCTTGATGAACTGTGACCATTACACGTGGCTCATGTCCTGCTTTTTGCTTGTACCAAAAGATGACTGCAGAGCTATCTTCTCCCAGTCTAAAGCAGTGCAGAGTCACATTATCACCAACATCAGCAGTGATCAGTGGGTTCGGCTGACTGACATCGTTTGTCTGTGCAGAATCTGCTGTTAGGAGTTAAATAACAAACTTTATTCTATCTGTAATACACAGAGACTCTCATTAGAGCATTAAGTGCCTTTGAATAGAAACAATCCAAACCATGGACACTTACCAATTTTATTAAAAAGCATCACTGTAATCCACATCATCAGCATCTTCAGTCTGAGGTCTGCGTGTAGTAGCATGTCTCCTCTTGCTACTGTATAGATGGTCAAACTGAGCACATCTCACTTTGTTCAAAAGATTCATGACATGAGGTTCTGACATCACGTGATTTCCCTCATACAATCTAGACTAACAAGTAAGCAGCAGTAGATAACTGACTGTGGTCCCTCCTCTCACTTTTTTTAACCTTTCCTCAGAGAGGAATTTCAATTATTCAAAAAATAACATTGAAAACAAAAAAGAATGAAGGAAATGAGATGGATAACCCTTTTTTCACTGTGTTTTCATTTCTTTTTCTTTTTCTTGCCAAGTTATTGTGCAAATTTATATCCGACCTGTGTTATCCAACATTTAATTTTCTGCAACCCTGTGACAAATGTTCACGCAAATCTGCTATACATCTATATCTATCTATCTATCTATCTATCTATCTATCTATCTATCTATCTATCTATCTATCCATCTATCTATCTAGATAGTACCATAATTTGGTCATGCAGCAAGACAATGAGTCTAAGTACATACGTAAGTCTATAGAGAAATGCTTAAAGCAGGAGCAATCCAGTATTTTTGGAATGGCCAAGTCAAAGTCTAGAAATGTTGTGAAAGGACCTAAAAACAACAGTTCATGATAGGAAGCCCACCAACATCACTGAGCTGAAGCAGTTTTGTAAGGAGGAATGGACCAAAATTCCTCCAACCTGTTGTGTAAGATTGATCGCCAGTTACTGGAAATGTTTGATTGAAGGTCACACCAGTTACTGAAAGCAATCATTCACATTCTTTTTCTGACATAGATACTTAATATTGGATCATTTTGCTCAATAAATAAATGTAATAACTATGATGTTTTTGCATCATTTGTTTAATTGTGTTCTCTTTATCTGGTTTTAGGCCTTCGATGAAGATCTGATCACATTTCATATCAAATTTATGCAGAAACACGGGTTCAAAAACTTTCTAGCAGCACCGTAAATACATATAATGGTTATTAATGATGGAGGAATTTGAATCATTTACTGCTTAAACAATTAATAAAATGAATACAGTATGAGTATGTAGAGTGTGTATTTCTATTTCTCTTCAGACTATTTCAGTCACAGGTAAAATTCATCAGACTTCCTGGGTAATTAAACACATCCCTGAATATAAAAATGACTTCATATTAGTCACATATTCCCTTATAGTGTATGACCTTGAGGTCAACCTGAGACCCATAAGTCTCTGCACTCATCCTCCTCCCATCCTGCCTTGCACAAGCTCCTCCTCTTATTTCAGCTACAAGTGCATTAGTTAGCATTCATCATTCCAGTTCATCATAAAGACGTTCAATGGACTCGAGTTCTTCCACACCAACCTCGGCCTTTATAGATCTCGCTTTATGCACAGGGGCATTGTCATGCTAGAACAGGTTTGTTCTCTTAGTTCAGACTAAGACTGCAGACAATTGTGTGCTTCAGACTTTGTGGTAACAGTTTGGGGAAGAACCACATCTGGGTGTGATGGTCAGGTATACACATACAGTACTCTTGACTGTACTATAGGGTTCCTAGTAGCTTCCATTTTAGCAAGTTAAAAGCCATGAATAGTCCTAACAAGCCTTAAAGAAACCTTACACTACAAGCCTCTACATGTCCTCTCATCCTTGAGCTTCTCTCCTTCACCAACAATATCATTCTCCCACATTATTTCTTTCATAGCAGTCTTTTTATTTTCATTTTATTTAAATGTTTTGATAATGTTTATTAGGAAAACTGAACCAAGTGCATATAATCTATTAGAAGTAGTATTATTCAGCTTTTCCTTGAAAAATGACTCAGCATTTAAGTTTTAGGCACGTCTAATACATGTTTTATGAATTATGATCGTGAACATATGTAAGATGTCTGTGTCGATATGGGTGGAGTTTTATTCAGGCCTTATTGCGCCTCCTCCTTCACCACTGTGTAACTTTAACCAATCACATTCTCTCTCTCTTTCTCTCTCTCTCTCTCTCTCTCTCTATCTCTAGCTCTCTCTCTCTCTTTCTCTCCCTCTCGCTCACTGTATGTATCTCTCTGTGTATTTCTCACTCTCTCTCCCATCTAAGCAACACTATGACACCAAAGACTCAAAACTGACAAATCAAAATGATCTCTCATCAGCTACAACACATGCTGCAGGTTTCAAATCTTTTTTTTTTCTGGAAATGAGTGTTTGATACACAAATATTTATATCCTATGAATAAAATTATGCTAATTAATCTAAAAGCATTCAGGGTAAATAAACACACCGCACTGCATGCAGAAAATTTTACATTTATTTTTCTCGTAATCATCAGCAAACTGGTCTTCATTTCTATTAAAAGAGTGTGTATTAAAATGTGTGTGTGTGTGTGTGTGTGTGTGTGTGTGTGTGTGTGTGTGTGAGTAAGATTTTAAGGTGTGTGTGTGTGGTTTTGTATCTCTGTTTGTCTCTTTGCCCCTTCACACACTGCAGCTCCGAGAGTTTCATCTCTGCAGGCCGCTCTGACCGCCGAGTCGCTTTTCTCAGAAACACCATCAGTTTCTCACCTCTCAAACTTTCCACAGGATGTGTGGCTATTTTTATTTCTCTCAGGGCACACCGTTATTGCTGTTTTTTTTTCTTTTTCAGGCTCGATGCACAATTTGAAACATCTCTAGACTTCATATAGATGTGTAATATTATAACACCTCTCATTTAAATCCCCAGATTTCACCCTGCACTTTAATCTGGTCTAAACACACAACAGCGTGTTCGCTTATTGTGTAACCCGTCAGATATAATATTATTTACACAGTCAGTTACTCAGCTTTAGATCCTCCTGATGACGCTCATGATAATGGAGTTTGTACATGGCTCTTGTATATTTCAACATTATATAGCTTTTATGTGTGTGTGTGTGTGTGTGTGTGTGTGTGTGTGTGTGTGTGTAGACAATAACATTTGTTTACTTTATTCCTGCTACTTTGATTGGTCTGCTCTGCGGTATAAATCTCTCTGCTCGGGTAAACAGGAAGGTACAGCGAGTAAAAACCACACTGAATGTTCCAGATCTCAGCTTTAACTTTCCAGACCAGACCTGTGTGTGCATTCTGCATCTGCTGAGAAGCCGTGACAGTTAAAGAGCTTCTTATGTTACTAAGAGCTGTGAAAAGTCACATGGCCCACTTGTGTATATAACCAAAAGCAAGCAAAAGTTTGCATGCCCCATGGTATTTGAAAAAATATATAAAACGTATCTCTAATTTAACAAGTATATAAAGATATACAATTACTTTTCAAAGTAAAATAAATTCCAAAATTAAATTTGGATTCATCTTACTTAAAGACAATGGTAAAAGAAAAGAACTGCAACGAATATTACAACTGATCTCATCTAAAAATGGTTCAGAGCGTAACTCAGAGGTTGTAGAGTAAATGCAAATGC
Source organism: Ictalurus furcatus (assembly GCF_023375685.1). Classification (NCBI taxonomy): domain Eukaryota; kingdom Metazoa; phylum Chordata; class Actinopteri; order Siluriformes; family Ictaluridae; genus Ictalurus; species Ictalurus furcatus. The sequence goes on along the minus strand of NC_071262.1, from coordinate 28,031,179 downwards.
TGGCATTTCAGTTATTAGAGAATATTTATATCACATGATGAAAGGGAAATACAAACTTTTGAACTGATATTAAAATGAAAAAATGATTTCCTCCACAATTTGGCCACCTGCCAATTCACCCACCGGCCAGCAGCCATAATCAGTGTCGAGAGGTGGTGTTAATATTAAATGCTGATGCTCAACATGCCTGTTCATGTATAAGTGAAAAACATGCACTAAAATCTTCACCCCCTCCACATATCAGGCCGAGATCCAGCAGCAGCTCAACAGCGTAAACAGTGAACTTCCTGATTAGAGGCTTGTGGGCGGAGCTTCTTATAATCCACCAGATCAAAAGATTTTCACTTTTTCTCTCGTCAGCTGTCGAATCGCTGCAGGGCACAAAGATCATTCTTCATTTGTCCTGATCTCATCAAACATCTTCAGGTGCCATTTCTCACAAAGATTTGCGTTTGTGACCTCCATCTCTTCTTTATTTATATTTTGCTAAATGTATTAATGGAGAATTGGACTATCGTTAAGTTTGTTCATGTTGGAAATTTGCTGTGGTGTAAAAAAGAGGAATAAAACACTATGGGACTTGCTGTTATAGGACAATAATCAACTTCAGGGTGGTAACAGTGACTCTGCTTCATCACTGTGTTCTGTACTGAGCTGTATTTCTTCTTGTCTTGAACTTGTTTTCACATTGTTATCTATATGTACAGAACACATGTATTGTCTTGTTCTGTAGTCCTGAAGGCATGACACTTCATCTTACTGAAATAAAAGCCACTTAACTTAAAGCCACAGCACCGCCCTGTAACCGCAGACCAGAGTGACCCTAAATAATCCCCTAATTTATCTCCATCATCATGAGGTCTATGTGGGTAAAATACAGCCTCAGTGTTTCTTTTTTTCTTCTGCTGTCTTCTGATATGAGGTAATGGTTTTGTGTGAGTTTTCTGTAAGTGCATTCTTCATCTTCATCTCTAATTCACTTTAACTCTTCAGAGTTTTACTCCGTGTGACCTGTCACACCGCACTGGCTCCATCTACTGACACAGGATCTGTTTTGTGCCTTGTTAGTTGTTACTTTTGGCAGCCAGAGACCTCTTTTATCTTTATTTATTTGATTATTTATTCATTTATTTACTCACTTATTTATTAATTTACTCACAGAATAGAGGGCCTCCAGGGGACAACCTCCCCCATATTATATTCTCTTCTTTAGTTGTCACTGAAACCTCCTATTGTATATAAAGCACATGGACAAAGTACTCGTGTGATCTTTGTGAGTTCTGAGCTGTTGATCTGCTGTTGTTCCTGGTTTTCTATCATCTGGTCCTCAGTTCTGAAGGGAAATTGTAATGCTACAGCATACATAGATATTCTACACAGTTTTCTGCTTACATCTTCATGGTAACAATTCAGACAACACCGCGTATGGGTGTGATGGTCAGGTGGCCATGCACACACACACACACACACACACACACACACACACACTCTCTCATACACAAACATTATTTTATTTGATATTGTATATAATTTCTTAGCATAAGTTATAAACTACAAACCTGCATGCTAAATAGAAAGTTAAAATGTCTACTATAGTCTAATGTCTAGGGGGTGTACTTTTTTCTTTCTGTTTAACTGCACTACTTAGTACACTAGTATTTATCTGGTTTGAGACACAGCCTTTTGACTACATGCCTCTATATCAGCTTCTGTTCAGGATTTTGTTGCTGTCCATGGTGATGAAATTCGAGTGAAGTAACAAAGCGAGTTCACTGTATTGATCACGTCACTCAAAATACACCAAGAAATGTCACAAAAAAGTATGAATTTTCTTTTATTTGTTCTTTAAAATAAGTACTTACATGAATTGAATGACCTTTTTTTTTTTAAAAAAAAAAAAAATATATATATATATATATATATATATATATATATATAGTAAAAGATGTATATTTTGTAAAAGATCATTCCTAATGGAATATATATATATATATATATATATATATATATATATATATATATATATATATATATATATATATATATATATATATATATATATTTAATTATCTTACCTTTTAATTATCTTAATGTCGTAATGCTGTTGCCTAAACAATTATTTTCTAACATATTCTTATGTTAGAAAATAACGTAACATAGCCCTTAACGTAAGGGCTTTTGCTTCTTCAGGTAAATGCTTTTGGGTCATAGTTTTATACTGAAGTTAATGTTAATGTATTCACTTATGATTTACTTCATTATTACAATATAATCACAGGAATGTTACAGTAGTTATACAGTATTTATACTTGATATTGACAGTATTTCTCCAGGTTGAAAACATAAAACACAGTAAAATGACGACACTTGATTAAACACAGTATTTTATTGTAGAAATTACAGAAATTATGTAGAGTGCACCTTATGTGTCTCTTCATTTGGCATGGAACTGTAACAACACTAACAGTTTAAAATGATTTCAGATGGTATGAGCTTTCATCTGATCTTTACTTTTACTTCAAACCACAGATTCTTACATTTACAACAACAACAAAAGACAATAATACATGTAAGGCTTGCTGTAGATTTACTATTGATCAATGCATTCATGAAACAGTAAGAGACATGTGCAGTAATATCATGTGTAATATAAAGCATTACTGAAATATACTCTAAGTAAAAGAGGAGTAAACCACTTCAGTGTACACTCTATCACTGGGTTTGATTTTCCTCTCTTTGAAATGTAAAGCAGAGAAATTGACCTCGAGAGCAGAACGGCCCTGTGGGAAATAACATAAAGCGTTCACTGTAAATGACAGCTATCAGAATTAAATCACTATTAGTGTAATATTTATCATTGTGATCCCTGATAGCACTGAGTCTAATAATAATGTTTTTATTACATTTTAAAGTCATTTACCTGATTGAGTGTTTTCTCTACTGTAGAACCGTGATGAGATCTCACTGTAGAGGAAAAATATATGATTCCATCAGGACTTATACATATTATATAAGTGTACATACAGTATATGATATACTATTCACTATATGATACACAACCTTAATAAAGACTCACCATGACAACGTTCACAGTTTCTCCCTTTAGAGCTTACGACATGAGCAAAGATCACAACCACACACACTCCTAATGCTACAGCGAGGCAGATCACTACAGGATCCACAGATTCTTCTGTAGCACAAAAATAATAATAATGCAATGAAAATATATTTTATTTTAAAATACATTAATAAACTTATTTCTATATGTAAAATAACTATACACATTGTGATCATAGCAATGTTTAAATATTTACAAGCATTACACTTTAGTTAGACAATAAGTAAACTACATTTTCTTTATTAATAAAATTAATTAATAATTAATTAGCAAAGTGTCCTTTCTTCAGTGTTGTCACATGAAAAGATATGTGAGGGGCTTACTGACTTTTGTGAGATACTGTACATATATATATATATATATATATATATATATATATATATATATATATATATATATATATATATATATATATATATATATATATATATATATATATATATTGGGCAGGGCCTGGTCAATGTTCTCTTTTTCTTCTTCTTCTTCTTCATCTTCTTCTTCTTCTTCTTCTTCTTCTTCTTCTTCTCCTTCTAGAATATAATCTAATGTATAAATAAACATGTAAAATATGTGAAATACATCTGAGTGTATATCATTTCCGCCGATGTTGTATATTTAAGTCATTACTCGGTGTTCTACAGTACACCTATCCCAAACACTTCTTTATAAAAAAAAAAAAAAGTCATATGTTTAACCTGAACTCTCTGAGTTTCATGGAAGATGTTGATCGTTTTCATTCCACTGAAAGTTATATAGTGTATATAATTGTGTATGTAACAAATAATCTTGAATCTCTTGAATCTTGAATCTCTTGATCATTGAACAGAAAATCCAGATTGTTTAACAGTAGATCTCGGCTCTGAGAGAACTAACACTGGAGACTTCAGCATCAACCAGACAGTCGTGTGAGAATCACTTGATCTATTTAACGAAAGACACTCATGCTCACTTTGATGTGTATTATTACATCCTGTTCGTTGCAGTCACAGCGTTTTGCACAAGTGTCTGTTGGCACATTGCTGCGCTTATACAGGAAGACTAACTGTAGCTCATGAGTAAAGTCTGACCACAACTGACACTCAACAACAGCTCTGACCGACTGTGAAGTGTGTTCAGCATCTCCAGTCTCATGCTGTCTTTCACACACAGAATTTCTTTCAAAATGTCATATCTATTGATTTAAACAAGTTAGAAACTATTAACATAAAATTTACTGTTAGATTTTCTAGGCTCAGGGTCAGATATAACGTCTAAGATCGTTTCTCCAAGTAATCACTGTGCATTAAGTGGTGTTAATTATATTATTTATTTTTCATATTATACGCAGTTTACTCTACGAATTCATTATCTGGTATCATTTTGTTATAAACATACATCTGTCATACCCTTTACAGTCTGGTCACTGCCCTGATCTTCATCACTACGTTGGTTTACGTCACTGCTCTAGTCATTATAAAATCCATATTTTAATTAATTTTATTAGTATCTTTTATTAATGATCATTCTGTAAGATGTCGTCTGTAATATAAAACTACAACCATACATACAAAACAGAATTGGATCACCTGATAAACAGTTTTGGAGGAGCCTCTCCTATAACCATGTAGACTCAGCTTTACAGTTATTACATCACTTCCTGTGTGCTACCTTTTCACCCTCCCCTGAACAACATTAAACTTGTTCCTTAACTGTAGAGGTTCCCTCTTTAAACACTAATGAAAATTAAGAAACGTGAAATGAAAAGCTGGTTTCTCACAGCGACAAGTCAGTACATCTGGGATTTCATTATCTGCTATAATAATAATATATGTACAAATATTTCTCATGGTTATTGAGGTGCATTAACACTTTATTCATGTTGCTATGGTAACCGAGGTGCACCGTTTCGTCACAAGAGTTTCAACACCACGGACAGCGATGGACTTTCACTCCTCATCGCGCTCCTCTCCGATCTCAAACTCTCACATTCCCACTCTCAGTCTCTTTCTCACACGGTCATCATCACACACTGTGTATGTTTTTCTCCAACTTCACTACAAACACTATCTACCAATCAGTATTAGTGTGTAGATTTGAACATTTTAGGATTAAGAACTAATAACACTATCTCCCACTAGATGGCAGTAAATCCTCACCCTTAAAGCTCTGTTAGTAAAACTGATCTGTTTCAGGTCACAGAGCAGGCCTTGACTTTACCGGCTACTTGTTGATCATTATATACAAATATATTTGAAGAAGTTCAGTTATATTCAATACAATTCACAGTTCAGCGGTTTATAATGGACTTCATGGTCATTTTCCAACATGCATTAATAACAAATTAATATAACTGATACTGTATATCACTCATAAAAGCCAATTTGTCCATGTTCATGTCTAAGCAGAACACAACACTGACACTCGCACGTTCCAGGATGGTGACTATAGTGTGTATAGGGCCAAGTCTGTGTGTAACTGGTTCATTTATATATTTACATCATTTGGCAGACTCACTAAACCAAGCAACTTATTTGGCGTTTTGAACAAACATGTTGAATCAAGAGAGCAATTAAATTAAAGAACAATAAGACATTAGTGTGGGCACACGCGAGTGTAAAATTAAACCACATTTTCCATTCTGTCTTAACACCTTTCTCATGATACTGTATATCTGTGCAACATCAAAACACTAATATGGAAAATAATATGTGGTGTAGATGTAGGCAGATCAGAATACCATTTGCTTGCTTATCATGACTTTTTTTTTTTTTAATACAACCAATCACATCATATTCTGGGGCGTGGTCAGTACAGACCCCCTATAGTATAAATATAAATTCAAACCAAGCTTCAAGTGCATTGATATTCTGCTGATAAATGAGATACAAACACTGTAGAATTTCTGAGAAATGAAAAATGACTGGTTTCTGGATTTTAATTTTGATCTTCAGCACAATGTGTAAGTAATATGAGCAAATTATTCCCATCTAGTTTGATGTATGATTAGTATTATTACTCTAAAGACACTTTTTGCAAGTTTCTATTATTCCTTTAAGATGATCTTTAATTACGCATTATGTATAATAATATCTGACCTGAATTCATTACCTTATTAATGCATTTACTTTTCTAGATACAGTCCAACCTGGTAGACGCTGGGTTACTGCACAATCCCTCACAGAGTCACAAGTTTATCAGCCTGATAAAGAGCTCAGTGTGAATATCGGAGACTCGGCTACTCTACAGTGTTGTATTTTAGAAAAAGAAGTCAGGATAATTACCTGGTTTAAGCAACTAAACAGAAAAAAACCTCAGAGTATAGTCCAGTTATATAAAAATGGTGGAGAAATATTTTACAATCAATTCCAAAAGTCTCATTTTCAAATAGAAAGATCTTCAAACTGTTTGAATTTGATCATTTTAAACATCGCTGAATCTGATGAAGCCATGTACTACTGTGCACTGACGAGATCCAACACTGTGTTTGGAGATGGAACTTATTTAAAAATTAAAGGTAGGATTTCCACTAAAATTGATTAAGCTACAGGTTTAATGTAGTGATTTTTTTTTCCTTATTACCATTAACATGTTCAACCTGGAAGACAAATAATAATGAAGTGAAATGCTAACTGTGTTTTCTTCAACAACACTGAGTTACAGAGTTTTATTGAATTATGATAAATGTTTATAGGTGATCATGTTACTATTGCATCAGAAACATCTACACCAGCTCTGTGTGATAATTCAGTGCTGTTTGAACCAACACTGCATGGAAACAACACTAACATGAACACACACGAGAAAACAGGTGATATGTCTTATAATTCAGAATTCAATGTTAATTATCCATAATTCATCAAGCAAAATGTTCCTAGAAAATAATTTGCACTAATGTAAATGTAATGTTATCAATAACAGAACCGGAAAAGATTAGATCTCTACATTCGACAGTGCTCGGTTTGGGAACGGCTTTGGGTTTGTGTGCACTTCTGATTTTCTGTCTCATTTATTTCATACTGAGGAGAAGAAAATGTGATAAAAGTAAGTGCTTTTGTCATCACAATAATTAAAAACTTTATAAGTACAGTTAACTTTAGTTTGACCCAAAAGACTAATAGGTGTGTTTCTGTATTAATAGTGAAAGCTTGTATAGAAGATTCTCCAGGAATGAAGCAGGTACGTGTGATATTTCTGTATGTAAAATATTGCTACATTAATATGTTACTCATTATCATGTTTTAGATTTAATATAAACAGTCAGTTTACTCAGATTTGCAGAACAATCCCAAGCTTTTTATTTTGATGCTGCTCTTGTTCTGTGTAGTTAGTGTGTATTGTTCATTTACCCATATTGTATTGTTATTACTTTCATCTGGACTTTCGATCTGGCTTATTATTATTATTATTATTATTATTATTATTATTATTATTCAGGAATCTGAAGCTGAAACACTGAATTACACAGTTGTGCAATTTACCAAGAGGAAAGCCAAAGCTGAAAAAAAGAAAACTGGCTCAGCAGATGAGTGTGTGTACGCCGATGTGAAAAAAACTGTAAGATATAACAGAAATAATTCATAACACATGATAGCAAATGTAATTCATATTTTTCATTACCATGATATCATATATGATGCGCCAAGAAAAAAAAAAAAACAACAACACAAAACATAACAGAAAAACCTAGAAATAATTTTATATTTGTTTACACTAATCTCATAATAATAATTATATTAAAGTTGCCTGTATTTAAGATATTGTTTTATTTGCAGTGTGGATAAACTCCTATGCTACAGGTTTTATTTCTGTGCACACGTGTGAAGTAACTACGGATGTATTAACTTCAGTAACGCTGAACTTGTAAAAAAATCCAACTTGTATGTTTTTTGTTTGGTTTTGGTTTCAGTAATTTATTTTTTCACAATAAATATAAAAAGCAATTCCATTAAAAAAAGTAACAAAAAACATGATCTTGTCATGATTTATATGAGCTTGTTTTGTTCACTAATCTCTGTGCTCAACTTTCTGGCAGTAGCGAAAGGACACTGAAAATCATGACTTACAAATGGATTATTTTAGTGGGTCAGAGAATGGTGGGAGGTTTACCAGTATAAGTTAGACACCAGTGAATGCAGTCAGGATGATTAAATCAGCAGTAAAAATACAACAGAGGTAACTGATGTATTGATCTTCATACAGACCCTGTTGCAGAACAAGCTTCCAATCTGTTTCAATGCAGGTTTTTGTGATTATTTTTTGTCTTTTAGAGAATTTGTGGGTTTACTTTAGCTGCCTTTGTTTTCCTGATCGTGGTGCTCAGAACCTGGAAGTAGATTTCTTCACCATTAATTGTCGAGTAAAACTTTTTCAAATACATTTTACATTAACCAAATTGAAGCATCAAGCACAAAGATAAATCCTTCCAGACATGGAGCCATAATCATTTATTATGAAGTCCAGGATTTTCACCTCACACTGCACACAACTTCAAACCATCATTCACTTACTGAGTGTGGATTTTTTTTTTCTTGCATTTATATAGCGCATTTTTAACCTTAGCAGCTCTACAAAGCACTTTACACTGGTTCTCATTCACCCATTCACACACACACCGATGGTAGCAGAGCTGCCATGCAAGGCACTAACTTGCCATCGGGAGAAACTTGGGGTTCTTGCCTAAGGACACTTCAGCAAGTGGAGTCATGTGGACCGGGAATCGAACCCTACGATTAGTGGACAACCCACTCTACCACCTGAACCACAGCCGCCCCAGTTTTTTTTCAGATTATTATATGCAAATGCTACCAATGAAATAAATGAAACTCTATGAAATAAAGTTTATATAGCGAACAAAATATGCTTAGTTTGTGATACCACTGGAACTAGTCATTATATGAAAAAATGTCAGATTTCGATTTTTTTAAATTGTTGATTTTCCAATAAAGAAGTAAAACAAAAGCAAAATACATTACTTATGGTTTGTGCAGAACAACAAACATATGGATGGGCAATAATTATTCAAAAATAAGTAATATAAGTAAATAAAAATGCATCAGTGCAATAATACTTACTTTTGTTACTAAATGGCACACTTATATAGCGCTTTTATCCAAAGTGCTTTACACTGTATCTCATTCACCCATTCACACACACACTCACACACCAATGATAGGAGAGCTGCCATGCAAGGCGCTAACTTGCCATCAGGAGCAACTTGGGGTTCAACGTCTTGCCGAAGGACACTTCGGTATGTGGAGTCATGCGGGCTGGGAATCGAACCACCAACCCTACGATTAGTGGACAACCCGTTCTACCACCTGATCCAAAGCCACCCCTGTTGCTACTTAGTATTTTATTTTATTCTTACTTAATTTAGTTGACTAAGTATGGGTACTATAATTTGTGTTCTCTGTGCATAGTCTGTGTCCTTGTAATTTCTGTTATTTATTGTACAGCTGCAACAAAACAATTTCCCCAGGGATCAATAAAGTGCTCTATCTATCTATCTATCTATCTATCTATCTATCTATCTATCTGTCTGTCTGTCTGTCTATTAATTGTAATAATAACTGTTAGGACATTATATGACGTGGTCAAGTGTTATATCTGCTTTTGAGTCCAGAGAGCTGAGCATTTATGACTTATACATCCTGGAAAAAGAAGCTGTTAAAGAGTCACTTGCTTGCGGCTCAAATGCTGCAGGACCTCTTACCGGATGCTAGTAGGCAGAAGAGAGTGTGGTTAGGGTGGATAGAAAATTGTATTATTCTACATGCTCTTGGTTTGAAATGCTTGAAGTAGATTCACGATAAGGGCATTTAGTGATGAACCAATGAAACTATGGATATTTTTCTTTGTTTTAGTGATTTAAATCTCCCTTGGATCCCTGTTTCTCCTGATCTGATGTAATCTTTATGACTGTTGTGTGATAATCTCCTGAGTATGTGTGTCACAATCATTCACTTCATCGACTGAAAATTGAAGAAATTCCTCCACCCCAGAGTCCATGGTAGTGGACTGAACCCATCCGTCACCATAGGAACATGCCAGACAAATACAGAAATTTGTCTATGTCTGTTGAAGAGTGTCTGGACACGTGCTAGCTTCCTAGCTGCCTGGAAAGACCTGGTCCTCTGAGTCAACTGGGTAGTAACATCTCTAAACACGATACAGCTAACTCATTTAACATCAAACTGTGATTGAGTTAGGATGAAATTGTTTCATTTCATTTCATTTTTGCTTACATGATTGACTCTGGGGCCATGGGCAGCTTTATAGTACAGGCCCGGTTCCCCTCCTCTCTGAAACCAGGCTGTGGATGGTAGATCTCTGGGCTCAGAAATCCGTACTGTTTTAAACCCAGTCTCTGATGATACAGATTGAACCTATCCAGTCATTGCCCATTATAATTTTTGCCAATGTCTAAACCAGACATTGTGCCATCCCAAGGTAGTCTGGTCAAGAGGGTGGAGATAGCTGGTCACTGAGCTGCTCAGACATGTTGTCTCCAGTGTACATGTGGGTCCAAATCCCTTGAAAGCTATAAAGCAATGGGAATAGAGACTGTGACCACAGAGATCCATAATCTGGGCAGATGTCTTTAGAAAGCAAGGTGTCACCAAACTCCCACATTAAGGACCCTGGGATTGCGCTCTTGACCTGTTGGTAGAGGTCAATCCATCTCTCCATCAAAAAACTGTTGCTGTGTAGAAGTACAGCCATGAGTGGAAGACAGTCTTTTCTACAGCCAATGGGAACTATGAATACTTGGTGATGCTGTATGGTTTCATGATTGCACCAGATTGTTCTAGTAATTCATCAAGATGGCGCTCTGTGACATGCTCCACACATGCTTTACATTGACGACATCTTGATGTACAGTGGGGGAAATAAGTATTGAATACCTCAAAAAAAGATTTTCAGTAAATATATTTCCAATGAGGTTATTCACATGAAATTTTCAACAGACTTTTGGAATTAACTCAAGAAATCTGGAAATATCAAGAAATCCAAGCATTAAAGTCCATAAATAAAGTTATGTGTAATAAAGAGGAATGGTGTGGGAAAAAAAAGTATCGAGAAGCCGTTATTTGTAATGACAGCTACAAGACACTTCCTGTATGAAGAAATTAATGGGTCGTAATATTCAGGTGTGATTTTCTCCCATTCTTCTAAACATATTGTCTTCAAATCTTGTTCAATTGGATTCAAGTCAGGTGACTGACTGGGCCGTTCTAACGCCTTGATTTTTTTTTCTCTGAAACCAATTTAAAGTTTTCTTTGCTGTATGCTTTGGATCGTTGTCCTGCTGGAAGGTCCACCCACGTCTCATCTTCATCATACTGGTGGATGGCAGAAGATTCTTCTCAAGAATCTCCAGGTAAAGAGCTCCATTCATCGTTCCTTCAATTACATGAAGTCTGCCAGTACCATGCAATGAAAAACAGCCCCACACTATGATGCTTCCACCTCCAAACTTCACTGTTGGTAGTGTTTTTAGGGTGATGTGCAGTGCCATTTCGTCTCCAAACATTGTGTGTAGTATGACAGCCAAAAAGTTCAATTTTGCTCTGACCAGACTACACTCTCCCAGTATTTCATAGGCTTATACAAATGAGTTGTAGCAAACTTTAAACGAGCTTCGACATGCCTTTTCTTTAGTAATGGAGTCTTGTGGGGTGAGCGTAAGCAGTGGAGTGCATCGTCTATTGTTTTCTCTGTGATGATGCTACCTGCTGCCTCCAAGTGTTTCTGGAGCTCTTTCCAAGAGGTCCTTGGCTCTTGGGCTACTCTTCTGACTATTCTTCTGACTCCCTGGTCAGAAATCTTGTGAGGAGCTCCTGTGCGTGGCCGGTTGATGACAGAGTGATGTTGCTTCCAATTGTGGATAATGGTCCCAATGGTGCTTACTGGAGGTAAGGTCTGTAAATAGGTCTGTATCCAATTCCATCAATATGTTTTGCATCAATAAGGTTCCAAAGGTCTTGGTAGAGCTCTTTGCTTTTACCCATCATGACATGTTTTTTCAGAATACTTCCCTTCACCATGGATGCAGCAGGAAGACAATGGAGACATCACACGAAGGAAAGCAAGAAAACCATCCCAGCTTTACCTAGTCCCCAGATCTCCAGCATGAGACCCACGAGGCGGTCTCATTCCTAGAGCTCCTGCATGAGACCCATGGGGTGGTCTCATTCCCAGAACTACAACCTGAGACCTATGAGGTGGTCTCACCTGCAGAGCTTCAATATGAGACCAATGAGGCATTATCATCCCCAGAGCTCCAGCAGGAGACCCACAAGGTGGTCTCATCCCCAGAGTTCCAGCCTGAGACCCACAAGGTTGTCTAATCTCCAGAGCTCCAGCATAAAGTCAAGTTCCTGTCCGAGGTCAACGAGGTAACCTCCCAAGCCATGTTCCTGTCTGAGGTCGAAGAGATGACCTCTCAAGCCAAGTTCCTGTCAGAGGTCAAAGAGACGACCTCTCAAGCCATGTTCTTGTCTGAGGTCGAAGAGACGACCTCTCAAGCCAAGTTCCTGTCCGAGGTCAAAGAGATGACCTCGCAAACCAAGGTCCTGTCCGAGATCGAAGAGACAGCCGCCAAAGCCAAGTTCCATTCAGAGCTTGAAGAGACAACCTCTCAAGCCAAATTCTTGTCCAATGTCGAAGAGACGGACTCACAAGCCAAGTTCCTGTCCAAGTTCGACAAGATGGCCTCTCAAGCCAAGTTCCTGTCCGAGCTCGAAGAGGTGACCTTTCAAGCCAATTTCCTGTTCAAGGTTGAAGAGACGGCCAAAACAAGCACTGTTCACACCAAGTTCCTGTCACAGGTCGAAGAGACGGCAAACCCAAGCTCTGCTCATGCCAAGTTCCTGTCCCAGGTTGAAGAGATGGCCAACCCAAGTTCAGCTCACCCCAAGTTCCTGTCCCAGGTTGAAGTCAACGTCAATACCAACCAAGTTCTGCTCACACCTGAAGCCGACGTCATGACCAACCAGGTCCTGCTCACTCCTGAAGCTGACGTCATGAACAACCACTTCCTGATCACGCCTGAAGCCGACGTCACGAACAACCAAGTTCTGATCACACCCGAGTCTGCTGATATGACCAACCACGTTCTCCTTATGCCTGAAACCAACGTCATGAACAACCAAGTTATGCTCACACCAGAGTCTGTTGACATTACCAACCAAGTTCTCCTCATATCTGAAACCGACTTCACATTCAACCAGGTTCTGTTCACGCCTGAAGTCGACATCAGGACCAACCAAGTTATGCTCACACCAGAGTCTGTTGATACGACCAACCAAGTTCTCCTTATGCCTGAAACCGATGTCACGACCACCAGGTTCTGCTCACACCTGAAGTCGACGTCACGACCAACCAAGTAATGCTCATGCCAAGGTCTGCTGACATGGACAGCCAAGTACTGCTCACGCCCGAGTCTGCTGACACGGACAACCAAGTTCTGACTAAGTCCGAGTCTGCTGACACGAATAATCAATTTCTGCTAACGCCCAATTCTGTTGAAACAGCCAACCAAGTTCAGCCTTCAGAGTTGAAGGAGGACAATGCTTTGCTTTTTTGCTCTGCTGAGGACGTCGCTCTGCCTTCCTGCTCAGCTGAGGATACTGCTCAGTCTCCCGGGTTATGTGAAGACATTTTGCCTAGAGGGCCAGGACTGCTGGGGGAGGATTTCCCATCCTGCACTGCGGCCTACAAACATGACTACCATGGTCTGCAATTCCCAGAACACTCATTCATTCTAATTATGCACACCTGCATCCAATTTCACACACTCACTCCATAATATAAAGAGACTGTTTTATAACAATGTCTTTGCGAAGTATTAGTGTTATCACTCTACCAAGCGATTATACCCTGTTCCTCGTTTTGTTTCATGGTTCTTGATCTTGTTCTCGTTTTTCGTTCTCGATTCTAGCCTTGCCTTGTTATGCCTGTTTGCCAATCGCCTGACCCTTTGCCTGTTTCTTGACCTCACTATTGTCTCGTGTTTTGGATTTGTCTTCTTGTCTCTCTCAAATAAAAGTCTTTAATGGCAGTTGCATCTGTCTTAACCTCCATTATGTGGATTACGTGACAAAAAGGAATTCATGTATCTTTTGGGGAGCTAAGCTCCATCTGTCCCCACTGTAATTTCAACACTGCTGTCGGGTTCTTCAATAATAAAAGTCAAATGCATTAAGCTTGCCCAAATGAGCATCATTACATAGGCAAGATTTTGACTCCAGATGGAAATTAAAATTAAGAATGAGATGTTTGTGTAGGCACACATAAATGTACAAGTAAACCACATTTTCCATTCTGTCATAACACCTTTGTCACAATATCTCTGTGCAACACCAAAACACAAATACGGAAATATGTGGTGTAGATGTAGGCAGATCAGAATACTGTGTGCTTGCTTATCATGACTTTTTTAAATTACAACCAATCACGTCATATTCTGGGGCATGGTCAGTACAGACCGCCTATAGTATAAATATAAATTCAAACCAAGCTTCAAGTGCATTCATATTCTGTTGATAAATGAGATACAAACACTGTAGAATTTCTGAGAAATGAAAAATGACTGGTTTCTGGATTTTAATTTTGATCTTCAGCACCATGTGTAAGTAATATGAGCAAATTATTCCCATCTAGTTTGATATAATTTTTTAAAAAGGTATGGAGACTTACTTTAAAGCATTTTGTATGGAGTTGTATGTAGAAGAATCTCCAACGTTATTCCTTTAAGGTTATCTTTAATAACCCCTTATATATAATAATATCAAAAATAAATTATTTACTTAATTAATGCATTTACTTTTCTAGATACAGTCCAACCTGATAGACGCTGTGTTACTGCACAATCCCTCACAGAGTCACCAGTTTATCAGCCTGATAAAGAGCTCAGTGTGAATATCGGAGACTCGGCTACTCTGCAGTGTTGTATTTCTGAAAAAGAAGTTGGGATAATTACCTGGTTTAAGCAACCAAACAGAAAAAAACCTCAGAGTATAGTCACAGTATATAAAAGTGGTGGAGAAACATTTTACAATGAATCCCAAAAATCTCATTTTCAAATAAAAAGATCTTCAAACTGTTTCAATATGATCATTTTAAACATCATTCAGTCTGATGAAGCCATGTACTACTGTGCACTGACGAGACGCAACCTTGTGTTTGCAGATGGAACTTATTTAAAAATTAAAGGTAGGATTTCCACTACATTTGATTAAGATACAGGTTTAATGTAGTTTTATTCTTTCCTGCATTACCATTAGCATGTTTAACCTGGAGGACAAATATACAAATAATGAAGTAGTGAAATGCTAATTGTGTTTTCTTCAATAACACTGAGTTACAGACTTTTAGTGAATTATGATAAATGTTTATAGGTGATCATGTTACTATTGCATCAGAAACATCTACACCAGCTCTGTGTGAAAATTCAGTGGTGTGTGAACCAACACTGCATGGAAACAGCACTAACATGAACACACATGAGAAAACAGGTAAGATGTAATTCATAATTAATTCATAAAGCATAATTCACCTTGAAAATAATTTGCACTAATGTAAATGTAATGTAGTGAAATAACAGAATCAGAAATGATCAGATCTCTACATTCGACAGTGCTCGGTTTGGGAACGGCTTTGGGTTTGTGCGCACTTCTGATTTTCTGCCTCATTTATTTCATACTGAGGAGAAGAAAATGTGATAAAAGTAAGTGCTTTTGTGATCAGGTTAATTAAATTGAATAAAGTCATTTACCATTATGTCTATCAAAAATACAGAACTCATAGGTGTTTTTCTGTATTCATAGTAAATACGACTATAGAAAACTCTCCAGGAACGAGGCAGGTACGTGTGCAGGAACATTCTATATTATTATATACTGTATGGGTAATTGTGTTTGTTTCTGTAGATGAGTCTGACTACTAATTTTGCTTCATATATATGTGAAATGTGAAATGCTGCATTCATATGCTACTTGTTAAATTTTCTGGATATAATTTATACAATGAATTTGATGAGATTTGCACAACAGTTCCAAGCTTTTTATTTTGATGCTGCTCTTGTTCTGTGTAGTTAATGTGTATTATTTATTTATTTAATTAATTACATTATTATTATTATTATTATTATTATTATTCAGGAATCTGAAGCGGAACCACTGAATTACGCAGCTGTGCAGTTTACCAAGAGGAAAGCCAAAGCTGAAAAAAGGAAAACTGGCTCAGCAGATGAGTGTGTGTACTCCGATGTAAATAAAACTGTAAGATGTAATGGAAATAATTCATAACACATGGTACTATTACACTGCAACAACAGTAAAAACAGTGAAAATATCTTGACTATATGCCAATTTATTCCATCTTTTTCATTACGAGATGAAAAGATTATTAAATGATAGATGCATTTTTTTACATTAAGCTAACAATAGGGCGCATGGTGGCTTAGTGGTTCTCACGTTCGCTTCACACTGTCAGGGCTGGGGGTTCGATTCTTGCCTCGGTCCTGTGTATGCGGAGTTTGCATGTTCTCCCCGTGCTGCGGGGGTTTCCTCCGGGTACTCCGGTTTCCTCCCGCAGTCCAAAAACATGCATGGTAGGCTGATTGGCATTTCCAAAGTGTCCATAGAGTGTGAATGTGTATTTGATTGTGGTCTGCGATGGTTTGGTACACCATCCATGGTGTACCCCGCCATGTGCCCTATGCTTCCTGGGATAGGCTCCAGGTTCCCCACAACCCTGAAGGATAAGTGCTATAGAAGATGATTGGATTAATCTCACAATAAGAATTATTTTTTTAAAAATGTATGCTATTCAAGATGCTTGTTTTTTTCAGTGTAGTTAACCCACTTACCCCGTAATGCCGAAAAACTGGCTTGCCCATCTTTGACCTATTCCTGTAAGGACGATATACCGGCTTGGTCGTCTATGCCAAATACCCATAAGGCCGATATAGCGGCTTGTCAGTGTAAACGTTATCCCCGTAAGGCCGGTATACCTGCATTACTCTGCTATGATTCCTTACTGATTTAATTATTATTTTTTGACCCAGAAGGTTGATGATGTCATGACGTCACGGAGTCATTACATCATTATGCCGTCATTACAGTGAAGATTACGCTGAATAAGCGTGAATGTTGTTGATAAACTTATGGTGTAATAGTAGAAGTTAACTAAAAATGCTCGTATGGTACTTCTAAATGAGTATAAAGATTTTAGCGAGCATTTTTCGTAATTTCTCTAATTAAGAATTGTGCTCTAAGTGGAGTAAAAACACTGAACTGCTTCATTTTCAAAGTAATATTACACAAATACATTATTATAAGTTGTTTCAAGGCATAAAAATGTTAAAATTAAAATGTTGATTTTGGGGCCAATTTTGGCCCGAGAACTCAGGGTTGGCGTGCTGTTTCTATGGGGAATATAGGGTTGTAGGACATAATACTGTGGGAACTAAAGGGTAAGAGGGTTAAACTTCTATGCCACAGGTTTTATTTATTTACACGTGTTTAAAGTAACTCCTGATGTTTGTGTCTACCATTATTTCCTTCAAGTCATATACCTAACTTTATATGACTCTGACATTTGCTGAAGACACAATGAATGGAAAGAGCAATTTCATTAAAAAATATAACAAAAAACTCAGAGTTTAAATCAAAGTAATTTTCCATTACTGGTGTATTTTCAAAAAGGTTGTGCTTTGGCATTTAACATAAGCCAAGCACTGTGACATCCACATTAACTGGGGGCGGGGCTTGTTTTATTCACCCACCTCTGCACTCACATTTACAGCACTAGTGAAAGGACATTGATAATCATCACTTATAAATGGATTATTTTAGAGGGTCAGACAGTAGTGGGAGGTTTACCAGTATATGAGGGAAACCAGTGAATGTAGTGGAGATTATTAAATCAGCAGTAAAAGTACAACAAGGGCAACTGATGTATCGATACTAATACACAACCTGTAGGAAAACTGCCTTCCAACCACTTTTGAGGCTGATTTGTTGTTGTTGTTGTTGTTGTTGTTGTTGTTGTTGTTGTTGTTGTTTTCTTTCTCCTATAATTCTATAGTTTTTCTCTGTTTTCCTGAATGTGGTTTGTTTCTCACTATAAGTAAACACTAGGATCTTGCACTTTTCTTTTGACCATCAGATTATTATAAACATATGTTACCAATGGAGACCATCAAATAAAGTTTAATTACTGAAAAAAAAAAAGTTTAATGTGTGTAAATCTATTCCACACACAGGTTTAAAAAGAACATTAAAAAAATCCATGGTGCTGGTCATAATGGCAAAATACTTGGTGTAGGACAACACACACACACACACACACACACACACACACACACACACACACACACACACACAGAGACACATTGATAGGCAAAAACTGAGTAAAAAAAAATAATAAAAGTGAAAGTGCATAAATGAAATAATATCTGAAATAATAACTGTAAGTACAGTATATAATGTAATGTGGTCAAGTTGTTTATCTGTTTTTCAGCCCAGAGTGCCTAACATTTATGACTTTTACATCCTGGTAAAAGAAGAAGCTGTTAGAGAGTCTGCTAATTGTGGCTCAAATGCTGCAGTACCTCTTACCAGATGCTAGTAGGCAGAAGAGACTGTGCTTAGCAGGGATAGAAACTTTGGTTCCTCTGCATGCTCTTGTTTTACAAAGATTCCTGATAAGGGGGTTAGTGGTGTGTCAGTGATACTATAGTTGGGTTTGTTTGTTTATTTTGAAACATTTTTTTTCGAGGTGGTAGATTTGACTTTTTTCCAGCCGTCTGAGACAGGATAGGACTTGCTGGGCTTTCTTGGCCAAGGAGGATGTGTTGCCAGTTCATTTGAGGCCTTCAGTAATGTGCATGCATAAGAGGTTGTAGTGTAGGCAATCACTCAGTCCAGTGACCGAGAATTAAGAAATTCAAGCCCAAATTGTCCCCAGAGAAATGTGCCAGAACAAAATGAGAATGTCTAGATCTTTGTTGCAGAGGGTCTGGACACATGCCAGATTACAAGCAACTTGAAGAGACCTGGTTCTTAATTTGGGAGAAATATCTATTAACATGACATTGCAGATATGATTGACTCTGGGGCAAAGGGCAGCTTTATAGCAGAGACCCTGATTCTCTACTCTGAGACCAGGCTGTGGATGGTAGACATCCATCCATCCATTTTCCATACCACTTATCCTATATAGGGTTGCACGGGAGCCTGGAGCCTATCCCAGGGAACTCGGGGCACAAGGTGGGGACACCCTGGATGGGGTGCTAATCGATTGAAGGGTACAATTATTCAAACACCCATTCACACACCCATTTGTACACTATGGACAATTTGGAAATGCCAGTCAGCCTACAATACATGTCTTTGGAATTGGGGAGGAAATTTGAGTTTCTGGAGGAAACCCCCGAAGCACAGGATAAACATGAAAGCTCTGCACCCACAGGATGGAGGTAGGATTCAAACACCCAAACCTGGAGATGTGAGGCAAAAATGCTAACCACTAAGCCACCATGCCCCCTTCTGGATGGTAGACATCTGGGCTTAGAATGAGTTCTGTTTCAAACCCAGCTACTAACATTACAGTGTGAACCTATACATTCAAAGACCATAACAATTTTTGTCATTGACTCAATCAGACATTCTGCCATCCAAAAAATGCATTCCCGAAATCCCAAAGATAATCTGGTAAAGAGGGTGGAGATAATGTGTGCACCAGAGTGCTACGGATGTTCTACAAGTCTGTTGTGGCCAGCGTCATCTTCTTTGCTGGGGTGTGCTGGGGAGGTGGCATCGGGACTTGTGGCACCAATAAACTGGGCAAGCTGGTGAAGAAGGCCAGCTCAGTGGTGGGGATGGAACTGGACGGTGTGGAGGTGGTGACTGAGAGGAGGATGAGAAGGAAGCTGAATACCATCATGGACAACCCCTCTCATCCTCTCTGTGCTGAGCTGAGGCAGCTCAGGAGCTCCTTCAGCCACAGACTCATCCAGCCCCGAGCCTCAAAGCGCTTTGGAGGCTCATTTGTGCCATCAGCCATCAGCCTCCACAACATTACAGCACCAAACTGACAGATTTAAGCCCAATTATATCTGAGACATTATCTGGTTGTAAATAATTATTACTGATTGTATAGTGTAAATAGTGTGTGAATACTTCTACAATATGGCATCCGTTCTGTTTTTTATATTCCTTCGTGCTGCTATGTTGACCTAAATTTCCCCTACGGGGGATTAATAAAGTTATATCTTATCTTATCTTATCTTATCTTATCTTAACTGTTCACCCAGCTGCTCAGACATGTCTCCAGTTCCCATGTGGGTCCACCTCCATAGAAAGCCTGGAAGAAATGGGAATAGAGATTATGCCAGACAGAGGCCTTTAGCAAACAAAGTGCCACCGAAATAACACCATACTAAATATGGACTGCTGGTAGGGGCCACTCCTTCTAGATCCCACATCTACCTTATGTCCATCAAACAGCTGTCTGTTATGGACGTGTATATCCAGGATGGCCTTAGGCAGGGGTTTATTCGACACTCCACATCACCTGCATCTGATGGCTGGAGTATTGGGGCCACTTCTTTGTGAAGAAAAATGATGGAAGTCTGCAGTCCTGCACTGATAATTGTGGGCATAACTAGGTCACAAGGAATTTCCAACACTCCCTGCATTTGTTGCCAGCCCCACTGTTTGTAGTTACAGAGCATTTGGGAAGGGGATAAGTGGAAGACTGTATCCTATACAGCCATTACAGCCACTGGGTAATGTGAACACTTGGTGATCCTGTATGGTTTGATGAATGCCCCAATGTGTTCCAGTCATTTGTTCTGTGGAAAGCTCTACAAGTGCTTTACATTTATGACATCTTTATGTGTCCAGAGGAAGTGTTGGGGAGCTGGAAGGATGGGTAGGCTCACAGGATGTTCATGTTCATCTCACATCTCAGATTATGAGTCCAATCAAAAGCGCTAAACCGAATAAATACAGCAGTCAGGCCTATAAACAAACAATGCACAAGGAGCACATAAAGGTAATGATGAATGGTATATGCATACAATATATACAGTATTATCATACAATACAGATGTTGTACAATGCATTGATAAAATTAAAGGTAACAGAAATCAACAATATGAACAAAAACAAACCAATATAAAGATGCTTCAACTAACACACCTGTACAACTATGGATAAACTAACAGATTTCTAGCATGGCATAAAATACAAAACAGAAATGAATGAGTAACGAATAATGAAAAGTGACACCTGTGCCCTACAGGTGAAAGACCTAAAATGAAAGATGGGGTTATGGGTTTGTGATTTCATCAATATTTTTCATATAAACCTGCAAAAGAATAATTGAAATAATAATAATAAATTATTATTATTCCACACATGCTCCACAAAGATTCTTCTTAAAGGATGTCATGATCACAGGAACTTTTTTTTAGGGAGCTGTGCTCCATCTAGCACCCCTGGATCTTGAACTCTGCTGTCAGGCTTTCAGTAATAAAAGTGCCTCTGAAAGCACAAAATGTGAATGTATTGCACTGTCCTTTGGTCCAGATGATCATTACTCTGTAGGCAAGAGTTTGTACAGACGAGCTGAGTTAAGAGAGCAATTAAAATAAACAACCATGAGATGTTACTGTACTGTGAGCACACATGAGGGTACAAGTAAACCACATTTTCCAGTCTGTCATGACATCTCTGTACAACACAGGTATGGAAATTTGTGGTGTAGATGTAGGTAGATCAGAACACCTTGTGCTTCCTTATTGTGTCTTTTGGTTTTTGCATGGTATATTCTGGGGCTGCTCAGTACAGACCACCTATAGTATAAGTATACATTCAAACCATGCTTCGAGCGCATTCATACTCGCATTCATTTTATGTTTATAAATGAGATACATATACTGTAGAATTTCTAAGAAATTGTAAGTGTCTGGTTCCTGGTTCCGTACCACTTATTTATTATTGTCATAGAGGGCAGTGGTGGCTTGGTGGTTGAGGCTCTGGGTTACTGATCAGAAGGTCGGGGGTTCAAGCACCAGCACTGCCAAGCTGCCACTGTTAGGCCCTTGAGCAAGGTCTTTAACCCTCTCTGCTCCAGGGGGTGCTGTATAATGGCTGTAATGTATACCTGATCAATAAAGACTCATTGTCCTGTACTGTGTGTTATTATATGAAATATTCTACAAGTGAGATTTTTCTCATATATTCCATAATGTTTTTTTTAATTATTATTTATTTAAAACATGAAATGTAAAGGGTTTTGGAATTTTTAAAAATGTAAAAGAAAGAGAAGAAATGTTTCATACAGTATCTTCACAGCAGACTGATGGATGTGAAGTAACATGGGCCGTCAGGTTTTACAAACACTTGTGGAGTCCATGCCAGCTAGAGGGCGCGCTGTCATTAAAGCAAAAGGGGATTGCAAAAAAAGGAAAGAAATTCTGAAACCCATGTTAATAATTCTACGATTTTACTTTTCATTCAAGTTACTTCTGAAAAGATTGTCTGTAATGAACAGCTTTACATTAACTTGGAAAACCATGAAAAATAAATGCAGTGTCACTAGTTGTCTCAGATTTTAGGCCTCAATGTACTGTATACATGCAGACACAGATATTAGTAAGAAGGTGAATTAAGAAAGAATTTTCAATAAACTACACAATGAACGACATATGAGGGTAGAAATAAACCACATTTTCCATTTTGTCACCTTTGTCACACCTGTACAACACCAAAACATAGATTAAACAAAGTATAGTATGTATTATACACCAATTAACCATAAGTTTAAAACCACTTGATTATCTCATTACGAAGGCACTTGTCAAAGGGTGGGATATATTACACCTTGGCTAACACCAACATTTCTTAGTAGAAACTCGGGTTGGTACCTACCAAAAATGTTCATGGGAAGGAGAACTGGTGAACTGGCAACAGGGTCGTGGGCGCCCAAAGCTCATTGATGCGTGTGAGGAGCAAAGGCTAGCCCGTCTGGTCCAATCCCATAGAAGAGCTACTGTAGCACAAATTGCTGATAAAGTTAATGCTGGCTATGATAGAAAGATGTCAGAACACACAGCGAGTGCATCGTAGTTTGCTGCATATGGAGCTGCGTAGCCACATACTACAGGTCAGAGTGTCCATGCTGACCCCTGTCCATCACGGAAAGCACCTACAATGAGCACATGAGCATCAGAACTGGACCATGGAGCAATCGAGCAATGGAAGAAGCTGGCCTGGTCTGATGAATCGCATGTTAGAAGGGCCCCACACATTTATTTTCTAGGTTTTCTTCTGTGTACTGTGTGGGTAATTATGTTTTTCTATACATACCACTATGTATCTTTGTCACATTAAGCCTTATTAGTGATTTCCATACCTGTTTACTTCATGCTGTTATGTTCATATGCTGCTCGTTATAATGTTCTAGGTATAATTTATACTTTCAGATCAACCAGATTTTATTTTAATGCTGCTCTTGTTGTGTGTAGTTAGTGTCTTTAGTGCATTCTGTATGGATATTACTTTGATCTGGACTTTATTTACATCAGGCCTAAATTATTTCCAGGCTACACACAATAGCATAGCTCAAAGTTTAAAAAAAAAAAAAAAAAAAAAAAAAAAAATAGTTAAAAATAAATAAATAAATACATTAAAAAAAAAAAGAAGAAGAACGAATGAAAACAAAAGTACACAGACCACTGTCAAATGCCAAAATTCAAATTCATTACATGTTCATTTGGTACAGATGCCAATTTCTACATAAGCAAAGTTTTGGACACACAGGCTGAATTCAGAGAGCAATTAAAATAAACAACAGTGAGATGATATAGTGTAGGCACAAGTGAATGTACAAGTTAACCACATTTTCCATTCTGTCTTAGCATCTTAGGTCATGACACCTCTGTGCAACACCAAAACACAATTATGGCACAAATGTGGTGTAGATGTAGGCAGATCAGATCATGTTGTTTATCATGTATTTCTTTTTATTTAATTACAGCCAATCACGTCATATTTTGGGGCGTGGTCAGTACAGACCGCCTATAGAATAAATAAAAATCCAAACCAAGCTTCAAGTGCATTCATATTCTGTTGATAAATGAGAGACAAACACTGCAGAATTTCTGAGAAATGAAAAATGACTGGTTTCTGGATTTTAATTTTGATCTTCAGCACCATGTGTAAGTAATATGAGCAAATTATTCCCATCAATCTCATGTATGAAGTAATTTTTTTTTAATCTTTGGAAGCTGTTTCTGTAAATCACGTATTTTGTATGCAATTGTCTGTAAAAGTAACTCCATATTATTCCTTTAAGGTCAAATTTAAATAGCGTTTTTTAATATCTGAAGTACATTCATTACCAAATCAATGTGTTTACTTTTCTAGATACAGTCCAACCTGGTAGACGCTGGGTTACTGCACAATCCCCCACAGAGGCACCAGTTTATCAGCCTGATAAACAGCTCAGTGTGAATATCGGAGACTCGGCTACTCTGCGGTGTTGTATTTCTGAAAACGTATATGGGATGATATATTTGTTTAAGCAACCTAACAGAAAAAATCCACAGCTTATAGTAAAGTTCTATAAAAATGCTGGAGAAACATTTTACAATGGATTCCAAGAGTCTCGTTTTGAAATAGAGAGATCTTCAAACTGCTTCAACATGACCATTTTAAACATCGTTCAGTCTGATGAAGCCATGTACTACTGTGCACTGACAACACCCAACCTTGTGTTTGCAGATGGAACTTATTTAAAAATTAAAGGTAGGATTTTGGGTTAAATTTGATTAAGCTACAGGTTTAATGTAGTGATATTTTTCCTTATTACCATTAACATGTTCAACCTGAAAGACAAATAATAATGAAGCAGTGAAATACTAACTGTGTTTTCTTCAACACTGAGTTACAGACTTTTAGTGAATTATGATAAATGTTTATAGGTGATCATGTTACTATTTCATCAGAAACATCTAAACCAGCTCTGTGTGATAATTCAGTGGTGTGTGAACCAACACTGCATGGAAACAACACTAACATGAACACACACGAGAAAACAGGTGATATGTCTTATAATTCAAAATTCATTAATTATCCTTAATCTGTACAGCATTTGTACTAATATGAATGTAATGTTTTATAATAACTGAACCAGAAATGATTAGATCTCTACATTCGACAGTGCTCGGTTTGGGAACGTCTTTGGGTTTGTGCGCATTTCTGATTTTCTGCCTCATTTATTTCATACTGAGAGAAGAAAATGTGATAAAAGTAAGTGATTTTCTCATCAGATAATAATTCCACTTACTTTTATCCTTGTTAAAAATCACTAGTAAGTGTATTTCTGTATTAATAGTAAACGCTTCTATAGAAGATTGTTCAGGAATGAGGCAGGTACGTGTCGATTTTATACTATAATACTGTAGGTTGTTTTTTTGTTTTTTTTTTTAGATTTGGGTTTTCTTTGTTCTATAGATACCACTATGTACTGTAGATACTCCTTTAGTCACACATGAATCGCACCACTAAATGTCCAACTCATGTATGTGCAAAGTTGTTACATTCATATGCTGTTTGTTATACTGTTCTAGATATAATGTATACAGTCACTTTGCTCAAATTTGCACAACAATCCCAAGCTTTTATTGTGATGCTGTCCTTGTCTGTAGTTAGTGTGTATAGTTCAGTTACCCATCTCGCATGGTTTTTACTTTGAGGTCGAAATGTTTTGCAATATTATTTTATTTTCATTTTATTTTTCAGGAATCTGAAGCAGAAACACTCAATGATACAGCTTTGAAATTCCCCAAGAGGAAAGCCAGAGCTGAAAAAAGGAAAACTGGCTCATCATATGAGTGCGTGTAGTCCGATTTGAAATATAACTTTAAAATGTAACATAAATTATTCATAGCACAAAGAATTCTTATAGAAAGAAAATATCTTGACTATAGACAAATATATTCCATATTTTTACATTTTTTTACATTTACATACTGTATATTTTTTTCTAGTAGCAAAAAAAAAGCCTAGACATAATCTTATATTTGTTTACAATAATCACATAAAAAAGAAATATGAAATAGGTTTGCCTATATTCAAGATTTATGTTGTTTTTCTTGCAAGTGTCTTATTATTAATATTAAAGATGCATTTTTGTATGACTTCAGTGCGGCACCTGTGTTGCACTTTGTACAGATTTCATGGCCTCATTTGTATTGTTCTAACTTTTGTTGAAGACACAAGAAATTTAAAGAGCAATTTCATTAAAGGCGTAACAAATACACCATCCTTAGAATTATTCTGAAAGTAAAACAGGAATGTTTTATTACTAGTAAAGTTTCAAAATGCACTGTAAAACCGGATACGTTCATTTAACTCAAAAAAATTTGAGAAAACTAATTACCTCAAAATTTTAAGTTGATAAATCAATTTATTTAAGCCAAAAACACTTAAATATAACAAAAATTCATCTCATACTTGTTATATTTAAGTGTATTTGGCTTAAAGAAATTGATTTAAAAATTTTGAGGTCATTAGTTTCCTCAAATTTTTTGAGTTAAATGAACTTATCTGGGGCGCCCGGTGGCTTAGTGGTTAGCACGTTGGCCTCACACCTCTAGGGTTGGGTGTTCGATTCCCACCATGGCCCTGTGTGTGCGGTGTTTGCATGTTTTCCCCATGCTGCAGGGGATTCCTCTGGGTACTCCGGTTTCCTCCAACCAGTCCAAAGACATGCATGGTAGGCTGATTGGCATGTCTAAAGTGTCCGTAGTGTATGGATGGGTGTGTATGTGATTGTGCCCTGTGATAGATTGGCTCCTGGCTCCTTGTGCCCGATGCTCCCTGAGATAGGATCCAGGTTCCCTGTGACCCTGAAAAGGAGTAAATGGTATAGAAGATGGATGGATGAACTTATTCAGTTTTACAGTGAGGTTGTGGGTTGGCCTTAAATGCAAGTTAAGGATAGGGGCGGGGCTTGATTTATTCATGTATCTCTGTGTTATAGTAAAAGCACACAGAAATCATACCATGTAATAATGTATTTTTGTAACTATAAAATGAATTATTATTGTAATATTTATAATGGATTATTTTAGAGGGTCATGTATTGGTCTTAATATACAACCTGTTGCAAAACTGGCTTCCAAAATCTTTAAGGGCTTTTTTTTTTTCTTTTTTTGATTTACTTTGAATGTGGTGACCCGAACACAGTATTATAAATAGTATTTAATCTCGACTTTTGAATTCACTCAACTTTCATCCATTATTCATTCAGTGATTTGTTTGGTTTTTGTTTTTGTTTGTTTTTTTTTGCCTTATAGATATGATACTATATCATGCAGATTTGTGATCATCAGATTATTATAAACATATAATACCACTGTAAACTTTCAATCGATTTTATGTATACAACAAATCGTGTGTAAAGCTATTTTAATGCAATCATTTAGAAAGGGCCATTTTTATGTGGTGCCCGTTATAATAATTCAATAACTTCATTAAATTACACCTCATTACAGTGCACCATCACTTCAAATTTATACATCAAGCAAAAATTAATGTAGGGAAGAAACAACACAGGCCGTGTTATGCAGCTAATGGCCAAAAATACTGCTGCTGTTAAGTTTTGTAGAGGTCACAGCACGAAAAAGAAAAGAAAATGTTGGAACCAAATCGAAAGATAGATTCAGATTCAGGTTCTTTATTGTTGTCTTTCTAATGAAGCAGTAGATAAAAAGCAAAATATTCTACGCACTCTCTCTCACACACACACACTCACACACACACACACACACACACACATTTTCATGTTTTAAATATCCCTTTGACTAAGTCAGCCTCCTGAGACAACATAGGCATCGATGAGATTTCATAAACAGGAAGGATGTGTTGGTGGTTCATCTGCAGCCTTTAGAAATGTGCACGAACAGGAGGATGTAATGAGGACACTTGGAGCACATTGCGTTTCTAGTCTCCTGAAGTCTACTACACTGTAAAACCGGATAAGTTCACTTAACTCAAAAAATCTGAGGAAACTAATTACCTCAAAATTTTAATGTTGATAAATCAATATATTTAAGCTAAAAAACTTAAATATAACAAGTTTGAGTTATTTTTTTTCTATATTTAAGTGCATTTGTGTTAAAGAATTTGATTTATCAACTTAAAAATTAGTAATTAGTAGAGGTAATTAGTTTCCTCAAATTTTTTGAGTTAAGTGAACTTATCCGGTTTTACAGTGTGACAATTGCTGTACATCCTTTTGTTTTTGTTTTTTTTGTTTTTACTATACACTGAATTTACATTGGGGTTTAAGATCAAAATATGACTATGAGACAGCAGCCTTCAAGACGGTTTCCAGGAGTGACGGTTACAGCAAATTCAGTTCAAACTCAGACCTTTTAATTATCTTAATGCTGTTGCCTAAAGAATTATTTTCTAACATATTCTACATTTTTTAATGCAAGTGTCATATATCAAGGAGGAAGCTCTGGACTTCAGTTCCCATCAGCCACTGCACTGTACTACAATATGTCACATGACCACCTGCACCTGAATGACGTTTCTGTTAACGAGCACTCCTATATATAGCCACTGTTTGCACTGCTCCCTTGTCTCATGTAATTGTCTTCTATGCTATTGTCCACGCTTCCATGTTTAGTTTTTGCCACAGTATTTTGCCAAGTTGTCTTAGTGTATTTGTTTTGTTGTTTGTTCGTTTATTAAACTGTTTGAAAATCTGCGATTGCTTCCGCATCCACCTTGAAACGTAACAGTAAGGGCCTTTGCTTCTTCTGGTAAATGCTTTTGGGTCATAGTTTTACAGTAAAGTTAATGTTAATGTATTCACTTATGATTTACTTTATTATTACAATATAATCACAGGAATGTTACAGTAGTTATGCAGTATTTATACTTGATATTGACAGTATTTCTCCAGGTTGAAAACATAAAACACAGTAAAATGACCACACTTGATTAAACACAGTATTTTATTGTAGAAATTACAGAACTTATGTAGAGTGCCCCTTATGTGTCTCTTCAGTTGGCATGGGACTGTAACGACACTAACAGTTTAAAATGATTTCGGACGATATGAGCTTTCATCTGATCTTTACTTTTACTTCAAACCACAGATTCTTACATTTACAACAACAACAAAAGACAATAATACATGTAAGGCTTGCTGTAGATTTACTATTGATCAATGCATTCATGAAACAGTAAGAGACATGTGCAGTAATATCATGTGTAATATAAAGCATTACTGAAATATATTCTAAGTAAAAGAGGAGTAAACCACTTCAGTGTACATTCTATCATTGGGTTTGATTTTCCTCTCTTTGAAATGTAAAGCAGAAAAATTGACCTCGAGAGCAGAACGGCCCTGTGGGAAATAACATAAAGCGTTCACTGTAAATGACAGCTATCAGAATTAAATCACTATTAGTGTAATATTTTTCATTGTGATCCCTGATAGCACTGAGTCTAATAATAATGTTTTAATTACATTTTAAAGTCATTTACCTGATTGAGTGTTTTCTCTACTGCAGAACCGTGATGAGATCTCACTGTAGAGGAAAAATATATGATTCCATCAGGATTTAATACATATTATATAAGTGTACATACAGTATATGATATACTATTCAGATACACAACCTTAATAAAGACTCACCATGACAACGTTCACAGTTTCTCCCTTTAGAGCTTACGACATGAGCAAAGATCACAACCACACACACTCCTAATGCTACAGCGAGGCAGATCACTACAGGATCCACAGATTCTTCTGTAGCACAAAAATAATAATAAGACAATGAAAATATATTTTATTTTAAAATACATTAATAAACTTATTTCTATATGTAAAATAACTATACACATTGTGATCATAGCAATGTTTAAATATTTACAAGCATTACACTTTAGTTAGACAATAAGTAAACTACATTTTCTTTATTAATAAAATATTATATTCTTACTGAGTGAAGGTTTTCTTAATTGTACTCTTGTCCCGTTCCCAAAAATGATCTTCCCACACACGGCCACAGCGCAGTAGTAAGTTCCAGTATCACTGAGGCTGAGGATGTTCTTGGAGAAGTTGTACACACAGGTGTGTGTAGAAGAGCCGCTCTCACACTGATGGCTGCTGTTGTGATGAGTGTAAATGATTTGAGGATGGGATTGTGGTGGAGCAGCTCTGAACCAGAGCACTTGGAGTTCTGCTGATCTGCTCTCAGAGAGAACCGAGCACTGCAGAGTCACTGACGCTCCTGCAGGAACCGAGTCCGACACGTCGCTCTGGAACACTGACACTTTTACATCTCCATCACCTGTTCAGTGTAATATAGAGAGTGTAAGACCATGGCTCTCTTTATAAATTTGTACTAGTTAGCGGTTGGGACAAAACCAAACAATAATTTCATCAGTTCAAGGCTCTTCATATGTTGAATCAGTAAGTTAACTAAAACAAACAAATAACTATTTTAAAATGACATTTTATGTTAATTATATTTTACATATTTTTCATTGTACACATTATTTTTATTACACATTGTTTATATTATAGTTTAATTGAATTAATTCTAACCAATCAGGACTTGAGAGGCAAGTGTCTGTTATATAAGTGTAATGTGTGTAAGTTAGTGTAAGGTCTCCCCAACACTAAGCATGACACTTTTAGTGAGCACAGGTTCCCGTATAGAACAGTTACTTTACATTTCACATGTAATAAAATGTTAGTTTGTTTTTGGGGGGTTTTTTTTCATGATGCGAGGGATATGCGATCATATTTGAAAAGCAAATAGTGCATCTCACCATGTTCTGCCCTGAAATTGCACGTGAATTCAAACACGTGACATCATGTGAACAATATGTGGAAAGCTATATCACCTACATGTACTTAATGAACATGTGAAAATTAATGGGAAATGTGAGAAAATCACAAGTGAAAAGTAAAACCTCATGCACTACATGTAAAAACGCGACCTTGAATTAAACTTACATAAAATGTTTAGCTGTCTAGTCTATGTCGAGGTTGTGATGCTTGTTGGACAGATGTCTGAGCAGGTAAAATATATTTACTCTTTACATTTCAAAATATTTCTATTTAAAGACCTAAGAAAGCAGAATAAAAAAGTTTCTATATAATCTTTTTTTTTTTCAACACCAAATTTAGTATCAGGCCACTTTGTACCACAGTCTGCCCAACCAACACTTTAAAGCTAATTCTAACCAATATTAATACATTTCCAGTACTATTTAATTTTTTCTAAAAAGAAATAAATACTATAATTCTTTATAAGTGTACATTTTCTCCACTAACATTCTCCAATATCCATAATTTCAAAAAAACATTTTGTTAATGAAATATGGTATATATTCAATTTACAAATGAATACTTTGGTCATTTAGAAATTCCAAAAGGAGCATAAATGTATTAAATATATGCACAGCTTCAGACAGATTTGATTTAGTTTATTACCTGTTACATCCAAGAAAGTTCCATTAGATAATGTAAAATTCTCCCAGCTAAATCTTCCACAGTAGTAAAGTCCTCCATCATCCTTTATTATATGTGGAATTATCAGAGAGATGCCGTTATCAGTCGCCTCCATTGTAAATCCTGAAGTTCTGAACTCAGGGGAAATTTTGATACCTTTAAATGATAATTTTTCTCCCACTTTTTGAGGCATTTCTCCAAATATTTGTTTGTACCAGACCACACTTTCAGCCTTAGGAATATCTCCAAATGGGCATTTAAGAGTAACACGTTCTCCAGACTTCACTGAGAGAAATGATGGTCTGGACAAATCCACAGATAGAGCTGGAGCTAGAAAATAATTTACATTAGATAGAATTGACCAAGAGAAATAAACAATGGATGAAAATATATTAAATCAAAGAGCTAATAAGTGTATCTATAGCCAGTTTACATTCAGTGTCTTTAAAACTTACATATTGTGTTGAGAAATAAAATAATTGTCCATACTGGAGCCATCTTCAGAGGTGAAATAATATTCAGATCGAGCTCTTCGAGAACAAAATAAATAAATAAGCGAGGAAAGCACCAAGTATTTTGTACTGGAGACTTTCACCTGATTGGCTGAGTTACAAGTCACAAGTTCTATATCCTTTCCATCTACATGTCTCTATTTTTGTTACACACTTTGACCACCAGAAGTCTGTAGGGGAAGAAGAAGTAGAACAAAGTACAAAACCAAGTAGAAGTTAAAGTAGAAGTATTGCACACAGAAAAGTTGCTTATTCTTTGAACTTAAATAAAATGTTTGTTTATATATATATATATATATATATATATATATATATATATATATATATATATATATATATATATATATATATATAATTATTATTATTATTCAAGTAAAATCAAATACACATTCAGGTAAACATTTTAAACAAAATGAGGTGGGGATTAAAAAAATTAAAAAATAAATATGTTCAAAGAAAGCTTATAATAAAAAGAAAGTAAAGTAAAACATCAGTTTTGAATTTTTATCATTTCACTTCAATAATTGCACAGTACATGTATTTTAGATCTGAAAAAAAGGTTTATTCATCCATTTGTTTTCAGTAAATGCTTTATGCAGAGGTAAAACTGTAAATTTTACTTTTCAGGACAGAGGATAAACTGCATTTTCCATGTTGCCTATTTCTGACCATAAATAAGTACTATAAGAGAGCTGAATAGCTGATGACTCTTGTCGTGGTTTCTTTTATATGCATGTTGTGCTTGTTTCTGGTCACCCAGAAGCGGAATGTAGGTTACTTAAGACTTCCTTCTTCTCACGATTAAACCACAGACTCGTCCCACTTACAGATGCAAAGTAGATACCAGTAAATGCAGGTTTTACTCTAGACATATTATTGGTAAATGAAAAAAAAAAAAAAGCTTTTCTGAGCTCCTCCTTGGCAGCAGTGTGGCATTTCTGTATCTTAAAAACAGTATTAACACTACATTATTTCACGGTGACTTGATTATTACAGAAACCACATCTCTTCAGACAGGTGAGAGCGCTCTCTAACACATGACTTTAAAATATCCCATAGGTGTTCAGGTTGAGATGTTGTGAGTGTGAAGTTTACATACATTACATACAGTATATATAATAACAAAGTCAGGACGTTGACTAGGCTGCTACAAAAACTTCATTTTGTTTCTTTTGAGGCATTCAGAGGTGTATTTCCTCTTGTGCTGAACATTAGTTATGTTCCCTTTCAAAGGGAACTCCACGTTGCATGTAGCATAACACTATGGGAGCGCCCTTGAGCGCGACCGGTATCTCAAGTTTATGTAAAATCATGCATCTATTTATAGGCCCGCTATGATCAGGTGACGTGGCAATTAAGCGCGTCGCGTGATATATATGGCACCTGTGAACCCTGCCGTCAGCCTTATTATCTTAAGCGAGACAGCATGTCAGTTGTTTGTGTAAACAAACAAAATACGCTTAATTTCCTCCCTATCTTTTCTCAAAATCTCTGGACTTTTCTATCCCTTTAAAAAGAAAAAAGAGAAGAAAAAAAGGAATGAGCGAGAAAGAAAAATATGAGTGAGAGAATTCAGGAAGTGTGTTACAGTTTGCTCCCGTTTCATCACAGGGAATAGTGCACACTTTCTGTGTGAGGTGTCTAGGAGTGCAGCATGCGATGGCAGCCTTGAGAGGCTGCGCATTTTAACTCCTATATCAGGCAGCTCAGCTCATGACTCACTTTCTTCTCGGAAGCCGAAGCAAGTCAGGTCTCAGAGCCTCGCGGATCTGGGCCGGCCGCTGCCAAGGCTGCCAGCTGTCTCAGGTCTGGGGGATCTCTTATGGATGCGGAAGAGAAGCCGGAGATGAGCTCTGCTCTATCTCTTGCTCTGTCTTCCGGGGTCGGCTCTCCACTGCATTATGGAGCCTCTGTGGGGCAACATCCTCTAACTTTGAGGTTCATGCGTGGTGTCAGGTGGCTGAAGCCCATCTGCAGGCCACGCATACCTTCCTGGGACCTTTCTATGGTCTCGGAAGGTCTGTCAGGGGCCCCATTTGAGCCCTTAGAGTCAGCCTCTGAGAAGCTTCTGACTCTAAAGGTAGCTCTTCTGTTGGCCCTGACATCTCTCAAGTGAGTAAGTAGATCTACAAGCTTTCTCTGTTTCCCCTTCCTGCCTTGACTTTGCCCCTGAATTAGCCAAGGCCTTCCTGTATACTCGGCCAAATTATATTCCTAAAGTGCCTACATTGGCTGCCCAGCCTGTGGTGTTGCAGGCTTTCTCCCCTCCTCTGTTCCTCACACCGGAACAAGAGAGGATGCACCTGCTGTGTCCAGTAAGGGCTCTCTGTACTTACGTCCACTGCTCCGGCCAGGGGTGTAAGTCAGAGCAGCTGCTGGTCTGCTTTGGTGGTGACAGTAGAGGTGATGCTGTGTCAAAGCAGCGCATCTCTAAATGGGTAGTGGAAGCAATCTGTGTGCAGTCTCACTATGCCTCTGGGCATAAGGGCTCATTCCACTAGGGGGGTCGCCTCCTCGAAGGCTTTGTCCAATGTGGTATCCTTACAGGATGTGTGTGCTGCTGCATGGTGGTCTACGCCACACACATTCATTCGTTATTACAGCCTGGATATTCATTCCGCCCCGGGCTCAAGTGCCTTGCAGTGACCCTCAGGCTTGGGT
The DNA here is from genome assembly GCF_023375685.1 of Ictalurus furcatus. Lineage (NCBI taxonomy): Eukaryota > Metazoa > Chordata > Actinopteri > Siluriformes > Ictaluridae > Ictalurus > Ictalurus furcatus. The sequence goes on along the minus strand of NC_071262.1, from coordinate 27,996,346 downwards.
CTTTTTGAACAGGCCGTACCCTCAGTATGACGGAGTGGTAATTCTCGTTCCCATAGTGTTATGCTAAACGCAATGTGGAGTTCCCTTTGAAAGGGAACGTCTGGGTTACGCATGTAAACCTGTTCCCTGAGAAGGAAACAAGACATTGGGCAGCTTTGTCATACCAGGGCAGGCCTGTGAATTGCGTCTTCGCTTCAGAAAATAGAGGCTCACTGTGGGGTTCACAGGTGCCATACATATATCACGCGACGCACTTAATTGCCACGTCACCTGATCATGACAGGCCTATAAACACAGTGAGGGAAAAAAGTATTTGATCCCTGCTGATTTTATACGTTTGCCCACTGACAAAGAAATGATCAGTCTATAATTTTAATGGTAGATTTATTTGAACAGTGAGAGACAGAATAACAACAAAAAAAAATCCAGAAAAACGCATGTCAAAAATGTTATAAATTGATTTGCATTTTAATGAGGGAAATAAGTATTTGACCCCTCTGCAAAACATGACTTAGTACTTGGTGGCAAAATCCTTGTTGGCAATCACAGAGGTCAGACGTTTCTTGTAGTTGGCCACCAGGTTTGCACACATCTCAGGAGGGATTTTGTCCCACTCCTCTTTGCAGCTCTTCTCCAAGTCATTAAGGTTTCGAGGCTGACGTTTGGCAACTCGAACCTTCAGCTCCCTCCACAGATTTTGTATGGGATTAAGGTCTGGAGACTGGCTAGGCCACTCCAGGACCCTAATGTGCTTCTTCTTGAGCCACTCCTTTGTTGCCTTGGCCGTGTGTTTTGGGTCATTGTCATGCTGGAATACCCATCCACGACCCATTTTCAATGCCCTGGCTGAGGGAAGGAGGTTCTCACCCAAGATTTGACGGTACATGGCCCCGTCCATCGTCCCTTTGATGCGGTGAAGTTGTCCTGTCCCCTTAGTAGAAAAACACCCCCAAAGCATAATGTTTCCACCTCCATGTTTGATGGTGGGGATGGTGTTCTTGGGGTCATAGGCAGCATTCCTCCTCCTCCAAACACGGCGAGTTGAGTTGATGCCAAAGAGCTCCATTTTGGTCTCATCTGACCACAACACTTTCACCCAGTTGTCCTCTGAATCATTCAGATGTTCATTGGCAAACTTCAGACGGGCATGTATATGTGCCTTCTTGAGCAGGGGGACCTTGCGGGCGCTGCAGGATTTCAGTCCTTCACGGCGTAGTGTGTTACCAATTGTTTTCTTGGTGACTATGGTCCCAGCTGCCTTGAGATCATTGACAAGATCCTCCCGTGTAGTTCTGGGCTGATTCCCCACTGTTCTCATGATCATTGCAACTCCACGAGGTGAGATCTTGCATGGAGCCCCAGGCCGAGGGAGATTGAAAGTTCTTTTGTGTTTCTTCCATTTGCGAATAATCGCACCAACTGTTGTCACCTTCTCACCAAGCTGCTTGGCAATGGTCTTGTAGCCCATTCCAGACTTGTGTAGGTCTACAATCTTGTCCCTGACATCCTTGGAGAGCTCTTTGGTCTTGGCCATGGTGGAGAGTTTGGAATCTGATTGATTGATTGCTTCTGTGGACAGGTGTCTTTTATACAGGTAACAAGCTGAGATTAGGAGCACCCCCTTTAAGAGTGTGGTCCTAATCTCAGCTCGTTACCTGTATAAAAGACACCTGGGGGCCAGAAATCTTTCTGATTGAGAGGGGGTCAAATACATATTTCCCTCATTAAAATGCAAATCAATTTATAACATTTTTGACATGCGTTTTTCTGGATTTTCTTGTTGTTATTCTGTCTCTCACTGTTCAAATAAACCTACCATTAAAATTATAGACTGATCATTTCTTTGTCAGTGGGCAAACGTACAAAATCAGCAGGGAACAAATACTTTTTTCCCTCACTGTAGAGGCATGATATTACACAAGCTTCAGATACCGGTCGCGTGCGCAAGGGCGCTCCTATACTGTAATGTTTAACGCAACATCTCGTTCCCTTCTCAGGGAACAGGGTTAAATGCGTAACCCAGATGTTTCATCCATGTATGTTTATGCAAATGTTGTGATATTGCATAAAAAAGAAACTCTGGATGGAAACACCAGATGTCAATACAATCTTGAAAATGGGCATAAAAAAATTGGTTAATTGAGGTAGATAATGTTTTAAAAAGATCAAGAAAATCTGGCTCTGTCAATTAAGGCAATTCACCTAAGCCCTGAATCAGCAAAGCATCCCCACACCATCGCATTACCACCACAATGTTTGACAGCTGTTATGATGTTCTTAATGTTTTTGAAGTAATTAAACAAATTCGACTCATCATGCCACCAGACATAATCCCAAAATGCTTGAGGGTCATACAGTGTTTTTTTAGCAAATATTAGGCAACCATTTAAGTTCCTCTGGTTTGCAGTGGTTATTGCCTTGCAACTCTCAAATGGATACAATTTTTGCTCAGTGTCTTTCTACGAAGGGTGAACATATCCGAGACGAGTGAGACCTGTGGTTTCTTATATGTTTATCTGGATTATTTTGTGACTTCTCAGAAAAGTCGAGGCACTCATTGAGGAATGTTGGTAGGCCGGCCACTTCTGGGATGATTCACCATTGTTCCAAGTTTTCTCAATTTGGAGTGAGAAATGATCCTAATAAATATATACGGCTGTATTTCAATACCCAACTTTTCTGGAGTTTCTAGTGATGGTAGCATAGTGTGCTGTTTTCCGAGACATTTAGTCTACCTAGCATTGATGAAAAGGTTTTGTTTTGGAGATCTGAAACAATTAAGTCTGTGAAGAAATCAAGAAAGGGCTAAAACTACTACTTTCAGTTTACATTCAGTCCAAACAATCATTAACAAAAACACGTCTACAGTACAAATGAAACCTGATAACAGAACTAATTACATTGAATCAGATTAGAGATCAAATCTTAGTTACAGAAAGACCTCGCACATCAGAATATATAATATCTTGAGGTTGTTGTTTCTTCATTCGTCCTCTTTTGGCTCTCCTCTCATTGAAATGTAAGGCAGCGTAATTCACCTCCACAGTGTCACAGTCCTGTAGGAATGGATATTAGATTATTAGAATTAGACTTTAGAATTATTATACTTTGATGCAAAAATTGTAAACTACTTGCTTGTCTGTTTATAACATCATGTGTTCACATATCCTGAAAATTTACCTGATTGGGGGTCTTGTCGGTCACAGAACTTGTTTTTAGTCTCACTGTAGAGAAGAAAAAGCAACAACTCTTTAAAGCTGCTATATAACATGAGCTACTTTGTTTCTGAGCATTAAGTGCTTTAAATAGAAACAATCAAAACCATGGACACTTGCAATTTTAATTAAAAAGCAAATTGCTAATCCCATCATCAGATATTAGTGGGAAATATGGTGTAGTAGCAGTCTCCTCTGCTTTGTATAGATCAGTGTACTGAATACATCTCACTTTGTTCAAAAGGTTCATGACATGAGGTTCTGACATCACGTGATTTCCCTCATACAATCTAGACTAACAAGTAAGCAGCAGTAGATAACTGACTGTGGTCCCTCCTCTCACTTTTTTTAACCTTTCCTCAGAGAGGAATTTCAATTATTCAAAAAATAACATTGAAAACAAAAAAAGAAGGGAATGAGATGGATAACCCCTTTTCACTGAGTTATTTGTTTTTCTTTTTCTTGTCAAGTTATTGGGCAAATTTATATCCGACCTGTGTTATCCAACATTTAATTTTCTGCAACCCTGTGACAAATGTTCACGCAAATCTGCTATACATTTATATCTATCTATCTATCTATCTATCTATCTATCTATCTATATATATATATATATATATATATATATATATATATATATATATATATATATATATATATATATATATATATATAGGATCATTGTGCCTAATAAACCAGCAGTTATGTGAATAATATTATAAAGCTATTCAAACTACAAATATATTTAGCATACTTTGTTTTGTTTTTTTTTGCCTTCACAATAATATATTTTGAATAATCATGTATTAATAATTTTAACAAATGAGTCCAGTGATGAACATTATTTAATGGTGAAGCATTTGATACTTTTGGAGATGAATAATAAGGTTGTAACCTTTTCATATTAAATCTCAAGAATATTTAATATTAATAATTGTTTTGTTTTGTTTTTTTAGTAAAAATATGAGTAATCATATATGTTTCAGCAACAAGAACATTCTTTTTCCACATTATTATTCAGTTTATTAGTTTACAAAATAAAAAGGAGAGACAGTCATATGGTCTTTAACATGACTATTTTAATTCTAATAGGCATGTATTATTACTAATAATAATGTAAATACATAATATACAGTAGATATTCTCATTTAAAAATTATAAATCTAAATCACATTTTCTTTTTAGATGAGAAAGTTTTAATTATTTTATTCTAAAAGTTGTGCCAATTCTGCTCCATTCTCCATGACATTGTGTGTCAGTGAGCACTGATCAGTTCCTGCACTTACTACATCCCTCATGTTAACTTGGGGCTGTGTGTGGTGGTGTGTGTAGATGTGTGTCAGTGTGTGTAGGTGTGTGTGTGTGGGTGTGTATTTGTCAATTTTACAGCTCTCTGTTTTTCCATTAGATGTGGTACACTTGTATCTGGTTCAGTGGTGGTCTTTCAGTGTTGCCAGATCTCTGCAACCTGCCTCCTGAAAGCTGTTTGGATAAAATTATCTGCCAAATTAATAAATGTACTTGAACATTTTCTGTAAATTTCACCTGAAATGTGATTAGATATTCATCTAAGTCCGAAAAGTACAAAAAGAAAACCCAATTAAACAAATGATGCAAAACTATTATAGTTTTTACATTTATTGAGCAAAATTATCCAACATAACCAGTCCTGAGGACCTCAGAAAAATAGTTATCAATGCTCACCATTTGGGAAAAGATAAGAAAAACATTTCTAAATTGTTTGACCTCCACCATTCCACTGTGAGGCAGATGATGGAGGAAATTCAGCACCACTGTTACTCAATCATGGAGTGGACATCCAGCAACAATCACTCCAAGGCACACCAAGGGCACAGCCAATAATATTACGGGAAGTCACAAAGAAAAATCTAAGGACCTACAGACCACTCTTGCATTGAGTAATGTCAATGTTCATTCAGTCCACCATCAGGCAAACACTGAACAACAATGGTGTGCATGATAGCAAGGAGGAAGCCACTACTCTCCAAAAAGAACACTGCTGTCCAAGATTGCTCAAGACCATGTGGATAAGCCAGAAGCCTATTGGAACACATGGTTCTGTGGACAGATGAATCCAAAATAGAACTTTTGGTTTATTTGAAAAGCTGTATGTTTGGAAAACCATAATATAACCAGAAGTTTATACAGGAGAATGTCAGGGTATCTGTCCATGAACTGAAGGTTAACCATAAGTGGGTCATGCAGCAAGACAATGAGTCTAAGCACACACGTAAGTCTATAGAGAAATGGTTAAAGCAGAAGCAATCCAGTATTTTTTGGAATGGCCAAGTCAAAGTCTAGAAATGGTGTGAAAGGACCTAAAAACAACAGTTCATGATAGGAAGCCCACCAACATCACTGAGCTGAAGCAGTTTTGTAAGGAGGAATGGACCAAAATTCCTCCAACCTGTTGTGTAAGATTGATCGCCAGTTACTGGAAATGTTTGATTGAAGGTTACACCAGTTACTGAAAGCAATCATTCACATACTTTTTCTGACATAGATATTTAATATTGGATCATTTTGCTAAATAAATAAATGTAATAACTATGATGTTTTTGCATCATTTTTTTTTTTTTTTTTGCGATAAAAAGGTAAAGACATTGCGTTCTCTTTATCTGGTTTTAGGCCTTCGATGAAGATATGATCACATTTCATATCAAATTTATGCAGAAACACGGGTTCAAAAACTTTCTAGCAGCACCGTAAATACATATAATGGTTATTAATGATGGAGGAAGTTGAATCATTTAATGCTTAAACAATTAATAAAATGAATACAGTATGAGTATGTAGAGTGTGTATTTCTATTTCTCTTCAGACTATTTCAGTCACAGGTAAAATTCATCAGACTTCCTGGGTAATTAAACACATCCCTGAATATAAAAATGACTTCATATTAGTCACATATTTCCTTATAGTGTTTGACCTTGAGGTCAACCTGAGACCCATAAGCCTCTGCACTCATCCTCCTCCCATCCTGCCTTGCACAAGCTCCTGCTCTTATTTCAGCTACAAGAGCATTAGTTAGCATTCATCATTCCAGTTCATCATAAAGACGTTCAATGGACTCGAGTTCTTCCACACCAATCTCGGCCTTTATAGATCTCGCTTTATGCACAGGGGCATTGTCATGCTAGAACAGGTTTGTTCTCTTAGTTCAGACTAAGACTGCAGACAATTGTGTGCTTCAAACTTTGTGGTAACAGTTTGGGGAAGAACCACATATGGGTGTGATGGTCAGGTATACACATACAGTACTCTTGACTGTACTATAGGGTTCCTAGTAGCTTCCATTTTAGCAAGTTAAAAGCCATGAATAGTCCTAACAAGCCTTAAAGAAACCTTACACTACAAGCCTCTACACATCCTCTCATCCTTGAGCTTCTCTCCTTCACCAACAATATCATTCTCCCACATTATTTCTTTCATAGCAGTCTTTTTATTTTCATTTTATTTGAATTTTTTGATAATGTTTATTAGGAAAACTGAACCAAGCGCAAATAATCTCGTATTAGAAGTAGTAGTATTCAGCTTTTCCTTAAAAAAATGACTCAGCATTTAAGTTTTAAGCGCGTCTAATACATGTTTTATGAATTATGATCGTGAACATATGTAAGATGTCTGTGTCGATATGGGAGGAGTTTTATTCAGGCCTTATTGCGGCTCCTCCTTCACCACTGTGTAACTTTAACCAATCACATTCTCTCTCTCTCTCTCTCTCTCTCTCTCTCTCTCTCTCTCTCTCTCTCTCTCTCTCTCTCTCTATCTCTAGCTCTCTCTCTCTCTTTCTCTCCCTCTCGCTCACTGTATGTATCTCTCTGTGTAATTCTCACTCTCTCTCCCATCTAAGCAACACTATGACACCAAAGACTCAAAACTGACAAATCAAAATGATCTGTCATCAGCTACAACACATGCTGCAGGTTTCAAATCTTTTTTTTTTTCTGGAAATGAGTGTTTGATACACAAATATTTATATCCTATGAATAAAATTATGCTAATTAATCTAAAAGCATTCAGGGTAAATAAACACACCGCACTGCATGCAGAAAATTTTACATTTATTTTTCTCGTAATCATCAGCAAACTGGTCTTTATTTCTATTAAAAGAGTGTGTATTAAAATGTGTGTGTGTGTGTGTGTGTGTGTGTGTGTGTGTGTGTGTGTGTGTGAGTAAGATTTTAAGGTGTGTGTGTGTGTGGTTTTGTATCTCTGTTTATCTCTTTGCCCCTTCACACACTGCAGCTCTGAGAGTTTCATCTCTGCAGGCCGCTCTGACCGCCGAGTTGCTTTTCTCAGAAACACCATCAGTTTCTCACCTCTCAAACTTTCCACAGGATGTGTGGCTATATTTATTTCTCTCAGGCCACACCGTTATTGCTGTTTTTTTTTCTTTTTCAGGCTCGATGCACAATTTGAAACATCTCTAGACTTCATATAGATGTGTAATATTATAACACCTCTCATTTAAATCCCCAGATTTCACCCTGCACTTTAATCTGGTCTAAACACACAACAGCATATTCGCTTATTGTGTAACCCGTCAGATATAATGTTATTTACACAGTCAGTTACTCAGCTTTAGATTCTCCTGATGATGCTCATGATAATGGAGTTTGTACATGGCTCTTGTATATTTCAACATTATATAGCTTTTATGTGTGTGTGTGTGTGTGTGTGTGTGTGTGTGTGTGTGTGTGTGTGTGTGTGTGTGTGTGTAGACAATAACATTTGTTTACTTTATTCCTGCTAATTTGATTGGTCTGCTCTGCGGTATAAATCTCTCTGCTCGGGTAAACAGGAAGGTACAGCGAGTAAAAACCACACTGAATGTTCCAGATCTCAGCTTTAACTTTCCAGACCAGACCTGTGTGTGCATTCTGCATCTGCTGAGAAGCCGTGACAGTTAAAGAGCTTCTTATGTTACTAAGAGCTGTGAAAAGTCACATAGCCCACTTGTGTATATAACCAAAAGCAAGCAAAAGTTTGCATGCCCCATGGTATTTGAAAAAATATGTAAAAGGTATCTCTAATTTAACAAGTATATAAAGATATACAATTACTTTTCAAAGTAAAATAAATTCCAAAATTAAATTTGGATTCATCTTACATAAAGACAATGGTAAAAGAAAAGAACTGCAATGAATATTACAACTGATCTCATCTAAAAACGGTTCAGAGCGTAACTCAGAGGTTGTAGAGTAAATGCAAATGCTGGCATTTCAGTTATTAGAGAATATTTATATCACATAATGAAGGGAAATACAAACTTTTGAACTGGTACTAAAATGAAAAAATGATTTCCTCCACAACTTGGCCACCTGCCAATTCACCCACCGGCCAGCAGCCATAATCAGTGTCGAGAGGTGGTGTTAATATTAAATGCTGATGCTCAACATGCCTGTTCTTGTGTAAGTGAAAAACATGCACTAAAATCTTCACCCCCTCCACATATCAGGCCGAGATCCAGCAGCAGCTCAACAGCGTAAACAGTGAACTTCCTGATTAGAGGCTTGTGGGCGGAGCTTCTTATAATCCACCAGATCAAAAGATTTTCACTTTTTCTCTCATCAGCTGTCGAATCGCTGCAGGGCACAAAGATCATTCTTCATTTGTCCTGATCTCATCAAACATCTTCAGGTGCCATTTCTCACAAAGATTTGTGTTTGTGACCTCCATCTCTTCTTTATTTATATTTTGTAAAATGTATTAATGGAGAACTGGACTGTCATTAAGTTTGTTCATGTTGGAAAGTTGCTGTGGTGTAAAAAAGAGGAATAAAACACTATGGGACTTGCTGTTATAGGACAATAATCAACTTCAGGGTGGTAACAGTGACTCTGCTTCATCACTGTGTTCTGTACTGAGCTGTATTTCTTCTTGTCTTGAACTTGTTTTCACATTGTTATCTATATGTACAGAACACACGTATTGTCTTGTTCTGTAGTCCTGAAGGCATGACACTTCATCTTACTGAAATAAAAGCCACTTAACTTAAAGCCACAGCACCGCCCTGTAACCGCAGACCAGAGTGACCCTAAATAATCCCCTAATTTATCTCCATCATCATGAGGTCTATGTGGGTAAAATACAGCCTCAGTGTTTCTTTTTTTCTTCTGCTGTCTTCTGATATGAGGTAATGGTTTTGTGTGAGTTTTCTGTAAGTGCATTCTTCATCTTCATCTCTAATTCACTTTAACTCTTCAGAGTTTTACTCTGTGTGACCTGTCACACCGCACTGGCTCCATCTACTGACACAGGATCTGTTTTGTGCCTTGTTAGTTGTTACTTTTGGCAGCCAGAGACCTCTTTTATCTTTATTTATTTGATTATTTATTCATTTATTTACTCACTTATTTATTAATTTACTCACAGAATAGAGGGCCTCCAGGGGACAACCTCCCCCATATTATATTCTCTTCTTTAGTTGTCACTGAAACCTCCTATTGTAATAAAGCACATGGACAAAGTACTCATGTGATCTTTGTGAGTTCTGAGCTGTTGATCTGCTGTTGTTCCTGGTTTTCTATCATCTGGTCCTCAGTTCTGAAGGGAAATTGTAATGCTACAGCATACATAGATATTCTACACAGTTTTCTGCTTACATCTTCATGGTAACAATTCAGACAACACCGCGTATGGGTGTGATGGTCAGGTGGCCATGCACACACACACACACACACACACACACACACACACACACACACTCTCTCATACACAAACATTATTTTATTTGATATTGTATATAATTTCTTAGCATAAGTTATAAACTACAAACCTGCATGCTAAATAGAAAGTTAAAATGTCTACTATAGTCTAATGTCTAGGGGGTGTACTTTTTTCTTTCTGTTTAACTGCACTACTTAGTACACTAGTATTTATCTGGTTTGAGACACAGCCTTTTGACTACATGCCTCTATATCAGCTTCTGTTCAGGATTTTGTTGCTGTCCATGGTGATGAAATTCGAGTGAAGTAACAAAGCGAGTTCACTGTATTGATCATGTCACTCAAAATACACCAAGAAATGTCACAAAAAAGTATGAATTTTCTTTTATTTGTTCTTTAAAATAAGTACTTACATGAATTGAATGACCTTTTTTTTTTTAAAAAAAAAAAAGAATATATATATATATATATATATATATATATATATATATATATATATATATATATATATATATATATATATATAGTAAAAGATGTATATTTTGTTAAAGATCGTTCCTAATGGAATATATATATATATATATATATATATATATATATATATATATATATATATATATATATATATATTTAATTATCTTACCTTTTAATTATCTTAATGTCGTAATGCTGTTGCCTAAACAATTATTTTCTAACATATTCTTATGTTAGAAAATAACGTAACATAGCCCTTAACGTAAGGGCTTTTGCTTCTTCAGGTAAATGCTTTTGGGTCATAGTTTTATACTGAAGTTAATGTTAATGTATTCACTTATGATTTACTTCATTATTACAATATAATCACAGGAATGTTACAGTAGTTATACAGTATTTATACTTGATATTGACAGTATTTCTCCAGGTTGAAAACATAAAACACAGTAAAATGACCACACTTGATTAAACACAGTATTTTATTGTAGAAATTACAGAAATTCTGTAGAGTGCACCTTATGTTTCTCTTCAGTTGGCATGGAACTGTAACAACACTAACAGTTTAAAATGATTTCGGACGATATGAGCTTTCATCTGATCTTTACTTTTACTTCAAACCACAGATTCTTACATTTACAACAACAACAAAAGACAATAATACATGTAAGGCTTGCTGTAGATTTACTATTGATCAATGCATTCATGAAACAGTAAGAGACATGTGCAGTAATATCATGTGTAATATAAAGCATTACTGAAATATATTCTAAGTAAAAGAGGAGTAAACCACTTCAGTGTACACTCTATCACTGGGTTTGATTTTCCTCTCTTTGAAATGTAAAGCAGAGAAATTGACCTCGAGAGCAGAACGGCCCTGTGGGAAATAACATAAAGCGTTCACTGTAAATGACAGCTATCAGAATTAAATCACTATTAGTGTAATATTTATCATTGTGATCCCTGATAGCACTGAGTCTAATAATAATGTTTTAATTACATTTTAAAGTCATTTACCTGATTGAGTGTTTTCTCTACTACAGAACCGTGATGAGATCTCACTGTAGAGGAAAAATATATGATTCCATCAGGACTTAATACATATTATAAGTGTATGTACAGTATATGATATACTATTCAGATACACAACCTTAATAAAGACTCACCATGACAACGTTCACAGTTTCTCCCTTTAGAGCTTACGACATGAGCAAAGATCACAACCACACACACTCCTAATGCTACAGCGAGGCAGATCACTACAGGATCCACAGATTCTTCTGTAGCACAAAAATAATAATAATGCAATGAAAATATATTTTATTTTAAAATACATTAATAAACTTATTTCTATATGTAAAATAACTATACACATTGTGATCATAGCAATGTTTAAATATTTACAAGCATTACACTTTAGTTAGACAATAAGTAAACTACATTTTCTTTATTAATAAAATTAATTAATAATTAATTAGCAAAGTGTCCTTTCTTCAGTGTTGTCACATGAAAAGATATGTGAGGGGCTTACTGACTTTTGTGAGATACTGTACATATATATATATATATATATATATATTGGGCAGGGCCTGGTCAATGTTCTCTTTTTCTTCTTCTTCTTCTTCTTCTTCTTCTTCTTCTTCTTCTTCTTCTTCTTCTCCTTCTAGAATATAATCTAATGTATAAATAAACATGTAAAATATGTGAAATACATCTGAGTGTATATCATTTCCGCCGATGTTGTATATTTAACAAGTCATTACTCGGTGTTCTACAGTACACCTATCCCAAACACTTCTTTATAAAAAAAAAAAAAAGTCATATGTTTAACCTGAACTCTCTGAGTTTCATGGAAGATGTTGATCGTTTTCATTCCACTGAAAGTTATATACTGTATATAATTGTGTATGTAACAAATAATCTTGAATCTCTTGAATCTTGAATCTCTTGATCATTGAACAGAAAATCCAGATTGTTTAACAGTAGATCTCGGCTCTGAGAGAACTAACACTGGAGACTTCAGCATCAACCAGACAGTCGTGTGAGAATCACTTGATCTATTTAACGAAAGACACTCATGCTCACTTTGATGTGTATTATTACATCCTGTTCGTTGCAGTCACAGCGTTTTGCACAAGTGTCTGTTGGCACATTGCTGCGCTTATACAGGAAGACTAACTGTAGCTCATGAGTAAAGTCTGACCACAACTGACACTCAACAACAGCTCTGACCGACTGTGAAGTGTGTTCAGCATCTCCAGTCTCTCATGCTGTCTTTCACACACACAGAATTTCTTTCAAAATGTCATATCTATTGATTTAAACAAGTTAGAAACTATTAACATAAAATTTACTGTTAGATTTTCTAGGCTCAGGGTCAGATATAATGTCTAAGATCGTTTCTCCAAGTAATCACTGTGCATTAAGTGGTGTTAATTATATTATTTATTTTTCATATTATACGCAGTTTACTCTACGAATTCATTATCTGGTATCATTTTGTTATAAACATACATCTGTCATACCCTTTACAGTCCGGTCACTGCCCTGATCTTCATCACTACATTGGTTTATGTCACTGCTTTAGACTTTATAAAATTCATATTTTATTTCATTTTATTAGTATATTTTATTAATGATCATTCTGTAAGATGTCGTCTGTAATATCAAACTACAACCATACAAACAAAACAGAATTGGATCACCTGATAAACAGTTTTGGAGGAGCCTCTCCTATAACCATGTAGACTCAGCTTTACAGTTATTACATCACTTCCTGTGTGCTACCTTTTCACCCTCCCCTGAACAACATTAAACTTGTTCCTTAACTGTAGAGGTTCCCTCTTTAAACACTAATGAAAATTAAGAAACGTGAAAAGAAAAGCTGGTTTCTCACAGAGACAAGTCAGTACATCTGGGATTTCATTATCTGCTATAATAATAATATATGTACAAATATTTCTCATGGTTATTGAGGTGCATTAACACTTTATTCATGTTGCTATGGTAACCGAGGTGCAGTGTTTCGTCACAAGAGTTTCAACACCACGGACAGCGACGGACTTTCACTCCTCATCGCGCTCCTCTCCGATCTCAAACTCTCACATTCCCACTCTCAGTCTCTTTCTCACACGGTCATCATCACACACTGTGTATGTTTTTCTCGAACTTCACTACAAACACTATCTACCAATCAGTATTAGTGTGTAGATTTGAACATTTTAGGATTAAGAACTAATAACACTATCTCCCACTAGGTGGCAGTAAATCCTCACCCTTAAAGCTCTGTTAGTAAAACTGATCTGTTTCCGGTCACAGAGCAGGCCTTGGCTTTACCGGCTACTTGTTGATCATTATATACAAATATATATGAAGAAGTTCAGTTATATTCAATACAATTCACAGTTCAGCAGTTTATAATGGACTTCATGGTCATTTTCCAACATGCATTAATAACAAATTAATATTCCTGATACTGTACATCACTCATAAAAGCCAATTTGTCCATGTTCATGTCTAAGCAGAACACAACTCTGACACTCGCACGTTCCAGGATGGTGACTATAGTGTGTATAGGGCCAAGTCTGTGTGTAACTGGTTCATTTATATATTTACATCATTTGGCAGACTCACTAAACCAAGCAACTTATTTGGCGTTTTGAACAAACATGTTGAATCAAGAGAGCAATTAAATTAAAGAACAATAAGACATTAGTGTGGGCACACGCGAGTGTAAAATTAAACCACATTTTCCATTCTGTCTTAACACCTTTCTCATGATACTGTATATCTGTGCAACATCAAAACACTAATATGGAAAATAATACGTGGTGTAGATGTAGGCAGATCAGAATACCATGTGCTTGCTTATCATGACTTTTTTTTTTTTTAATACACCCAATCACATCATATTCTGGGGCGTGGTCAGTACAGACCCCCTATAGTATAAATATAAATTCAAACCAAGCTTCAAGATCATTCATATTCTGCTGATAAATGAGATACAAACACTGTAGAATTTCTGAGAAATGAAAAATGACTGGTTTCTGGATTTTAATTTTGATCTTCAGCACAATGTGTAAGTAATATGAGCAAATTATTCCCATCTAGTTTGATGTATGATTAGTATTATTACTCTAAAGACACTTTTTGCAAGTTTCTATTATTCCTTTAAGATGATCTTTAATTACACGTTATGTATAATAATATCTGACCTGAATTCATTACCTTATTAATGCATTTACTTTTCTAGATACAGTCCAACCTGGTAGACGCTGGGTTACTGCACAATCCCTCACAGAGTCACAAGTTTATCAGCCTGATAAAGAGCTCAGTGTGAATATCGGAGACTCGGCTACTCTACAGTGTTGTATTTTAGAAAAAGAAGTCAGGATAATTACCTGGTTTAAGCAACTAAACAGAAAAAAACCTCAGACTATAGTCCAGTTATATAAAAATGGTGGAGAAATATTTTACAATCAATTCCAAAAGTCTCATTTTCAAATAGAAAGATCTTCAAACTGTTTGAATTTGATCATTTTAAACATCATTCAGTCTGATGAAGCCATGTACTACTGTGCACTGACGAGATCCAACACTGTGTTTGGAGATGGAACTTATTTAAAAATTAAAGGTAGGATTTCCACTAAAATTGATTAAGCTACAGGTTTAATGTAGTGATTTTTTCCTTATTACCATTAACATGTTCAACCTGGAAGACAAATAATAATGAAGCAGTGAAATGCTAACTGTGTTTTCTTCAACAACACTGAGTTACAGACTTTTAGTGAATTATGATAAATGTTTATAGGTGATCATGTTACTGTTGCATCAGAAACATCTAAACCAGCTCTGTGTGATAATTCAGTGGTGTGTGAACCAACACTGCATGGAAACAGCACTAACATGAACACACACAAGAAAACAGGTGATATGTCTTATAATTCAGAATTCAATATTAATTATCCATAATTCATCAAGCAAAATGTTCCTAGAAAATAATTTGCACTAATGTAAATGTAATGTTATCAATAACAGAACCGGAAAAGATTAGATCTCTACATTCGACAGTGCTCGGTTTGGGAACGGCTTTGGGTTTGTGCGCACTTCTGATTTTCTGTCTCATTTATTTCACACTGAGGAGAAGAAAATGTGATAAAAGTAAGTGTTTTTGTCATCAGATAATAATTATGTCAGTTAACTTCTATCTGCGTGACTAAATAAGTGTATTTCTGTATTAATAGTGAACGCCTCTATAGACGACTCTCACGGAATGAGACAGGTAAGTGTGCAGATACGTAAACACTTTGTTTTTAAATTGTAATTTATAGAAGAAAAAGATATGTTACTCTGTCTCCTTTAGTCATGGAGAAATCTCACCAGTTCACTATTACATTTGATTACTTATAATATAATATATAATATATCTGCTCAGTGTTGGTCCTAAAGCGATCCTATATACATTTACACTATAAACTCATTTCATAAATCAATCTTTTAATTCTTTTTTTCAGGAATCTCATTTCAACACCTTGAATTATGAAACTTTGCAATTCTTCATGAATAAAGTCAAACCTGGAGGAAGGGATGATTTGGTGTACTCTGATGTGATGTATGTGACACTGTAATATATAACATAAACGACCCAGAACACACGTTAATATTAGCTGAACTTCTGCTATACTAAAGTTTAGTTGTTGTTATCTTTTTTTAAATCATGCATGTATATATATATATATATATATATATATATATATATATATAGAGAGAGAGAGAGAGAGAGAGAGAGAGAGAGAGAGAGAGAGAGAGAGAGAGAGTCACTGTTAATCTTCTTCTTCTTCTTCTTCTCCTTCTAGAATATAATCTAATGTATAAATAAACATGTAAAATATGTGAAATACATCTGAGTGTATATCATTTCGCCGATGTTGTATATTTAACAAGTCATTGCTCGGTGTTCTACAGTACACCTATCCCAAACACTTCTTTATAAAAAAAAAAAAAGTCATATGTTTAACCTGAACTCTCTGAGTTTCATGGAAGATGTTGATCGTTTTCATTCCACTGAAAGTTATATACTGTATATAATTGTGTATGTAACAAATAATCTTGAATCTCTTGAATCTTGAATCTCTTGATCATTGAACAGAAAATCCAGATTGTTTAACAGTAGATCTCGGCTCTGAGAGAACTAACACTGGAGACTTCAGCATCAACCAGACAGTCGTGTGAGAATCACTTGATCTATTTAACGAAAGACACTCATGCTCACTTTGATGTGTATTATTACATCCTGTTCGTTGCAGTCACAGCGTTTTGCACAAGTGTCTGTTGGCACATTGCTGCGCTTATACAGGAAGACTAACTGTAGCTCATGAGTAAAGTCTGACCACAACTGACACTCAACAACAGCTCTGACCGACTGTGAAGTGTGTTCAGCATCTCCAGTCTCTCATGCTGTCTTTCACACACACAGAATTTCTTTCAAAATATCATATCTATTGATTTAAACAAGTTAGAACCTATTAACATAAAATTTACTGTTAGATTTTCTAGGCTCAGGGTCAGATATAACGTCTAAGATCGTTTCTCCAAGTAATCACTGTGCATTAAGTGGTGTTAATTATATTATTTATTTTTCATATTATACGCAGTTTACTCTACGAATTCATTATCTGGTATCATTTTGTTATAAACATACATCTGTCATACCCTTTACAGTCCGGTCACTGCCCTGATCTTCATCACTACGTTGGTTTACGTCACTGCTCTGGTCTTCATAAAATCCATATTTTAATTAATTTTATTAGTATCTTTTATTAATGATCATTCTGTAAGATGTCGTCTGTAATATAAAACTACAACCATACATACAAAACAGAACTGGATCACCTGATAAACAGTTTTGGAGGAGCCTCTCCTATAACCATGTAGACTCAGCTTTACAGTTATTACATCACTTCCTGTGTGCTACCTTTTCACCCTCCCCTGAACAACATTAAACTTGTTCCTTAACTGTAGAGGTTCCCTCTTTAAACACTAATGAAAATTAAGAAACGTGAAAAGAAAAGCTGGTTTCTCACAGCGACAAGTCAGTACATCTGGGATTTTATTATCTGCTATAATAATAATATATGTACAAATATTTCTCATGGTTATTGAGGTGCATTAACACTTTATTCATGTTGCTATGGTAACAGAGGTGCACTGTTTCGTCACAAGAGTTTCAACACCACGGACAGCGACGGACTTTCACTCCTCATTGCGCTTCACTCCGATCTCAAACTCTCACATTCCCACTCTCAGTCTCTTTCTCACACGGTCATCATCACACACTCTGTATGTTTTTCTCCAACTTCACTACAAACACTATCTACCAATGAGTATTAGTGTGTAGATTTGAACATTTTAGGATTAAGAACTAATAACACTATCTCCCACTAGGTGGCAGTAAATCCTCACCCTTAAAGCTCTGTTAGTAAAACTGATCTGTTTCAGGTCACAGAGCAGGCCTTGACTTTACAGGCTACTTGTTGATCATTATATACAAATATATATGAAGAAGTTCAGTTATATTCAATACAATTCACAGTTCAGCAGTTTATAATGGACTTCATGGTCATTTTCCAACATGCATTAATAACAAATTAATATTCCTGATACTGTACATCACTCATAAAAGCCAATTTGTCCATGTTCATGTCCAAGCAGAACACAACACTGACACTCGCACGTTCCAGGATGGTGACTATAGTGTGTATAGGGCCAAGTCTGTGTGTAACTGGTTCATTTATATATTTACATCATTTGGCAGACTCACTAAACCAAGCAACTTCTTTCGCGTTTTGCACAAACATGTTGAATTAAGAGAGCAATTAAATTAAAGAACAATAAGATATTAGTGTGGGCACACGCGAGTGTAAAATTAAACCACATTTTCCATTCTGTCATAACATCTTACTCATGATACTGTATATCTGTGCAACATCAAAACACTGGAAAATAATATGTGGTGTAGATGTAGGCAGATCAGAATACCATGTGCTTGCTTATCATGACTTTTTTTTTTTAATTCAACCAATCACATCATATTCTGGGGCGTGGTCAGTACAGACCGCCTATAGTATAAATATAAATTCTAACCATGCTTCAAGTGCATTCATATTCTGCTGATAAATGAGATACAAACACTGTAGAATTTCTGAGAAATGAAAAATGACTGGTTTCTGGATTTTAATTTTGATCTTCAGCACCATGTGTAAGTAATATGAGCAAATTATTCCCATCTAGTTTGATATAATTTTTAATAAAAGTTATGGAGACTATTACTTTTGTAAGGATTTTTTGTAAAAAATTTGTATGGATTTGTATGTAGAAGAATCTCCAGCGTTATTCCTTTAAGGTTATCTTTAATAACCCCTTATATATAATAATATCTGAAATAAATTATTTACTTCATTTGGTGTATTTGTTTTTCTAGATACAGTCCAACCTGGTAGACGCTGGGTTACTGCACAATCCCTCACAGAGTCACCAGTTTATCAGCCTGATAAAGAGCTCAGTGTGAATATCGGAGACTCGGCTACTCTGCGGTGTTGTATTTCTGAAAATGAAGTTGGGATAATTGCCTGGTTTAAGCAACCAAACAGAAAAAAACCTCAGATTATAGTCATGGTATATAAAAGTGGTGGGGAGCCATTTTTCAATGGATTCCAAAAGTCTCATTTCCAAATAGAAAGATCTTCAAACTGTTTCAATATGATCATTTTAAACATCATTCAGTCTGATGAAGCCATGTACTACTGTGCACTCACATACCCAAACACTGTGTTTGCAGATGGAACTTATTTAAAAATTAAAGGTAGGATTTCCACGAAAATTGATTAAGCTACAGGTTTAATGTAGTGATTTTTTTCCTTATTACCATTAACATGTTCAACCTGGAAGACAAATAATAATGAAGTAGTGAAATACTAACTGTGTTTTCTTCAACAACAGAGAGTTACAGAGTTACAGAGTTTTAGTGAATTATGATAAATGTTTATAGGTGATCATGTTACTATTGCATCAGAAACATCTAAACCAGCTCTGTGTGATAATTCAGTGGTGTGTGAACCAACACTGCATGGAAACAACACTAACATGAACACACACGAGAAAACAGGTAAGATGTAATTCATAATTAATTCATAAAGCATAATTCACCTAGAAAATAATTTGCACTAATGTAAATGTAATGTGGTGAAATAACAGTATCAGAAATGATCAGATCTCTACATTCGACAGTGCTCGGTTTGGGAACGGCTTTGGGTTTGTGCGCACTTCTGATTTTCTGCCTCATTTATTTCATACTGAGGAGAAGAAAATGTGATAAAAGTAAGTGCTTTTGTGATCAGGTTAATTAAATTGAATAAAGTCATTCACCATTATGTCTATCAAAAAGACTGAACTCATAGGTGTTTTTCTGTATTCATAGTAAATACGACTATAGAAAACTCTCCAGGAACGAGGCAGGTACGTGTGCAGGAACATTCTATATTATTATATACTGTATGGGTAATTGTGTTTGTTTCTGTAGATGAGTCTGACTACTAATTTTGCTTCATATATGTGAAATGTGAAATGCTACATTCATATGCTACTTGTTATAATGTTCTGGATATAATTTATACAATGAATTTGATGAGATTTGCACAACAGTTCCAAGCTTTTTATTTTGATGCTGCTCTTGTTCTGTGTAGTTAATGTGTATTATTTATTTATCTATCTATCTATCTATCTATCTATCTATCTATCTATCTATTTATTTATTTATGTATTATTATTATTATTATTATTATTATTATTATTATTATTCAGGAATCTGAAGCGGAACCACTGAATTACGCAGCTGTGCAGTTTACCAAGAGGAAAGCCAAAGCTGAAAAAAGGAAAACTGGCTCAGCAGATGAGTGTGTGTACTCCGATGTGAATAAAACTGTAAGATGTGATGGAAATAATTCATAACACATGGTACTATTACACTGCAAAAACAGTAAAAACAGTGAAAATATCTTGACTATATGCCAATTTATTCCATCTTTTTCATTACGAGATGAAAAGATTATTAAATGATACAGTATAAATGGATTATTTTAGAGGGTCAGACAGTAGTGGGAGGTTTACCAGTATATGAGGGAAACCAGTGAATGTAGTGGAGATTATTAAATCAGCAGTAAAAGTACAACAAGGGCAACTGATGTATCGATACTAATACACATGTAGGAAAACTGCCTTCCAACCACTTTTGAGGCTGATTTGTTGTTGTTGTTGTTGTTGTTGTTGTTGTTGTTTTCTTTCTTCTATAATTCTATAGTTTTTCTTTGTTTTCCTAAATGTGGTTTGTTTCTCACTATATGTAAACACTAGGATCTTGCACTTTTTCTTTTGACCATCAGATTATTATAAACATATGTTACCAATGGAGACCATCAAATAAAGTTTAATTACTGAAAATTACAGCCCCGAGCCTCAAAGCACTTTGGAGGCTCATTTGTGCCATCAGCCATCAGGCTCCACAACATTACAGCACCAAACTGACAGATTTAAGCCCAAATTTGCACAACAATCCCAAGCTTTTATTGTGATGCTGTCCTTGTCTGTAGTTAGTGTGTATAGTTCAGTTACCCATCTCGCGTGGTTTTTACTTTGAGGTCAAAAGGTTTTGCACTATTATTTTATTTTTCAGGAATCTGAAGCAGAAACACTCAATTATGCAGCTTTGAAATTCCCCAAGAGGAAAGTGTCATGATTCCCCCTTGAAGCAGCGTGCTCTAAGCGCGAATGCGCGAGCACCTGCTTTTCCGTTGTTGACCCTAATGACATCTGGACACGTGTGTTTTGTTTATGTTTCTGTCATGTCTCCTCCCTGTTCTGTCATTGGCTGGGATTTCACGTGGGTCTGTATTGCTCTCAGCTGCTAGCAGTTTAGACGCTGATTATGTCCGCATATATACCGCGCGCCTCCCAGCACACAAGGCGGAAGATTATCTTAGAGTCAGTTCAGTTCAGTTCAGTTCAGTTCAGTTCGTAGCGTAGCCATAGTCACGGTCCATGTTTAGAGTTAGTTTAGTTCGTATCGTAGTCATAGTCATAGTCACAGTCCATGTTTAAAGTTAGTTCGCGCTGGATTATCCGCTTCCAGTCCCTCGTCATAGTTCGTTTCTCGTTTTGTTTACCGACCCTGTTTTCCGAGACCACGACCTAGATTCCTGCCTTGCCCTGTGTATGCCTGTTTGCCAATCGCCTGACCTCTTGCATGTTTGTGGATTACGTTTTGGATCACGTTTTGGATTTGTCTGCCTGTCTCTCTTTCAAATAAACAACTGTTCATCCTGCACTTGCATCCGTCCTATCTCTGCTCCGTCGCGGCTCGTGACAGAATCTTCCGCCGAAACATGGATGCAGCAGGAGAACGGAGGAGACGCAGAACCCGGAAGTCGACGCCAACCGTCCCCGCTATGGACTCAGTCCACTTCCCACAATGGACATTTATGGAGCTTCCTGATCCATTTGACGGATTTTTCGGTGCCCCAGAATATTTCCTGGTAGATTGTCAATTCTATATCTCCAGCCTGTCAGACCCTAAGCCAGAGGAGAAGCACTGGCTCCAATTCATGTGGTCCCGGTTCTTTGGACCGGCCCGTCAATGGGTGCAGCTCAAACTGGATAAGCACTGTAGGAACCTGGACAGTGTAGAACAGTTTGTGGGGGAATTCATGATGTGATTCGGTAGTCCGGAGGCGAAGGACGAGCTAGAACAACTTCTCAGGGGGGGTAAGTCTGGCAGGCAAACCTGCCCTGCCGTATACCCACTACTACAGGCAACTTCATGCAGAGCTCAACTCTGAAATCCAAGTCAAGTCTCAAGTCCCTAAGGTCCAAGCCCAAGTCAAGCCTCCAGGCTCTGAAGCCCAAGTCAAGCCTCCAGGCTCTGAAGCCCAAGTCAAGCCTCCAGGCTCTGAAGCCCGAGCCAAGCCTCCAGTCCCTGACGTCCGAGCCAAGCCTCCAGTCCCTGAGGTCCGAGCCAAGTCTCCAGTCCCTGAGGTCCGAGCCAAGCCTCCAGTCCCTGAGGTCCGAGCCAAGCCTCCAGTCCCTGAGGTCCGAGCCAAGCCTCCCGTCCCTGAGGTCCAAGCCAAGCCTCCCGTCCCTGAGGTCCGAGCCAAGCCTCCCGTCCCTGAGGTCACGTCCAAGCCTGCTGATCCAGTTGACCAAGCTCTGCTAATATCTCAGCCTAATGACGAAATGCTGCTCACGCCCAAGTCTACCAACCCGGTCGCCCAAGTTCAGCCCAAGCCCAGGACTACTGACACGCACAGCCAAGTTCTGCTCACGCCCCAGTCTGCTGACACGTACAGCCAAGTTCGGCTCACGCCACAGTCTGCTGACACGGCCAGCCAAGCTCCGCCCGCGCCCGAGTCTGCTGACACGGCCAGCCAAGCTCCGCCCGCACCCGAGTCTGCTGACACGGCCAGCCAAGCTCCGCCCATGCCCAAGGTTCACCTGGTGACCTCAGAGCCTCAGCCTCCCTGTTCAGCTGTAGTCGTCGCTCAGCCCGCCTGTTCAGCTGAGGTCGTCGCTCAGCCCGCCTGTTCAGCTGAGGTCGTCGCTCAGCCTCCCTGTTCAGCTGAGGTCGTCGCTCAGCCTCCCTGTTCAGCTGAGGTCGTCGCTCTGCCTTCATGCTCCGCCGAGGACGTCGCTCTGCCTTCATGCCCGGCTGTGGATGTCGCTCTGCTTCCCTGCTACGCCGAGGTCGTCGCTCAGTCTTCATGCTCCGCCGAGGTCGTCGCTCTGCCTTCATGCTCCGCCGAGGACTTTGCTCAGCCTGCCTGCCCGGCTGTGGATGTCGCTCTGCTTCCCTGCTACACCGAGGACGTCGCTCCGCTTCCCTGCGCCGCCAAGAACACCGTGCAGTTTCCTGGCTCTGCCTGGGACATTCAGTCCAGGGGGCCGGGTCCGCCAATTAAATGGGATGACTCATGGCACTCCGGGAGGAGTGCCTCTGGGGGGGGTTCTGTGATGATTCCCCCTTGAAGCAGCGTGCTCTAAGCGCGAATGCGCGAGCACCTGCTTTTCCGTTGTTGACCCTAATGACATCTGGACACGTGTGTTTTGTTTATGTTTCTGTCATGTCTCCTCCCTGTTCTGTCATTGGCTGGGATTTCACGTGGGTCTGTATTGCTCTCAGCTGCTAGCAGTTTAGACGCTGATTATGTCCGCATATATACCGCGCGCCTCCCAGCACACAAGGCGGAAGATTATCTTAGAGTTAGTTTAGTTCAGTTCAGTTCGTAGTCATAGTCATAGTCATAGTCACGGTACATGTTTAGAGTTAGTTTAGTTCGTATCGTAGTCATAGTCACAGTCCATGTTTAAAGTTAGTTCGTGCTGGATTATCCGCTTCCAGTCCCTCGTCATAGTTCGTTTCTCGTTTTGTTTATCGACCCTGTTTTCCGAGACCACGACCTAGATTCCTGCCTTGCCCCGTGTATGCCTGTTTGCCAATCGCCTGACCTCTTGCATGTTTGTGGATTACGTTTTGGATCACGTTTTGGATTTGTCTGCCTGTCTCTCTTTCAAATAAACAACTGTTCATCCTGCACTTGCATCCGCCCTATCTCTGCTCCGTCGCGGCTCGTGACAGAAAGCCAGAGCTGAAAAAAGGAAAACTGGCTCATCATATGAGTGCGTGTACTCCAATGTGAAATATAACTTTAAAATGTAACATAAATTATTCATAGCACAAAGAATTCTTATAGAAATAAAATATCTTGACTATAGACAAATATATTCCATATTTTTTTTTTTTTTTTACATTTGCATACTGTATATTTTTTTAGTAGCAAAAAAAAGCCTTGACATAATCTTATATTTGTTTACAATAATCACATAAAAAAGAAATATGAAATACGATTGCCTATATTCAAGATTTATTTAGTTTTTCTTGCAAGTGTCTAATTAATTAATTAATTAATTAATTAATAATATTAAATAATATGCATTTTTGTATGACTTCAGTGTGGCACCTGGTTGCACTTTGTACAGATTTCATGGCCTCATTTGTATTGTTCTAACTTCTGTTGAAGACACAAGAAATTTAAAGAGCAATTTCATTAAAGGCGTAACAAATACACCATCCTTAGAATTATACTGAAAGTAAAACAGGAATGTTTTATTACTAGTAAAGTTTCAAAATGCACTGTAAAACCGGATAAGTTCATTTAACTCAAAACATTAGAGGAAACTAATTACCTTTAAATTTTTAAGTTGATAAATCAATTTCTTTAAGCCAAAAATACTTAAATAGAACAAAAATTTATCTCATACTTGTTATATTTAAGTGTATTTGGCTTAAAGAAATTGATTTAAAAATTGAGGTCATTAGTTTCCTCAAATTTTTTGAGTTAAATGAACTTATCCGGGGGGCACGGTGGCTTAGTGGTTAGCACGTTGGCCTCACACCTCCAGGGTCAGGTGTTCGATTCCCACCGTGGTGCTGTGTGTGTGGAGTTTGCATGTTCTTCCCGTGCTGCGGGGGTTTCCTCCGGGTACTCTGGTTTCCTCCCACAGTCCAAAGACATGCATGATTGGTGTGTCTGTAGTGTATGAACAGGTGTGTATGTGATTGTGCCTTAAATGCAAGTTAAGGATAGGGGCGGGGCTTGATTTATTCATGTATCTCTGTGTTATAGTGAAAGCACATAAAAATCATACCGTGTAATACTGTATTTTTGTAACTATAAATTTAATTATTATTGTAATATTTATAATGGATTATTTTAGAGGGTCATGTATTGGTCTTAATATACAACCTGTGGCAAAACTGGCTTCCAAAATCTTTTTTCTTTTCTTTTTTTTGATTTACTTTGAATGTGGTGACCCGAACACGGTATTATAAATAGTATTTACTCTCGACTTTTGAATTCACTCAACTTTCATCCATTATTCATTCAGTGAGTGTGGATTTGTTTGGTTTTTGTTTTTGTTGTTTTTTTTTGTTGTTTGTTTGTTTGGTTTTTTTGCCTTATAGCTATGATACTATATCATGCAGATTTGTGATCATCAGATTATTATAAACATATAATACCACTGTAAACTTCAATCGATTTTATGTATACAACAAATCGTGTGTAAAGCTATTTTAATGCAGTGATTTAGAAAGGGCTGTTTTTATGTGGTGCCTGTTATAATAATTCAATAACTTCAGTAAATTACACCGCATTACAGTGCACCATCACTTCAAATTTATACATCAAGCAAAAATTAATGTAGGGAAGAAACAACACAGGCTGTGTTATACAGCTAATGGCCAAAAATACTGCTGCTGTTAAGTTTTGTAGAGGTCACAGCACGAAAGTGTTAAAAATTTAGAGGTAATTAGTTTCCTCAAATTTTTTGAGTTAAGTGAACTTATCCGGTTTTACAGTGTGACAATTACATCCTTTTGTTTTTTTGTTTTTACTATACACTGAATTTACATTGGGGTTTGAGATAAAAATATGACTATGAGACAGTAGCCTTCAAGACGGTTTCCAGGAGTGACGGTCACAGCAAATTAATTTCAAACTCAGACCTTTTAATTATTTTAATGCTGTTGCTTAAACAATTATTTTCTAACATCTTCTACATTTTTTAATGCAAGTGTCATATATCAAGGAGGAAGCTCTGGACTTCAGTTCCCATCAGCCACTGCACTGTACTACAATATGTCACATGACCACCTGAATCACGTTTCTGTTAACGAGCACTCCTATATATAGCCACTGTTTGCACTGCTCCCTTGTCTCACGTAATTGTCTTCTATGCTATTGTCCACGCTTCCATGTTTAGTTTTTGCCACAGTATTTTGCCAAGTTGTCTTAGTGTATTTGTTTTGTTGTTTGTTCGTTTATTAAACTGTTTGAAAATCTGCAATTGCTTCCGCATCCACCTTGAAACGTAACAGTAAGGGCCTTTGCTTCTTCAGGTAAATGCTTTTGGGTCATAGTTTTACAGTAAAGTTAATGTTAATGTATTCACTTATGATTTACTTTATTATTACAATATAATCACAGGAATGTTACCTCATACAGTATTTATATGTTGATACTGACAGTATTTCTCCAGGTTGCTGTATTGAAACATAAAACACAGTAAAATGACCACACTTGATTAAACACAGTATTTTATTGTAGAAATTACAGAACTTATGTAGAGTGCCCCTTATGTGTCTCTTCAGTTGGCATGGGACTGTAACGATAATAACAGTTTAAAATGATTTCGGACGATATGAGCTTTCATCTGATCTTTACTTTTACTTCAAACCACAGATTCTTACATTTACAAAAACAACAAAAGACAATAATACATGTAAGGCTTGCTGTAGATTTACTATTGATCAATGCATTCATGAAACAGTAAGAGACGTGCAGTAATATCATGTGTAATATAAAGCATTACTGAAATATATTCTAAGTAAAAGAGGAGTAAACCACTTCAGTGTACACTCTATCATTGGGTTTGATTTTCCTCTCTTTGAAATGTAAAGCAGAGAAATTGACCTCGAGAGCAGAACGGCCCTGTGGGAAATAACATAAAGCGTTCACTGTAAATGACAGCTATCAGAATTAAATCACTATTAGTGTAATATTTTTCATTGTGATCCCTGATAGCACTGAGTCTAATAATAATGTTTTTATTACATTTTAAAGTCATTTACCTGATTGAGTGTTTTCTCTACTACAGAACCGTGATGAGATCTCACTGTAGAGGAAAAATATATGATTCCATGAGGATTTTATACATATTATATAAGTGTACGTACAGTATAAGATATACTATTCAGATACACAACCTTAATAAAGACTCACCATGACAACGTTCACAGTTTCTCCCTTTAGAGCTTACGACATGAGCAAAGATCACAACCACACACACTCCTAATGCTACAGCGAGGCAGATCACTACAGGATCCACATATTCTTCTGTAGCACAAAAATAATAATAAGACAATGAAAATATATTTTATTTTAAAATACATTAATAAACTTATTTCTATATGTAAAATAACTATACACATTGTGATCATAGCAATGTTTAAATATTTACAAGCATTACACTTTAGTTAGACAATAAGTAAACTACATTTTCTTTATTAATAAAATTAATTAATAATTAATAAATTAATACATAATAATTAATAATTAATAAAATAAAATATTATATTCTTACTGAGTGAAGGTTTTCTTAATTGTACTTCTTTGTAGTCAGGTGAGAGCGCTCTCTAACACATGACTTTAAAATATCCCATAGGTGTTCAGGTTGAGATGTTGTGAGTGTGAAGGCCATTACATACAGTATATATAATAACAAAGTCAGGACGTTGACTAGGCTGCTACAAAAACTTCATTTTGTTTCTTTTGAGCCATTCAGAGGTGTATTTCCTCTTGTGCTGAACATTAGTTATGTTCCCTTTCAAAGGGAACTTCACGTTGTATGTAGCATAACACTATGGGAGCGCCCTTGAGCGCGACCGGTATCTGAAGTTTATGTAAAATCATGCATCTATTTATAGGCCTGCTATGATCAGGTGACGTGGCAATTAAGCGCGTCGCGTGATATATATGGCACCTGTGAACCCTGCCGTCAGCCTTATTATCTTCAGCGAGACTGCATGTCAGTTGTTTGTGTAAACAAACAAAATACACTTAATTTCCTCCCTATCTTTTCTCAAAATCTCTGGACTTTTCTATCCCTTTAAAAAGAAAAAAGAGAAGAAAAAAAGGAATGAGCGAGAAAGAAAAATATGAGTGAGAGAATTCAGGAAGTGTGTTACAGTTTGCTCCCGTTTCATCACAGGGAATAGTGCACACTTTCTGTGTGAGGTGTCTAGGAGTGCAGCATGCGATGGCAGCCTTGAGAGGCTGCGCATTTTAACTCCTATATCAGGCAGCTCAGCTCGTGACTCACTTTCTTCTCGGAAGCCGAAGCAAGTCAGGTCTCAGAGCCTCGCGGATCTGGGCCGGCCGCTGCCAAGGCTGCCAGCTGTCTCAGGTCTGGGGGATCTCTTATGGATGCGGAAGAGAAGCCGGAGATGAGCTCTGCTCTATCTCTTGCTCTGTCTTCCGGGGTCGGCTCTCCACTGCATTATGGAGCCTCTGTGGGGCAACATCCTCTAACTTTGAGGTTCATGCGTGGTGTCAGGTGGCTGAAGCCCATCTGCAGGCCACGCATACCTTCCTGGGACCTTTCTATGGTCTCGGAAGGTCTGTCAGGGGCCCCATTTGAGCCCTTAGAGTCAGCCTCTGAGAAGCTTCTGACTCTAAAGGTAGCTCTTCTGTTGGCCCTGACATCTCTCAAGTGAGTAAGTAGATCTACAAGCTTTCTCTGTTTCCCCTTCCTGCCTTGACTTTGCCCCTGAATTAGCCAAGGCCTTCCTGTATACTAGGCCAAATTATATTCCTAAAGTGCCTACATTGGCTGCCCAGCCTGTGGTGTTGCAGGCTTTCTCCCCTCCTCTGTTCCTCACACCGGAACAAGAGAGGATGCACCTGCTGTGTCCAGTAAGGGCTCTCTGTACTTACGTCCACTGCTCCGGCCAGGGGTGTAAGTCAGAGCAGCTGCTGGTCTGCTTTGGTGGTGACAGTAGAGGTGATGCTGTGTCAAAGCAGCGCATCTCTAAATGGGTAGTGGAAGCAATCTGTGTGCAGTCTCACTATGCCTCTGGGCATAAGGGCTCATTCCACTAGGGGGGTCGCCTCCTCGAAGGCTTTGTCCAATGTGGTATCCTTACAGGATGTGTGTGCTGCTGCATGGTGGTCTACGCCACACACATTCATTCGTTATTACAGCCTGGATATTCATTCCGCCCCGGGCTCAAGTGCCTTGCAGTGACCCTCAGGCTTGGGTCTTTTTGAACAGGCCGTACCCTCAGTATGACGGAGTGGTAATTCTCGTTCCCATAGTGTTATGCTAAACGCAATGTGGAGTTCCCTTTGAAAGGGAACGTCTGGGTTACGCATGTAAACCTGTTCCCTGAGAAGGAAACAAGACATTGGGCAGCTTTGTCATACCAGGGCAGGCCTGTGAATTGCGTCTTCGCTTCAGAAAATAGAGGCTCACTGTGGGGTTCACAGGTGCCATACATATATCACGCGACGCACTTAATTGCCACGTCACCTGATCATGACAGGCCTATAAACACAGTGAGGGAAAAAAGTATTTGATCCCTGCTGATTTTATACGTTTGCCCACTGACAAAGAAATGATCAGTCTATAATTTTAATGGTAGATTTATTTGAACAGTGAGAGACAGAATAACAACAAAAAAAAATCCAGAAAAACGCATGTCAAAAATGTTATAAATTGATTTGCATTTTAATGAGGGAAATAAGTATTTGACCCCTCTGCAAAACATGACTTAGTACTTGGTGGCAAAATCCTTGTTGGCAATCACAGAGGTCAGACGTTTCTTGTAGTTGGCCACCAGGTTTGCACACATCTCAGGAGGGATTTTGTCCCACTCCTCTTTGCAGCTCTTCTCCAAGTCATTAAGGTTTCGAGGCTGACGTTTGGCAACTCGAACCTTCAGCTCCCTCCACAGATTTTGTATGGGATTAAGGTCTGGAGACTGGCTAGGCCACTCCAGGACCCTAATGTGCTTCTTCTTGAGCCACTCCTTTGTTGCCTTGGCCGTGTGTTTTGGGTCATTGTCATGCTGGAATACCCATCCACGACCCATTTTCAATGCCCTGGCTGAGGGAAGGAGGTTCTCACCCAAGATTTGACGGTACATGGCCCCGTCCATCGTCCCTTTGATGCGGTGAAGTTGTCCTGTCCCCTTAGTAGAAAAACACCCCCAAAGCATAATGTTTCCACCTCCATGTTTGATGGTGGGGATGGTGTTCTTGGGGTCATAGGCAGCATTCCTCCTCCTCCAAACACGGCGAGTTGAGTTGATGCCAAAGAGCTCCATTTTGGTCTCATCTGACCACAACACTTTCACCCAGTTGTCCTCTGAATCATTCAGATGTTCATTGGCAAACTTCAGACGGGCATGTATATGTGCCTTCTTGAGCAGGGGGACCTTGCGGGCGCTGCAGGATTTCAGTCCTTCACGGCGTAGTGTGTTACCAATTGTTTTCTTGGTGACTATGGTCCCAGCTGCCTTGAGATCATTGACAAGATCCTCCCGTGTAGTTCTGGGCTGATTCCCCACTGTTCTCATGATCATTGCAACTCCACGAGGTGAGATCTTGCATGGAGCCCCAGGCCGAGGGAGATTGAAAGTTCTTTTGTGTTTCTTCCATTTGCGAATAATCGCACCAACTGTTGTCACCTTCTCACCAAGCTGCTTGGCAATGGTCTTGTAGCCCATTCCAGACTTGTGTAGGTCTACAATCTTGTCCCTGACATCCTTGGAGAGCTCTTTGGTCTTGGCCATGGTGGAGAGTTTGGAATCTGATTGATTGATTGCTTCTGTGGACAGGTGTCTTTTATACAGGTAACAAGCTGAGATTAGGAGCACCCCCTTTAAGAGTGTGGTCCTAATCTCAGCTCGTTACCTGTATAAAAGACACCTGGGGGCCAGAAATCTTTCTGATTGAGAGGGGGTCAAATACATATTTCCCTCATTAAAATGCAAATCAATTTATAACATTTTTGACATGCGTTTTTCTGGATTTTCTTGTTGTTATTCTGTCTCTCACTGTTCAAATAAACCTACCATTAAAATTATAGACTGATCATTTCTTTGTCAGTGGGCAAACGTACAAAATCAGCAGGGAACAAATACTTTTTTCCCTCACTGTAGAGGCATGATATTACACAAGCTTCAGATACCGGTCGCGTGCGCAAGGGCGCTCCTATACTGTAATGTTTAACGCAACATCTCGTTCCCTTCTCAGGGAACAGGGTTAAATGCGTAACCCAGATGTTTCATCCATGTATGTTTATGCAAATGTTGTGATATTGCATAAAAAAGAAACTCTGGATGGAAACACCAGATGTCAATACAATCTTGAAAATGGGCATAAAAAAATTGGTTAATTGAGGTAGATAATGTTTTAAAAAGATCAAGAAAATCTGGCTCTGTCAATTAAGGCAATTCACCTAAGCCCTGAATCAGCAAAGCATCCCCACACCATCGCATTACCACCACAATGTTTGACAGTTGTTATGATGTTCTTAATGTTTTTGAAGTAATTAAACAAATTCGACTCATCATGCCACCAGACATAATCCCAAAATGCTTGAGGGTCATACAGTGTTTTTTTAGCAAATATTAGGCAACCATTTAAGTTCCTCTGGTTTGCAGTGGTTATTGCCTTGCAACTCTCAAATGGATACAATTTTTGCTCAGTGTCTTTCTACGAAGGGTGAACATATCCGAGACGAGTGAGACCTGTGGTTTCTTATATGTTTATCTGGATTATTTTGTGACTTCTCAGAAAAGTCGAGGCACTCATTGAGGAATGTTGGTAGGCCGGCCACTTCTGGGATGATTCACCATTGTTCCAAGTTTTCTCAATTTGGAGTAAGAAATGATCCTAATAAATATATACGGCTGTATTTCAATACCCAACTTTTCTGGAGTTTCTAGTGATGGTAGCATAGTGTGCTGTTTTCCGAGACATTTAGTCTACCTAGCATTGATGAAAAGGTTTTGTTTTGGAGATCTGAAACAATTAAGTCTGTGAAGAAATCAAGAAAGGGCTAAAAGTACTACTTTCAGTTTACATTCAGTCCAAACAATCATTAACAAAAACACGTCTACAGTACAAATGAAACCTGATAACAGAACTAATTACATTGAATCAGATTAGAGATCAAATCTTAGTTACAGAAAGACCTCGCACATCAGAATATATAATATCTTGAGGTTGTTGTTTCTTCATTCGTCCTCTTTTGGCTCTCCTCTCATTGAAATGTAAGGCAGCGTAATTCACCTCCACAGTGTCACAGTCCTGTAGGAATGGATATTAGATTATTAGAATTAGACTTTAGAATTATTATACTTTGATGCAAAAATTGTAAACTACTTGCTTGTCTGTTTATAACATCATGTGTTCACATATCCTGAAAATTTACCTGATTGGGGGTCTTGTCGGTCACAGAACCTTGTTTTAGTCTCACTGTAGAGAAGAAAAAGCAACAACTCTTTAAAGCTGCTATATAACATGAGCTACTTTGTTTCTGTGGATGTTCCACAGCATTAAATGTAGCTATAATAAATGGAAAAAGCATGACATGTTGCTTTTAATGAAATAAAAATGTAATTGTTGGCAAATTGCTAATAAAACCCATCAGGGTGTGATATTAGTGGGAAAATATGGGGTGGTAACAGTAACTCTGCTTTGTACCAGATCAGTGTATTTAATAAAGTGTAACTTTGTGTATATATTGCATTTATATATATATATATATATATATATATATATATATATATATATATATATATATATATATATATATATATATATATATAACAGTATAATAACTAATAAACTGGTGATTCATTGTACATAATGAAAATAATGTAATTTTAAAATAACTTTATAATAATCTAATAATGTTAATAATAGCCATGCAGACTTACCTCTGTTTCGTC
Organism: Ictalurus furcatus; assembly: GCF_023375685.1. Lineage (NCBI taxonomy): Eukaryota > Metazoa > Chordata > Actinopteri > Siluriformes > Ictaluridae > Ictalurus > Ictalurus furcatus. Next base: position 27,963,344 of record NC_071262.1, on the reverse strand, counting down.
CTTTACAGGTTATGAGAAAGATCAAAGCAAAGATCACAACCACACACACTCCCAAAGCTACAGCGAGGTAGATCACTACAGGGTCCACAGATCTCTCTGTCACACAGTAAATATCACAATATCAATCTCTGTCACACAGACAATATCAAACAATATCAACAAACAATATCAACCTCTGTCACACAGTAAATATCACAGTGTTAAATATAGGCTCAGTGTTTACTTCTATGATAAATCAACTTATTTCTTTAGGTCATTGAAAATGAGCAAGAAAAATGATTTGAGATGTGGGGTTTGATAACAATAGAAATATTTATAATTAGACAACTTGGCTCGTCAAATACAAGTAAATAGACGTAGAGTAGATAGACAATAGTGGCATCTGTGCTCTGGCATATCACTAAAACATTATACTTCTTACCCAACTGCATTCGTGTCCCGTTCCCAAAAATGATCTTCCCACACACGGCCACAGCGCAGTAGTAAGTTCCAGTATCATTGAGGCTGAGGATGTTCTTGGAGAAGTTGTACACACAGGTGTGTGTAGAAGAGCCGCTCTCACACTGATGGCTGCTGTTGTGGTGAGTGTAAATGATTTGAGGATGGGATTGTGGTGGAGCAGCTCTGAACCAGAGCACTTGGAGTTCTGCTGATCTGCTCTCAGAGAGAACCGAGCACTGCAGAGTCACTGACGCTCCTGCAGGAACCGAGTCCGACACGCCGCTCTGGAACACTGACACTTTTACATCTCCATCACCTGTTCAGTGCAAAGCAGACCTTTGTAAATAAATATGGCCCATAAAGCAGATGCAGTTAATTATAGCATATGCACGAAGAGACAGTGACTCCGCTGGAAGTATAAATTCCAACAAGGTAATCTAGAGAGCTGGTACATAATGTTTATATTACTTTTTTTTTTAATTAAAGCAATCAAATACAGAACTTTTTTCATACACCCAAATATAAATAGAATTGTTGTGACAAGACATCATCATACAATTTCTCAAAATTCACAAAATTCACTGTCGGTGAACACAGTTCTCCGTGCCATCCGCAAACATTAGTTAAAGCCCTTTCATGCAAAGAAGAGGCCGTATGTGAACATGATCCAGAAACACCGCCGTCTTCTCTGGGCCAGAGCTCATTTAAAATGAACTGAGTCAAAGTGGAAAACTGTTCTGTGGTCAGACGAATCGAACTTTGAAATTCTTTTTGGAAACCCTGGATGAACTAAACTAAAGAGGACTAAAGAGGAGAGGGACCATCCGTCTTTTTTTATCAGCGCTCAGTTTAAAAGCCTGCATCTCTGATTGTATGGGGTGCATTAGTGCCCCATACTGAAAGGTATATACAAGGTATATTTCAATGCTGAAAGGTATATACAGGTTTTAGAGTAACATGCTTCCATCCAGATTCCATCCCATCTTTACTTCTGAGAGACATTGCCTCTCTAAGATCCTCTTTTAAAAACCCAATCATGTTACTGACCTGTTGCCAATTAACCTAATTAGTTGCAAAATTTTCCTCCAGCTGTTTCATTTTAATAAAACTTACTTTTCCAGCATTTTGTTGCCCTGTCCCAGCTTCTTTTTTTTTTAGATGTGTTGTGGCAATCAATGTAAAAATGACCTTATTTTTTCCTTAAAATGGTACATTTCCTAAGTTTAAACATTTTATATGTTTTGTATGTTCTATTGTGAATAACATACGGGTTTATGAGATTTGCAAATCATTGCATTCTGTTTTTATTTACATTTTACCTAGTGTCCCAACTTTTTTGGAATTGGAGTTGTAAATGTACTGACACTCAAGATCAAATCCAGCATTAGAAATTTAAGGTGTTTTGCTGTAAAATACTTGTATATAATCATTTATTTGCATATGCTGGTTCCCAGATAGTACCTGAGCATTAAATTCAAACAGTCAAAATAACCGCTGTGACCATTATGGACCTTTAGTGTGGAAATAATGATGTCTTGGTTAAAAGTTATTAACATAAAATAACAAGATAGCAACTCAAAATAATGCGTTCTTTAACTGAATAATAGATTATTACATCACAGTAAGTAAAAAATAATGAGATTGCCAACTTTAGGTTCAGGGCTTCCCTTTGTTAATCATAAATGTCATATTTAAGAAAATATTAACTAATTACATATGTATTAACCTAACTGTGTACATTTTAAAATTCTTACCTTTCACTGATAAAAATGTTCCATTTCCAAACCTTATTAAAAAGTCTCTCAGTCCACAGTAATACATGGCTTCATCTGATGGTTCCACATTAGCAATATTTAAATGGTAATTCGTTTGTTCTTTCTTGATACTGAATCTTGGTGACTTGAACTCATCTTCGTAATTTGGCTCTTGATGAACTGTGACCATTACACGTGGCTCATGTCCTGCTTTTTGCTTGTACCAAAAGATGACTCTAGAGCTATCTTCTCCCAGTCTAAAGCAGTGCAGAGTCACATTATCACCAACATCAGCAGTGATCAGTGGGTTCGGCTGACTGACATCGTTTGTCTGTGCAGAATCTGCTGTTAGGAGTTAAATAACAAACTTTATTGTATCTGTAATACACAGAGACTCTCATTAGAGCATTAAGTGCCTTTGAATAGAAACAATCAAAACCATGGACACTTACCAATTTTATTAAAAAGCATCACTGTAATCCACATCATCAGCATCTTCAGTCTGAGGTCTGCGTGTAGTAGCATGTCTCCTCTTACTACTGTATAGATGGTCAAACTGAGCACATCTCACTTTGTTCAAAAGGTTCATGACATGAGGTTCTGACATCACGTGATTTCCCTCATACAATCTAGACTAACAAGTAAGCAGCAGTAGATAACTGACTGTGGTCCCTCCTCTCACTTTTTTTAACCTTTCCTCAGAGAGGAATTTCAATTATTCAAAAAATAACATTGAAAACAAAAAAAGAAGGGAATGAGATGGATAACCCCTTTTCACTGAGTTATTTGTTTTTCTTTTTCTTGTCAAGTTATTGGGCAAATTTATATCCGACCTGTGTTATCCAACATTTAATTTTCTGCAACCCTGTGACAAATGTTCACGCAAATCTGCTATACATTTATATCTATCTATCTATCTATCTATCTATCTATCTATCTATCTATATATATATATATATATATATATATATATATATATATATATATATATATATATATATATAGGATCATTGTGCCTAATAAACCAGCAGTTATGTGAATAATATTATAAAGCTATTCAAACTACAAATATATTTAGCATACTTTGTTTTGTTTTTTTTTGCCTTCACAATAATATATTTTGAATAATCATGTATTAATAATTTTAACAAATGAGTCCAGTGATGAACATTATTTAATGGTGAAGCATTTGATACTTTTGGAGATGAATAATAAGGTTGTAACCTTTTCATATTAAATCTCAAGAATATTTAATATTAATAATTGTTTTGTTTTGTTTTTTTAGTAAAAATATGAGTAATCATATATGTTTCAGCAACAAGAACATTCTTTTTCCACATTATTATTCAGTTTATTAGTTTACAAAATAAAAAGGAGAGACAGTCATATGGTCTTTAACATGACTATTTTAATTCTAATAGGCATGTATTATTACTAATAATAATGTAAATACATAATATACAGTAGATATTCTCATTTAAAAATTATAAATCTAAATCACATTTTCTTTTTAGATGAGAAAGTTTTAATTATTTTATTCTAAAAGTTGTGCCAATTCTGCTCCATTCTCCATGACATTGTGTGTCAGTGAGCACTGATCAGTTCCTGCACTTACTACATCCCTCATGTTAACTTGGGGCTGTGTGTGGTGGTGTGTGTAGATGTGTGTCAGTGTGTGTAGGTGTGTGTGTGTGGGTGTGTATTTGTCAATTTTACAGCTCTCTGTTTTTCCATTAGATGTCTTACACTTGTATCTGGTTCAGTGGTGGTCTTTCAGTGTTGCCAGATCTCTGCAACCTGCCTCCTGAAAGCTGTTTGGATAAAATTATCTGCCAAATTAATAAATGTACTTGAACATTTTCTGTAAATTTCACCTGAAATGTGATTAGATATTCATCTAAGTCCGAAAAGTACAAAAAGAAAACCCAATTAAACAAATGATGCAAAACTATTATAGTTTTTACATTTATTGAGCAAAATTATCCAACATAACCAGTCCTGAGGACCTCAGAAAAATAGTTATCAATGCTCACCATTTGGGAAAAGATAAGAAAAACATTTCTAAATTGTTTGACCTCCACCATTCCACTGTGAGGCAGATGATGGAGGAAATTCAGCACCACTGTTACTCAATCATGGAGTGGACATCCAGCAACAATCACTCCAAGGCACACCAAGGGCACAGCCAATAATATTACGGGAAGTCACAAAGAAAAATCTAAGGACCTACAGACCACTCTTGCATTGAGTAATGCTAATGTTCATTCAGTCCACCATCAGGCAAACACTGAACAACAATGGTGTGCATGATAGCAAGGAGGAAGCCACTACTCTCCAAAAAGAACACTGCTGTCCAAGATTGCTCAAGACCATGTGGATAAGCCAGAAGCCTATTGGAACACATGGTTCTGTGGACAGATGAATCCAAAATAGAACTTTTGGTTTATTTGAAAAGCTGTATGTTTGGAAAACCATAATATAACCAGAAGTTTATACAGGAGAATGTCAGGGTATCTGTCCGTGAACTGAAGGTTAACCATAAGTGGGTCATGCAGCAAGACAATGAGTCTAAGCACACACGTAAGTCTACAGAGAAATGGTTAAAGCAGGAGCAATCCAGTATTTTTGGAATGGCCAAGTCAAAGTCTAGAAATGGTGTGAAAGGACCTAAAAACAACAGTTCATGATAGGAAGCCCACCAACATCACTGAGCTGAAGCAGTTTTGTAAGGAGGGATGGACCAAAATTCCTCCAACCTGTTGTGTAAGATTGATCGCCAGTTACTGGAAATGTTTGATTGAAGGTCACACCAGTTACTGAAAGCAATCATTCACATTCTTTTTCTGACATAGATATTTAATATTGGATCATTTTGCTAAATAAATAAATGTAATAACTATGATGTTTTTGCATCATTTTTTTTTTTTTGCAATAAAGAGATAAAGAGATTGCGTTCTCTTTATCTGGTTTTAGGCCTTCGATGAAGATCTGATCACATTTCATATCAAATTTATGCAGAAACACGGGTTCAAAAACTTTCTAGCAGCACCGTAAATACATATAATGGTTATTAATGATGGAGGAAGTTGAATCATTTAATGCTTAAACAATTAATAAAATGAATACAGTATGAGTATGTAGAGTGTGTATTTCTATTTCTCTTCAGACTATTTCAGTCACAGGTAAAATTCATCAGACTTCCTGGGTAATTAAACACATCCCTGAATAGAAAAATGACTTCATATTAGTCACATATTTCCATATAGTGTATGACCTTGAGGTCAACCTGAGACCCATAAGCCTCTGCACTCATCCTCCTCCCATCCTGCCTTGCACAAGCTCCTGCTCTTATTTCAGCTACAAGAGCATTAGTTAGCATTCATCATTCCAGTTCATCATAAAGACGTTCAATGGACTCGAGTTCTTTCACACCAATCTCGGCCTTTATAGATCTCGCTTTATGCACAGGGGCATTGTCATGCTAGAACAGGTTTGTTCTCTTAGTTCAGACTAAGACTGCAGACAATTGTGTGCTTCAAACTTTGTGGTAACAGTTTGGGGAAGAACCACATATGGGTGTGATGGTCAGGTATACACATACAGTACTCTTGACTGTACTATAGGGTTCCTAGTAGCTTCCATTTTAGCAACTTAAAAGCCATGAATAGTCCTAACAAGCCTTAAAGAAACCTTACACTACAAGCCTCTACACATCCTCTCATCCTTGAGCTTCTCTCCTTCACCAACAATATCATTCTCCCACATTATTTCTTTCATAGCAGTCTTTTTATTTTCATTTTATTTAAATGTTTTGATAATGTTTATTAGGAAAACTGAACCAAGTGCATATAATCTATTAGAAGTAGTATTATTCAGCTTTTCCTTAAAAAAATGACTCAGCATTTAAGTTTTAGGCGCGTCTAATACATGTTTTATGAATTATGATCGTGAACATATGTAAGATGTCTGTGTCGATATGGGTGGAGTTTTATTCAGGCCTTATTGCGGCTCCTCCTTCACCACTGTGTAACTTTAACCAATCACATGGATCTCTCTCTCTCTCTCTCTCTCTCTCTCTCTCTCTCTCTGTGTATTTCTCACTCTCTCTCCCATCTAAGCAGCACTATGATACCAAAGACTCAAACCTGACCAATCACAATGATCTGTCATCAGCTACAACACATGCTGCAGGTTTCAAATCTTTTTTTTTTTTTTCTGGAAATGAGTGTTTGATACACAAATATTTATATCCTATTATTTTAGCTGAATAGAATTATGCTAATTAATCTAAAAGCATTCAGGGTAAATAAACACACCGCGCTGCATGCAGAAAATTTGACATTTATTTTTCTTATAATCATCAGCAAACTGGTCTTTATTTCTATTAACAGAGTGTGTATTAAAATGTGTGTGTGTGTGTGTGTGTGTGTGTTTGTGTGTGTTTGTGTGTGTGTGTGTGTGTGTGTGTGTGTGTGTGTGTGTGTGTTTGTGTGTGTGTGTGGTTTTGTATCTCTGTTTATCTCTTTGCCCCTTCACACACTGCAGCTCTGAGAGTTTCATCTCTGCAGGCCGCTCTGACCGCCGAGTCGCTTTTCTCAGAAACACCATCAGTTTCTCACCTCTCAAACTTTCCACAGGATGTGTGGCTATATTTGTTTTTCTCAGGCCACACCGTTATTGCTGTTTTTTTTCTTTTTCAGGTTCGATGCACAATTTGAAACATCTCTAGACTTCATATAGATGTGTAATATTATAACACCTCTCATTTAAATCCCCAGATTTCACCCTGCACTTTAATCTGGTCTAAACACACAACAGCATATTCGCTTATTGTGTAACCCGTCAGATATAATGTTATTTACACAGTCAGTTACTCAGCTTTAGATCATCCTGATGATGCTCACGATAATGGAGTTTGTACATGGCTCTTGTATATTTCAACATTATATAGCTTTTATGTGTGTGTGTGTGTGTGTGTGTGTGTGTGTGTGTGTGTGTGTGTGTGTGTAGACAATAACATTTGTTTACTTTATTCCTGCTACTTTGATTGGTCTGCTCTGGGGTATAAATCTCTCTGCTCGGGTAAACAGGAAGGTACAGCGAGTAAAAACCACACTGAATGTTCCAGATCTCAGCTTTAACTTTCCAGACCAGACCTGTGTGTGCATTCTGCATCTGCTGAGAAGCCGTGACAGTTAAAGAGCTTCTTATGTTACTAAGAGCTGTGAAAAGTCACATGGCCCACTTGTGTATATAACCAAAAGCAAGCAAAAGTTTGCATGCCCCATGGTATTTGAAAAAATATATGAAAGGTATCTCTATTTTAACAAGTATATACAGATATACAATTACTTTTCAAAGTAAAATAAATTCCAAAATTAAATTTGGATTCATCTTACTTAAAGACAATGATAAAAGAAAAGAACTGCAACGAATATTACAACTGATCTCATCTAAAAATGGTTCAGAGCGTAACTCAGAGATTATAGAATAAATGCAAATGCTGGCGTTTCAGTTATTAGAGAATATTTATATCACATGATGAAAGGCAAATACAAACTTTTGAACTGATATTAAAATGAAAAAAATGATTTCCTCCACAATTTGGCCACCTGCCAATTCACCCACCGGCCAGCAGCCATAATCAGTGTCGAGAGGTGGTGTTAATATTAAACGCTGATGCTCAACATGCCTGTTCATGTATAAGTGAAAAACATGCACTAAAATCTTCACCCCCTCCACATATCAGGCCGAGATCCAGCAGCAGCTCAACAGCGTAAACAGTGAACTTCCTGATTAGAGGCTTGTGGGCGGAGCTTCTTATAATCCACCAGATCAAAAGATTTTCACTTTTTCTCTCGTCAGCTGCCGAATCGCTGCAGGGCACAAAGATCATTCTTCATTTGTCCTGATCTCATCAAACATCTTCAGGTGCCATTTCTCACAAAGATTTATGTTTGTGACCTCCATCTCTTCTTTATTTATATTTTGTAAAATGTATTAATGGAGAACTGGACTATCATTAAGTTTGTTCATGTTGGAAAGTTGCTGTGGTGTAAAAAAGAGGAATAAAACACTATGGGACTTGCTGTTATAGGACAATAATCAACTTCAGGGTGGTAACAGTGACTCTGCTTCATCACTGTGTTCTGTACTGAGCTGTATTTCTTCTTGTCTTGAACTTGTTTTCACATTGTTATCTATATGTACAGAACACATGTATTGTCTTGTTCTGTAGTCCTGAAGGCATGACACTTCATCTTACTGAAATAAAAGCCACTTAACTTAAAGCCACAGCACCGCCCTGTAACCGCAGACCAGAGTGACCCTAAATAATCCCCTAATTTATCTCCATCATCATGAGGTCTATGTGGGTAAAATACAGCCTCAGTGTTTCTTTTTTTCTTCTGCTGTCTTCTGATATGAGGTAATGGTTTTGTGTGAGTTTTCTGTAAGTGCATTCTTCATCTTCATCTCTAATTCACTTTAACTCTTCAGACTTTTACTCTGTGTGACCTGTCACACCGCACTGGCTCCATCTACTGACACAGGATCTGTTTTGTGCATTGTTAGTTGTTACTTTTTGCAGCCAGAGACCTCTTTTATCTTTATTTATTTTATTTTATTATTTTTTTTTTTATTATTATTATTTTTAAATCACAGAATAGAGGGCCACCAGGGGACAACCTCCCCCATATTATATGTTGTTCTTTAGTTGTCACTGAAACCTCCTATTGTATATGAAGCACATGGACATGGACAAAGTACTCGTGTGATCTTTGTGAGTGCTGAGCTGTTGATCTGCTGTTGTTCCTGGTTTTCTATTATCTGGTCCTCGGTTCTGAAGGGAAATTGTAATGCTACAGCATACATAGACATTCTGTACAGTTTTCTACTTGCTTCTTCATGGTAACAGTTCAGACGACACTAAATATGGGTGTGATGGTCAGGTGGCCACACAGATGTATATAATATCTTACAATTAGTTCTCAAAGTTAAAATGTCTACTATCATAGAGGGTGTAATTTTTTATTTTTATTTTTTTTAACTGCTCTACTTAGTACACTAGTATTTATCTGGTTTGAGACACAGCCTTTTGTCTACATGCCTCTATATCAGCTTCTGTTTAGGATTTTGTCGCTGTCCATGGTGATGAAACTCAAGTGAAGTAACAAAGCGAGTTCACTGTATTGATCACGTCACTTAAAAATACACCAAGAAATGTCACAATAAAGTACAAATTAAAATAGGAGAACGATATTTAATTTATTCTTTAAAATAATTACTTCAATTCATTTAATAACCTTTTTAAAAAATAAAAATAAAAATTTGAATAGCGCTTTCGTAAAGGAAATAAAGATGTTTCCTGCCACATCTGAGGAGTGAAAGGGAAAGTTTGTTGCTGTCCATGGTGTTAAAAGTCTTGGGAGGAAACAATGCAGTTTGGTTACCATAGCAACATAGCTTACAGAACATCAGTCAACTACAAATACAGTGTTAATGTATTTGTAACCTCAGCAAGCTTTCTGCTGAATAACTGAATGGAAAGAAGATATTAAATTTAAATACAAATTTGTAAAAAAACAAACAAACAAATAAATAAGTAAATAAATAGTTCAGCATTGTGTACAAATCAGAAGGCAGAGTCTTATGTAACCGCATTTTTGTCAGCATGGCACGTATCCTTCTCAGACAAGGCGATCCTATAGCACCAGACCAGAGTTCTGAAAGTTGGATGACGTTAAATTACATTTTAACTTCCAAACAGCTGTTTACACAAATGAATGATAATATAAATATTCACCAGTTGTAGCCACTAGGTGGCAGTGTGCAGCTCTTATAGTGAAATCTATATGTGCAAATAATTTAGTTAAATTACACAACTGATGAAAATACAGTTTATTTATTGTAATTTATTTTACATACATTCAGTGACCGTTATTTATTCATGTGTATTTGATATTATTTATTTTACATTTCAGCATATTCAGGTCCTGCTTTTCAACTTTATCCTAGTCCCTCTAATAACTGATTTATTTCAGGATTTGTTTTTTTTTTTTTTTTATCCTGATTTACACATTTTATTAAATAATAAATTAAATATATGATCTGGATATTTTATTGAATGTTTATGAAAGGAGTCGTCAGTGTCAGTGTGTTGTCACAGTCAGAGGTAAGACTCATTCTTGTCTAAGTCCTTAAAAAAACACTGATCCTCTTCATAATTTCAGTAGATTCCATATTTGCATATTCACAAACACATTTACATATTTATTGATTAAAAAGTTCTCTGTAGTCTGTGATAGGTCGGTTAGAGACCAGATGTCACGGTTTACCCTTTAAGCAGCGCACTGGAGAGCATGTGGGTGTGCGTGCACCAGCAAGGTGTGAGAGCACCTATTTTTCGTATGTTGGCAATCGTGACATTGTGTACATTGGACACGTGCTTTTGTTATGTTTCTGTTATGTCTCCTCCCTGTTCTGTTATTGGCTGTTATTTCACGTGTGTCTAGATTGGTGTCAGCTGTCAGCAATTGACGCTGATTATGTTTGTATATATATATATAGAGAGAGAGAGAGAGAGAGCGCTTCCCAGCACAAGGCGCGGAATATTAGATTAGAATAGATAAGATACTATACATTAGATAGATTCGATTCGTTTAGATTCCATACGATAGTTATTCACAGTCATAGTCTTAGTTATTGTCCATGTTATGTTTCATTGTTAGATTAGTTCAGTTAGTCCACACTGGTTTCTCCGCTCCCAGTTCCTTGCTATAGTTTATGTTTCTTGTTTTGTATATCGACCCTGTATTCCGTGACCGTGACCTTGATTCATGCTTTGCCCTGTGTATGCCTGTTTGCCAATCGCCTGACCTTTGCTTGTTTGTGGATTACATTTCTGATCACGATTTGGATTTACCTGCCTGTGTCTCACATTAAATAAACTGTTAAACTGCATTTGCATCCGTCTTATCTTTGTTACATCTCGAGACGTGACACCAGACTCATGAAACTCTATAAAACTATAACATAATACTGTGTAGACTCACTGGATTTTATTATTATTATTATTATTATTATTATTATTATTATTATTATTATTAAATTTTAATAGAATTATTTAAAATGCATCAATTATATTATGAACGTAGTGTTTGTAGTTCTCCTGAGTAACACCACTTACTCAAACTGTCGTGTTTGTAAGCTTCTTTAACAGATCTGTACTTTAACTGTAATCTGCTTTGTAAATAAAAACAACGTATATCAAACTATTAAAGCATCATTTTCTTTAAACCACGCTATTAGTAGGGCCTTAAAATACATTTCAGAAAGCTTACAATAACACATGAGAGTACCTGTAAACCATTTTGAATGAACCGGTTGAGATGTGGTTGGGTGATAACACTGTAAGACATTAGTGTGGGCACACGTGAGTGTAAAATTAAACCACATTTTCCATTCTGTCTTAACACCTTTCTCATGATACTGTATATCTGTGCAACATCAAAACACTAATATGGAAAATAATATGTGGTGTAGATGTAGGCAGATCAGAATACCATGTGCTTGCTTATCATGACTTTTTTTTTTAATTCAACCAATCACATCATATTCTGGGGCGTGGTCAGTACAGACCCCCTATAGTATAAATATAAATTCTAACCATGCTTCAAGTGCATTCATATTCTGTTGATAAATGAGATACAAACACTGTAGAATTTCTGAGAAATGAAAAATGACTGGTTTCTGGATTTTAATTTTGATCTTCAGCACCATGTGTAAGTAATATGAGCAAATTATTCCCATCTAGTTTGATATAATTTTTTAAAAAGTTATGGAGACTATTACTTTTGTAAGGATTTTTTGTAAAATTTTGTATGGAGTTGTATGTAGAAGAATCTCCAGCGTTATTCCTTTAAGGTTATCTTTAATAACCCCTTATATATAATAATATCTGAAATAAATTATTTACTTCATTGGTGTATTTGTTTTTCTAGATACAGTCCAACCTGGTAGACGCTGGGTTACTGCACAATCCCTCACAGAGTCACCAGTTTATCAGCCTGATAAAGAGCTCAGTGTGGATATCGGAGACTCGGCTACTCTACGGTGTTGTGTTTCTGAAAATGAAGCCAGGATAATTGCCTGGTTTAAGCAACCAAACAGAAAAAAACCTCAGACTGTAGTCATGGTATATAAAAGTGGTGAAGAAACATTTTACAATGGATTCCAAAAGTCTCATTTCCAAATAGAAAGATCTTCAAACTGCTTCAATATGATCATTTTAAACATCATTCAGTCTGATGAAGCCATGTACTACTGTGCACTGAAGAAATCCAACATGATGTTTGCAGATGGAACTTATTTAAAAATTAAAGGTAGGATTTCCACTAAAATTGATTAAGCTACAGGTTTAATGTAGTGATTTTTTTTCCTTATTACCATTAACATGTTCAACCTGGAAGATAAATAATAATGAAGTGAAATGCTAACTGTGTTTTCTTCAACAACACTGAGTTACAGAGTTTTATTGAATTATGATAAATGTTTATAGGTGATCATGTTACTATTGCATCAGAAACATCTACACCAGCTCTGCATGATAATTCAGTGGTGTGTGAACCAACACTGCATGGAAACAGCACTAACATGAACACACACGAGAAAACAGGTAAGATGTCTCATAATTCAACATTAATTAATTATCCTTAATTCATCAAGCAAAATTTGGCCAGAAAATAATTTGCACTAATGTAAATGTAATGTTATCAATAACAGAACCGGAAAAGATTAGATCTCTACACTTGACAGTGCTTGGTTTGGGAACGGCTTTGGGTTTGTGTGCACTTCTGATTTTCTGTCTCATTTATTTCATACTGAGGAGAAGAAAATGTGATAAAAGTAAGTGCTTTTGTCATCACAATAATTAAAAACTTTATAAGTACAGTTAACTTTAGTTTTATCAAAAAGACTAATAGGTGTGTTTCTGTATTAATAGTGAAAGCTTGTATAGAAGATTCTCCAGGAATGAAGCAGGTACGTGTGTTACTTCTGTATGTAAAATATTGCTACATTAATATGTTACTCATTATAATGTTTTAGATTTAATATAAACAGTCAGTTTACTCAGATTTGCAGAACAATCCCAAGCTTTTTATTTTGATGCTGCTCTTGTTCTGTGTAGTTAGTGTGTATTGTTCATTTACCCATATTGTATTGTTATTACTTTCATCTGGACTATTATTATTATTATTATTATTATTATTATTATTATTATTCAGGAATCTGAAGCTGAAACACTGAATTACGCAGCTGTGCAATTTACCAAGAGGAAAGCCAAAGCTGAAAAAAAGAAAACTGGCTCAGCAGATGAGTGTGTGTACTCCGATGTGAAAAAAACTGTAAGATGTAACAGAAATAATTCATAACACATGATACTATTACACTGCAACAACAGTGAAAATATTTTACCAAGTGAAAATATATTGACTAGACAAATGTAATCCATATTTTTCATTTCAATGGTATGACATATGATGCGCTAACAAAAAAAAAACATTCAAAACAAAACAGAAAAACCTTGAAATAATTTTATATTTGTTTACACTAATCTCATAATAATAATTATATTAAAGTTGCCTGTCTTTAAGATATTGTTTTATTTGCAGTGTGGATAATCTCCTATGCTACAGGTTTTATTTCTGTGCACACGTGTGAAGTAACTACGGATGTATTAACTTCAGTAACACTGAACTTTTAAAAAAATCCAACTTGTATGTTTTTTGTTTGTTTTTGGTTTCAGTAATTTATTTTTTCACAATAAATATAAGAAGCAATTCCATTAAAAAAGTAACAAAAAACATGATCTTGTCATGATTTATATGAGTTTGTTTTGTTCACTAATCTCTGTGCTCATCTTTCTGGCAGTAGCGAAAGGACACTGAAAATCATGACTTACAAATGGATTATTTTAGTGGGTCAGAGAATGGTGGGAGGTTTACCAGTATAAGTTAGACACCAGTGAATGCAGTCAGGATGATTAAATCAGCAGTAAAAATACAACAAAGGTAACTGATGTATTGATCTTCATACAGACCCTGTTGCAGAACTGGCTTCCAATCTGTTTCAATGCAGTTTTTTTTTTTTTTTTTACATTATTTTTTTTATCTTTTAGAGAATTTGTAGGTTTACTTAAGCTGCATTTGTTTTCCTGATCGTGGTGCTCAGAACCTGGAAGTAGATTTCTTCACCATTAAGTGTCAAGTAAAACTTTTTCAAATACATTTTACATTAACCAAATTGAAGCATCAAACACAAAGATAAATCCTTCCAGACATGGAGCCATAATTATTTATTATGAAGTCCGGGATTTTCACCTCACACTGCATGCAACTTACAACCATCATTCACTTACTGAGTGTGTATTTATATAGTGCATTTTTAACCTTAGTGGTTCTACAAAGCGCTTTACACTGGTTCTCATTCACCCATTCACACACACACCAATGGTAGCAGAGCTGCCATGCAAGGCGCTAACTTGCCATCGGGAGAAACTTGCCCAAGGACACTTCAGCAAGTGGAGTCATGTGGACCGGGAATCGAATCCTACGATTAGTGGACAACCCGCTCTACCACCTGAACCACAGCCGCCCCAATTTTTTTCAGATTATTATATGCAAATGCTACCAATGAAATAAATGAAACTCTATGAAATAAAGTTTATGTAGCCAAAAAAATATGCTTAGTTTGTGATACCACTGGAACTAGTCATTATATGAAAAAATGTCAGATTTAGATTTTTTAAAATAGTTGATTTTCTAATAAAGATGTAAAACAAAAGCAAAATACATTACTTATGGTTTGTGCAGGACAACAAACATATGGATGGGCAATAATTATTAAAAAATAAGTAATATAAGTAAATAAAAATGCATCAGTGCAATAATACATTTGTTACTAAATGGCACACTTATATAGCGCTTTTATCCAAAGTGCTTTACACTGTATCTCATTCACCCATTCACACACACACTCACACACCAATGATAGGAGAGCTGCCATGCAAGGCGCTAACTTGCCGTCAGGAGCAACTTGGGGTTCAGCGTCTTGCCCAAGGACACTTCGGTATGTGGAGTCACGTGGGCTGGGAATCGAACCACTAACCCTACGATTAGTGAACAACCCGCTGTACCACCTGATCCACAGCTGCCCCTATTGCTACTTGGTATTTTATTTTATTCTTACTTAATTTCGTTTACTAAGTATGGGTACTATAATTTGTGTTCTCTGTGCATAGTCTGTGACCTTGTAATTTCTGTTATTTATTGTACAGCTGCAACAAAACAATTTCCCCAGGGATCAATAAAGTGCTCTATCTATCTATCTATCTATTAATTGTATTAATAACTGTTAGGACATTATATGACGTGGTCAAGTGTTGTATCTGTTTTTGAGTCCAGAGAGCTGAGCATTTATGACCTTTACCTCCTGGAAAAAGAAGCTGTTAAAGAGTCACTTGCTTGCGGCTCAAATGCTGCAGTACCTCTTACTGGATGCTAGTAGGCAGAAGAGACTGTGGTTAGAGTGGATAGAAAATTAGATTATTCTGCATGCTCTTGGTTTGAAATGCTTGAAGTAGATTCACGGTAAGGGCATTTAGTGATGAACCAATGAAACTATGGGTATTTTTCTTTGTTTTAGTGATTTAAATCTCCCTTGGATCCCTGTTTCTCCTGATCTGATGTAATCTTTATGACTGTTGTGTGATAATCTCCTACAGTAAGAGTATGTGTGTCACAATCATTCACTTCACCGACTGAAAATTGAAGAAATTCCACCACCCCAGAGTCCAGGGTAGTGGACTGAACCCATCCGTCACCATAGGAACATGCCAGACAAATACAGAAATTTGTCTATGTCTGTTGCAGAGTGTCTGGACACGTGCTAGCTTCCTAGCTGCCTGGAAAGACCTGGTCCTCTGAGTCAACTGGGTAGTAACATCTCTAAACATGATACAGCTAACTCATTTAACATCAAAATGTGATTGAGTTAGGATGAAATTGTTTCATTTCATTTCATTTTTGCTTACATGTATAGACATGTATATTATATCCTGTTCCAGGTCGAAAGATGGCCAACCCAAGTTTTGCTCACGCCAAGTTCCTGTCCCAGGTTGAAGAGATGGCCAACCCAAGTTCAGCTCACCCCAAGTTCCTGTTCCAGGTCGAAAGATGGCCAACCCAAGTTCAGCTCACCCCAAGTTCCTGTCCCAGGTTGAAGTCAACATCAATACCAACCAGGTTCTGCTCACACCTGAAGCCGACGTCATGACCAACCAGGTCCTGATCACGCCTGAAGCTGACGTCATGAACAACCACTTCCTGATCACGCCTGAAGCCGACGTCACGACCAAACCAAGTTCTGATCACACCCGAGTCTGCTGATATGACCAACCACATTCTCCTTATGCCTGAAACCAACGTCATGAACAACCAAGTTATGCTGACGCCAGAGTCTGTTGACATGACCAACCAAGTTCTCCTCATATCTGAAACCGACGTCACATTCGACCAGGTTCTGCTCACACCTGAAGTCGACGTCAGGACCAACCAAGTTATGCTCACGCCAGAGTCTGTTGATATGACCAACCAAGTTCTTCTTATGCCTGAAACCGACGTCACGACCAACCAGGTTCTGCTCACACCTGAAGTCAACGTCACGACCAACCAAGTAACGCTCATGCCAAGGTCTGCTGACATGGACAGCTAAGTACTGCTCACGCCCGAGTCTGCTGACACAGACAACCAAGTTCTGACTAAGCCCAAGTCTGCTGACATGAATAACCACGTTCTGCTAACGCCCAATTCTGTTTACACAGCCAACCAAGTTCAGCCTGCAGAGCTGAAGGAGGACAACACTTCGCTTTTCTGCTCTGCTGAGGACGTCGTTCTGCCTTCCTGCTCAGCTGAGGATACTGCTCAGTCTCCCGGGTCACATGAAGACATTTTGCCCAGAGGGCCAGGACTGCCAGGGGAGGATTTCCCATCCTGCACTACAAACATGGCCACCATGGACTGCAATTCCCAGAACATTCATTCATTCTAATTATGCACACCTGCATCCAATTTCACACACTCACTCCATAGTATAAAGAGACTGTTTTCTAACAATGTCTCTGCGAAATATTAGTGTTATCACTCTACCAAGCGATTATACCCTGTTCCTCTTTTTGTTTCATGGTTCTTGATCTTGTTTTCGTTTTTCGTTCTCGATTCTAGCCTTGCCTTGTTTATGCCTGTTTGCCAATTGCCTGACCCTTTGCCTGTTTCTTGACCTCGCTATTGTCTCGTGTTTTGGATTTGTCTGCCTGTCTCTCTCAAATAAAAGTCTTTAATGGCACTTGCATCTGTCTTAACTTCCATTATGTGGATTACGTGACAAAAAGGAATTCATGTATCTTTTGGGGAGCTAAGCTCTATCTGGCCCCACTGTAATTTCAACAATGCTGTCGGGTTCTTCAATAATAAAAGTCAAATGCATTAAGTTTGGCCCAAATGAGCATTATTATATAGGCAAGATTTTGACTCCAGATGGAAATTAAAATTAAGAATGAGATGTTTGTGTAGGCACACATAAATGTACAAGTAAACCACATTTTCCATTCTGTCATAACACCTTTGTCACAATATCTCTGTGCAACACCAAAACACAAATACGGAAATATGTGGTGTAGATGTAGGCAGATCAGAATACTGTGTGCTTGCTTATCATGACTTTTTTAAATTACAACCAATCACGTCATATTCTGGGGCGTGGTCAGTACAGACCGCCTATAGTATAAATACAAATTCAAACCAAGCTTCAAGCGCATTCAAATTCTGTTGATAAATGAGATACAAACACTGTAGAATTTCTGAGAAATGAAAAATGACTGGTTTCTGGATTTTAATTTTGATCTCCAGCATCATGTGTAAGTAATATGAGCAAATTATTTCCATCTAGTTTGATATATTTTTTTTTTAAAAAAAAGCTATGGAGACTTACTTTAAAGCATATTGTATGGAGTTGTATGTAGAAGAATCTCCAGCGTTATTCCTCTAAGGTTATCTTTAATAACCCCTTATATATATAATAATAATATCAGAAATAAATTATTTACTTCATTGGTGTATTTGTTTTTTTCTAGATACAGTCCAACCTGATAGACGCTGTGTTACTGCACAATCCCTCACAAAGCCACCAGTTTATCAGCCTGATAAAGAGCTCAGTGTGAATATTGGAGACTCGGCTACTCTGCGGTGTTGTATTTCTGAAAAAGAACTTGGGATAATTGACTGGTTTAAGCAACCAAACAGGAAAAAACCTCAGATTATAGTCACAGTATATAAAAGTGGTGGAGAAACATTTTACAATGAATCCCAAAAGTCTCATTTTCAAATAGAAAGATCTTCAAACTGCTTCAATATGATCATTTTAAACATCACTCAGTCTGATGAAGCCATGTACTACTGTGCACTGACAACACCCAACCCTGTGTTTGCAGATGGAACTTATTTAAAAATTAAAGGTAGGATTTCCACTACATTTGATTAAGCTACAGGTTTAATGTAGTTTTATTCTTTCCTGCATTACTATTTGCATGTTTAAACTGGAGGACAAATATACAAATAATGAAGTAGTGAAATACTAACTGTATTTTCTTCAACAACACTGAGTTACAGACTTTTAGTGAATTATGATAAATGTTTATAGGTGATCATGTTACTATTGCATCAGAAACATCTAAACCAGCTCTGTGTGATAATTCAGTGGTGTGTGAACCAACACTGCATGGAAACAACACTAACATGAACACACACGAGAAAACTGGTAAGATGTCATTCATAATTAAACAATTATTATTTATGCATTCATAAAGCATAATTCATCTTGAAAATTATTTGCACTAATGTAAATGTAATGTAGTGTGGTGAAATAACAGAAATAGGAATGATCAGATCTCTACATTCGACAGTGCTCGGTTTGGGAACGGCTTTGGGTTTGTGCGCACTTCTGATTTTCGGTCTCATTTATTTCATACTGAGGAGAAGAAAATGTGATAAAAGTAAGTGCTTTTGTGATCAGGTTAATTAAAATGAATAAACTCATTTACCATTATGTCTATCAAAAAGACAGAACTAATAGGTGTTTTCTATATTCATAGTAAATACGTGTATAGAAAACTCTCCAGGAACGAGGCAGGTACGTGTGCAGGAACATTCTATATTATTATATACTGTATGGGTAATTGTGTTTGTTTCTGTAGATGAGTCTGACTACTAATTTTGCTTCATATATATGTGAAATGTGAAATGCTACATTCATATGCTACTTGTTATAATGTTCTGGATATAATTTATACAATGAATTTGATGAGATTTGCACAACAGTTTCAAGCTTTTTTTTATAATGCTGCTCTTGTTCTGTGTAGTTAGTGTGTATAGTGCAGCTACCCATATTATATTGTTATTATTGTATTGTTATTACATTGAATTGGACTTGTTATTATGTTTTTGCTGTATTATTTATTTATTTAATTATAGTATTATTATTATTATTATTATTATTATTATTATTATTATTATTATTATTATTATTATTATTATTCAGGGATCTGAAGCGGAACCACTGAATTACGCAGCTGTGCAGTTTACCAAGAGGAAAGCCAAAGCTGAAAAAAAGAAAACTGGCTCAGCAGATGAGTGTGTGTACTCCGATGTAAATAAAACTGTAAGATGTAACAGAAATAATTTATAACACATGGTGCTATTACACTGCAAAAACAGTAAAAACAGTGAAAATATCTTGACTATATGCCAATTTATTCCATCTTTTTCATTACGAGATGAAAATATTATTAAATGATGGATGCATTTTTTACATTAAACTCACAATAGGGTGCATGGTGGCTTAGTGGTTCAAACGTTTGCCTCGCACTGCCAGGGTTCGATTCTTGGCACGGTCCTGTGTATGCGGAGTTTGCATGTTCTCCCCGTGCTGCGGGGGTTTCCTCCAGGTACTCTGGTTTCCTCCCCCAGTCCAAAGACACGTATGGTAGGCTGATTGGCATTTCCAAAGTGTCCATAGTGTGTGAATGTGTATGTGATTGTACCCTGCGATGGACTGATACACCATCCATGGTGTACACCGCCATGTGCCCCATGCTCCCTGGGATAGGCTCCAGGTTCCCCACAACCCTGAAGGATTAGCAGTATAGAAGACGAATGGATTAATCTCACAATAAGAATTATTTTTTTAAAAATGTTTTCTATTCAAGATATTGTTTTTTTGCAGTGTAGTTAAACTTCTATGCCACAGGTAATTATTTATTTACACGTGTTTAAAGTCACTCCTGATGTTTGTTTCTACCATTATTTCTTTCAAGTCATATTCCTAACTTTGATTTAAAATGAACTTGTGAAAAATACATTTTTGTATGACTTCCGATTTTTTGGCCTCATTTATATGACTCTGACATTTGCTGAAGACACAATTAATGGAAAGAGCAATTTCATTTAAAAATCTAACTAAAAAATCTGAGTTTAAATCAAAGCAATTTTCCATTTCTGGTGTATTTTCGAAAAGGTTGTGCGTTGGCATTTAACATAAGCCAAGCACTGTGACATCCACATTGACTGGGGGCGGGGCTTGTTTTATTCACCCACCTCTGCACTCACATTTACAGCACTAGTGAAAGGACATTGATAATCATGACTTATAAATGGATTATTTTAGAGGGTCAGACAGTAGTGGGAGGTTTACCAGTATATGAGGGAAACCAGTGAATGTTGTGGAGATTATTAAATCAGCAGTAAAAGTACAACAGAAGTAACTGATTTATCGATACTAATACACAACCTGTAGGAAAACTGCCTTCCAACCACTTTTGAGGTTGATTTGTTGTTGTTGTTGTTGCTGTTGTTGTTGTTTTCTTTCTTCTATAATTCTATAGTTTTTCTTTGTTTTCCTGGAATGTGGTTTGTTTCTCACTATAAGTAAACACTATGATCTTGCACTTTTCTTTTGCCCATCAGATTATTATAAACATATGTTACCAATGGAGACCATCAAATAAAGTTTAATTACTGAAAAAAACAAGCTTAGTGTGTGTAAATCTATTCCACACACAGGTTTAAAAGAAGCATTAAAAACCATGGTGCTGGTTATAATGCCAAAATACTTGGTGTAGGACAAAACACACACACACACACACACACACACACAGAGAGAGAGAGAGAGAGAGAGAGAGAGAGAGAGAGAGAGAGAGAGAGAGAGAGAGAGACATTGACTATGAAAAATGAATAAAAGTGAAAATGCATAAATTAAATAATATCTGAAATAATAAATGTAAGTACAGTATATAATGTAAAGTGGTCAAGTGGTATATCTGTTTTTACATCCTGGTAAAAGAAGAAGCTGTTAGAGAGTCTGCTAATTGTGGCTCAAATACTGCAGTACCTCTTACCAGATGCTAGTAGGCAGAAGAGACTGTGCTTAGCAGGGATAGAAACTTTGGTTTCTCTGCACGTTCTTGTTTTACAAAGCTGTAGGTAGATTCCTGATAAGGGGGTTAGTGGTGTGTCAGTGACACTATAGATGGGTTTGTTTGTTTATTTAAAAAAAAAAAAATCCAGGTGGCAGATTTGACTTTTTTCTAGCCATCTGAGACAGGATAGGACTTGCTGGGCTTTCTTGGCCAAGAAGGCTGTGTTGCCAGTTCATTTGAGGCCTTCAGCAATGTGCATGCCGAAGAGGTTGCAGTGTAGGCAATCACTCAGTCTAGTGACCAAGAATTAAGAAATTCAACCCTCCCAGAGTCGGGACTGAACCCAAATTGTCCCCAGAGAAATGTGCCAGAACAAAATGAGACTGTCTAGATCTTTGTTGCAGAGGGTCTGGACACATGCCAGATTGTAAGCAGCTTGAAGAGACCTGGTTCTTAATTTGGGAGAAATATTTCCCTTTGGATAAAAGTGTCTGCTAAATGAATAAATGTAAATCTATTAACATGACATTGCAGATATGATTGACTCTGGGGCAAAGTGCAACTTTATAGCAGAGACCCTGTTTCTCTATTCTGAGACCAGGCTGTGGATGGTAGACATCCATCCATCCATCCATCCAATTTCCATACCACTTATCCTATATAGGGTTGCATGGGAGCCTGGAGCCTATCCCAGGGAACTCAGGGCACAAGCTGGGGACACCCTAGATGGTGTGCTAATCCATTGGAGGACACAATCATTCACACACGCATTTTCACGCAAGCATTCACACACTATGGACAATTTGGAAATGCCAGTCAGCCGGATAAACATGAAAGCTCTGCACACACAGGATGGAGGTAAGATCCAAACACCCAAACCTGGAGATGTAAGGCAAAAGTGCTAACCACTAAGCCACCATGCCCCCTTCTGGATGGTAGACATCTGGGCTCAGTATGAGTTCTGTTTCAAACCCAGCTACTAACATTACAGTGTGCACGTATCCATTCAAAGACCATAACAATTTTTGTCACTGACTCAATCAGACATTCTGCCATCCAAAAAAAGCATTCCAGACATCCCAAAGATAATCTTGTAAAGAGGGTGGAGATAACTGTTCACCAAGCTGCTCAGACATGTATAAGTATAAAGTATAGTATAAGTATAGTGTAAGTATAAATTCAAACCATGCTTCAAGCGCATTCATATTCATACATGTATTCATACATGTTTATGAATGAGATACAAATACTATAGAATTTCTAAGAAATTGTAAATATCTGGTTCCTGGATTTTATCTATACCACTCATTTATTATTGTCTTAGAGGGCAGTGGTGGCTTGTGGTTAATGCTGTGGGTTACTGATCAGAAGGTCACGGGTTTCAAGCCCCAGCACTGCCAAGCTGCCCCTGTTGGGCCCTTGAGCAAGGCCCTTAACCCTCTCTGCTCCAGGGGGCGCTGTATCTTGGCTGACCCTGCGCTCTGACCCCAACTTCCTGACAAGCTGGAGAAAATTATTTCACTGTGCTGAATGTATATGTGATCAGTAAAGACTCAATATCATTATCATGTCTTGTACTGTGTGTTATTATATGAAATATTCTACATGTGAGATTTTTCTCATATATTCCACAATGTTTTTTATTTATTTATTTATTTATTTAAAACATGAAATGTAAAGAGTTTTAGAATTTTGAAAAATGTAAAAGAATGAGGAGAAATGTTTCATACAGTATCTTCACAGCAGACTGATGGATGTGAAGTAACATGGGTCGTCAGGTTTTACAAACACTTGTGGAGTCCATGCCAGCTAGAGGGCGCGCTGTCATTAAAGCAAAAGTGGATGCAAAAAAAGGAAAGAAATTCTGAAACCCATGTTAATATTTCTAAGATTTTACTTTTCACTCAAGTTAATTCTGAAAATATCATTTGTAATGAAAACTTTACATTAACTCTGAAAACCATGAAAAATAAATGCAGTGTCACTAGTTGTCTCAGATTTTAGGCCTCAATGTACTGTATACATGCAGACACAGATATTAGTAAGAAGGTGAATTAAGAAAGAATTTACAATAAACTACAATGAACGACATGTGAAGGTAGAAGTAAACCACATTTTCCATTTTCTCACCTTTGTCACACCTGTACAACACCAAAACATAGTTTAAACAAAGTATAGTATGTATTATACACCAATTAACCATAACTTTAAAACCACTTGATTATCTCATTACAAAGGCACTTGTCAAATTGTGTGATATATTACACATTGATGTCTGATGAATCGCATGTTAGAAAGGCCCTACGCATTTATTTTCTAGGTTTTCCTCTGTATACTGTGTGGGTGTATAGTGCATTCTGTATGGATATTACTTTGATCTGGACTTTACATCAGGCCTAAATTATTTCCAGGCTACACACAACAGCATAGCTCAAAGTTAAAGAAAAACGTTAATAAATACATAAATACATTTATAAATAAATAAATAAATAAATAAATAAATAAATAATGATGAATGAAAGCAAAAGTACACAGACCACTGTCAAATGCCAAAATTCAAATTCATTACATGTTCATTTGGTACAGATTCATTTGGCCAATTTCTACATAAGCAAAGTTTTGGACACACAGGCTGAATTCAGAGAGCAATTAAAATAAACAACAGTGAGATGTTATAGTGTAGGCACAAGTGAATGTACAAGTTAACCACATTTTTCCATTCTGTCTTAACATCTTAGTCCTGACACCTCTGTGCAACACCAAAACACAATTATGGCACAAATGTGGTGTAGATGTAGGCAGATCAGATCATGTTGTTTATCATGTCTTTTTTTTTTTTAATTACAGCCAATCACGTCATATTCTGGGGCGTGGTCAGTACAGACCGCCTATAGTATAAACAAAAATCCAAACCATGCTTCAAGTGCATTCATATTCTGTTGATAAATGAGATAGAAACATTGCAGAATCTCTGAGAAATGAAAAATGACTGGATTCTGGAATTTAATTTTGATCTTCAGCACCATGTGTAAGTAATATGAGCAAATTATTCCCATCAATCTCATGTATGAAGTATTTTTTTTTTTTTTATCTTTGGAAGCTTTTTCTTTAAATCACGTATTTTGTATGCAATTGTCTGTAAAAGTAACTCCAATATTATTCCTTCAAGGTCAATTTTAAATAGCGTTTTGTGTATTTTAATATCTGAAGTACATTCATTACCTAATCAATGTGTTTACTTTTCTAGATACAGTCCAACCTGGTAGACGCTGGGTTACTGCACAATCCCTCACAGAGGCACCAGTTTATCAGCCTGATAAAGAGCTCAGTGTGAATATCGGAGACTCGGCTACTCTGCAGTGTTGTGTTTCTGAAAACGTATATGGGATGATATATTTGTTTAAGCAACCTAACAGAAAAAATCCACAGCTTATAGTAAAGTTCTATAAAACTGCTGGAGAAACATTTTACAATGGATTCCAAGAGTCTCGTTTTGAAATAGAAAGATCTTCAAACTGCTTCAATATGACCATTTTAAACATCGTTCAGTCTGATGAAGCCATGTACTACTGTGCACTGACAACACCCAACCCTGTGTTTGCAGATGGAACTTATTTAAAAATTAAAGGTAGGATTTGGGGTTAAATTGATTAAGCTCCTGGTTTAATGTAGTGATTTTTTTCCTTATTACGATTAACATATTTAACCTGAAAGACAAATAATAATGAAGTAGTGAAATGGTAACTGTGTTTTCTTCAACAACACTGAGTTACAGAGTTTTAGTGAATTATGATAAATGTTTATAGGTGATCATGTTACTATTGCATCAGAAACATCTAAACCAGCTCTGTGTGATAATTCAGTGGTGTGTGAACCAACACTGCATGGAAACAGCACTAACATGAACACACACGAGAAAACAGGTAACATGTCATATAATTCAGTGTTAATTAATTATCCTTAATCTGTACAGTATAATTCGGCCAGAAAATAAATTGTACTGATATAAATGTAATGTTTTATAATAACAGAACCAGAAATGATCAGCTCTCTACATTCGACAGTGCTCGGTTTGGGAACGGCTTTGGGTTTGTGCGCACTTCTGATTTTCTGTCTCATTTATTTCATACTGAGGAGAAGAAAATGTGATAAAAGTAAGTGATTTTCTCATCAGATAATAATTCCACTTACTTTTATCGTTGTCAAAAATCACTAGTAAGTGTATTTCTGTATTAATAGTAAACGCTTCTATAGAAGATTGTTCAGGAATGAGGCAGGTACGTGTCGATTTTATACTATTATACTGTAGGTTGTTTTTTTTTAGATTTGGGTTTTCTTTGTTCTATAGATACCACTATTTACTGTAGATACTCGTTTAGTCACACATGAATCGCACTACTAAATGTCCAACTCATGTATGTGCAAAGTTGTTACATTCACATGCTGTTTATTATACTGTTCTAGATATAATGTATACAGTCAAATTTGCACAACAATCCCAAGCTTTTATTGTGATGCTGTCCTTGTCTGTAGTTAGTGTGTATAGTTCAGTTACCCATCTCGCGTGGTTTTTACTTTGAGGTCGAAATGTTTTGCACTATAATTTTATTTTTCAGGAATCTGAAGCAGAAACACTCAATTATGCAGCTTTGAAATTCCCCAAGAGGAAAGCCAGAGCTGAAAAAAGGAAAACTGGCTCATCATATGAGTGTGTGTACTCCGATGTGAAATATAACTTTAAAATGTAACATAAATTATTCATAGCACAAAGAATTCTTATGGAAAGAAAATATCTTGACTATAGACAAATATATCCCATATTTTTACGTTTTACATTTGCATACTGTATATTTTTTTATAGTAGCAAAAAAAGCCTAGACATGCTGTAATCTTATATTTGTTTACAATAATCACATAAAAAAAGAAATATGAAATACGTTTGCCTATATTCAAGATTTATTTTGTTTTTCTTGAAAGTGTCTTATTATTAATATTAAAGATGCATTTTTGTATGACTTCAGTGTGGCACCTGTGTTGCACCTACATGTTTGTTTAAACAGATTTGTCCACGAGTAATTGAATCACTTCTAAATATAATCAATTCTTCCCTAAGCACTGGCTATGTACCTAAATCACTTAAATTAGCAGTTATTAAACCCTTGATTAAAAAACCTGATCTTGACCCGTCTCAATTGTCCAGCTATAGACCTATATCAAATCTCCCCTTCATCTCTAAGATTTTAGAAAAGGTTGTAGCAAAGCAGTTATGCTCGTACTTAGATAGGAATAACATTCATGAAATGTATCAGTCAGGGTTTAGACCTCATCATAGCACAGAGACAGCGTTAGTTAAAGTAGTAAATGACCTTCTACTGACCTACGATCAGGGTTGTGTCTCGCTGCTTGTGTTACTCGACCTTAGTGCAGCTTTTGATACTATAGATCACACTATTCTCCTTGATAGATTAGAAAATGTTGTTGGTATTAAGGGAACAGTCCTCTCCTGGCTCAGGTCTTATCTGATCGATCGTTATCAGTTCGTAGATGTAAATGGTGATTTCTCCATGCGTACTGAGGTTACTTTTGGAGTTCCACAGGGTTCTGTTTTAGGCCCACTGCTCTTTACTTTATATATGCTACCCCTAGGTCAAATTATTCGTAAACATGGAATTATCTTCCACTGTTATGCTGATGATACACAGCTGTATGTTTCAGCGAAGCCAGAGGACAGACAGAAGCTTAGTAAAGTTGAGGATTGTGTAAAGGACATTAGACATTGGATGTTAATTAACTTCCTTCTACTTAATTCTGATAAAACAGAAATACTTTTATTAGGCCCACGTGTAGCTAGAAGTAATCTTTCTGATCACATGGTTACTCTGGATGGTCTTTCTGTTTCATCATGTACAGAAGTTAAAGACCTTGGAGTGATTATTGACTCCAGCCTATCATTTGATGCTCATGTAGATAATATTACTAGGATAGCCTTCTTTCATCTCAGAAATATTTCTAAACTAAGAAATATATTGTCACTACATGATGCGGAAATACTAGTTCATGCATTCGTCACCTCTAGATTAGATTACTGTAATGCTTACTGTCTGGATGTTCCAGTAGGAATATAAATAAGCTCCAGTTAGTCCAGAATGCAGCTGCTAGAGTCCTAACTAGAACTAGAAGATACGACCATATCACACCGATATTATCAGTACTGCATTGGCTCCCAGTAAAATCTCGCATTAACTATAAAATACTTTTATTAACCTATAAAGCACTAAACGGTCTCGCGCCACAATATCTAAGCGACCTTTTGTTTTTATATGATCCGCCACGCCTACTTAGATCAAAAGATGCAGGCTATTTGACGGTACCTCGAATAGTGAAGGCTACAGCAGGGGGGAGAGCTTTCTCTTATAGAGCCCCACAGTTATGGAACAGTCTTCCTATTAGTGTCCGGGACTCAGACACAGTCTCAGTGTTTAAGTCTAGGCTTAAAACGTATTTGTTTACTCAAGCCTACCCTGACTAGATTCTGTTCCACTACTTCGCAGTCATAATTATCTTTTTTCTCCCTCTCTCCTTTCGCCGAGCCCCACACGAATTTATGGAGATACTAGAGATCCAGATCCTTTCTGCCCCTGGATGGAGCTCAAATCTTCTCTAATTCCAGACTGCTGGGACTACGGCTGCTCCTAACGCCATACAGACTTCATATAAATCCATAATGAACTTTTTCACACTAACTGTTATTATCCAGATGAGGACGGGTTCCCTTCTGAGTCGGGTTCCTCTCAAGGTTTCTTCCTCTTAAAACATCTTAGGGAGTTTTTCCTTGCCACCGGCTCGCTCATTTGGGACAATTTCGCACTTTTTTCTCGCCACCGTCGCCACTCAGTGGCTTGCTCAGTTGGGATAAATTCGCACCTTTAATATCTGTATACCATGTTGATATTTCTGTAAAGCTGCTTTGAGACAATGTCTATTGTAAAAAGCGCTATACAAATAAAATTGAATTGAATTGAATTGAACTTTGTACAGATTTCATGGCCTCATTTGTATTGTTCTAACTTTTGTTGAAGACACAAGAAATTTAAAGAGCAATTTCATTAAAGGCGTAACAAATACACGATCCTTAGAATTATTCTGAAAGTAAAACAGGAATGTTTTATTACTAGTAAAGTTTCAAAATGCACTGTAAAACCGGATAAGTTCATTTAACTCAAAAAATTAGAGGAAACTAATTACCTCAAAATTTTTAAGCTGACAAATCAATTTCTTTAAGCCAAAAACACTTAAATATAACAAAAAAATAACTCAAACTTGTTATACTTAAGTGTATTTGGCTTAAAGAAATTGATTAAAAAATTTTGAGGTCATTAGTTTCCTTTAATTTTTTGTGTTAAATGAACTTATCCGGTTTTACAGTGAGGTTGTGGGTTGGCCTTAACTGCAAGTTAAGGACTGGGGGCGGGGCTTGATTTATTCATGTATCTCTGTGCTATAGTGAAAGCACACAGAAATCATACCATGTAATAATGTATTTTTGCAACTGTAAATTCAATTATTATTGTAATATTTATAATGGATTATTTTAGAGGGTCAGGTAGTGGTGGGAGGTTCAGAAGTATAAGTGAGAAAACAGTGAATGCAGTGGAGATTAATATATCAGCAGTAATATTACTGAATACTTAATACAGAACCAGTCGCATAACTGGCTTCCAAAATCTTTAAGGACTTTTTTTTTTTTCTGTTTTAATTTACTTTGAATGTGGTAACCAGAATGATTATTATTTTTATTTTTGTTTCCTTATAGCTACGTATGATAAAATACTATATCATGCAGATTTCTGATCATCAGATTATTATAAACATATAATACCACTGTAAACTTTCAATCGATTTTATGTATACAACAAATCGTGTGTAAAGCTATTTTAATGCAATGATTTAGAAAGGGCCGTTTTTATGTGGTGCCCGTTCTAATAATTCAATAATTTCAGTAAATTACACCGCATTACAGTGCACCATCACTTCAAATTTATACATCAAGCAAAAATTAATGTAGGGAAGAAACAACACAGGCTGTGTTATACAGCTAATGGCCAAAAATACTGCTGCTGTTAAGTTTTGTAGAGGTCACAGCACGAAAAAGAAAAGAAAATGTTGGAACCAAATTAAAAGATCGATTCGGATTCAGGTTCTTTATTGTTGTTTTTCTAATGAAGCAGTAGATAAAAAGCTAAATATTCTATGCACACACACACACACACACACACACACACACACACACACACACACACAGTTGTTAGAGAGTCTCTTAGTTGTGGCTCAAATGCTGCGGTTTGTCATATCAGATGTTTGTAGGAAGAAGAGACTGTGATTAAGATGGATGTAAATATTGGTTTTTCTGCATGCTCTTGTTTTGCTGGAGGTAGATTTCTGATAAGGGGGTTAGTGATGGACCAGTGATGCTCTGGATGTGTTTATTTTCATGTTTTAAATATCCCTTTGACTAAGTCAGCCTCCTGAGACGACATAGGCATCGATGAGATTTCATAAACAGGAAGGATGTGTTGGTGATTCATCTGCAGCCTTTAGAAATGTGCACGAACAGGAGGATGTAATGAGGACACTTGGAGCACATTGAGTTTCTAGTCTCCTGAAGTCTACTGCACTGTAAAACCAGATAAGTTCACTTAACTCAAAAAATCTGAGGAAACTAATTACCTCAAAATTTTAATGTTGATAAATCAATATATTTAAGCTAAAAACACTTAAATATAACAAGTTTGAGTTAAATTTTTGTTATATTTAAGTGTATTTCGCTTAAAGAAATTGATTTATCAACTTAAAAATTTTGAGGTAATTCATTTGTTAACGTTAAATGAACTTATCCGGTTTTACTATACAATGAATTTACATTGGGGTTTGAGATTAAAATATGACTATGAGACAGCAGCCTTCAAGATGGTTTCCAGGAGTGACCGTCACAGCAAATTCAGTTCAAACTCAGACCTTTTAATTATTTAATGCTGTTGCCTAAACAATTATTTTCTATCACATTCTACATTTTTTAACGTAAGGGCCTTTCCTTCTTCAGGTAAATGCTTTTGGGTCATAGTTTTACAGTAAAGTTAATGTTAATGTATTCACTTATGATTTACTTCATTGTTACAATATAATCACAGGAATGTTACAGTAGTTATACAGTATTTATACTTGATATTAACAGTATTTCTCCAGGTTGAAAACATAAAACACAGTAAAATGACCACACTTGATTAAACACAGCATTTTATTGTAGAAATTACAGAAATTCTGTAGAGTGCACCTTATGTGTCTCTTCATTTGGCATGGAACTGTAACAACACTAACAGTTTAAAATGATTTCAGATGGTATGAGCTTTCATCTGATCTTTACTTTTACTTCAAACCACAGATTCTTACATTTACAACAACAACAAAAGACAATAATACATGTAAGGCTTGCTGTAGATTTACTATTGATCAATGCATTCATGAAACAGTAAGAGACACGTGCAGTAATATCATGTGTAATATAAAGCATTACTGAAATATATTCTAAGTAAAAGAGGAGTAAACCACTTCAGTGTACACTCTATCATTGGGTTTGATTTTCCTCTCTTTGAAATGTAAAGCAGAGAAATTGACCTCGAGAGCAGAACGGCCCTGTGGGAAATAACATAAAGCGTTCACTGTAAATTACAGCTATCAGAATTAAATCACTATTAGTGTAATATTTTTCATTGTGATCCCTGATAGCACTGAGTCTAATAATAATGTTTTAATTACATTTTAAAGTCATTTACCTGATTGAGTGTTTTCTCTACTGTAGAACCGTGATGAGATCTCACTGTAGAGGAAAAATATATGATTCCATCAGGATTTAATACATATTATATAAGTGTACGTATACAGTATATGATATACTATTCAGATACACAACCTTAATAAAGACTCACCATGACAACGTTCACAGTTTCTCCCTTTAGAGCTTACGACATGAGCAAAGATCACAACCACACACACTCCTAATGCTACAGCGAGGCAGATCACTACAGGATCCACAGATTCTTCTGTAGCACAAAAATAATGATAAGACAATGAAAATATATTTTATTTTAAAATACATTAATAAACTTATTTCTATATGTAAAATAACTATACACATTGTGATCATAGCAATGTTTAAATATTTACAAACATTACACTTTAGTTAGACAATAAGTAAACTACATTTTCTTTATTAATAAAATATTATATTCTTACTGGGTGAAGGTTTTCTTAATTGTACTCTTGTCCCGTTCTCGAAAATGTTATTAAACAATACCTAATATATTCCTGTGATGATAGCAATGTTATAAATATTTGCAATCATAGCAATTACACAGGGGTGTTCTTACTCAGTTGTACTCGTGTCCCATTCCCAAAAATGATCTTCCCACACACGGCCACAGCGCAATAGTATCATTACAGTGCTAAGAAAAAAAATAACATGATAGCGAGTAATGAACGTGATGGTTATTGGAAAATTCTCACCTTTTACTGATAAAAATGTTCCTTTTCCAAACAATATTATAATCTTTTTTAATCCACAGTAATACACGGCTTCGTCTGATGGTTCCACGTTATTTATTTTCAAAATGCAGCCTTCTTTTAAATTCTCAACAGAAAACCTTGGCGAGTTGAACTGATCTTCAAAAATGGGATTCCGTGCTAGTTTATAAACTGTGACCATTGCACGAGGCTCGTGTCCTACTGCTTGTTTGTACCAAGTGATGGTTTCAGTGTCTCCTTCTTCCACTCAAAGGCAATGTAGAGTCACGTTATCTCCAGAAGCTGCAGTGATCACTGGGTTTGGCTGATTGACGATGTTCATTTGTGCAAAATCTAATGTTAGGCATCACAGAACAAAAAAGGTCATGCAGAAATACCACAAAACTTTTTAGAATATCATTAAAAATTTGTGTCTGGCTTCAGTGATGATGCATTTAGCCATTTGATTTATATTGGACTACAATCAGATACTGTGTGAGTACTTTCAAAAACATCAAATTAGCTAAATGAGATTTTAATTAACTAAAAAAGAAATATATCTATACTGGACACGTGACTCAATTATGAAAGTAATGTTAATGATTTAATTGTAATTCTTATGAAAACCTATACAAGAGCGTATAAATAAAAGAGCATGTGCACTTACTGATATTACTAAAAAGGAACACTAATCCAAATCTTGAAGCTGCATAATGTATTTTTTATTTAAATGCATATTCTAAAATTACTTTAGTAATTACTTTAGTTTAAAATACTAAACGTAGAAATAGGGGGTAAATGAGTAAAATATACTTCGATGAAACATGGAATTATTTAAGCAGGTGTGCCTTGGTTTTTGTTTTGATTCTTAAAAACCTGCATGTTGCAATATAATATTACAAACCCATGATCACTCACCTGTATGACTAAAAAGCAGCGCTGTTATCCACATCAGCATCACCATCTTAAACCCCAGCTCTGTGCATGAGCATATACTTTCAACAAACTGTCTTATAGTCAAACTGAGCACGAGGGGCGTTACTGAGGGTTTGACATTTGGAGGCTCAGCCCCCTGACCTCAAACCTCTGTATGTGCACCCAAGGGTGTTGTCTACATGGAAGAAATCATTGAAACACAATTATGTAATCACTGGAATAAATCAGTAAAAAATATTAATAATCTCATTTACATTAACAGCATTTATCCAGGGCATGTCTATCAATAAATACATCCGATTACTGAAGAACACTATCAGTCTAAAAAAAAACTCTACTGGTAAGGTTTATATACTGTATCTATGTGTGTATGTATACAGTTTGTATCTAAGTCGTAATCCACCATCTGTCTTTGCTACCTCTATCTTTATCTCTATACTCCTTCTCCCTTCCTTGTGTTTTCTTTTTCCTCACTCGGTCCTAATTTTAATCGTTCCTCTCCTCTCCATGGGCTAATCTGGTGATATTTATTTCACACACAAACAGTCACATAATTACAAGTGTACTGTGCATCTACTTTTATATGTGTAAAAAAAAAATAAATAAAAAAAATAAAAATAAAAAACTGTAAAATAAATTTAATACAGTGTAGAATGTGCACTGTTGACTTCTCCAACAGCTGATGCAACTGGTATTCCATTTTTGTTCGACTTAAATTACATTTACAAATATATGTATGTGAACCTAAAGGACATTTCATACAGAAGAAGTATACAGTGTCCTACACAGCAATCTGTACACATATTTTAGATAAATAAATGGTTAAAACATTCATAAATGCTTTACAGCACTTAGAAAACAGCATTATTGCCTTTCCCAGCCTATTAAAACTACACTTTATCTTCAAACTGAATCTTTAACATACTCCAAAAATATTATTTTTATATTAGTGTGTGAATCCATTTAGCATCTCATCATTGAAATATCCTATCAAATATATATATATATATATATATATATATATATATATATATATATATATATATATATATATATATATATATTTGATAGAATATTTCAATGATGAGATGCTAACTGCTCATCCTATCAAATATATATATATATATATATATACACACACACACAGGACTGCAGCAGGAATTGAACCCCCAACCCTGGAGAGGCAATGCAAACATGCTAACCACTAAGTCACCTAAATGTCTTTCTTTTAGATGGTTTAAGTAGTAGAATAATGCAATGAAGCACCAATTAAATAGTTGGCATTGGGCAAATGGGCAAATTGTTGGGTTATACAAGAAATAAAACACTTAAATAAAACTTTCACATTCACACATTCACATGTAGAAATATAATAAACTTCAGGGAGGGAACAGTAAAACAGGCCTCATTGCACCATTGCACATTACAAAAAAAAATATAAAATAAGGAACACACCAAGTATTTTGTACTAGAGACGTCCATCTGATTGGCTGAGTTACAAGTTTCAAGGCCTCTTTATATTTCCTTTCCATCTACATGTTTCTATTTTTGTAATACACTTTGACCATCTGAAGCACGTGGTGGAAAAAAGTAGAAAAATAACCCTACAAAAGCCTTCAGGTAGAAGTGTTGTTACTTTACGCAGAACATCTGTGTAGTTTCTGACCATTAACAAAAGAAACGAGAGCTGAGGACTCTTGTTGTGGTTTCTTTTATTTGCGTGTTGTGCTTGTTTCTGGTCACCCAGAAGCGGAAAGTGAGTTACTTAAGACTTCCTTCTTCTCATGATTAAACCACAGACTCCTCCCACTTACAGATGCAAAAAAGACACAAGTACATGCAAGGATTACTGTTGATTTATTATCATTGTATGCAAAAAAAAAAAAAAACAACAAAAAACCCATAAAAGACAGATATTACTAACATAAGAGCATTGAGAAGAATAATGTCTGATCTAAGGCTTTAATGAGATCCTCCTTGGCACCAGTGTGATGTTAATTAATCTTAAACACAGTTTTAATACAAAATTGTCTCGCTGTGAGATGAGTCTAAAAGACACCATGGCCATAAGGATAGAAATGTTTCATCACATGATAAATGTGATCAGCAAGTTTGAAATATAAATAAATGCCCCCCACAGCACAACACAGCCACCCATCTGTATTGAATATCAATAAAAATTTTAAATAAATACTAACAATTTCAGAAACAGAATAATGTTAAAGTATATTTTAGTGAGTAACGCTGGAAGATTTCACTTCAGAGTACACGCTGTCTTGAGATCGACCTCGATGTTCTCTTGCTCTTTTAGTTTTCCTTTCATTAAAATGTAAGGCAGCGTAATTCAGTTCTACAGCATCATGGTCCTGTGGAAATGAACATAAAATCAGAACTAAATATCACAAATATGAATAAATTTTCTTAATTGATAAAGCACTTTTTCAAAATTAGGATGTCATTTTAAATGAATTATGAAAATACGCATTGTCCAATCTACAATCAGTAACCAATGAATTATAACATTTATGAGAATAATTACAAATCGTGAAGAGTATGTCTAACAAAATGTAAAAACCCAATAACTTTGAATCGATCGAGTTAAACATGTCTGATTTTATTCTGAATTTAAATGGAAATCATGATTATGATTATAATCCTGAGTCATTTCCTTTACAACTGAATAAGTACCTGTGTGTTCATCTTCTCAGTGTTTATCACAGCGTCACGCTGAAATCTCTCTGGTAAAATAAATAAATAAATAAATAAAAATATGAGAACATATAACAGAGATTTTCTTCTATGACGAGCCCGACTCATTATGTATGAAGACCTGACACTGCTAATATTTTCCTTATTGTATTTTAACACTAAGAAATTTTAAACAAATCAAAACAATCTAATATTTATATTAACTTGTAAATAACTGCTGAGGTCATTTTAATGCAAGACATAGTTAAAAATGAATTTACACTGCCATATTAAACAGTTACCTGTGTATTGTTGATAGTTTTTCCTTTTACAGAGTAAAACAGCTTGAACAGAGATCAGAATCCCGCACATTACTAACACTGCTCCCAGGCAGATCACGACAGGATTAAAATCTGTTTCTTTGAGAGACAAGAAATAATTAACTTACTGTCTGCATATCAACGTGTAATATGATCACAAAGGAAAAATAAAACATAGCATGTTACATAACAACATTAACACATATAGATTTTTTTTTTTTCAGAACCTATAAAACCCAAATAATATTCACAAATTGTTCACCAACCAAAGTTCTCCAATTGTACTCGTGTCCCGTTTCCAAAAATGATCTTCCCACACACGGCCACAGCGCAGTAGTAAGTTCCAGTATCATTGAGGCTGAGGATGTTCTTGGAGAAGTTGTACACACAAGTGTGTGTAGAAGAACCGCTCTCACACTGATTTCTGCTCTTGTGATGAGTGTAAATGATTTGAGGATGGGATTGTGGTGGAGCAGCTCTGAACCAGAGCACTTGGAGTTCTGCTGATCTGCTCTCAGAGAGAACCGAGCACTGCAGAGTCACTGACGCTCCTGCAGGAACCGAGTCCGACACGCCGCTCTGGAACACTGACACTTTTACATCTCCATCACCTGTTCAGTGGAATATAGAAATCAAGTACGGTCATATTCTGTTCACGGACACTAGCCAACCAGGAAACTCATTCCCATGACGAGATTTTTTTTTTAAATACAATATATAGTTATTTTACCTAGCGTGTAACACAAAATTCCAAAATTGACTTTTGTCTATGGTGTCTGTATAGAAACTGATTTGTTTATGCCCACATATTCTGGCATTTATTCTTTTAACTTAAAAATAATTTGAAAATAATTAATCAAATTAACCAATTTAAACTTTCACTATGAATTAAAATTGGTTATATACTGTATATACACTGACGGTTTCATTACAGTTTAATCACTATTATTACCACACACCAAAGAAAATGTTCCAGAACAGCAATTAAGTCCAGAGACTAAATCTCTGTGGAACATATTCATTTAGTATTTAAAATGATGTCATTTAAATACAAAGTGTTTTGACTGGAAGAGTGTATTGTACAAACAGTTCAGATGTAGTGAATTACCTGTTACAGCCAAGACTGTTCCATTGGATAGTGTAACATTCTCCAAGTTAAATGATTTTACGCAGTAGTAAAGTCCTCCATGATCTTTATTTATATGTAGAATTATCAGAGAAATGCCACTGTCAGTCGTCTCCATTTGGAATTCAGATGTTTTGAACTCCGGGGAAAATTTTACTTTCTTATATGCCAATCTTTCTCCAACTTTTCGAGGCATCTCTCCAAATCTCTGTTTGTACCAAATCACACTTTCGGTCCTATGATTGTCTCCAAATGGGCAGTTAAGACTAACACGTTCTCCAGACTTTACTGAGACAAATTGTGGTTGTAAAAAATCCACAGATTGGGCTGGACCTAGAAAAAATATAGATTTTTATTGCTATTTAACCTGGGTAATCACATTGAGATGAAAATCTACTTTCAAGTAAACCCTGGCCAAGAATTCAGCAAAGTATTCACAGGACATAACAAATAACGTCAAAACAATAGCATTTATATTGAAACAATTCTCTTAAAAATAATCCTGATGGCAACATAACTAAATCAAACTTAAAACTAATGTATAAAACTATAACTAATGACAATAAATATGACTAAAATAACATAAACTGTGTCATTTTTTGTTTGTTTGTTTTTGCGACTACAGTGATAAATAAAAGGAGGTTTACCAAGAAATGCCAAAAATTCTCTTCAAAAATTAATTTGATAAAGCTCACACTGATGCGAACTGCTACTGGCATTTCACATGAAGCTTAAAACTGAAGCATATACAGAATTCAGTGATTTCAAAGCTGTTTTTGAAAAATATGCATGTAGATATCCATAATATCCATAACCATCGTTTAAATTGGGTAAAAAGGTTGCTTAACATTTTTAACATGCTTTAACATGTTGGGAAAAACAAGTACGGTTCCCATTTTAACTTTAGTGTTTTGTCATTTGTTCTATGTGATGATTGAAGAGAAAAGAAAGCAATGTCTAAAACAAAAGCCATGTATTAATATGATGGCATCAATTCTGTTGGTCTGCCTCTATTGGTAAGGTGCATAATTTCAGTATTAAATGTAAATGTAAATTTAAATGTAATATTTCAAAATAAAATTTTATCTAAGCAAAAAGAAAATAAAAAATGATGATAATAGCAATTATTATGCTGAATGTGTATAGCTTTTGTAATATAAATACTACATTATGAATAATACTATATGAATATAATTAAAAATGCATTTAAAAAGACGTTAAAACTTACATATCATGTATAGAAATAAGACAAATATCCACGGTGGAGCCATCTTCAGTGATGCAATAGCACACAGGTTGAGCTGCTGAAAAGTGGTCAAATGATGAAAGTACCGAGGGTTTTGTTCTTCATACAGTCATCTCATTGGCTGCTTCAAGGCACGAGTCAAATTTCCTTTCCAGTTATGTTTCCTTTTTTGTAACACATTTTGTTTACCAGAGGTCTGTGGTAAAACAAAGGAAAATTACATCACAGAGAACGTAGCTGTATTGTTAGCTATGGGTGCCCAATGACATTTAACAAAATCAGGACTAAAAAACTAAATAAAAACTTTTAAATAGTTCAATGTATTTATAGACAAAAATAAAATTTAAAAAATTGTCTCATTTTTATCCATTTTATATTTAATCAGAGGTTATTATTTTCTTACTAGGATGTAGGTCATATGTGTACACAAACAGGTTTTGTGTAAAATAAGAAAACATTTTTAAGCAAACTTTAAAAAGTTGCTAATAAAACAAATTGTGTTCCTTTAAACCACAGCATTATTGTGTCTCAGTTCTTATTAGTCAAGAGGTGTTGATTAATTTCCTAAAACTGCAGCTCTGACATTAGTTTCAGTTGTAAGGCAAATCACAAGGCTAAACATCCATTTTCAACAAATCAGCCTTCTCAGGTTCCATTTTTCACTGGTCTTACCTGTTCTAGATCCTCTGTAACAGCTAAAAGGAGCATCAGTATATACTAAACTTGAATTAGTCCACATTAGAAAAGGTGATGAATGGAAGACCCCTTTAATCACAGAGTCTGTATTTGAATATTTGGTTATGCCATATGGACTCGTAAATGCTCCTTAATTCTTCCAGGCATTTGTAAACGAAGTTCTGAGAGAATTCTTCAATATGTTTGTAATATTATATACACTGTTGGCATTCGCTTGTTGTCCTCAGAAAAGGAATATATTCATCATGTATGTCTTATACTCCAGAAACTGATGGATAATTATCTCTTTAGCTAGAGAATCTGAGTTTTATCATCCTTTGAAAAGTTCCTCTACTGTATTTTCAGTAGAATGGAGTGGAGATGGATAGATCAAAAGTAGATGCTGTAAAATCTTGGCCACAACCCACCATGCCAAACAGAACTTCTGCAATTCCTATGTTTTACCAATTACTATTGGCAATGCAATAGGGGCTTCATTTCAGTGGCCAACCCTTTGACTTCACACCTAAGAGGCACACTGAGAACCATGAGAAGAACTGAAGAAGCCAGTCAGGCATTCAAAAACCTAGAGGAACAATTACCCAGTGCTCCCATTCTTCATCACCCAAAGTGGATGCCTTCAAAAGAGGATTTGGAGCTATTCTCTTGCAACATCATGACAATTTGTCCAAAATACATACTGGTTCATTGTTCTTATGAAAGATAAGTCCCACAGAATTCAATTATGATGTGTGCAATAGAGATATCCTAGCAATCAAAGCAGTCTCTGGAGAATGGTGACACTGGTTGAAACGGACAGAACACCCCTTCCTCATTCTTACCCATCACAGAAATCTGGAATATGTCAAATGCACCAAAAGACTGAATCCACAATGCCAGGTGGTCCCTCTTTTTTACTTGCTTTAAGTTGACCTTTACTTATAGGCGAGGGAGTAAGAACACCAAAGCTGATGCACTTTCTAATTTAAATGAGGGTTAACAAGCAGAACGTTCCCTTGAAGTCATCCATCCATCACCATACATAGTTGGTCCCTTCTGCTGGCACATCATGAAAGATATCCAACACTCCCAACAAGAAGACCCAGTCCCACCAGCCATGTAAACCACATAAGTAATCTTCTGGGAAGTGTTTAGGCATTATGGACTCCCAGAGGATATTGTGTCAGACTGGGGAGTACAATTCACCTCATGGGTATGGCAAGAATTTTGGAAGCAGTTGAATCTTAACATTAATTTATCCCGAGGATCCAACCCGAATGCAATATACAGGTGGAAGGTTTAAACATAGAAATACAGAGGCTCCTAAGGACATAGGGAGGAAAAACTGGCTTGACTGGAGCTGAATACAAACAAAATTCACTGATTTTATATCTCCACTGGTCTTACCCAGTTTCAGTTTGTAGTGTACTACAAACCACCATTATTTCCATGGTCAGGAAAAAGCTCAGACGTGCCCTGCATCAAACAGTGGATAAAGAGAATTGAGCAAATGTGGGATGCAGGCCTGATTCTTTGGTCTTTGGTTATTGCCAGGCTCATTTCCTGTCAGTTAGATATTTAAAGCAGGTAGATACTTACATACACCACAAAGTCTTACTGTTTGTTCTCAATCATGTAAGTTCTGAGCTGCTGTATCCTCCCTTGTTCTCTGTATTTGATCTTACATTGTTTTCACTCTCCCATTTTGATCACCCATTATATTTTTTGGTTACCTGTTGATGTTTTATGGTTTTTGACCTGAGCCTGGCTTTTTATTTCTTTCTGGATATGGTTCCTGAGTTCTCTGTGCCACTTTTGTTTTAGTCAGAGGTGGTTCAGCACAACAAGCAAAGTGGGAGCTTCCACATTGCTGTTTTTTTTCATCAAGAGTCAAATACAGAATGCTCATGAGACAAATAAATGTGAAAATGTGGCATTATGTGATGCATTTGCCACACTCTTTTATTTATTGAGTGTGTCTGTGTGTGTGTGTGTGTGGGGGGGGGGGGGGGTCACAGACCAACTAAATTAATCAAACACATTCATAAGCAAGTAAAAAGAAAAATAATAACTGTGACAAGAGTTTAATGTTAAATAATTAATTAAATAAATAGATAATTAAATAAATAAAACCCATGCACATCTGTAGTTGAGACCAATTATGATCTGGAGTGATGTAGCTGCGGTAAAGGAACTGTCAGAGCCAGAATTCGTCTGGGTTATGTATGTAACAATGTTCCCTGAGAAGGGAACGAGACGTTGCGTTTAGCATAACAGTATGGGAGTGCCCTTGCACATGTGACCGGTATCTGAAGCTTGTGTAAAATCATGCCTCTACTTATAGGCCTGCTATGATCAGGTGACGTGGCAATTAAGCACGTCGCATGATATATATATATATATATGGTATCTGTGAACCATGCCGCCAGCCTCTATTACCTGAAGTGAAGATGCAATTCACAGGCCTGCCCTGGCATGACAAAGCTACGCAACATTCTCGTTCCTTATTCAGGGAACAGTAGAGATTGCTTCCACTATCCAATTAGAGATGCACTGCTTTGACACAACATCACCTCTACTGTCGCCGCCAATGCAGACCGGCAGCTCCTCCGACTTATGCCACTGGCTGGAGCGGTGGACGTAATAACAGAGAGCCCTTACTGGACACAGCAGTTGCATCCTCTCTTGTTCTGGTGTGAGAAACGGAGGAGGGCAGAAAGCCTGCAACACCACAAGGTGGGCAGCCGATGTAGGCACTTTAGGAATATAATCTGGCCTAGGATGCAGGAAGGCTTTAGCTAATCCAGGGGCAAAGTCAAGGCAGGAAGGGGCAACAGCGAGAGCTTGTAGATCTCTCACTCGCTTGAGAGATGTCAGGGCCAGCAGAAGCGCTACTTTTAGAGTTAGAAGCTT
The DNA here is from genome assembly GCF_023375685.1 of Ictalurus furcatus. Lineage (NCBI taxonomy): Eukaryota > Metazoa > Chordata > Actinopteri > Siluriformes > Ictaluridae > Ictalurus > Ictalurus furcatus. Next base: position 27,921,160 of record NC_071262.1, on the reverse strand, counting down.
CTCAGAGGCTGACTCTAAGGGCTCAAATAGGGCCCCTGACAGACCTTCCAAGACCACAGAAAGGTCCCAGGAAGGTATGCATGGCCTGCAGATGAGCCTCAGCTACCTGACTCCACGCATGAACCTCAAAGTTAGAGGATGTTGCCCAACAGAGACTCCATCAACAGGGGCGTGGCTGGCTGAAATGGCGGCCACGTAAACCCTGATTGTAGAAGGAGCCAACCCTGTTGAGAAACGTGCTTGTAAGAACTCCAGTACTGTAGCTATTGTGCAGTTCACTGGGTCTAGCTGGCGAACCAAACACCACAAGACAAAAAGCCGCCACTTGAGCGCATTCAACTTCCTTGTCGATGGTGCTCTAGCATTTAACATGGTCTTTACAACCTCAGTTGTGAGACCAGAATCAATGAGCTGGTGCCCCTCAGCGGCCAGACTCACAGTTTCCATAGTTCTGGCCGAGGGTGATAAATCATCCCTCCAGCTTGAGACAGGAGATCCCTGCAGATGGGAATCTACCAAGGAGTACTGTCAAGCAGGGAAATTATCTCTGAAAACATATTTGAGCTGGCCAATAAGGTGCTACTAACAGCAGACATAGAATGTCTTGGCGAACTCTCGCTAGAACTTGTGGGAGCAGAGCAATCGGGGGGAAAGCATATAGACATGACCTCGGCCACGTGTGCACCATGGCATCCAGCCCCAGTGGTGAGGGAGGAGACAGCCATCTAAGACCACACCCCTGCCCATGAGAGAGGCATCTGTTATTACCATCTTGCGATAATGAGACGCCCCTAGAGTGTGACCCGAGGCTAGAAACTGCGGACACCTCCAAATACTCAGAGCACGTAGGTATTGCCGCATGATACTGGTTACTCTCAGAGCTTTCATCCTCAGATGAAATCCCCGATGTTTCAGCCACCACTGAAACGGTCTCATGTGCAATAGGCCCCATGGTATGACGTTGGCTGCTGCTGCCATAAGGCCCAACAGTCTCTCGTAGAGACTGGAGGAGATGCCCAGACCCAGCTTTATCATTCTCAAAGTTGATAGGATAGATCCTACGCATGTTGGGGATAGAAACACCCTCATTCTAGTAGAATCCCATATAACCCCTAGAAAAGTTGACCTCTGCACTGTAAAAAGCATACTTTTTTTGAAGTTCAACCTGAGCCCCAAGCTCCTCATGTGGGCGAGAACAACATTTCGATGTTGAAGTGCCAGTTCCCTGGATCATGCTAGAATTAACCAGTTGTCCAGATAGTTTAGTACACGGATGCCCTGGAGTCGCAAGGGAGCCAGAGCAGCATCCATGCACTTTGTGAAGGTGCAAGGAGATAAAGATAGCCCGAAGGGATGAACCCAAAATTGGTATGCGTTGTATCCAAACGCAAACCTCAGGAACTTCCTGTGACTGGGCGATATTCCTATGTGGAAATATGCGTCTTTCAGTTCTATCGTCACAAACCAGTCCTCGAACTGAATCTGTGGCATGAAAAGTTTGAGCGTCAGCATCTTGAACCTGTATGTCCAAAGAGTACGGTTCAGATGACACAGATCTAAAATTGACCGCATACTCCCATCTTTTTTGCGGACCAGGAAATAACAGCTGTAAAAATCACCATCCCTTAGGGAGTGGGGTACATGTTCTATGGCCCTTTTGTCCAAAAGGGAACTTTCTTCCTGTGCTAACATTGAGTAACCCTTTTCTATGGTAGACAGAACCCATGGAGACATATTTGGCAGTAGTTTCCACACTGCCAGATGGTCTTTCAGCGATGCTAGCTTTTCCACATTCTGTTAGAGGGAAAGCATCAGATTTCCATTGCCCTGTGACAGCTCGCTGACCAGAGAAGGCTGAAAACGTGGGATGGCCTTGGCTAGGGCAGGTCCTACAGTAGCACTGGGGGCTATCTGCCCTAAAACCTTATGTCCCCTGATACATCCCTCCATGGCCCATCAGGACCCTTCCTTCTTTGCCTGCTTTGCTTTTATGATCATTCTTAGATCAGTCCTGCTAGCAGGCTGCGGCTGTGGCCGCCCGGTCCCCCTGGCTCTCCGCAGGGGGAGGCAGGCCGCCACATTCGCCTTCTGTGCCTCCCTCGCAGTAGCGCTGGCCCAGGCTCCACTCATGGATGCCCGGGCGAACTTGACACGACTGGGAAGGAACTGGCTGAACGCCGCTGTTTGCTGTTTTGCCTCGCGAAACCTGTCAGCGATGGCATTAACCGTGCCGCCAAACAGGCTGGAAGGTTTAACAGTCTCCCGCAAGGACACCTTATCTTTGTCCCCCATTCCTGAGAGATTGAGCCATAGGTGCGTCTCCGCCACGACCAAGCTACCCATTGAACGGCCAATATGACGGGCCGTTTGTTTGTCACCTGGAAAGATAAATCTGTGGCGAGGCGCAGCTCTGCGACTGCCTCGGGCCCAATTCCCTCCCCAGTATCGAGCTCAGTCAGCAGTTCTGCTTGGTAGGCCTGCAACACTGCCATTGTATGCAGTGACCCACAAGCAAGACCCGCTGCCGCATAGGCTTTGCCCACCAATACATGGCTTGGAAGGTAAAGTTGGCCTTCCTAAATTACCTGCCTTTGATGGAGAGAGGTGGCTCGCAAGCGCCTTCTCCACCTTCAGCATCACTAAATAGCCATGCTGCTCACTCCCCATGATGACTGAGTAATCAGATGTTGCAGGGTTATGAACACGGCAAGTGTATGGTTTTCTCCAGAAGCATGATATCTCATCATGCACTTCTGGAAAAAAGGGCAGTTTTCTGTGGTGTGAGGGAGATTTATATTTATCTTCACTGGAGAGTAAGTGCTCATCTAGCCAACTACGAGCCACTTCCTCTTCCCCGGGCCAGTCTATATTCAACTTTTCAACTGCCCTAGTAATCAGCTCAAGCAGCTCTTTATATGCTTGATAGCTGCTCTTGGTTTTTGGTGCAGTGGTACCCTCTACCAACTCCTCGGAGTCAGCGAGGGTGTTTTGGCTTTCCATAGTGGAAGGGGTCGCCGCAACGCAAGCTCCAAAGTCAAGCAGAGAGCCGAACCTGGAAGACAGAGCAAGAGATAGAGCAGCGCTCCTCTCCGGCTCCTCTTCCAAATGCATACGAGATCCCCAGGTCCTGAGCCGGCTGGCTGCCACGGCAGCGGCCGGCCCAGATCTGGCAAGGCTCTGAAACCCAACTCCCTTTGGAAAAGAAGAGAGCGAGACGCAAGCGGAGTTGCCTAATCATGAAATGTTCACAGTGCTGACAGTCAGACCCCTCGAGGGCTGCCGTCGCATGCTCCACGCCCAAACACTTCCCACAGAAAACATGTCCGTCTCCTTCCATGATGAAACGGGAGCAAGGCATAACACACTTTCTGAATTCTTTCTCACTCATTCTTTCTTTCTCTTTTCTTTTCTTTTTAAAAAGGGATCGAAAAGTTTTGAAAATTTGAGAAAATATAGCTTAGAAATGAAGCGTCTTTTTGTCACATAAACAAAAGACATACTGTTATGCTAAATGCAACGTCGAAGTTCCCTTTGAAAGGGAACACAAACCATGCTGACACTGCTGACGTGTTTTCCAGAGTTTCCAAGGGCAAAGTGGAATGGTTCACATTTAATTCATATGTCATTTAAAAAGACAAATATAAACAGTCACTCCGACTTTGGGTATAAAATCTGAATAAAAATAATTCAATTCAATTTTATTTGTATAGCGCTTTTAACAATGGACATTGTCTCAAAGCAGCTTTACAGAAATATGTAAACACAGGATAGAGATTTTAAGTGTGTGAATTTATCCCTATTGAGCGAGCCGGTGGTGACTGTGGTGAGGAAAAACTCCCTAAGATGATCTGAGGAAGAAACCTTGATGTCACGTATCAAGAAACTCTGGACTCCATTTCCCATCAGCCACTGCACTGCACTAGTTGTCACATGACCACCTGCACCTGATTCACGTTTTGGTTAATGAGCACTCCTGTGAGTATATATAGTCAAGTGTCTGCACGGTTTGTTTGTCTTTCGTTGTCTTAGACTCCCGTTGTTCATGTCTCTGTGTTTTGTTTATTGCCGTAGTGGTTTTCCAAGTTGTCTTAGTGTATTTGTTTCATAGTACGTTTGGTTAAATAAATGTCTTTATCTGCACCTGCTTCTGGCTCAACTCCGATTTGTGACACTTGAGAGGAACCAGACTCAGAAGGGAACCCGTCCTCATCTGGGTAACAACGGATAGTGTGAAAGTAAAAGAAAATTCATTATGGTTTTTATATGAAGTCTGTTTGTTGAACTAGTCCACTGTTCACTAAAAGAGACCTGAGTGCAAAACTGTATGTGGTAATTGCAGTCCTAAGGCCATTGCAGCAACTGTAGTCCCAGCAACCACAGTGAGAACGTCCATGTGGAATTGAGGTCCAAAAATACAGACGTTTAGAGCACTAAACATATACAGATACACATAGTAAAGTTGCATTACGCACATACTGATATGTCTTTTTTGCCGAAATGCTAAAACATAATAGATCAGAAGAAACCTTTTTTATTTCATTTTATCAGGCTTTTTCAAATTGGTAAACACAGAAAGATTACAATTAATATCTGATCACAATACGTTTTTTATGTCAGTCAAATTAAAATGAGATGAGTAAACCACCAGTTTAAACTTTATTCCTGAACAGACAGAAAAAAAAAAAAAATGATGAAACCAAAAAAATTACTGAAGACATAATCTAGGTAGTGGTGAGAGATCTGACTTCAGACCCTGTTTTGGTTTTCTTTTCTTTAAAATGTAAGGCAGCATAATTCAGCTCCACAGAGTCACGGTCCTGTGGAATGAATATGAATTTAGAACTAAGTTATACATATTTTTTTAAAAATTGAAATAAAAGTTAGGGTTATAGTTATTTTTTACCTGAGTGCTTGTTTTCTTAGGTCTTCTCTTAGTGTTTTGTTTGTCTGTTAAAAATATACATATATGTAACATCTATTTTATTTATAACATTTAACATCATTTAACATTAATGTCCCTCCTGTAGGCAGCCGGTCTCATGTAAAGAGATCTGACCTTATCTTATTTGAATGTAATTGTAGAAAGCCCAGTGTATGAATTTAGCACAATAATTTGGTGATTAGTTGATGTAAAAATAGAACACTTACTTGTGTGTTGTTCATGAGTTCTCCACTTACAGAATAACAGAGCTTGAATAGAGATCACAACCACGCACACAACCAAAGCTACAGCGAGGCAGATCACTACAGGATCCACAGATTCTACGGTAGCACAAAATTAATAATGAACATTATGAATATCTACATTATACAATATACTGCAAAATTTCATGTAGATATTAAATAATACCTATATATTTCTGTGATTATAGCAATGTTATAAATATTTACAAACAGCAATCTGAGCAATTAAACAAATGTGTTTATACTCAATTGTACTTGTGTCCCGTTCCCAAAAATGATCTTCCCACACACGGCCACAGCGCAGTAGTAAGTTCCAGTATCATTGAGGCTGAGGATGTTCTTGGAGAAGTTGTACACACAGGGGTGTGTAGAAGAGCCGCTCTCACACTGATGGCTGCTGTTGTGATGAGTGTAAATGATTTGAGGACGGGATTGTGGTGGAGCAGCTCTGAACCAGAGCACTTGGAGTTCTGCTGATCTGCTCTCAGAGAGAACCGAGCACTGCAGAGTCACTGACGCTCCTGCAGGAACCGAGTCCGACACGCCGTTCTGGAACACTGAGACGTTTATATCTCTCTCATCTAGTCAGGATAATATAGACTGTTAGAAATAAAACATTTATTCGTCTGTTCATGCTGAAATCAATGTGAAAATAATTACTGATAAAATTAGTCAGTTCTGTTAGTAAATCTTTTGTGAATGTTAGTGTACAGCGTGTATAAGCACTCTTCATTGTTTTAATGTGATTGTAAATTGCAGACATTTTGATAGACAGTATCTCGTCACAAAATAAAGTGATTAGGCTTGAATCTGTTCCAGTACAGCATGTAACTATACAACAACTTGATAAAATCATGAGAAAATCACACTTAGATCAAAAATGGATAATCATGTATGTAATATAATTGTGTTCTGTTCTCCTCATAAAATGTTAAGTAATAAAACATAACACACAAGACTCTTAAAATGACATCACATGCAAAATGCAATAAAATACTGTATGCTGTACTGTACTATACTATACTGTACTATACACAACTAAACTGGACCTAACCTACAGTCATGTAGTGTGCATGTAATGTAATTTAATTATTATAATAATTATTATAAACATGTAATTTATTTTTTAATGAATGATATTTAATCATTACAGTTACTTTAACCCATTTTTGCTTATCGCCAGCATACAAAAAGTTTTCCCTTTCTTCGGTAAAAAAATAGCTTAAATTTAGTGTATAACCACTTTTTACTGTCTACCCAAGGGACAATTTAAACCTAATATTGATTTGATAAATGTTCATTATATTTAAAAAAAAAAAAAATCTAAAATAACATCTCACCAAAATATTGCAATTTTGATATTATATTATTGTAGTCTATGTCATCTGCTTGAACTTTTGACATGAGAGCCATTTTCATGTTATAGTTTATTCAACATAAAAAATGTAACGTTTTACCTGAATTCAATTTTCTTTTCATATTTGGGCTCAAACAGACTCTTAAACAGCCGTATTAAAGGACATTCCTTATTCCACAGTGACCATAAATGGGTTAAATATATACATGTAGGAACATTTAGTTAATTACCTGTTACCTCCAAGAAAGTTCCTCTGGATAGATTAACAGCTACATTTTCCCAGCTCAATTGTCCACAGTAGTAAAGTCCTCCATGTTCTTTTTTTATATGTGAAATTGTCAGAGAAATGCCGCTATCAGTCGTCTCCATTTTATATCCAGATGTTTTGAACTCGGGGCTGATTTTGACATCCTTATATGCTAATCCTTCTCCCACTTTTTGAGGCATCTCTCCAAATATTTGTTTGTACCAAATGACAAGATCTAATGAACTCCCAATCAATGTGCAGTTAAGAGTGACACATTCACCAGACCTTACTGAGATAAATGATGGTCGGGAAAGATCCAAACTTTGGGCTGGAGCTGCTAAAAAAAAAAAAAAATCAAAGTAAGATATCATGCAAAAATGACAAACTCATTGAAATCACAACTAATAAGAGTTCATCACCTATAAGGAATGAATGAATGAATAAGTAACGCAAACCATTAGACACTTACATATTATGCAGAGAGATGAGACAAGAATCCAGACTACAGACATCTTCAGAGATGAAATGACACTCAGGTTCAGAAAATCAAAGTAGTCAAAGGACAAAAGCACCAAGTATTTTGTACTGGTGACTTTCATCTGATTGGCTGCTACAAGTCACATGTTCTCTATATACTTTAAATAGGCATTTCCTTTCTAGCTACCGGTTTCTATTTTGGTAACTCAGTCTGGTCACCAGAGGTCGATGTACCCTTTCAATTTTATCAGGCAATACAAGAAATACTTTTAAAAATTAAATTAATATTGAATATATATATATATATATATATATATATATATATATATATATATATATATATATATATATATATATATATACAGTATCTCACAAAAGTGAGTACACCCCTCACATTTTTGTAAATATTTGATTATATCTTTTCATGTGACAACACTGAAGAAAGGACACTTTGCTACAATGTAAAGTAGTGAGTGTACAGCTTGTGTAACAGTGTAAATTTGCTGTCCCCTCAAAATAACTCAACACACAGCCATTAATATCTAAACCGCTGGCAACAAAAGTGAGTACACCCCTAAGTGAAAATGTCCATATTGGGCCCAATTAGCCATTTTCCCTCCCTGGTGTCATGTGACTTGTTAGTGTTAGGTGTTAGTCTCAGGTGTGAATGGGGAGCAGGTGTGTTCAATTTGGTGTCATCGCTCTCACACTCCCTCATACTGGTCACTGGTCACTCCAGACCTAAACCCTATTGAGCATCTGTGGGGCATCCTCAAATGGAAGGTGGAGATCTCACAAGGTCTCTAACATCCACCAGCTCCGTGATGTCGTCATGGAGGAGTGGAAGAGGACTCCAGTGACAACCTGTGAAGCTCTGGTGAACTCCATGCCCAAGAGGGTTAAGGCAGTGCTGGAAAATAATGGTGGCCACACAAAATATTGACACTTTCGGCCCAATTTGGACATTTTGACTTAAGGGTGTACTCACTTTTGTTGCCAGCTGTTTAGACATTAATGGCTGTGTGTTGAGTTATTTTGAGGGGACAGCAAATTTACACTGTTACACAAGCTGTACACTCACTACTTTACATTGTAGCAAAGTGTCATTTCTTCAGTGTTGCCACATGAAAAGATATAATCAAATATTTACAAAAATGTGAGGGGTGTACTCACTTTCATGAGATACTATATATATATATATATATATATATATATATATATATATATATATATATATACACACACATATTTAGCACGTTTAGCATAACACTATGGGAGCGCCTCTCGCGCGAACAGCATCTGAGGCTTGTGTAAAATCATGCCTGCCATGATCAGGTGACGTGGCAATTAAGCGCGTCGTGTGATATATATATGGCATCTGTGAACCGCGCCATCAGCCTCTATTATCTGAAGCGAAGACGCAATTCAAAGGCCTACTCTGGTATGACAAAGCTATGCAAGGTCTCGTTCCCTTCTCAGGGAACAGGGTTACATGCGTAACCCAGATGTTCCCTTTCAAAGGGAACTCCACTTTGCTTTTAGCATAACACTATGGGAACGGGAACACCCACTCCGTCATACCAAGGGTATGGCCTGTTCAAATGATCCTAGCTGAGGGTCATTGCAAGACACTTGAGCCCGGGGCGGAATCAATATCCAGGCTGTAATATCGAATGAACGTGTGTGGCGTAGACCACCATGCAGCAGCACACACATCCTGTAAGGATACCCCGTTGGACAAAGCCTTCAAGGAGGTGACCCCCCCCAGTGGAATGAGCCCTTATGCCCAGAGGCGTAGCGAGACCGCGTGCCTCATAAGTGATAGAGATTGCTTCTCTATTCAATTAGAGATTCAATGCTTTGACACAGCATCACCTCTACTGTCGCCGCCAAGCAGATTAGCAGCTCCTCCGACTTATGCCACTGGCCGGAGCGGTGGACGTAAGTACAGAGAGGCCTTACTGGACACAGTAGGTACAATTTCTTTTGTTCCTATGTGGGGAACGGAGGAGGGCAGAAAGCCTGCAACACCACAGGCTGGGTAGCGGATGTAGGCACCTTATGAATACAATCCGGCCTAGGATACAGGAAGGCCTTGGCTAACCCAGGGGTAAATGCAAGGCAGGAAGGGGCAACTGAGAGAGCTTGTAGACCTACTCATTGCTTGAGAGATGTCAGGGCCAGCAGAAGAACTACCTTTAGAGTCAGAAGCTTCTCAGAGGCTGACTCTAAGGGCTCAAATCGAGCACCTGACAGACCTTCCAGGCCCACAGATGGTCCCAGGAAGGTATGCCCGGTCTGCAGATGGGCCTCAGTTTATGCGTGACACCACGCATAACCCTCGAAGTTAGAGGATGTTGCCCCACAGAGGCTCCATCAATAGGTGCATGGCTGGCCGAAATGGCAGGCACGTAAACCCTGATTGTAGAAGGAGCTCACCCCGCTGAGAAACGTTCTTGTAAGAACTCCAGGACTGTAGCTATTGCGCAGTTCATTGGGTCTAGCTGGCGAACCTTACACCACAAAACAAAAAGCCGCCACTTGAGCGCATACAATTTCCTCGTGGATGGTGCTCTAGGGTTCAACATGGTCTCTACTACCTCAGTTGTGAGACCAGAATCTATGAGCAGGTGCCCCTCAGGGGCTCAAATGGGGCACCTGACAGACCTTCCAGGACCACAGAAAGGTCCCAGGAAGGTATGCGCGGCCTGCAGATGGGCCTCAACCACCAGACACCTCGAAATTAGAGAATGTTGCCATGATTTTACACAAGCTTCAGATGCCGGTCGCGCGTGAGAGGAGCTCCCATAGTGTTATGCTAAACGCAGCGTTTCGTTGCCTTCTCAGGGAACAGACATTTCTAATAATAAACATTATATCTATCTATCTATCTATCTATCTATCTATCTATCTATATATATATATATATATATATATATATATATATATATATATATATATATATATATACATATATATATATATATATATATATATATATATATATATATATATATATATATATATATATATATATATATAGATAGATAGATAGATAGATAGATAGATAGATTTATATGGACGGCCTGATTTGTGCATCACTTTCCTGGGGAAGAGATGGCATCAGGATGCACTATGGGAACAAGGCAAGCTACAGAGGGAGTGTGATGCTCTGGGCAATGTTCTGCTGGGAAACCTTGGGTCCTGGAATTCATGTGGATGTTAATTTGACACGTACAACCTACCTAAACATTGTTGCAGACCATGTGGCAATGATATTCCCTAATGGCAGTGGTCTCATTCAGCAGGATAATGCGCCCTACCACACAGAAAAAAATGTTCTGGAGTGGTTTGAGGAAAATGACAAAGAGATCAAGGTGTTTATTTAACTTTTAACATTTTTAATATGCTTTAACATGTTGGGAAAAACAAGTACTGTTCCCATTTTAACTTTAGTGTTTTGTCACTTTAGTGTTTTTGTTCTGTGTGATGATTGAAGAGAAAAGAAAGCACTGTCTAAAACAAAAGCCATGTCTTAATATGATATCATTAATTCTATTGGTCTGCCTTGTAAGGTGCATAATTTCAGTGTTAAATTTAAATGTAGTATTGCAAAATAATAATAAAAAAATTACTAACTAAAAAGAAAAATAAAGAATTATAATAATAGCAATTATTATGCTGAATGTGTATAGCTTTTGTAATATAAATACTATATTATAAATAATACTATGTGAATATAATATATACATTTTTAAAATTACGTTAAAACTTACATATCATGTATAGAAATAAGACAAATATCCACAGTGGAGCCATCTTCACTGATACAATAGCACACAGGTTGAGCTGCTGAAAAGAGGTTAAATGATGAAAGTAAAAGTGTTTTGTTCTTCATACAGTCATTTCATTGGCTGCTTCAAGGCACGAGTCAAATTTCCTTTCCTGTTCTGTTTCCTTTTTTGTAACACATTTTGTTTACCAGAGGTCTGTGGTAAAACAAGGGAAATTGACATCACAGAGAACGTAGCTGTATTGTTAGCTATGGGTGCTTGCTAGGAAGTAGGTCATATGTGTACACAAACAGGTTTTGTGTAAAATAAGAAAACATCTTTAAGCAAATTTTAAAAAGTTGCTAATAAATCAAATTGTGTTCCTTTAAACCACAGCATTATTGTGTCTCAGTTCTTATTAGTCAAGAGGTGTTGATTAATTTCCTAAAACTGCGGCTCTGACATTAGTTTCAGTTGTAAGGCAAATCACAAGACTAAACATCCATTTTCAACAAATCATCCGTCTCAGGTTCCATTTTTCACTGGTCTTACCTGTTCTAGATCCTCTGTAACAGCTAAAAGGAGCATCAGTATATACTAAACTTGAATTAAATGCTCCTTAATTCTTCCAGGCATTTGTAAACGAAGTTCTGAGAGAATTCTTTAATATGTTTGTAATATTATATACACTGTTGGCATTCTCTTGTTGTCCTCAGAAAAGGAATATATCCATCATGTATGTCTTATACTCCAGAAACTGATGGATAATTATCTCTTTAGCTAGAGAAATCTGAGTTTTATCATCCTTTGAAAAGTTCCTCTGCTGTATTTTCAGTAGAATGGAGTGGAGATGGAAAGATCAAAAGTAGATGCTGTAAAATCTTGGCCACAACCCACCATGCCAAACAGAACTTCTGCAATTCCTATGATTTACCAATTACTATTGGCAATGCAATAGGGGCTTCATTTCAGTGGCCAACCCTTTGACTTCACACCTAAGAGGCACACTGAGAACCATGAGAAGAACTGAAGAAGCCAGTCAAGCATTCAAAAACCTAGAGGAACAATTACCCAGTGCTCCCATTCTTCATCACCCAAAGTGGATGCCTTCAAAAGAGAAATTGGAACTGTCCTCTTGCAACATCATGACAATCTGCCCAAAATACATACCGTACTGGTTCATTGTTCTTACGAAAGATACAGTATCTCACAAAAGTGAGTATATTTTTGTAAATATTTGATTATATCTTTTCATGTGACAACACTGAAGAAATGACACTTTGCTACAATGTAAAGTAGTGAGTGTACAGCTTATGTAACAGTGTAAATTTGCTGTCCCCTCAAAATAACTCAACACACAGCCATTAATGTCTAAACCGCTGGCAACAAAAGTGAGTACACCCCTAAGTGAAAATGCCCAAATTGGGCCCAATTAGCCATTTTCCCTCCCCGGTGTCATGTGACTTGTTAGTGTTACAAGGTCTCAGGTGTGAATGGGGAGCAGGTGTGTTAAATTTGGTGTCATCGCTCTCACACTCCCTCATACTGGTCACTGGAAGTTCAACATGGCACCACATGGCAAAGAACTCTCTGAGGATCTGAAAAAAAGAATTGTTGCTCTACATAAAGATGGCCTAGGCTATAGGAAGATTGCCAAGACCCTGACACTGAGCTCTAGTTGAGACCAATTATGATCTGGAGTGATGTAGCTGCAGTAAAGGAACTGTCAGAGCCAGAATTCACAATCCATGCTGACACTGCTGACATGTTTTCCAGTGTGTCCAAGGGCAAAGTGGAACGGTTCACATTTAATTCATATGTCATTTAAAAAGACAAAAAAAAAAAAAAAAAAGTTTTTAGTCACTCCCGCTTTGGGTTTAAATCTGAATAAAAATAAATACATTTGGAGCATTAAACATGAACAGATACACATAGTGACATTGCATTAAGCACATACTGATTTGTCTTTTTTGCCGCATGGTGAAACATGATAGATCAGAGCAAACTTTTTAAAATTTTTTTTTTATTTTATCAGGCTTTTTCAAATTGATAAACATAGAAACATTACAGTTAATATCTGCTCACAATACGTTTTTAGGTCAGTTAAATCAAAATGAGATGAGCAAACCACCAGTTTAAACTTTATTCCTGAACAAACTTTAAAAAAACAAACAAAAATTATAAAACAACAAAAAAAAAAAATAATGAAGACATAATAATCTAGGTAGTGGCGAGAGATCTGACTTCAGAGTACACACTGTCTTGAGGCTGTTTTCTCTTTTCTCTCCCTGTTTTGGTTTTCTTTTCTTTAAAATGTAAGGCAGCATAATTCAGCTCCACAGAGTCACGGTCCTGTGGAATGAATATGAAAATACAACTAAGTTATATATTAAAAAAAATAAATAAAATGAAATAAAAGTTAGGGTTATAGATATTTTTTACCTGAGTGCTTGTTTTCTTAGGTCTTCTCTCAGTGCTTTGTTTGTCTGTTAAAAATATACATATATGTAACATCTATTTTATTTATAACATTTAACATCATTTAACATTAATGTCCCTCCTGTAGGCAGCCGGTCTCTTCATGTAAAGAGATCTGACCTAATCTTATTTGAATGTAATTGTAGAAAGCCCAATGTATGAATTTAGCACAATAATTTGGTGATTAGTTGGTGTAAAAATAGAACACTTACTTGTGTGTTGTTCATGGGTTCTCCACTTACAGGATAACAGAGCTTGAATAGAGATCACAACCACGCACACAACCAAAGCTACAGCGAGACAGATCACCGCAGGATCCACAGATTCTACCGTAGCACAAAAATAATAATGAACATTATGAATATCTACATTATACAATATACTGCAAAGTTTCATGTAGATATTAAATAATACCTATATATTTCTGTGATTATAGCAATGTTATAAATATTTACAAACAGCAATCTGAGCAATTAAACAAATGTGTTTATACTCAGTTGTACTCGTGTCCCGTTCCCAAAAATGATCTTCCCACACACGGCCACAGCACAGTAGTAAGTTCCAGTATCACTGAGGCTGAGGATGTTCTTGGAGAAGTTGTACACACAGGTGTGTGTAGAAGAGCCGCTCTCACACTGATGGCTGCTGTTGTGATGAGTGTAAATGATTTGAGGATGGGATTGTGGTGGAGCAGCTCTGAACCAGAGCACTTGGAGTTCTGCTGATCTGCTCTCAGAGAGAACCGAGCACTGCAGAGTCACTGACGCTCCTGCAGGAACCGAGTCCGACACGCCGCTCTGGAACACTGAGACGTTTATATCTCTCTCATCTAGTCAGGATAATATAGACAGTGTTAGAAATAAAACATTTATTCGTCTGTTCATGCTGAAATCAATGTGAAAATAATTACTGATAAAATTAGTCAGTTCTGTTAGTAAATCTTTTGTGAATGTTAGTGTACAGCGTGTATAAGCACTCTTCATTGTTTTAATGTGATTGTGAATTGCAGACATTTTGATAGACAGTATCTCGTCACAAAATAGAGAGATTAGGCTTGAATCTGTTTCAGTGCAGCATGTAACTATACAACAACTTGATTAAATCATGAGAAAATCACACTTAGATCAAAAATGGATAATCATGTATGTAATATAATTGTGTTCTGTTCTCCGGAACATAAAATATTAAGTAATAAAACAGTTACATAAACTAGTTCATGTAAAGGGTAAATGGCGCACTATGTAACAGTTTATCTAACAGTAACAGTAACATATAATTTATCAATTTAAATCCAATAATGATTTGATAAATATTCATTATATATAAAAAAAAAATTCTAAAATAACATCTCACCAAAATATCACAATTTTGTTATTATATTATTGTAGTCTATGTCATCAGCTTGAACTTTTGATATGAGAGCTATTTTCATGTTATAGTTTTTTCAACATTAAAAATTTTAAAATTAAAACATGTACACTCCACAAAAAAGTAATCTTTGTTCACATTTAAAAGTTCATGCTGTAGCCAAATTGTTTTACCAGAATTCTTTTTCTTTTTTTTTATTTGGGCTCAAACAGACTCTTAAACAGCCGTATTAAAGGACATTCCTTATTCCGCAGTGACCATAAATGGGTTAAATATATACATGTAGAAACATTTAGTTAATTACCTGTTACATCCAAGAAAGTTCCTCTGGATAGATTAACAGCTACATTTCCCCAGTTAAACTGTACACAGTAGTAAAGTCCTCCATGTTCTTTTTTTATATGTGAAATTGTCAAAGAACTGCTGCTATCAGTCTTCTCCATTTTATATCCTGAGGTTTTGAACTCGGGGCTGATTTTCACACCCTTATATGCTAATCCTTCTCCCACTTTTTGTGGCATCTCTCCAAATATTTGTTTGTACCAAATGACAAGATTTAATAAACTTTGACTCCAGTAAAATGGGCAGTTAAGAGTGACACGTTCACCAGACTTTACTGAGATAAATGATGGTCGGGAAAGATCCAAACTTTGAGCTGGAGCTAAAAAATAAAATTAAAAATCAAAGTAAGATATCATGTAAAAATGTCAAACTCATTTAAATCACAACTTATAAGAGGTCATCACCTATAAATAATGAATGAATGAATGGATAACTAATGCAAACAATTAGCCACTTACATATTATGCAAAGATATGAGACAAGAATCCAGACTACAGTCATCTTCAGAGATGAAATGACACTCATGTTCAGCATATCAAAGTAGTCAAAGGACAAAAGCACCAAGTATTTAGTACTGGTGACTTTCATTTGATTGGCTGCTACACGTCACATGTTCTCAATATACTTTAAATAGGCATTTCCTTTCAAGCTAAGGGTTTCTATTTTGGTAACACAATTTAGACACCAGAGGTCTATGTAGCCTTATCTTCAGGCAACCCAAGAGATACCTTTAAAAATGAAATGAATATTGTATATATATATACAGTATCTCACAAAAGTGAGTACACCCCTCACATTTTTGTAAATATTTGATTATATCTTTTAATGTGACAACACTGAAGAAATGACACTTTGTTACAATATAAAGTAGAGAGTGTACAGCTTGTGTAACAGTGTAAATTTGCTGTCCCCTCAAAATAACTCAACACACAGCCATTAATGTCTAAACCGCTGGCAACAAAAGTGAGTACACCCCTAAGTGAAAATGTCCAAATTGGGCCCAAAGTGTCAATATTTTGTGTGGCCACCATTATTTTCCAGCACTGCCTTAACCCTCTTGGGTATGGAGTTCACCAGAGCTTCACAGGTTGCCACTGGAGTCCTCTTCCACTCCTCCATGATGACATCACAGTGCTGATGGATGTTAGAGACCTTGTGCTCCTCCGACTTCCATTTGAGGATGCCCCACAGATGCTCAATAGGGTTTAGGTCTGGAGACATGCTTGGCCAGTCCATCACCTTCACCCTCAGCTTCTTTAGCAAGGCAATGGTCGTCTTGGAGGTGTGTTTGGGATCGTTATCATGCTGGAATACTGCATACTGATCATGCTCTGCTTCAGTGTATCACAGTACATGTTGGCATTCATGGTTC
Source organism: Ictalurus furcatus (assembly GCF_023375685.1). Lineage (NCBI taxonomy): Eukaryota > Metazoa > Chordata > Actinopteri > Siluriformes > Ictaluridae > Ictalurus > Ictalurus furcatus. Next base: position 27,904,562 of record NC_071262.1, on the reverse strand, counting down.
CCTCAATGAACTCTAGCTCCCCAGTGCCGGGAGCACTCATGCAGCCCCAGACCATGACACTCCCACCACTATGCTTGACTGTATGCAAGACACACTTGTCTTTGTACTCCTCACCTGGTTGCCACCACACACGCTTAACACCATCTGAACCAAATAAGTTTATCTTGGTCTCATCAGACCACAGGACATGGTTACAGTAATCCATGTCCTTAGTCTGCTTGCCTTCAGCAAACTGTTTGCAGGCTTTCTTGTGCATCATCTTTAGAAGAGGCTTCCTTCTGGGACGACAGCCATGCAGACCAATTTGATGCAGTGTGCGGCATATGGTCTGAGCACTGACAGGCTGACCCCCCACCCCTTCAACCTCTGCAGCAATGCTGGCAGCACTCATATGTCTATTTCCCAAAGACAACCTCTGGATATGACGCTGAGCACCTGCACTCAACTTCTTTGGTCGACCATGGCGAGGCCTGTTTTGAGTGGAACCTGTCCTGTTAAACCGCTGTATGGTCTTGGCCACCGGGCTGCAGCTCAGTGTCAGGGTCTTGGCAATCTTCTTATAGCCTAGGCCATCTTTATGTAGAGCAACAATTCTTTTTTTTCAGATCCTCAGAGAGTTCTTTGCCATAAGGTGCCATGTTGAACTTCCAGTGACCAGTATGAGGGAGTGTGAGAGCGATGACACCGAATTGAACACACCTGCTCCCCATTCACACCTGAGACCTTGCAACACTAACAAGTCACATGACACCGGGGAGGGTAAATGGCTAATTGGGCCCAATTTGGACATTTTGACTTAGGGGTGTACTCACTTTTGTTGCCAGCGGCTTAGTCATTAATGTCTGTGTGTTGAGTTATTTTGAGGGGACAGCAAATTTACACTGTTACACAAGCTGTACACTCTCTACTTTACATTGTAGCAAAGTGTCATTTCTTCAATTTTGTCACAAGAAAAGATATAATCAAATATTTACAAAAATGTGAGGGGTGTACTAACTTTTGTGAGATACTGTACACACACACACACACACACACACACACATATGTGGATGGCCCAGTGTGTGCATCACTTTTCTGGGGAAGAGATAGCACCAGGATGCACTATGGGAAGAAGGCAAGCTGGCGGAGGCAGTGTGATGCTCTGGGCAATGTTCTGCTGGGAAACCTTGGTTCCTAGCATTCATGTGGATGTTAATTTGACACGTACAACCTACCTAAACATTGTTGCAGACCAAGTGGTGACAATATTCCCTGATGGCAGTGGCCTCATTCAGCAGTATAATGTGCCCTACCACACAGCAAAAACTGTTCTGGAGTGGTTTGAGGAACATGACAAAGAGATCAAGGTGTTGATTTAACCTTTAACTTACAGGACTTAAAGGATCTGCTGCTAACATCTTGGTGCCAGCTACCACAGCACACCTTCAGAGGTCTTGTGCAGTCCATGTATCGACGAGTCAGAGATGTCTTTGGTGGCACACAATACACAATATTTGGCAGGTGGTTTTACTGGTATGGCTGATATGCAGTAGATTTAATATAGGCTCCAAGAAAGCCTTTATCTCTCACATATACATTACAGTACAGTGGAATTTTTCAAAGAGAAGAAGAAGAAAGCCTTTATTTGTCATATATACACACACACTTCACATATGCCAGCTTCTTAGGAGTTGGGGTCAGTCAGGTAAGTGATAACAAGAACTATCTTGTATTGTGGCTGTTCCAGAATGTTATAGTAAATGTAACTATAAACGGATAAAACATGGCATTTCTTTAACAAATAATAAATAAATAAATAAAACATTGCCAAATTATTGGTTATAAGAGTGTAATATTAACATTAAACTTCCTTGGGAAACACTGTTGTAAATTTACACTTCCACCCATTTCCACATTTGAGATATCTGAAATATTGGTTATTCTCTCTTTTTCTCTTTGAAATGTTTGGACTTTCCTCATTTTGGGTCATATATCCACATATATTCAAATATTTCTTCTTATGGCTTGTCTTGACACACCCTAATAAAGGTTTACAGTTTTAAGCTGTTGTTTGTTATATTTGTGTGTATTTAATCTGTGGAAGTCATTTTGGCCTATAACATAATGGATGTAACTTTATTTTCTAACATAATAGGAGCATGGGCATAGATTTCACTTGACCATGGGGGAGGGGCGGGAGGGGGTTGAAGTGTGAATGGGTATCCTTCCCTATATATTTTATTACATTAAAATAAATTGTATTGACCTCGTTAAATGAATTGTACTGTACAAGACGTTAGATTTTCTGAATTTTATCCCTCCAACATTTGAGTTTGAGATCAAAAGATGAATATAAGACAAGAGATCAGAATATCATATAAATCTAGACACGGTAAACAATTTAAAACATGGTACCTTTGAAGGCAGATGACTCAGTTTTAGGTGAGCAAAAAAATATAGCTCATAACCTCATTCCACAGACCTGCACAAACAATATACTGAAGGATCATAACAGAGAGAACGATGTTCCTTTTAGCAAGGCCTTGTGGTTGGCCTACTCTACTATCAGCTTGTGGTGTGTTCAGTTACACCAGCGTTACACTGGGCATGAGATAACTGCATTGACAATACACACAGTGCTGCAGAATCACAATAAACCACAAAACAGTCAGTGGGCCTCATTTGTCTTTTACTAAAGTGTAAAAATGTTTTCATTGGCCGAACTGAGCTAAAAACTCCTGCCAGATTTACAAAAAGTTTAGCGAGGTTTCCTTCATAGTCATGTGCGTATGTTGCTAAATGCTAAATCACTCATAAATAGCAAGCGTGTTCCCAGGACTCATAACATTTAGTACATTTAGTCATGACTACAAAGTCCATAAAAGGCAAAACTCACAGAGCTCTGACAACTGCAAACTTTAATGTCTTCATGCAACATTGAATTTTTATTATATTATATTATATTCAGAAAGCACCATGAACACACAGACTCATTTACACCTAGGGACAATTTATCTTCACCTGGGCGGAGGAAACCAGAGAACCTAGAGGAAACCCATAAGGACACGGGGTGAACATATTATCTAAGAAACAGAAGAGTAAATGACTTCAGTATACACATTATCACGAGCTCGTTCTCTCTTTCCTCTTCTTTTATTGATGTGTAAGGCAGCAAAATTCAGCTCCACTGCATCACGGCTCTGTGGGAATGGATATGAAAGATTCAGTTCAAACGAGAGATATCTACTGTACGTGATGGGAATGTTAGCACAGTGCAACATTTAGCATTATTTGAGCTAGATTAGATATTTATGTAATGTAAGTTGGACAGGATAAAGTTAAAACACAGATTTCATCTGAATCTATTATGAGGTTTATAGGTTTATAGTGCGTACGCTCAACATTAGTTACCTGATTCTGTGTTTCCTTCACTACCGTATCTTCAGATCTCACTGCAAAGAGATTCATTTTCATGTTTAGATCCAGATTTAATATATATTTCTGTCTAATGAGGAATCATTGTGAGAGTAAATGTGTGGAGGTCTGGAGGAAAAAAACATCTATGACTGGAACTGAATTCTGAAAAATTTGAAAAACATCCTGGGTTTTTCTGCCTATAGCATACTGTACATTGACCTCATTAAGAAACATTAAGAAAATATAACATTATACATTATATTTACTCAAATGATGTGGAAATGTTTTTACTGACTTTCTGTAAACATTGTTACATTGAAAAGGAGCCATTTTAACAAACATACTGTAGGCTATGAATAAAGGCAGATAAAATGATAAACAATTGTTCTGTTCATGTTTATTACTTTTTTTTTATTACTTGTTCAATTAAATGCAAATTAAATAAATATATAGCAGTGGTATTTAGACAAATCAGTGTGGTATTTTATTGGAATTGCATTGAAAGTCATTTGATGTAGTTTTTGCAAATTTTTAGCAAATTTCAGTACAGAAAAAGTCTATTAGTGTTCATAAGTACACACAGATTTACTGAAGACTCACCTATGCAACATTCACAGTTCCTCCATTTACAGGTTACGATATGAGCAACGATCACAACCACACACACTCCCAAAGCTATGGCGAGGCAGATCACTACAGGATCCACAGATTCTCCTGTAGCTAGATTTTTTTATAAAAAATTAAAAAAAGGATATATACTGCATTTTATCCCTTATATCACAAACAAATTCATGTAGATATAAATGAATAACTACACCTCCCTGTGATCATAATGATGATCATTTTAGCAATTAACATATTGTATTTAAAATGTATTGAATATTAATGTATTATATGTTTACTCTGAATAAGAGAATGTGTTCTTACCCAACTGTACTCGTGTCCCGTTCCCAAAAATGATCTTCCCACACATGGCCACAGCGCAGTAGTAAGTTCCAGTATCATTGAGGCTGAGGATGTTCTTGGAGAAGTTGTACACACAGGTGTGTGTAGAAGAGCCGCTCTCACACTGATGGCTGCTGTTGTGATGAGTGTAAATGATTTGAGGATGGGATTGTGGTGGAGCAGCTCTGAACCAGAGCACTTGGAGTTCTGCTGATCTGCTCTCAGAGAGAACCGAGCACTGCAGAGTCACTGACGCTCCTGCAGGAACCGAGTCCGACATGCCGCTCTGGAACACTGACACTTTTACATCTTCATCACCTGTTTTGAGTTTAATGTAGACAGTGTAAGATATCGGCTGTTTTCATAAACAATTTTATGGACTGTGATTAATTAAACATTATAAATCTTGTTCCCAAACTTGCAAACTTCTAACCTGCAGGTTGAAATGACAAACATTCAAAAAGAAACATGTCTACATGTCAGATTTGCTTATATGCTTGACAAAAAACAGCCTCCGCTGGTATCAGCTATCTTATACCACACCCTATAAAGCCAACATTTAAACCTTTATTATCTGTAACAGTGCTGCATCTGGTATTAATCAAATTTGGATCTGTCAAATCAATACAATAGAATACTGTGGCTAGTGATGAAATTGTGACATTTTCAGCTATATATATATATATATATATATATATATATGTATATATATGTGTGTATGTGTGTGTGTGTGTGTGTGTGTGTGTGTATATATTTAATTTATGTATGTATGTATGTATGTCAGATTCTGTAACCTGCAAACTTTCCTGAACTAAAAAGTGTTTCTCTTTTGCATATAAAGAGAATATAGTTTTAGTAAGTGAAATAAGAACATTTTATAATTCATTAATGAATGCGGCACAGGAACATCACAGACGTGTTGACAGTTGGAGTCTGATAGCTGTTCCAATACTTTCAGCGGGGCCTGAAGGTTTCTTTAATTTGGAGAAGTTGAAATTTTCCTGGGATTCACGTTCAAACAAGTCACATTAAAATTAAGAGTGTGCATGCTATTTCAGTCTTTTTCACTAGTTAAAACATAAAAATGGTCAAATTTCCCCATCCATGTTCCTCTGCTGGTTACTCAACGATAATGAATGACAAACATGATGGTGAATAATGATGAGAAAACAAAATGCCTAATACATGACCGAGTTCTGGCTTGGGGTTCACAAAAAAAATTTACAGTATAGCGGTTAAATAAAGAACCCTAAAAAAATTGTTGAACTTTGATAGGGTGTTCAAAAGGTTCTGACTATCAGTGTTTACTGTACAAACAGTTTTAATTAAGTTAATTACCTGTTACAACCAAGAGAGTTCCACTGGATAATGTAACATCGTCCATGTAACATTTTGCACAGGAGTAAAGTCCTCCATGTTCTATTTTTATATGTGGAATTGTCAGAGAAATGCTGTTATCATTCACCTCCATTATAAATCCTGACGCCTTGAACATGGGGGACATTTTGGCATCCTTATATGCTAATCTGTCTCCCACTTTTTGAGGCATTTCTCCAAATGTTTGTTTGTACCAAAACACACTTTCCGCGAAACGAATATCTCCAATGTGGCATTTAAGAGTAACACGTTCTCCAGACTTCACTGAGAGAAATGATGGTCTGGAAAAATCCACAGATTGTGATGGAGCTAGAAAATAAATAAAATTTGAGTAATGAAATAATAATAATAATAATAATAATAATAATAATAATAATAATAATAATATAGGAATTACAATCACTAAAATCTGTTTTATAAAAAAAAAAAAACTTTAAAACTTACTTATTATGTTCAACGATAAGACAAGTATCCACATTGGTGTCATCTTCAGAGGGGAAATAACATTCAGGTCGATCTGCTGAAAAGTTGTCAGATGATGAAAGCACCAGGTCTTTTGTGATAGAGACTTCATCTGATTGGCTGCTTAACTCATGAGCTAAATTTCCTTCCAAGCTACATTTCTATTTTTAGAACACAATTTAGTTCACCAGGGGTCTGTGGTGAAAGAAAGCAACAAAGATATCTAAGAAACCGGTTAAGTGTTATCTACACTCTACTATTACCTGTGTGTGTCCAATGGAAAGTATCACTAAATCAGGACAAAAATAGGAATATTTAGAAAAGTTTGGTGAGAGATTAACATTTACAAAGCCACACAGAGCACTTGAGTATTTGAGATTTTAGATTAAACCTGCAACACGTGACTATTTTTTTTAGAACCTGACGTAAAAATATGATCTTGGAGAAGTTTTTGTTTGAGGGGACAAATGCTAATGCCACAGCGCCAACCTGCTCATGCCCATAGCAGTTTTGTGTGTCTTGTGAATGTGCTTATTTATCGTTGGTGTGTGTAGTAGGCTGGCAATTTAATTTTGCTTTGTTTTATTACTACACTTCATGCAGAGGCTCCATTTGATACATACTGTACTGCCCCTGAATCCAATGGTATAAACCGCACTGTGAACAGAGATTTCAAATAAGACCCAAGTGTATCCATTGTTTCCACCTCATCATCAGGCCACACATATGATTCCTTGTTTTTTATCATGTTTGATTTTCGATCTTTTGGCTAACCCCACCCATGGCCAGGATAAAGCAACACATTACCAAAGATTACTGAATGAATAATCAAGCATTTGCCCATTTTAGTGTTTTTTTTAAATTTTTTCCCCAACACATTTCGACTTTCTAATGCTTAACACTACAGTACTGAACTTTTGCCTCTCTATCGCCATCTCAGTTTGAAACATAAAACTGCAAGTTACATTTTTTTGGTTCCTTGGGTTGTGCTTTGGCACTGCTCCTCTGCGCGGATGAATCTGATGTTTTGTGGTATTCGTACTTGACAATGGAGGTGGCGGCAGATACAGTTTTCTTGGAGTAAAGATGAGTCGTGCAATAAAAATTAAAATAAATAGGTGCAATTTAACACATTGACGAAAAAGAATAATAATAGGAAACTCTATACCTAGCTGAATCAAATCAAGTGAACAAGTGCGCTAATGTTAGCTAGCTATCTATTGAGCCACTGAAATGTCTTACCTGGTCAGCACAAAAAAAAGTGTCTCTGTGTCAGTCTTCAATCCCTTCAGATCTTGGAGTTTTCACAACCTCTCAAAAGCCATGCTGATATTTATTCTCATTTTAGCACGGGCTCTGTCGCTTTCCCTTTTTTTCATTTTAGGCTTTCCGCAGTTCAAGGTTTATTGCTTTTGACAACAGATGATTCCCCAGATGTCAACAATGATTGCCATTCAGAAATATCCAGATTAAAAGCTGCTATCTACTTTAGATGACAAGTTTAAATTCTAAGCAACTGTTGTAAGAACAAGCTACAAACACTCCACCATCCTCAGCACCCACACACGCAATGTATTAGCCGGGTCTTCTTTCTGTTTACGGACGTGACGCAACCATGGAATGATGCAAATTACATCAAACTGACATTTGCTGCAAAATTCGACCAGACAGGTCGTTATTTTAAGCTTACTGTTGCAAATTCGGTTAAGCTAAGGAGGAAGATTTTAAGATTTTTACGTACTTGCTCAATAATTGATTTTTGTTCATTTTCAATCAAAAAAAGTTTCATACTGCAACTTTAAATACACATCTTTTAATGCTATTATTGAGTTGATTGGCATAACTGTTAGCATACCAACTGCTCATGTGTGCACTTTCAAATCCTTGTTGTGTTTTTGTGAAAAGAGAGATATTTTTTTTAAATGATGTTTGTTCTAATATTTATTTATTTATTTATTTTTGGTAAAACTTATTTTTTGAGTGGTGAAAATTAGGTTTTTAAAAATATCCATGTACGGACAGGGCCTGGTCTTTAGTCAGACAGACTGTTTTTACCAACAACCTTGTTAAACTGGGTTCTTAACATGACTTTACAGAACTTGAAGGTAAGGTTAGAAGTAAATTAAATAATTTCCATGTTATTTTGTGAAACATGTTTATGGTGGTTTAAAGTTAAAAGAAAAATAATAATTGTTGGTTCTGTAAAATCAGATCACACAGATGCAATATCAGTTATGTTACTATACATATATGTATAAATGCAGTTATATCTCGATAGTTTAAAAGAAATAAACCATTCCTGTGAAATAAAGTTAATACGATGTAGTGTGTGCACTGCTGACCTGAATAAAACACAAAGACTGGGAAACAAAAGGAGGATTTGCAAGGCAAGGGAACAGTGTGAACATGATACAATGACAACAATGACACTGACAACAGAAGACAAAAAGCTGGACACAGAGGCTACATCCGAAATCTTGTACTGTGACAGTAAACATTAACGTGGATATGTGTGTGTGTGTATTTTTGTATTTGTGTATCTGTGTTTTGTGTATTTGTTAATTTTGTGCAGAAAAATGCTAAACCCTGTTACATCCATCCATCCATCCAATCACGGGGATTCAAGGCAAGCATGCTAACTACTAGATAAGGGTTACAAATGATTTTAAAAAATAAAATGTTCGTTCTCATTTAAAAAAAATCAGGACAGGACGCAATAGCAACAATTAAAACATTGTTATAATTTGCAAATTGCTTTGTGAACAATAAAACACCAGGATATGCCGTTATAGGAATCAGCTTCATGGTGGTAACAAGAACTTGACATCACGCTGCATCACATGACCACATCAACAATAGTACATGCATGAGTTACTCTAGTCTTACGCACTGTATTAATGAGATCACTGTATGTCGCTCTGGATAAGAGCGTCTGCCAAATGCTGTAAATGTGTGGAAATATGTCTTTTGTTTTGTTGTAAACTACTTTCTCATGTCACTCCTTGGCAGAACCAGTGTTCCAGTGTTTCAGTGATTTTGAGACTTTTAGATCATTCAGCTATCAGTTTAAATTCAACCGAACAATCATTAATAAAAAAATAAATAAATAAAAAACTTATCTACAGTAAAATCTAAGTTACAGAAAGACCTCGCACATCAGAATATATAATATCTTGAGGTTGTTGTTTCTTCACTCTTCCTCGTTTGGCTCTCCTCTCATTGAAATGTAAGGCAGCATAATTCAGCTCATTGTCACAGTCCTGCAGGAAAGGAAATGAAATAAGTAGACTTTAGAATTATTACACATTTACATTACACATTTACAGCAAACATTTTAAACTAACTGCTTGTCTGTTTATAACATCATGTATTCAGATATCCTGAATATTTACCTGATTGAGGGTCTTGTGGGTCACAGAACCTTGTTTTAGACTCGCTGTAGAGAAGAAAATGTAACTACTGTTTATAGCTGCAATATAACATGAATGAATGTTCCAATAAACATACGATGTGGATGTTAAAATAAATGAATAAAAAATGTTAAATGTTGTTTTTCATAAATGATATATAATATACATCACTTCAGGATGTGATAGTCGAAAAACAGCAAGTCTGCTTTGTATCAGACCATTATATTTAATAAACTGGAACAGTGTGTATATATATATTGGCTTTTTTTGGAAATAAGATCTGATAATTAATAAACTGGTAACTCATTGTGTACAGTGTAAATAATATAAAATTATAATTGCTTCATAATAATTTAATAACTTTAATAATATCCATAATGTAGACTTACCACTGCGTTGTTCACAGTTTCTCCTTCCGCAGGTTATGACAAAGATCAAAGCAAAGATCACGACCACACACACTCCCAAAGCTACAGTGAGGTAGATCACTACAGGGTTCACAGATCTCTCTGTCACACAGTAAATATCACAATGTTAAATACAGGCTCAGTGTTTACTTCTATGATAAATCAACTTATTTCTTTAGGTCATTGAAAATTATGCCAGAACTTATTGGATGGCCCAATACAAGTACTGCACTCTGGCATATCAGTAAAACATTATACTTCTTACCCAACTGTACTCGTGTCCCGTTCCCAAAAATGATCTTCCCACACATAGCCACAGCGCAATAGTAAGTTCCAGTATCATTGAGGCCGAGGATGTTTTTGGAGAACTTGTGCACACAGGTGTGTGTAGAAGAGCCGCTCTCACACTGATGGCTGCTGTTGTGATGAGTGTAAATGATTTGAGGATGGGATTGTGGTGGAGCAGCTCTGAACCAGAGCACTTGGAGTTCTGCTGATCTGCTCTCAGAGAGAACCGAGCACTGCAGAGTCACTGACGCTCCTGCAGGAACCGAGTCCGACACGCCGCTCTGGAACACTGAGACACTTAAATCTGGTTTACCTGTTCAGTGTGATATACACAGCATGAGATCTTTGTAAAGTCTTAGTTGTTTATACTTTATTAGATTATTATTATAGATTATAACACATATGGTCCATAAAGCGCATTCTGTCAGTTCTAGCACATTAATCTAACCATTATGAGGTTAATTAATCAATAACACAGGCACAAATGAATAAATGAAGAGACTAACTCTGCTGGAGAAACTGAGCTCAACACGGCACTCTAGAACGCTGAACCTTTAAAGTTTATTTATTTTTTTTAATCTGCTAAGAATAAAATACATAGACATCATTAGCTGCACATATGTTCATATATGTATGCTGTTTTTCACTTCTTACTCCTTACAAATGGAGATTAACATCACCTAGTGCAACATTTAATTACTTGAGATCTCTAATGAAACAGAGAAAAAGAGCAGGTAAATAAAGTTGTTGTTGTTTTTTTTTTTCATCCGTTTGTGGTATTTTATATATATATATATATATATATATATATATATATATATATATATATATATATATAATGATATACTACATATGGCTGTGTAGATAAAAACTCACCTTTCACAGATAAAAATGTTCCTTTTCCAAACACTTTCATAAATTTTACAACGCCACAGTAATACATGGCTTCATCTGACGGTTCCACATTTGCAATTTTTAAATGGACGCTCCCTTTTTCTTTCTCAATGCTGAATCTTGGTGACTTGAACTCATCTTCGTAATCAGGTTCAGTTAGAACTGTGACCATTAAACAAGGCTCATGTCCGACTTTTTGCTTGTACCAAATGTTAGGTTCATTGTTATTCTCTCCCAGTCGAAAGCAGTGCAGAGTCACGTTCTCACCAACATCAGCAGTGATCACTCGATCTGGCTGATTGACATCAATTGTCTGTGCAGAATCTAATATCAAAATCCAAAGAATGAAATATGAGCAACTGTATCAAAGCTTTATTCTGTCTGTAATACACAGAGATTTCCATTGGGGTATTGATAAAATGTTGTACGACTCCAAATAATTCCCTGGTACCAATATTTAGGGAATAATAGAAATAAAGAAATAATGGCAGTTCAGTGTGTAATACTATAAGAAACTTTTCAAACACTTTTTTTTTCAATATACAGAATGATGACAACCTTGACAATGTTCTTGTATTTGTGTCAGGATCTTTATGAAAGTAAAATACATAACTATAAATCAAAAAATCCTCACTTACCCGTTTTATTAAAAAGCATCACTGTAATCCACATCAGCATCAGCATCTTCAGTCTGAGGTCTGTGTATAACATGTCTCCTCTTGCTACACTGTCAGATGGTTGAACTGAGCAGAGCATGGCAGATTTATGATGGGAAACTCTGACATCACAGACTTCCAGTGTATTTTATGTTTACATACAAGCTAGACTAGCATGCTAGCAGTAGGAAACAGACTGTGGCCCCTCCTCACATTTTTCTAAACCTTTCTTCAAATAGGTAGTGATACTTTCCAAAATTACATAAAACAACAGGAAATTTGATATTTTGGGATATTTTTTGTGTCAGGTTTTTGAGCAAATTAATATCAGACATGTTTTATCTGACATTTCTATGTATTCTCAGATTTTCTCATTGATCTTAATTGTAATGTAGTAATAATTATTCTAATCATTATATTATTACTTTAACAAGTTCAAATATTTTGTACATTTAAACAATATTTCCAAAATTTGAATAATAGGGTTGAACAAATGGCTTGAAATTTGTAAGAATTTAATTTTTTATCATTTGTTCGCCTAATTTTTCATGATGAGAATAAAATAATTTAATAATCAGATTCAAACCTGGGTCATTAGTAGGTCAGTTTACCAAATAAACTGTGTACTCAGTGTAAAATATAAAAGAGAGGAGGAAGTTATTAAACGCCGATTTCTGATATGAACATTTTAATTGTAACAGAAATGTTTGTTCTCGCATTAATGTAAAATCGTATAGATTTTCTCATTCAAAACTGAGATTAGAGGTTTAAATCAAATGTTTATTCTTAAGTTTTCATTATTTTATTCTAAAAGTTGTTCCAGTTATATTGGTAGAAAACTGGTAGAATTTGGTAGAAATAAAATATTTTTGTGATTCTGGTCCATTCTCCATAACAAATCACTGAGCACTGATGAGTAACAACAGTTACTCCAACCATCATGTTTACTTGGGGCTGTGTGTGTTGGAGTGTGTAGGTGTATGTACATGTGTGTACAGTAAGTGTGTGTGGGTGTGTATTTGTAAATTGTTATGTCTTTTTTTTCTAGTAGACGTCTTAGAGTTGTTTCTGGTTCACTGATGGAAGTTTGGTCTTTCAGTTTGGTCTCGCTGCATTCTCCTGTAAGCAGTCTTGTATAAAAGTTCAATTAAATGTAAATTAATATACTGATTATGAAGGTTCAGGGAAGTTGGATCATGTAACACTTTAATAATTAATGTAATGTATAAAGTGCACTTGTGCAGTATTTATAATTTACTATTTCTCTTTCAGTTGCAGGTACAATTTATTGGAATTCCTGAGTAATTAACTCCTGCTCCTATCCTACAATCTTAGAAAAAGGATTTAATATACAACCTTTAAGCACTTCTATACGATATGGCCAAAAGTATGTGGACACCTGACTATCACGCTCATATGTACTACAAAACCATGGGCACTAATATGGAGTTGGTTCCCCTTTATGCTATAACAGTCTCCAGTCTTCTGGGAAGGCTTTCCACTAGATTTCAGAGTGTGGCTGTGGGGATTTATGCTCATACATCGTATAGAGAATCAGTGAGTTTGGGTAGTGATGTTGAGTGAGATGGCCTGGACTTCAGTCCTAAAGGTGTCCAATGGGCTCTGTGCAGGTCACTTGAGTTCCACATTAACCTTGGCCTTAACTGACCTCGCTTCATGCACAGGAGCATTGTCATGCTGGAACAGGTTTGGGCCTCTTAGTTCCAGTGAAGGGAAATTTTTATGTTACAGTGTACAGCATTCTATACATTCTATACAGCATTCTATTAATTGTGTGTGCACAACCTTATGGCAACAGTTTAGAGAAACCCACATGTGGGTGTAATGGTCAGGTGTCCACATACTTTTGGCCATAGAGTGTACATTGCAGAAATGTACAACTGGGTGTTTCTCTATCAGAAAAGATTTCCTACTAGCACCCCTTTTATGAACATAAGAGCTATTAATATCTCCAAAAAAAACCCTTTTCACTTCAAGCCCCTACAAGCTTCCACTTCCTTGAGTGATTGCTGAACGTGACCAACCTCTCTCCCTCACCAGCAGTGTAATTCTCCCTGGATATATTGTAATGTCTTAGAAGTATTATTCTTCAGATTTTCTAAACTACAATAAAAAAAAAAGACTTGCACCAAACAAAAGGCTTACAGCATCAATCTGAATCAAGTGATATTTCATAATTCAGTATGTAGTCACAGATTACAGAACAGACCTGATTCTGTGTTTTCCTGCCAGTGATAAATATGTTATAAGGAATATCATCATCTGTATACAGACTTAAGTATAGATGTTGACCTTTGAAATAACTAAACTGTAAATTATAATAATCTAATTTAATATACTCATAACTTGCATACTCAAGTAATTATTATTAAACATGAATCGAGTAAGTAAGCTTTAGGCACGTCTAATACTCGTTTTTCTGAATTATGATCATGAACATATGCAAGATTCATGTGTCGATATGGGCGGAGTTTATTCAGGCCTCAATGTGGCTCCACCTTCACCACTGTGCACAACTAACCAATCATATTCTCTCTCTCTCTCTCTCTCTCTCTCTCTCTCTCGCTCTCGCTCTCTCTCTATCTCCCCTCCCCCTTGCTCTCTCTCTCTCTCTCTCTCTCTCTCTCTCTCTCGCTCTTGCTCTCCCACACATGTTCTCTTGCTCTCTTGCTCTCTCCAACCCATCCAAGCCACGTCATGATACCATTAAAACAAGTCTAAATGATTTATCATACGCTGTCACATGGTACAGGTTTCATACTCTTTCTGGAAATGAGCTTTGAAGAATCATGATCAAAGAAAGAAAAAATATCACTCAAGAGAATTTGACAAATTTCCATACACAAATGTACTATTTCCTAATATTTTAGTGGAATAAAATTATGTTAATCAATCTAAATGCTTTCAGGTTATTTTACATTCAGTTTTCTTACAGTTATTAACAAACTGGCCTTTAGATTAGTAAGTAGAGTGTGTATTCGTGTGTGTGTGTGTGTGTGTGTGAGTGAGGTATGTGTGTGGTTTTGTAGCTCTGTTTGTCTCTTTGCCCCTTCACACACTGCAGCTCTGAGAGTTTCATCTCTGCAGGCCGCTCTGACCGCCGAGTCGCATTTCTCAGAAACACCATCAGTTTCTCACCTCTCAAACTTTCCACAGGATGTGTGGCTATATTTCTTTCTCTCAGGCCACACTGTTGTTCTTATTTTTTCTTTTCTTTTTGCACAACTAGAAACATCTCTAGACTTCATATAGATGTGTAATATTATAATACCTCTCTTCTGAAGCACCAGATTTCACCCTGCACTTTAATCTGGTCTAAACACACAACAGCTGTCAGACGTAATGTTATTTACACCGTTTAGCACTCATCACGATTAACACTCAGTTAATCCTGAGCATGCTCATAAAAGTGGAGTTGTGTACATCACTCTTGTAGTGTGTGTGTGTGTGTGTGTGTGTGTGTGAGAGAGAGAGAGAGAGAGAGAGAGAGAGAGAGAGAGAGAGAGTAATTAAGTATGAATAATTATATATTGTACATTTATACCAAAGCACTACTGAATTCTTGATCTGATTGGTCAGAAGATGTTGATAAATTTTCTATAACTGCATTTCTCACAGTAGTACAGCTGCTAATGTTTATAGTAATGTGCTTGTTCTAATACATTATAGTTTCTACTGTATATTCATCATTTACACAGGATCTTGCATGGTGGTTACTCGACATAAATAGGTTTTAGAAGACTGTATAATCACTGATATGATAAGGAAGTGTTTATTTCACTCATATTAAGAGATGTGACGTTTCGGCCCATAATTAAAGATGCATTTACAGTTAAATAATTTAGCAATACATATATATATATATATATATATATATATATATATATATATATATATATATATATATATATATAAAAGTGTGTGTGGTTTGTGGTAGGCAGTGACCTATTTTTACATTTTTTTTTTATAATTCGATTGGTCCTCTCTGCAGTATAAAGCGCTCTGCTCGGGTAAACAGGAAGGTACAGCGAGTGAAAACCACACTGAATGTTCCACACCACTCTCAGCTTTAACTTTCCAGACCAGACCTGTGTGTGCATTCTGCGTTTGCTGAGGAGCCGTGATGGTTAACAAGCTTCTTATGAGAGCACGAGCTGTGAAAAGCTGCAGTGAGGTGATAAAAAAATCACACGGCCGGAGTTTGTATACAGCTGAGTGCAAATGTTTGTGTTACCTGGTTTTGAATAGAACAAAAAGAACAAATGTGCCTGTGCTTTAATATTACACTGTTCAAAATAAAATAAAAACAAATTCCAAAAGTTTAAATGTAAAAGTGTGGGTTTTTCCTACTGTACACTAAACAATCCAGAACAAGGGGAAATACACACCGAAGAATATTCAGAGGTTTTTTTTACCAACTTTTTTCCCCCCAATTTGGTCAATTCCCACCCACCAGACCGTAGCCATAATCAGCTGTAGTGCCGAGAGGTGGTGTTAATATTAAACCCACTGCTGATGCCCAACATGTCTTTTTATGTGTAAAAGTCTTCACCCCCTCCACGTGTCAGGCCGAGAGGCCGAGATCCAGCAGCAGCCCAACAACTTGCAATGAACTTCCTGATTAGAGGCTTGTGGGCGGAGCTTCTTATAATCCACCAGATCAAAAACTGTTCACTTTTTCACTCGTCAGTTGCCGAGTCACTTCAGGGCACAAAGATGATTCTTTCTGATTTCATTAAACACTTTGGGACATGATGTTATAGGAAAAGAATCAAATTAACGGTGGTAACAGTAACTCTGCTTCATCACTGTGTACTGTACTGAGGTGGATTTCTTCCTGTCTAACAGTTGTTTTCATAACGTTATCCATATGTACAGAACACACGTATTGTCACATACTCTAGTGCTGAAGTAATGACAGTTCATCTTATTGAGATACCGAAAACACAGTTTTATATAGCAGTAACAATGGATTTGTCTTGACATGACTTAAAGCCACAGCACCGCCCTGTAACCACAAACCAAACCCAGAGTAACCCTAAACAATCCCCTAATTTACCTCCATCATCACGAGGTTTATGTGGGTGAAATACACTCTTACTGTTTTTTTCTTATATGAGGTAATGGTTCTGTAAGAGTTTTCTGTAAGTGCATTCTTCTTCTTCATCTCTAATTCTCTTCTGTTACTGTAACACTTCAGTTCTCACACCCTTTAAACTTTTTGTATGTCAGATTTTTACTTTATGAGCACTGACATACCACACTGGCTCCACCTAGTGACACGGTATTTGCAGCCAGAGACCTCTTTCAGTTTTGATTTTATATATATATATATATATATATATATATATATATATATATATATATATATATATATATATATATAAACCACAGACCTTTACCAGAGTAAAAACAAAAGGACCTGGCTAAAGTTTGAAAAGTGTGGGTGGGGCTACATTTGTCGCTCCACCCATAACACTCTTATTGGCGGAGCAACGCATGTAGTCCCACAAAAAAGTGCGGCCCCACCCTATTTTGCAGGCAGTGGCCAGTTCTGTTTGAGTAAATAGGGAGCCCTAAATCTTTGTTGATGTCTCCAGGAAAATTCACCATCACACCACCTTAGGGCAACCTCCCCCAAATGATACGCTCCTCTTTAATTGTCACTTGAACTTCCTGTTCAGTATGTATATAAATCACATGGACAAGCACACTACTTGTGAGCTGTGTGAATACTGAGCTGTTGAGAACTCTGTTAGATATTTCATGTATGGCCCATTGCTCTTGTTCCTGCTTTGCTGGTTAATTGGATTATCCTCTGGCCCTCTTTACCCTGTTCCTGTTCTTTGTTCTGACCTTTGCCTGCTTTCCTGACTATGTTTGTGGATCATACTCTGGATCTGAAGCAAAGTGTATATGTATTTTGTATATGATATTAATGTTGCTTACTGGATTGTGTGTTTAATAAACCTCTTGAAAATCCTAATCACCCCTCTGACTCACGCACACACACACACACACTACACACTACACACATCACACTCATATGTGCCCATTCCAAATGGGCATCAACACAGATTTAGTCTGCCTTTGCTTTAACATTGAGCATTATTATTATAATTAGTAGTAGTAGTAGTAGTAGTAGTAGTAGTAGCTTATTTATTTATTTATGTATAGTTTCCCAGTCTCCCAGAGGCTATACTTTTTATCACACTACTTAGCACACTATGTTGTATGTGGTTTGTGACGCAGCCTTCAGACTACATGCCTCTATTTTAGCTCTTGGTCAGGATTTTGCCGCTGTCCATGGTGTTGAAGCTCAAGTGAAGCAACAAAGTGAGTTAATTACCTTGATCATGTCCCATTTTAATCACATAGAAATAAATTTTACTGCCTTTAATGCTAACATTTTCTGTGTTTATATTCATATCATACATGTCTAGTAACAGAAACTAAACATCATACAACATTATATATTACCAACATGATAGATAGATAGATAGATTATGAGTGTCTGCAATGACTGATGCATTACAATTTAAATTATCTAAAGTTAAAGTAATGTTGTTTTTTTGTGTGTGTTATGTAATCTATAGTTATTTAGACTCAGCTCCAAACCACCTTCCAGCACACTACATAGTATGTGAAAATCTGGGTTAAGTAAAGCTGTAACTTTACATTTTCTGAGATCTTCAGGTCACAGGTGTTTACGCTGTGTGGTTTCTCAGTAGCATGACAGAAAGTTGGTGAAATAAGGCCGGGTTATGATGCTAAGTGATAACAGGAACTCACTCGTTTCATGGACGTTCCACAAAATTACACATAACTGTAAAAGTGTAAAAAAAAAAAAAAAAAAAATGCAATGTAGTTTTTTTTTTTTTTTAAAGAATTGTGAGAATTATAAGAGGCAAACTGCTCTACCAGCGCCTCTAAACGTACTAGAGGAAGGAAAAATAAATCACTAAACACTTCAGGACAAGCTGTTGTTGGAAAATAATTAACTTTAGTCTGGTAGCAGTAACTCTGCTTTCCTATAAACACATGCCCCAAGTATTTATATCCTTACTAATTAACTGCTGAATGAGTGGCGGTCTGTGTCTACACTCCTTTATATCTCAGTAGTAGGTCCATCAGAGGTCAGTGCTATGGAAGTATATAATATAACATAACGCTGTGTAGACTCACTAGATTGTGTTTATTACAAGTTAGTTGTAAATCAGGTTATTAATACAGACTTAAAATGAACATCACTAAGTTTTGCATTACATATAAGAGTAGACGTAAACCACTTTAGCTGAATGGGGTGAGATGTGGTTGGGTGAAAAGACTGTGTGGTTTACTGTGTCTGCTTTCTTCCTTTTGTTAGAACAAATCACATGATATATATTTTGGGGCGTGCTCAGTCCAGACCAGCTGTAGTATAAATTAAACACTTGCTTCTGGCACGTTCATAATCTGTTGATAAGTGAGACACATAAATACATTTAAAATGACTGGATTCTGGTTTTCAGTGATGGTCTTTAGCACGATGTGTAAGTTTTTTTTTTTTTCCATTCTGTTAAATGATCCCTTAGGATGATTTTTAATTAACAAATTATATATCTAAAAAATGATGAGTTTAACACAGTCTTCTGCAAATTGTATGAAAAAGTAATGTTAATGTTGTATATTTCATTCTTCAGCAAATTAATGCGTTTGTTGTTTTTTTTTTCCATATACAGGCCAGTCTGGTAGACTCTGGGTTACTGCACAATGCCCAGCTCTAGATGTTTATCAGTCTGATGAAAAGCTCAGTGTGGATATCGGTAACTCGGCTACTCTCCAGTGTTGTGTTTTCGGGATAGACGATGAAGAAATGATCTGGTTTAAGCAACAAAACAGAAAACAGCCTCAGATTATAGTCAGATTCTTTAAAACTGCTCGGGAAACGTTTTACAATGAATTCCAAAATCCTCGTTTCCGAATAAAAAAACATGGAAACTGCTTCAATATGACCATTTCAAACACCACGATGTCTGATGAAGCCACGTACTACTGTGCACTCGTGTTTGCAGACGGGACTTATTTAAAAATTAAAGGTAGGAGTTATATTAAAATGAACGATGTGACTGGTTAAACGCAGTAAAATTTCATTCTTAATTACTGTTAGCATGTGAAGTAGTGAAGTGTTAACTGTTCTAGGTCACCTATATTTGTAGGTGAGCATGTTACCACTGCATCAGAAACATCTAAACCAGCTCTGTGTGATAAAACACTGCATGGTAAAGTCACGAACACACAAGAGAAGACAGGTAAGATGTTTTATCATTTGTATTGATGAATTGTCCTCAGTTCATAATAAATAATTGTCTTTGTGCTCATAACTGTATCAGAACTGACTATGATCAGATCTCTACATTCGACAGTGCTCGGTTTAGGAACGGCTTTGGGTTTGTGCGCACTTCTGATTTTCTGTCTCACTTATTTCATACTGAGGAGAAGAAAATGTGATAAAAGTAAGCGATTTTGTCATCAGATAATAATTATTTCAGTTCGATTATGTCAAAATGACTAATCATTTATTTGTTCCATGTTAATAGTGAATGCTTCAGTAGAAGATTCTTCAATAACGATGGAGGTATGTCTGCAGATAAGTCAACTTTGTGTACTGTAGATTATAGGTTGTATAGTATGTATACACTCTTTGGCTATTCTGGTTTGATGTGGATATGTCCTTTTTTTTATGGGGAAATCTCACCACTGATCACATTTCCCTAATTATTATTCGTACACTTTACAGTATATGCTGCTACATTCATGTACTGCTATTTATAATGGTGTATATTAAAGATTAACTCACATTATACAAACCCCTTACAGACTGAATAGCATCTGTTGCTCTGTACAATTTAACACTTATTCCATGATTGAATCTTGAATCTATTTTTATTTTTTTTTCAGAAATCTCATGTTGACTCTTTGACTTATGCTGCCTTGAGATTTTCCAAGAAGGGAAGTGAAGTTTGCTTATCAGAGAAGTTGGTGTACACTGAAGTGATGTATGAGAAACTGTAATATATTACGCAACTGGTTCTTCCTCTTCTTCTTCTTCTCCTTCTTCTTCTTCGGATTATTATTATTATTATTATTATTATTATTATTATTATTATTGTTGTTGTTGTTGTTTTGTTGTTGTTTTTGTTATTATTATTATTATTATTATTATTATTATTATTATTAGACCTTCAAAATTATTACTTTCAATCAAATAATAATTAAAAAAAACCACACAAATCTATGTATGATTTCAACCACTTTGCAAATTAAATAAAAGTGATATACCCTTGCTGTGTTTAGTACAGATTTTTTGTGGCCCAATTTTAAGTCTGTATTTTGCAGAAGGTACAATAAATGTGAAAAATAAAATAAAATAAAATGTCAAACTCACATTGAAATGATGTCTAAATATTGTAGATAGATAGATAGATAGATAGATAGATAGATAGATAGAACTATATTTCTTGATATGAGTTCATATTTTACAATAAATGTACTCAATTTTTGTTATTGTTGTTGTTTGGTTGTTTGTTTCTTTCCATTCTTGTGTCTAGTGTCAGTGACATTATCACAGTACTTAAAGTCCCCATGAAATCAAAATGAAAGTTTTGTGGCTTTTAGTGTGAATATGTTAACTTTTAGGTTATCTGTAAGTTAGTGTGTTCCAAAATAATAAATTTAGAAGATATATACATTCAACATTTACAGTCTCTCTCTCCACCAATATGGATCAACAATTTTGATGACATCATTCTGCAATTAAGCTTTTCATCAGATTTTCTGTTCAATCAAATGCTCTCTAGAAATCTGAAGTGTCCCGCCACTAACAGCTGTAGGTTTCCTGGCTGTGAAGTAAGCTAACCACTATTGTCTATTTAAAAAGTGGGAGGAGTTACTTGATAGTTACTCGTGCTGCCCTGACTTCCCGTTTCAGTGTAAATTACATCAACACATCGAATAATGCTACGCGTTTCAAGGAAGCTCACGGGGACTTTAAGACACCTTTCATAATGAATTGAGAATTGCATTAATTTATAAATTTATTGTTGATCCATGTGTTTACCTCAGAAGTTAATAAAATTATATTAAAAATTATATTATATAGCTCTTCAGAGAAAAATGAGTCACCAAGACTGTTGCGATATCTTGTTGGAGGCAAGCGCGGATGAACAGGACTAGAGTGTGGGGATCAGGCAGGAGACGAAACACAGAAGTCTCCATGAACCTGGAGAAGAACAGGGACCACCGGGCCTGGCGGGGCGTGAGACGTTTGGCCGTCCTCAGGTTCTCCAGGTTTTTATGATATGTATAGATAATGAACGGGTGGGTGGCACCCTCCAACCAGTGCCTCCACTCCTTAAGGGCCAGTTTAACTGCCAGGAGTTCTCGGTTCCCCATGTCATAATTACGTTCCGCTGGTGACAACTTGCGGGAGAAGAACGCTATTGGGTGCAGCTTGGGTTTATCTCCGAGGCTCTGAGAGAGAATGGCCCCTACCACTGCCTCAGAGGCATCAACCTCCACGACGAAAGGTCTGGAGAGATCCGGGTGTCTAAGGATGGAGCCCATGGTGAAGGCCCACTTGAGCTTGTCCAGAACCTCCTGGGCGGTTGGGGTCCAAAGGAGCCGCCTAGTCTTGCCACGCAGGAGGGACGTCAGGGGTTGTGCTATCTTACTGAAGTCTCGAATGAACCATCGGTAAAAGTTTGCAAAGCCAAGGAACTGTTGCAACTCCCTGACGGTTCAGGGCGTGGGCCAATGATGTATCCTAGGAAGGAGATCATGTGTTGGTGGAACTCACACTTCTCAGCTTTTACATAAAGTTGATGTTGTAGCAGGCAGCGCAACACCTGCTGGACATAGTCGATATGCTCTTCTACGGATGCCGAATACACCAGGATGTCGTCAATGTATGCAATGATGCTCCTCCCCAGCATGTCCCTCAGGACTTCATTGATTAGACTCTGGAACACCGAGGGGGCGTTAGCGAGCCCATACGGCATGACCGAGTATTTGTAGTGCCCGGAGGTGGTGCTAAAAGCCATCTTCCACTCATCCCCCTCCTGGATGCGGACCAGGTTGTACGCGCTATGCAGGTCCAGCTTCATGAAAATGGTCGTGGATCTTAACTGTTCCAAGGCTGCCGGAACTAGTGGCAGGGGATACCGGTACTTGACTGTCACTTTGTTTAGGCCCCGGTAGTCGATACACGGTCGTTTCTTTTACACAAAGAGGAACCCGGCGGATGCGGGAGACATGGAGGGTCGAATGGACACTTGTTGGAGGGCCTCCTGAATGCATTCCTCCATGGCTCGGTGTTCAGCTTGGGAGAGAGAGTACACACGACCCCGAGGTGGACTGGCTCCGGGAAGGAGGTCTATGGCGCAGTCGTAGGGTCAGTGTGGTGGTAAACCGCTTGCTTTCTCCTTGCTGAACACCTCGCTGAGGTCACGATATTCGGGAGGGACCATGACTAGAACACGAGACATGGGGCTCTCCACTGTCGTGGCTGCCAAAGGGACCGCGGGGCCCTTTAGGCAGTTGCTCAGGCAGTACGGGGACCATTGGGTAACCTGCTTGTCCATCAAAGAGACCCGGGGGTTGTGAAGCTCCAGCCAAGGTAGGTCGAGGATGACGGGGTGCCGGGCAGAGACCGTGATGTACTGGACGATGGTTTCATGGTGGAGGACACTAACTTGCAGTCTTAGTGGCAGTGTGCAGTGGGATATGACTTTCCCCCCATGGGGAACCCGTCTATGGACTGGATTTGATGTGGCTGGAGCAGGGGATGTACGCGGAGGCCGAGGTTCTGCACCATCTTCTGATCTATGAAGTTCCCGGCCACTCCTGAGTCGATTAGAGCTGAAAGAACAAAAGGCTGGCCTGAATGCTCTATTTTAACGGGTAACACAAATATATGTGGAGTATGTATGCGGATTGAACTCACCATTTGGCGACGAGGTTGACGGTCCGTGCTCCCCTCGGCTGGTCATGGCAACTTGTGGGAGCACTGATGGATGAGGTGGGTGCCCTTGCCGCAATAGAAACGCATCGAGACTCACGACGTTGCCTCTCCCTCTCCTCCTCGCAGATCCGGGTCTGGCCAAGCTGCATGGGCTTGGCTGGGGGTGCTGGCTCTGGTGGCAGGG
The DNA here is from genome assembly GCF_023375685.1 of Ictalurus furcatus. NCBI lineage: Eukaryota > Metazoa > Chordata > Actinopteri > Siluriformes > Ictaluridae > Ictalurus > Ictalurus furcatus. Next base: position 27,880,521 of record NC_071262.1, on the reverse strand, counting down.
GACCCCACAGCGTGGGGCGGTTGGTTCGGGGCAGACGGTCCAGCCGTATTGCAAGATCTATGAGGGCGTCGAGGGTGAGCTGTTCGCCCCGACATGCTAACGCCCCGACATGCTACCCTGACGAAACATGGTCTTGAGAGCCGGCACATTCCACCCACTCCGTGCAGCGATGGTGCGGAACTCCAAAGCATACTCCACCGCGTCACGAGAGCCTGGTCGGTCTCCCAGCCATCAGGGGAATGAACAAAAGCACGTTGGAAGCGGGAGAGGAAGTCCGCTAGCGAGGGTCTGGTACCGCCCCCCGTTCCCACTCATAGACCATGCCAGGGCACGTCCAGTGAGGAGCTCCATGAAGTAGGTGACTTTACGGACTTCCGGCATGTCAGGGTAGCTCTCAAAAAACAACAAGCACTGTAGCAGGAAACCCTTACATCGTTCCAGCTCTCCAGCATATCTCTCCAGTGTAGGTAGAGGCGGATAGTGCGCAGGCGGCGCAGTGGGAATGTGCGCAGCTGGCACTGGTTGAGCATACGCTGGTGCTAGAGGCGGAATGTACGTGGTGGAGCAAGCAGGGTCACGGTCGGAAACGTGGAAGGGCACAGGCATGATACTTGCTCGGTTAAAAGTGATATCTGGTCCCGCTGTACAGCTATCACTCGATTCTGCTCCAGGATGTGGCGTTTCTACTCTGGGACGTCCTCTGCCTCCATAGTAGGCGAAGTAATCTGTTACGATACCTTGTTGGAGGCAAGCATGGATGAACAGGACTAGAGTGCGGGGATCAGGCAGAAGACGAAACACGGAAGACAGCAGTAGGTCAGGCGATCGGGCGAGGCTGCTGAGCGTTTACTTCACGAGGCATTGAAGTTAATGAGGCCATTTATAACATATGATGCAGCACAGGTGTTAGCACTCAGTACTCCGGTGAACGTGAGCGCATGCATGGTCAAGAAGTGTAGTTCTCGCCGGCCATGTTTGTAGTTGGCACTGCATTCTGGGAACTGTAGTTGCGAATTCACCGCAAAGTGACAAAGACTAGTGCCTATTTGTACAATATACAGTACAATGCAACACAGCACAATACAATACAAACTCAGTAGTTTGTGCACATGAACAGATTTAATTTAGCAAAAAAAAATGCACATGGTCAATTTTGTTCAGACTTTGAGGTAATATTTGGCTTCATGTTCAAGCAGAACACAACACTGACACTCGCATGTTCCAGGATGGTGACTATAGTGCGTATATGGCCAAGGACATGTGTAACTGTTTATTCACATTTACATTATTTACAGCTATTTATTTGGAATTTTGTACATATTATTTAGCTTGTGAGCAATTAAAATAAACAACAATGAGATGTTAGTGTAAGCACACGTGAGAGTACAATTAAATCACATTTTCCATTCTGTCATCTTTGTTTGGTGCAAAACTAAACCACAAATATGGAAAAGAATATGTGGTGTAGATGTAGGCAGATCAGAATACCATGTGCTTGCTCATCATGACTTTTTTTTTTTATTACAACCAATCATGTCATATTCTGGGGCGTGGTCAGTACAGACCGCCTATAGTATAAATATAAATTCTAACCATGCTTCAAGTGCATTCATATTCTGCTGATAAATGAGATACAAACACTGTAGAATTTCTAGAAAATGAAAAATGACTGGTTTCTGGATTTTAATTTTGATCTTCAGCACCATGTGTAAGTAATATGAGCAAATTATTCCCATCTAGTTTGATGTATTTTGAAAAACACCTATGGAAACTATTACTCTAAACCACTTTGTGTAAGCTGCATGTAGACAGAACTCCAATATTATTCCATTAATGTGATGTTTAATAACTCTTTGCATATATTGATTTTGAAATACATTCTTTACCTAATTAATGCATTTAATTTTCTAGATACAGTCCAACTTGGTAGACGCTGGGTTACTGCACAATCCCTCACAGAGTCACCAGTTTATCAGCCTGATAAAGAGCTCAGTGTGGATATCGGAGACTCGGCTACTCTGCAGTGTTGTATTTCTGAAAACGTAGTTGGGATGATTGCCTGGTTTAAGCAACCAAACAGAAAACAGCCTCAGATTATAGTCAAACTCTTTAAAAATGTTGGAGGAACATTTTCCATTGAATTCCAAAGTCCTGGTTTCCAGACAGAAAAACATTTAAACTGCTTCAACATGACCATTTTAAACACCACTCAGTCTGATGAAGCCATGTACTACTGTGCACTGACAACACCCGACATCGTGTTTGCAGATGGGACTTATTTAAAAATTAAAGGTAGGATTTTGAGTTAAATTGATTAAGCTGCAGGTTTAATGTAGTGATATTTTTCCTTATTACTATTAGCATGATAAATGTTTACAGGTGATCATGTTACCATTGTATCAGAAACATCTAAACCAGCTCTGTGTGATAATTCAGTAGTGTGTGAACCAACACTGCATGGAAACAACACTAACATGAACACACACAAGAAAACAGGTGATATGTTGTATAATTTAGTATTAATTAATTATTCTTAATTCATAAAGCATAATTTACCCAGAAAATAATGTGTACTAATGTAAATATAACATGGTGAAATAACAGAACCAGAAATGATCAGATCTCTACATTCGACAGTGCTCGGTTTGGGAACGGCTTTGGGTTTGTGCGCACTTCTGATTTTCTGTCTCATTTATTTCATACTGAGGAGAAGAAAATGTGATAAAAGTAAGTGCTTTTGTCCTCTGATAATAATTCCAGTTACTTTAATTTCAATCAAAATCATTAATAGGTGTGTTTCTGTATTAATAGTAAATGCTTCTGTAGAACATTCTCCAGGAAGAAATCAGGTACGTGTGCAATCATTAAAAAAAAAAAAAAAAAAAAAAAAAATTCAGATTCTTCTACTATTATATACTCTACAGATAATTCTGTTGTTTTTTTTCTATCGATACCACTATATCTCATTTATTTACGCATGAGTCTCACTACAAACGTTCCTGCTTGTGAAATGCTACATTCAGATACTTTTCCTTATAATGTTCTAGGTATCATGTATACAGTCAATTCAATCCAGTCAAGATTTGCACAACAATCCCAAGCTTTTATGTTGATGCACACTAACTGTGTAGTTATTGTATATAATACTGTTACCTATATTGTATGGTTCTTACGCTGAGCTGGACTTATTATGTATTGGCATTTCTTTGTTCAGGAATCTGAAGCTGAAACACTGAATTACACAGCTGTGCAATTCTCCAAGAGGAAAGCCGAAGCTGCAAAAAGAAAAACTGGCTCATCAGATGAGTGTGTGTACTCTGATGTGAATAAAACTGTAAGGTGTACACAGTGAAACACTTGAAAATGTTTTAGCATGTTAAATATATCGACTATGCAAATTTATTCCATATTTTTCATTACAGGCTTATAATCATTAAAAGATTATTAAACCAACTGTTTTGTTCATTTCAAGCTTGCGAGATCATTTATCTGCTTACAGATGAATGCATTTCTACAAACAAAATTACTTCATATGCCAGTATTTATTTATTTATTTAAAAAGTCTAATCTCATTATAATACATAATAAGTAAATTTGCCCGTATTCATGATATTTTTAAAGCACTGTAGCTAAACATCCATGCTACAGGTTTTATCTATTTTCTTTCTATTGTCCTATTATTAACATTAAATACCTTTTTAAGGTTAGCTAACTTTATATGACTACAGTGTTGCCCTTTGTGGAGATTGTGTGGTATCATCTGTATGACTCTGATTTTTACACAATAAATGTACAACAAATTTAATTAAAGAAATAAAAAAAAGACCCTTAAAGATTATCCTAAAATTTCTGAGTTTAAACAGCAGTTACATTCTATTACTGGTGCATTTTTAGAAAGGATGTATGTTGGCCTTAAACATAAGTCAAGGATTGTGACCGCTTTATTAACTGGGGGCGGGGCTTATTTTATTCCTGCACGCCTGTGCTTGTGTTTCCGGTACTAGTGAAAGACAGAGAAAATCATGTCTTGTGGATGTGGTGCCCAGAAATAGCAAAGTAATATTGTTTATCACTGAGTATTGAGCAACATTCTTCAAACATATTTTACTTTAACAAACTGAAGCATCAAACAAGAAAGTATATAATAAGCCATAATTATTTATTGTGCAGTCTAGGATTTGTTGTTGTTGTTGTTGTTGTTGTTGTTTTTGTTGTTTTATCACAAAATGTTTAAAGGTATAAAACGAGCATTTTTAAATAGTGCTGGTTATACAGTACATAATGTAAATGAGCCAAGTGGTATATCTGCTTTTGAGTCCTGACGGCCTAACATTTACAAGTCTGCTGGTTCTGGCCCAAATGCTGCAGTACCTCTTACCAGATGCTAGTAGGCAGAAAAGACTGTGCTTGGGATGGATAGAAATTTTGTTTATTCTACTGTACATGCTCTTGTTTTCCAATACTGGAGGTAGATTCCTGATAAGGGGTCAAAGCTATGACAGCTTTGACTTCTTCAGCTTTCTGAGACAGTATAGGTGTAGCTGGGCTCTCTTGACAAGGAGGGTTGTGTTGGTGGTTTGTTTAAGGCAGTGTGCATCTCCAGGAAGTTGTATTTGGGATGCTTTCAGCAGAAGATCTGCAGATGGTTTGTTGGGTGTTTTCTGGTTACTGTCACCTGAATTCAACAATACTTTCCTTGGTTTTGCTAACACTTACAGATTTCTAATGAGCACCAAGATGCGAGAGGGAACACCTCTTCTTTCTAAGCTGTTTCATCGCGACTTGATATAAGATCTATAACTATAATGGTGGCTGTAATAAATGGGCAGTGGTGGCTTGGTGGTTAAGGCTTTGGGTTAGTGATTGGAAGGCTGGGGGTTCAAGACCCAGCACTGCCCAGCTGATACTGTTGGGCCCTTGCACAAGGTGCTTAATCAATTCTGCTCCAGGGGTGCTGTATCATGGCTAACCCTGTGCTCTGACACCAGCTTACTGACATTCTGCGGTATGTGGAGAAAAGAATTTCACTATGTATGTATATGTTATCAATAAAGACTCATCATCATTAAAGGTATAAATTTATAAAGGTATATGTGATCAATAAAGACTCATTATCATTAAGGTCATTATCAAACTTTAGAATAGTTTTGGTGCTGTATTTGACAGTACAGTCAGGGATGTACTATGAGTACAAGAGAGGATAAAATTCCTGCAGGGTTGTGATGCTGGTGTTCCTGGTTGGACAGAACACATGCTGGTGATATTAGGTAGCACAGATTTCATATTGACATGAGTCAAAAGTGTTGTGTGACAAAGATGAGCATGACCAAGATTTGGGCTGAAAATGCAACCACCCTAGAGTCCATGGAACTGGACCAAACCTGTCTGCCCTCAGAAGACATGCCAGAAGAATATGGAAAAGTCTTTAATACGGTTAGTCTAGATATATGCTAGCGTGCTATCTGTCTGAAGAGGCCTGGTCCTCAGAGTCAGTTGGGGAGAAACATTCCACATGATTAATCTAACTCATTTAACATTTAAAATGTGATTCAGTTGGGATGATGTTACTATACATGTTGCTTATATGACCAACTCTAGGACTACAGGTAGATTTATAGCAGGATATCTGTGTGAGTCTGCAAAATCCATGTGAGACCCTGTTCTCCTCCTTTCCAAGTCCAGGATGTGGACGGTAGATACCTGGGCTCACAATGAGTTCAATTTTAAACCCAGCCACTGACAGTCCAGATTCACCCTATCAATTCACAGACTATTAGCAGTTTTCTTGTTGACTCACATGGACATACTGTCATCCCAAGAATAATTAAGAGGATTGAGATAGCTGTTCACTTATCTGGTCATACATATTGTCTTCAAGCAAAGGAAATTAAGACTGAGCCTAAAGAGCACCATCATCTGGCTATACAGACCCAGGGATTGTGCTCTCAACCTGCTACCAGGGGCCAGTTCTCCTAGTTACCATATCTAACATTGTCCATCAAAGAGGCTGCTGCTATGGAGGACTACATCCAGGAAAGCCTTAGACTGGGGTTCATTTGATGTTCTATTTCACCTGCATCTGCTGGCTTCATCTTCTTCATGGAGAAAAAGGACAGACGACTGTGTTTATGCATTGATTACCATGGAAATAACCAGGTCACACAGAAAAACCCCAGCACATCCTTCATTTGGTGCCATCCACACTGTTTCAAGTTATAGAATAAGTACAACCACATACACAGTTGGAAGTGGGATGAATGAAAGGCTGTCTTCTCTGCAGAAACTAAACACCATGAATAATTGATGACGCTGTACGGTTTGACAAATGCCCCAACTGGATTCCAGATATTTGTTAACCAGGTGCTCTATGACATGCTCCACCAGTGGTTTACACTACTGATATCAAGATTTATTATTCAAGATTCAAGTGTTTCTTTTTCACACAGCTGAGGAGATGTGGAACTTCCTCAGCTGACAGAGATGACATCTTGGTGTATCTTAGGGGAGATGGGGGTGGGGGGCTCCCAGGATGTGCCATGATTTGGCCTGTTACATGATTAAAATGTTGTTGTTGCGTTTTAGTATAAAGTCCGGAAAGCTCATTCAGCATTTCCAATGATGACCTGCATGGGCCACTACAGATGTCTTATTTAGTTCACTGCAGTCACTGAAACAGTTATATAATTACTTGAACAGTTATATAATTACTCCATAATAATAAACCATGCAAACCCTCTGTATCCGACAGATTCTCATATGTGGTTTATACACTTGCTGTAGCCAGATAATGAGTTCACCAAAGCAGCCAAACAGATTAAACACAGTAGTCAGGGATACAGATCCCGTCTGATATCAAACAAACAAACAATACTATAAAAACAGATCAAATCAATGACGTTACATGCATTGATGTACAATACGATTCTTGTACACTTGAATGCTAAAATTAAAGCTTCAGCAGAGTCGGCAGTTTGGACTTTTTATACAACAGGCCTGTAAGAACAATAAATATATAATCATTATACAAACCTCTGCATAAAATACAGAAGTGAATGAGCAACTTTCTGTTTAGAACAGTGACCCCTGTGCTCTTGTAGATAAGCTATAACTACAAAGAAAAATGGGGTAGAGATGGGGTCTTGATTTTATTAATAGCTTGTATATAATCCACTGCAAAAGAATAATCATTTTGAATTATAAATCATCAGTAACCCCATACCTGTCCTCCAAATGTCAGATTGTAAAGGATCTCATGTCTATTTGAGGGAGAAACTTAGGCTCCCCTGTAACTTGAACACTGCTATAAGGCCTTCAGTTATACATTCCCCTGTCAAATGCCAAAATTCAAATGCATTACTTGAGCTCAGATGACCAGAAATATATAGGCATGAAATGTTATTGTAGGTACATGTGAGTATATAATTAAACATCATTTTTCCACTCTGTCATTTTACGTTTGTCATGATACAGTATCACTGTGCAACACTGAAACATCAATATGGAAAAAAAATGTGGTCTGATGTAGGTCAGAATGCAATATGCTTGCATATCACGTCATATTCTGGGGCGTGCTCAGTACAGACCACCTAAAGTATAAGTGTAAATTTAAACCATGCTCTGCAAGTTCTGCTCTGTTGATAAGTGAGATATAAGCACTGTGGAATTTTTGAGAAATGAAAAATGACTGGTTTCGGGATTTTAGTTTTGTTCTTCAGCACCATGTGTAAGTAATATGAGCAAATTATTCCCATCTAGTTTGATGTATTTAAAAATATATATATATATATCTATAAATAAATTATACACATTTTTTTTTTATCATTGCACTTAGAAGGACATACCAATATGATTCCTTTAACACCATTAATACTTAATTGCATCTTTAATAGCTCTTCATATATAATAATACCTGAATTACATTTGATACTTAATTGATGCGTTTGTTTTTTCTAGATACAGTCCAACCTGGTAGACGCTGGGTTACTGCACAATCCCCCACAGAGTCCCCAGTTTATCAGCCTGATAAAGAGCTCACTGTGAATATCGGAGACTCGGCTACTCTACGGTGTTGTGTTTCTGTAAATATAGTCGGGATAATTGTCTGGTTTAAGCAACCAAACAGAAAAAAACCTCAGACTATAGTCACGGTATATAAAAGTGGTGAAGAAACGTTTTATACGGAATCCGCAAACTCTCGTTTCCAAATAGAAACACATGATAACTGTTTCAATACGATGATTTTAAAAACCATTCAGTCAGATGAAGCCATGTACTACTGTGCACGCAGATCTCCAAACATTGTGTTTGGAGATGGAACTTATTTAAAAATTAAAGGTAGGATTTCCACTAAAATTGATTATGCAACTGGTGTAATGTAGTGATTTTGTGTTATTCATCACAAAGGTTAAACCTTTTTTGTTTTTTTTTTGGTAAGTGAATTGTTCTGGGAGCAAATTTTCACTGATATTTTTTTTTAGATATTTAGTCAGTGAATCATAAAAAATTTCATAGCTGGGCATGATGTTATTTCATCAGAAACATCTAAACCAGCTCTGTGTGATAATTCAGTGGTGTGTGAACCAACGCTGCATGGAAACAACACTAACATGAACACACACGAGAAGACAGGTAAGATGTCTCATTATTCAACATTAATTAATTACCCTTAATTCACTATGAAAATCATTTGTACTAATGTAAATACAGTGTACTGAAATAACATTCTTAGAAATGACCAGATCTCTACATTCGACAGTGCTCGGTTTGGGAACGGCTTTGGGTTTGTGCGCACTTCTGATTTTCTGTCTCATTTATTTCATACTGAGGAGAAGAAAATGTGATAAAAGTAAGTGTTTTGTGATCAGATAATTACTTCAAAGTACTTCACTTCAGTTCTTTTAAAATGACTAAATAAATGCATTTCTATGTTAATAGTGAACACTTCTATAGAAGGTTCTCCAGGAATGACGCAGGTATGTGTGCAAGAAAATAGTATATCTATTTAATACTGTTATATACTGTCTGAGTAACTCTCTATTTTCTGTAGATACTAACTTAGTCACGCATCTTCCTACTGATCATTGTTCACTTCTGACCGTTTAACCCTTCTGTTATGTTATGGGCCAATTTGACTCATTTCCACATCTGAAATCCTGTTTAATCTCTCTTATACTCTTCATTTATTTGCATATGAACTTATATGCAAACATTTCTTCGTATGGCTTGTCTCGGACGAGCTATAATAAAGGTTTACTGTTTGAAGCTGTTCTTTGCTGTTTTTTGTGTGTATTTGACCCGTGGGAGTCATTTTATCCCATAACATAATGGATGTAACTTTTTTCCAACATAATCAGAGGGTTAAATGTTGTTACAGTCATATACTGCTACGTATAATGATTTTATACAGTCAATATGCTCAGCTTCATACAAAGCGTGTTTTTATTTTTATTTTAATTTCCAGCAATCTGATGCTGAAACACTGAATTATGCAGGCTTGCAGTTCACCAAGAGGAAAGCCGAAGCTGAAAAAAGAAAAACTGGCTCATCGGAGGATTGTGTGTACGCTCATGTGAAATAAAACTCTGTGTTCTCTGCAATACAATCAATAATTACAGGTTTTTAATTCTGTACACATGGTTAAAGAATTTTTTTTTATTTATTCGTTTTTTTGTGCAAATGTTAACCTCTATTAACAATTAACACGCGTGATAAAACGGAATAAAATTACTTTAGTATTGCGCCTACTGTATGTTGACTTTAATAAAAATAAACAAGTGTAAAAAAAAATAAAAATAAAGATGTAAATGAGCTCAAATAGAAAAATGAATAGATAAATCAAATAAACGCAGAATATAAGATATAATTTGCTCGTTTTTATAACTAGAGTGGTGTGAAGAAGCACAGCGTAGATTAACTATGTTGATCTGCTGTGTTCAGGATATTATGGATATAAAAAAAAAAACATGCAAGTGTTTTGGCTGTGAACTCCAGTTCCTAGAAACATGGCCACCACGGACTACAATTCCCATTGCTCCCCTTTGCTCATTAGATTTCTAATTATGCACACCTGTTCCCAATCACACCTACACCTACAGTATCTCACAAAAAGTGAGTACACCCCTCACATTTTTGGAAATATTTGATGATATCTTTTCATGTGACAACACTGAAGAAATGACACTTTGCTACAATGTAAAGTAGTGAGTGTACAGCTTGTGTAACAGTGTAAATTTGCTGTCCCCTCAAAATAACTCAACACACAGCCATTAATGTCTAAACCGCTGGCAACAAAAGTGAGTACACCCCTAAGTGAAAATGTCCAAACTGGGCCCAAAGTGTCAATATTTTGTGTGGCCACCATGATTTTCCAACACTGCCTTAACCCTCTTGGGCATGGAGTTCACCAGAGCTTCACAGGTTGCCACTGGAGTCCTCTTCCACTCCTCCATGATGACATCACGGAACTGGTGGATGTTAGAGACCTTGTGCTCCTCCAACTTCCGTTTGAGGATGCCCCACAGATGCTCAATAGGGTTTAGGTCTGGAGACATGCTTGGCCAGTCCATCACCTTCACCCTCAGCTTATTTAGCAAGGCAGTGGTCCTCTTGGAGGTGTGTTTGGGGTCGTCATCATGCTGGAATACTGCCCTGCGGCCCAGTCTCCAAAGGGAGGGGATCATACTCTGCTTCAGTATGTCACAGTACATGTTGGCATTCATGGTTCCCTCAATGAACTCTAGCTCCCCAGTGCCGGCAGCACTCATGCAGCCCCAGACCATGACACTCCCACCACCATGATTGACTGTAGGCAAGACACACTTCTCTTTGAACTCCTCACCTGGTTGCCGTCACACACGCTTGACACCATCTGAACCAAATAAGTTTATCTTGGTCTCATCAGACCACAGGACATGGTTCCAGTAATCCATGTCCTTAGTCTGCTTGTCTTCAGCAAACTGTTTGCGGGCTTTCTTGTGCATCATCTTTAGAAGAGGCTTCCTTCTGGGACGACAGCCATGCAGACCAATTTGATGCAGTGTGCGGCGTATGGTCTGAGCACTGACAGGCTGACCCCCCACCCCTTCAACCTCTGCAGCAATGCTGGCAGCACTCATACGTCTATTTCCCAAAGACAACCTCTGGATATGACACTGAGCACCTGCACTCAACTTCTTTGGTCGACCATGGTGAGGCCTGTTCTGAGTGGAACCTGTCCTGTTAAACTGCTGTATGGTCTTGGCCACCGTGCTGCAGCTCAGTGTCAGGGTCTTGGCAATCTTCTTATAGCCTAGGCCATCTTTATGTAGAGCAACATTTTTTTTTTTCAGATCCTCAGAGAATTCTTTGCCATGAGGTGCCATGTTGAACTTCCAGTGACCAGTATGAGGGAGTGTGAGAGTGATGACACCAAATTGAACACACCTGCTCCCCATTCACACCTGAGACCTTGTAACACTAACAAGTCACATGACACCGGGGAGGGAAAATGGCTAATTGGGCCCAATTTGGACATTTTCACTTAGGGGTGTACTCACGTTTGTTGCCAGCGGTTTAGACATTAATGGCTGTGTGTTGAGTTATTTTGAGAGGACGGCAAATTTACACTGTTACACAAGCTGTACACTCACTACTTTACATTGTAGCAAAGTGTCCTTTCTTCAGTGTTGTCACATGAAAAGATATCATCAAATATTTACAAAAATGTCAGGGGTGTACTCACTTTTTGTGAGATACTGTATATATAAACAGATCATAGCCATTCAGCCAGTTGCAAAGTAACATTCAGTGTCTCGTTGCCTGACTCCCCCCCCCCCCCCCCCCCTTCTGTTTCTCTTTGTTACCTGATTTCACAGTTTCTGGATTTTGCCTTGTCTATGTGGTTCACCTGAATCTCTGCTTGTTTCTGACCTTGATTCACATTTTAGATTTTTGCCTGAATTTAATAAGCCTCACCTTCAACTGCAACCGTCTTTCCTGACCCTTAAAAAGTGCTTTATTAAAACTAACTGCACTTGTATGGTGATGCATTTACTGTGAGACTGTAAGTTACCTTAAAATTTATTCACAATAGTTCACTTAGACCTTAGACTTTCTAATTCGAGAAATTTATTTCTTGATGTTTAACCCAAACATGTTAATACACTTTGCTCAAAAACCTTCGACTGTCAGACTGACAAAATATATGTGTACAAAGATAGTGTTGATTTGTTTCATACGTCGTTAGAGCAGTTAGCCACAAGGGCAGGAAATGTTGTAGCTGTGTGGATAATTTTGGTATTAAAGCTTCAGGACATGCCCTTAGAAAATGTTCCAAGGTACATATAAAATATCTTTTGAGTACAAGTATCTCTATACTTCATCATAAACAAAGTTTAACCACATGAAGATAATGTTTTAATGGCTGTACAGAACTTTGCATTGAAAGAATCACACACTTGCATTTACATTTCATAAATATTCGATTTTAACCTCAGCTCTATGGTCAGCCATCACTCCACATGAGAAAACTGACCAGAGAAGTGTAATAAACTTTACTTCTGAAAAGTAAACATTAAAAGAAGAACTAATTAATAAATTAAACTAATTAAATTAGAAGTATTATCTAGGTAGCAGATGAGACTTCAGAATAAACACAGTCTTCAGGTTTTTCTCTCTTTCTTATCACTCTTTTGGTGTTCTTCTTATTGAAATGTAAAGCAGCGTAATTCAGGTCCTCTGCATCACGGCCCTGTGAGAATGGTCACACAAATATTCATTTTAGATCACAGCTATCTGAACCATGAGCGTGAAATCTAGTAGGTTGTTAGCAAGAGCATGTAGGTAGAATTTAAGATTATTTACCTGATTGGATGCTACCACGGAAACTCCTGGGAATTTCACTGTGGAGAGGAAAAAAATATATGAGCACATATTTTTTTGTGTGTTCGGTCACAGTGTTAGTCAGTATTTTATTATCTGTATTGTAATAAGATCCTCACTAAGTCATGCTGTTGTTCTATTATTTCATATGGTACACTACATTATATTATAATTCCCTTATGTCATACCCTATGTAGGGAGCATAGAGCACAGTATATAGTGAAAGACAAACATATAGTATATACTGTAAGATGCATACATTGAAAATGAAAACAAAGTCAATATTTGGTGTGACAAAAAAATTAAAATAATAATAGTAGTCTCTGGTACAAAAAGTGGTCTCTAACATAATATGCTGCTTTCTTTAATGACATACAAACATTTTTCTGTAATATTTAATTTTGTGCTAGACAACTAATGTTGAGAACTCTAGCATGTTTTTGTACTGATTCCATAATGTAGAAGTCATCAAATAATCTAAAAATCTATAACAGAGTTTGTACTAAACAAAATAGGGTACCTAAAACTTTTGCACAGAACTGTATATATACTGTATGTACTGTATATATTGTATTGTGCAAAAGTCTTAGCTACCGTATTTGTTGTTTTTTTTATTTTATGATGTCTACATTATCGAGTCAGTACAAAAACATTTTTGATTTCTTTTTATTGGTTTTCCATCACAAAATTAAAAGATATTTCTGCAAAAATAAGAAGCGAGTGAGACAATCAAAGTCTCCAGAAGAACCGTGTCTGGTTCTGCAACACGCTCAATAACACTTACAGCTCATTTCCTTATAAACCTGCACTAATTCTACCTGAGACTAGTTTTTTTGTTGTTGTTGTTTTTTTTTTTTTTTTTTAAAGCAAAGGGTCGTCACACCAAATATTCACTTTGTTCTATTTATTTCAGTTTATTTCTTTTTATAGTATTTATATATATATATATATATATATATATATATATATATATATATATATATATATATATATATATATATATATATATATATTAGCAAAGCAAAATTGTTGCAGACTCACCTCTGGATTGTTCACAGTTCTTCATTTTACAGATTATAAATGCTTCAGCGAAGATCACAAACACACACACTGTCACCACTACTGCGAGGTAGATCACTTCAGGACCTAAAGAACCACTGAACATGTTAACATTTTGTTGACATTTAAAAAAAAAAATCCAGTTAATATTCACACTTTTTTTTTACCATATTCTGGAAACTTCTCCAACTGTACTCGTGTCCCGTTCCCAAAAATGATCTTCCCACACACGGCCACAGCGCAGTAGTAAGTTCCAGTATCATTGAGGCTGAGGATGTTCTTGGAGAAGTTGTACACACAGGTGTGTGTAGAAGAGCCGCTCTCACACTGATGGCTGCTGTTGTGATGAGTGTAAATGATTTGAGGATGGGATTGTGGTGGAGCAGCTCTGAACCAGAGCACTTGGAGTTCTGCTGATCTGCTCTCAGAGAGAACCGAGCACTGCAGAGTCACTGACGCTCCTGCAGGAACCGAGTCCGACACGCCGCTCTGGAACACTGACACTTTTACATCTCCATCACCTGTTCAGTGGAATATACACAGTGGAAGATCTTGGCTGTTTTCATGTAAGTTTACCAGTTAACAGTTTTATTGTCTGTGATCAATTTGAGAAAATGATAAATAAGTATCATGTTCTCAAACCGAAAAGACAAAAATACAATAAGAATCATGGCTATATGATTGCTTTTATGCTTAAAAAAAAAAAAAAACTCGATGTGGTATCAGCCCTCTGTTCCACTGTCTATCCAAACAACATTTTAAAACCTCCATAATGCTGATGCATCTAATATTAATCGTTTTGGGATTTATTAAATCAAGACAGTAAAATGCTGTGAAAAGAATTTATTTATTATCCTCTATTGCGCACATACAGTATCTGTGGTGGCCTACGAAACCCTTCACATGGTGGCACATGAACTGAATTAAAGTTATTTTCTTATTGCCCTTTGTTAGTCTTTAGTCTTTTTTTGTAAATGAAACATAGGTAGAATTCACAAAAGGTTTTAGACCAAAGATTAAAAAAAAACTACTGGTTCTCACACAGTGTGATCAACTGTAGTTACTGTATGTGTTTATTGTTGTACATGTTGGACCTCTTAGAACATCTACAGTGAAGGATATTTACATTTTTATTGATAAATCTAAAACTGTAACTATATTTGTATATTTGTAAAGCTGTCCATTGTTAAAGGCTCTATATAATCCATCCATCCATCCATCCATCCATCCTCTACCGCTTACTCCTTTTCAGGGTCACGGGGAACCTGGAGCCTATCCCAGGAAGCATCGGGCACTAGGAAAGGTTACACCCTGGACAGGGTGCCAGTCCATCACAGGGCACAATCACATACACACTCACACACCCATTCATACACTACGGACAATTTAGACACGCCAATCAGCCTGCCATGCATGTCTTTGGACTGGGGGAGGAAACCGGAGTACCCGGAGGAAACCCCAGCAGCACGGGGAGAACATGCAAACTCAGCACACACACACACATGGCCCCGGCGGGAATCGAACCCCGTGCTAACCACTAAGCAACCGTGCGGGCTCTATATAAATAAAATATAATTAAATTTAATTGATTTTATTTTCAATATGACCACAAATTGGTTCAGTTTACACTGCCAAGATTTTGTGTGTGTGTGTGTGTGTGTGTGTGTGTGTGTGTGTGTGTGTTTTATTACAAATTAATCACCATTATTACCAAAGAATGAAACAAAATGTTACAGAATAACAATCAAATAAAAATCCCTAAACCCTTCTGGAATGTATTAACTTATTATTTAAAACATCAATTAAATATAGCATTTTCAAAAAGTTTTGACTGGCAGGGTTTTAATTAAGTTAATTACCTGTTACAACCAAGAAAGTTCCACTGGATAATGTAACATCGTCCATGAAACATTTTTCACAGTAGTAAAGTCCTCCATGTTCTTTTTTTATATGTGGAATTGTCAGAGAAATGCTGTTATCATTCACCTCCATTATAAATCCTGATGTGTTGAACATGGGGGACATTTTGACATCGTTAAATGCTACTCTGTCTCCCACTTTTTGAGGCATTTCTCCAAATATTTGTTTGTACCAAAACACACTTTCAGATATTCGGATATTTCCAAAGGGGCATTTAAGAGTAACACGTTCTCCAGACTTCACTGAGAGAAATGATGGTCTGGAAAAATCCACAGATTGTGATGGAGCTAGAAAATAAATACAATTTGAGCATTGAAATAATAATAATAATAATAATAATAATAATAATAATAGAATAAATAATACGAATTACATTAACTATATATAATCTAATAATCTGTTTTATTAAAAACCCTTTTAAACTTACTTATTATGTTCAGCGATAAGACAAGTATCCACAGTGGTGTCATCTTCAGAAATGAAATAACACTCAGGTCGAGCTGCTGAAAGGTGGGCAGATGCCAATGCATCAAGTGTTTTGTTCTTGAGACTCTCATCTTATTGGCTGCTTAAGTCATGAGTTAAATTTCCGTTTCTATTTTTGTACCACAGTTTAGTTCACCGGAAGTCTGAGGTCAAACAGAGCAACATAAAACTATGAAAATTGTTAAGTATTTGTTTGATGTTTCTTTTAAATGTAAACTTACCTATGTGTGTCCAATGAGGTGTAATTAAATTAACAAAAAAATTAGAAACGTTTTAAGTTTGAAGGTCAGAGATTAACGTTTATGTTTACAGAGCCACACAGAGCACTCGAGTAATTGAGATTTCAGATGTAGCATGTGTCTATTTTTTTAGACCTAGACAAAAATTGTAAAATTTTAGAATTATTCCTCATCTTTTTCACTGGCTCTTTTTACGTGTGTATGCGAAAAACGTATATTTTTTTTAAATGCCTCTAGCATTGGTTGGTTTATTGGTTTATCTTCGTGCAGGGGTGCCAAAATGTAATATGTACTGTACAGCTCCTGAATCCAACCTTCAAACCGTACAAACCTCCCTGCAAACAGAGAGTTCAGATAAGTGTAACTTTATACAGTAGTTCTATTTGGTTGCCATGCTCATGTGAGAGGTTTCAAGTCGTTTCAAATCTATTCAAAACTGCTATTCGTGGGAATTTTAATTTTTTTTTAAACTGAGGAATAAAACCTACATTTT
Source organism: Ictalurus furcatus (assembly GCF_023375685.1). Classification (NCBI taxonomy): domain Eukaryota; kingdom Metazoa; phylum Chordata; class Actinopteri; order Siluriformes; family Ictaluridae; genus Ictalurus; species Ictalurus furcatus. The sequence continues at coordinate 27,863,466 of NC_071262.1, read as the reverse complement.
CAAACATTTCCGTATACAGACAGGGCCTTAGCAAGGTTTTAGACATCTTTAGGTAAACCGACTGTTTTTACCGCTGCTTTTTTTTAAACTGGCTCCTTACCACCATGATCTCTGACCTTCAAGGAAAGGTTACAAAGTAAATAAAATCGTTTACACATCATTTTGGCAGCATATCTTTATAGTAGTATAAAGTTGAAATTAGTGGTAAAACCTTTATTTTTGTCTTTTTCAGAAACAACCACATATGATGAGTTTTCCCAGACTGACACTCAATTACACAGGGCCCTCCAGTAATATTGGCACCCTTGTTAAATATGAGCAAAGAAGGCAGTGAAAAATTGTATATTGTTTAAGCTTTTGATCTTTTATTCAAAAAAATGCTCTGCTCTTATGGATATCAAACAATTGCAGACACAACGCAGGTTTATCAAAAAATTATTTTGTTAAATATATGTTTGCAACTATTATTGGCACCCTTTTAGTTAGTACTTTGTGCTACCTTCCTTTGCCAAGATAACAGCTCTGAGTCTTCTCCTATAATGCCTGTTGAGGTTGGAGAATACATGGCGAGGGATCTGAGACCGTTCCTCCATACAGAAGCTCTCCAGATCCTTCACATTTCAAGGTCCACACTGGCGGACTCTCCTCTTCAGTTCACCTCACAGGTTTTCTATGGGGTTCAGGTCAGGGGACTGGGAGGGTCATGGCAGGACCTTGATTTTGTGGTCAGTAAACCATTTTCGTGTTGATTTTGATGTATGTTTTGGATCATTGTCCTGCTGGAAGATCCAGCCATGGCCCATTTGAAGCTTTCTGGCAGAGGCAGTCAGGATTTCATTTAATATCTGTTGATATTTGATAGTCCATGAAGCCATGTATCCTAACAAAATGTCCAGGTCCTCTGGCAGAAAAACAGCCGCAAAACATTAAAGATCCACCTCCATATTTAACCGTGGTCATGAGGTACTTTTCCATATGGCTACCTCTCTGTGTGCGCCAAGACCACCTCTGGTATTTATTACCAAAAAGCTCTATTTTGGTTTCATCTGACCATAGACCCCGATCCCATTTGAAGTTCCAGTAGTGTCTGGCAAACTAAAGACACTCAAGTTTGTTTTTGGATGAGAGTAGAGGCTTTTTTCTTGAAACCCTTCCAAACAACTTGTGGTGATGTAGTTTTGGAGACTTTCTGACCCCAAGACACAACTAACTTCTGCAGTTCTCCAGCTGTGATCACTGGAGATTTTTTGTCCACTCAAACCGTCCTCTTCACAGTGCGTTGAGATGATATAGACACACGTCCAATTCAAGATCGATTCATAACATTTCCAGTTGACTGGAACTTCTTAATTATTGCCCTGATGGTGGAAATGGGCATTTTCAATGCTTGTGCTAGTTTCTTATAGACACTTCCCATTTTGTGAAGCTCAACAACCTTTTGCTGCACATCACAGCTACAGTATATTCCTCGCTCTTACCCATTGTTATGAATGATTAAGGGAATTTGGCCTATGTGTTACCTCATATTTATACCCCTGTGAAACAGGAAGTCATGGTTGAACAATTTCCTGTTCCTAGTCACCCAGGTGTACTAAAAATAAAAAAAAAAAATCAATGGGAATATACTTCAAATATATTTTTCTCATATGAATTCATAAAGATGCAAATAATTGATGCACACCTATATTTAACAAAAATATTTTTTTTGGATAAACTTGTGTTGTGATTGCAATCTATGAGATTTGAGTTTGGCATCTATTAGAGCAGAGTATTTTTGTGAATTTTGAAACAAAATATCAAAACGTAAAACAATGAAGACAATTTTTCACAGCCTTCTTTGCTCATATTTACCAAAGGTGCCAACATTAATGGAGGCTAAGTCACAATCTGTACAGTACATATAACATACTTCTATGTTTCCTCTATCTTTACCTTTTTTTCAAAAGTTCATGCTTGTATACTGTATACTCCACTAGTGTGAATATAGCTTAATATTTATTCTAGCATGTACTATAATGTACAGTATAGTGTAGAGCAGCTGAGTGATTACACAACTGGTGTTCCAAATGACTATTTGTCCCACTGACACTACATTTACAAAAACGTATACATGTAACAGGAGATTAAAAGATATTTTAAACACAGGTAAAGTGTCCTTGACCAGAACATAAGTGCATGTTTTGGAAGTTGCATCATCCAAATAATGCAGATGATGTGAAGAAGGAAAGTCTTTCTTTCTTTTTTTTTTAATGATATTGATTTACCAGGTCACTTTGAAAATACAACTCTTTTACATTAAGGTATAGCTTGCAATTAAATTATGAATCAAATCATTAGAAAATCATTAGAGAGGCTTAACATTATCATACCATTATCATGGAGCTAGTTGTCGTGGAAATACCGGAGAAGGACTTGAGACTACAATTCCCATCAGCCATTGCACCATGTCACATGCCCAGGCTCACTTGAGTCACGTTTTTGGTTAATCGGCACCACTATATACGTCACGTTTGTCTTGCGTTTGTCTAATGTTGTCTCATTCCTTTGTTTCTGGTTTTCTCTGCCTGGTTTTCATAATTCATGTTTTATGTGTTTAATCCTTTATGTTGACACCAGTTAACCACTTTTCTGTACTTTTAGTGTTACTCTGTTAAGGGTGAAATTGTCTGCAATATTTTCTGCAAGGAAACGTGTTTTATATATATATATATATATATATATATATATATATATATATATATATATATATATATATATATATACATACATTAGACGTTTCCCTAACAATTACCACATATTACTTAATTTCCATCAGTGTGACCACAAACGTCTTGTCTTTTGATACTTAAAGTCGATGCAAGGACACAAAAAAAGTTGTAATTATTTACAAATCGCTGTAGTATATAATATATAAAACATTTCAGGATGTGCTGTTACAGAAAAATAATAAATTTCAGTAGAAACAGCACACCCGAGTTGTTTTATTCCTTATTCACTATCGCTTTTCATGATTAAAATCTAAGTTACAGAAAGACCTCGTACATCAGAATATATAACATCTTGAGGTTGTTGTTTCTTCACTCTTCCTCGTTTGGCTCTCCTCTCATTGAAATGTAAGGCAGCGTAATTCAGCTCCGCATTGTCACAGTCCTGTAGGAATTGATTGAAAATTTGAAATGACAGATAGTTAAATCAGTATACTTTTAGCAGAAAAACTAAGTGTTTATCCGTTTATAAAGTAATGTGCTCACAAATGCTGAATATTTACCTGATTGAGGGTCTTGTCTGTCACGGAAGCTTGTTTGAGTCTCACTGTAGAGAACAATATATAGTTTTATGAATAGAACAGAGGACATCTCTATAGTGAGACAAACTTTTTATCTATAGTCAGACTTATGTGTGTGTAGCATTTTGTTGAACAAATGATGTGTGAGGAGTCGTTTATATCACATTTTTGGAAGGAGTCTCCAGTGTTAGGAGTCCCCAGGTAAAGATGTAAGTTTAAGTTTTCTGAAATGTGAAAGTCTTGTTGTTGTGGTATAAGAGGAATAAAACACTTCAGGACATGATGAGTTGGTAACTCCACAGTAACTCCACTATATACCTGATCAGTATATCTAATAAACTGGAACTTGGTGCATATATTTCCAGTTTGTTGGAAGCAGTGATCTGATAGCTAATAAACAAGGCATTTGTTGTATATAAAAGAAATATAGTCAAAAGTATGTGAACACCTAACCATCACACCCATATGTGATTATACCCCAAAAAGTTTGAAGCACTCAATTATATAGAATGTCTTTGCATGTTGTAGCATTATAATTTCCCTTTACTGTAACTGAGGGGTTCAAATCTGTTTCATAATCACAATCAAACTGTACATAAAGCCGGCACAATGAAGACATGGTTTGTCGAGGTTGGAGTGGAAGAACTTGAATGTTCTGCACTGAGCCCTGAACTCAACCCCACTGAACACCACTCGGATGGACTGGAATCTTCTTACTTGACATCAGTGCCTGACCTCACTAATGTTCTTGTACCTGAATGAGCACAATCCCCAACAGCCAAGCTCCAAAATCTTGTGGAAAACCTTCCAAGAACTTATTATAACAGCAAAAGGAGGACCAACTCAGTGTTAATGCCCATGGCTTTAAAATGGGCACATATGGGTGTAATTATCAGCTGTCCACATAATTTCAGCCCTAGTTAGTGTAATATTAAAGTACTTACAGTATATTTATATTTATAATATCATAACTTTAATAATATCCATAATTCAGACTTACCCCTGCGTTGTTCACAGTGTCTCCTTCCACAGGTTATGAGAAAGATCAAAGCAAAGATCACGATCACACACAGTCCCAACGCTACAGTGAGGTAGATCTCTACAGGATCCACAGATCTCTCTGTCACACAGTAAATATCACAATATCAATACTGCTACAACATGCAAACTTAAAAGAAGCTGTGACAATCTTAGCAATTATGTAAGCAGATATATATAAAAAATGTTTTAAAAAACAGAAAATAATTGAAAATAAGAGATCTGATATGTGTATGTTGTAAAAATAAATAAATAAATAAATAAATAAATAAATAAATAATCTTTGTAATTAGACACCATTGTGCCAGAATTTATTGGACATAATAGACATAAATTACTTAAAATAACTACTATATCCTCTGGTTTATGGATAAAACCACTTACCCAACTGTACTCGTGTCCCGTTCCCAAAAATGATTTTCCCGCACACGGCCACAGCGCAGTAGTAAGTTCCAGTATCACTGAGGCTGAGGATGTTCTTGGAGAAGTTGTACACACAGGTGTGTGTAGAAGAGCCGCTCTCACACTGATGGCTGCTGTCATGATGAGTGTAAATGATTTGAGGATGGGATTGTGGTGGAGCAGCTCTGAACCAGAGCACTTGGAGTTCTGCTGATCTGCTCTCAGAGAGAACCGAGCACTGCAGAGTCACTGACGCTCCTGCAGGAACCGAGTCCGACACGCCGCTCTGGAACACTGACACTTTTACATCTCCATCACCTGTTCAGTGGAATATACACAGTGTGAATTTGTTTCTTTTTATACTTAGAATTTTATACTACATATAGAATATGTAGTCTAGAAAGTACACGCTGTCAAATATAGCATTTTATAGCACATTTGAATTTTAAATGTTAATTGGTCAGAATGTGTTGATTCATTTTCTATAACAGCAGATCTGACAGTAGTTCTAGCTTTAGTGAAAATTACATATACAGTATATTATATTAATGTGCAACATAAAAATTCTCACCTAGCGCAAAACAAAATTCTTACCTTTCACTGATAAAAATGTTCCATTTCCAAACCTTGTTAAAAATTGTCTATAGGCACAGTAATACACGGCTTCATCTGATGGTTCCACGTTAGAAATCACCAAATGGCAGCTTGTTTTTTCTTTCTCGATGCTGAATCTAGGTGACTTGAACTCATCCTCATAATTAGTTTCATGTTGAACTGTGACCATTACACAAGGCTCGTGTCCGACTTTTTGTTTGTACCAAATGATGGCTCCAGACTTATCCTCTCCCAGTCTAAAGCAGTGCAGAGTCACGTTCTTACCAACACCAGCAGTGATCATTGGGTTCGGCTGACTGACATCGTTTGTCTGTGCAGAATCTAATATCAAGAGTTAAAGACAAAATGTACCACAACATTATTGTTCCAGTAATTTATATTAGACTGGAATAATATTGTGACTAACATGAGATAATATTAGCATTAAATCTTACTGACATTAGCATGCTAAATGTAATTTTTAGTGTATCCAGGGGCTAAAGGTCACACAGAAGATGTGTAAAATGTGTTTAGTGCAAATATCTTTGATATCATTTTAGATCTTAGAGAAAACATTCAGAAAAATAAAGCTATTTTAACTATTTTGTGTGTTTCACCAGTGTTAAAAAATACTTACTAATAATCTCAGAATTTGGATTCTGTCAATTTGATCGTTACATTAAATTTTGCAGTGTAGGTCTTTTTCATCTATAAATCTAGATTTTACAGTGGTACTTTAGAGTTTTGCTAGCTAGATTCCCAAAATTTCTAATAAAATGGCTGTTCAAACCAGATACAACCTTATAATATCATGTCTGTGTGAGTAATCCGTATTACAGCAAAATCCTTATGATTCAAAACATAATGAATCATCCACACTTACCGATTTTATTAAAAAGCATCACTGTAATCCACATCGGCATCATCATCACCAGTCTGAGGTCTGTGTATAACATGTCTCCTCTTGCCACAAACTCCTCTTGGCCAAACTGAGAACATCGCACCTTGTGCTAAAGATTTATGACATGAAACACTGACATCACAGACATCCAGTGTTTTTTTTTTTCTTACATAGAGTCTAGACTAGAAAACTAACAGTAGGAAACAGACCGTGGCCCCTCCTCACATGTTTGAACATTTTCCTTCAAATAGGAACTTGAACTTCTTCAGAAATGACATTAAAAAAAAGGGCCTATGAAATGAGATGTAAAACCACCTTTCTACACCTTTGTTTTCACGTCAGGTTATTGAGCAACCCAATGCTCATCCTTTTTATTTATTTTTTAACTCCTTTTGACCAATATTCAAGCAAATCTGCTGTTGTTGTTGTTGTTGTTTCAGATTAATGCACCTAATAAACTGTTAAGTCATTTAATTGAGTTATATAAAGACAAGTTGAATACGATAATAAAATAATTTAATAAAATAATATGTAAATGAACAATTCTATTGACTAAACTGACATGGTTAAGATCGCATTTTTATACTTTATAAAGACTTCAGAAGGTGATTTTGCAATTTGCAAAAAAAAAGTTATTGATCATTAATTAAAGAAAAACCAGAATATAGAGCAGGAGATAAAAAAATAAATAAAACAGGGAAAGTATGGCAAATATGTAAAAAAAAAAAAAAAAAAAAGATTAAAAAAAAACATTCTTCCTTTTGTAAGCCAATTTAGACACTTTTAAAAGTGTCTGCTGAAATAAATGTAAATGAAATATATTGATTATAAAGGGACGTCATATCTGTACATGGCTAGATAATTAATGAACTATATACAGTGCACTCGTGCAGGATGTCTTATATATTTTCAGTTGCAGGTACAATTCACTGCGTAATTAAACATTAAACGTTATTGACCTAGAGGTCAACCTGAGGCCCATAAGCTTCTGCACTCATCAAGATCCTACTGCTGCCATTCTGCCACGCTCAAGCTCATGCTCCATCCTACACTCCTAGAAAAAAGGTTTAAATATAAAATCCTTAAAGGGTTCTACAGTAGATGGCCAAAAGTATTTGGACATCTGACCATCAAACCTATTTGTATTTCTTTAACATCCGATTCCAAGACCATGGGCATTCAGCCACGAGAGAGACTGTGGACTGATGTGGGTCTAGTGTGTAATCAGCATTAAAATTCACACCAGAGTCTTAATGGTCCCCCAAAGTTGGTGGCTGGGCAGGGGGGTCTTGGGCCCAAAAAAAAAAAAATTCACACCAGAGGTGTTTGATGGGCTTTGTGCAGACCAATAGAGTTCACCAACCTTGGCCTTTTTGACCTCTCTTTGTGCACAGGGGCATTGTGACATTGTCATGCTGGAGCAGGTTTGGTCTCCTTAGTTCCAGTGAAGGGAAATTATAATGCTACAGCATACAAAGACATTCTAGACACTTCTAGCTTTGTGGCAGCAGTTTGGGTAAGAGCTACATATGAAATGGATGTGATGGTCAGCTATCCACATACATGATCATCACATATGCATGTGCTTGTTGAACATCACTTTCTAGATTTATTCCCCTTTGCTGTTATAATAACCTCCACTCTTCTGGGAAGTTTTTCTTCTAGATTTTGGAGTGTGGCTTGTGATCATTCAGGTATCAGAGCATTAGTGAGATCAGGCACTGATGCTGGGTGAGGAGGGCTGGGGTGCAGTCAGCATTCCAGTTCATCCCAAAGGTGTTCAGTGGGGTTGAGGTCAGGGTTCTGTGCAGGACACTCCAGTTCTTCCACTCTAACCATGGCAAACCATGGAGTGTTCATGGAGCGTTGTGCACTGGGGATTTGTCATGCTGGAACAAGTTTGTGCCTTTTAGTCCCAATGAAGAGGAATTGTAGTTCTACAGCGTACAAAGATACTATACAATTGTGTGCTTACAACTTTGTGGCAACAGTTTTGTTGAAGAACCACATATGGGTTTGATGGTCAGGTGTCCACATCCTTTTGACCATATGGCATAAATGTATGACTGAGTATTTTCCTATCAGTAAGAGTTCCTAGTAGAACACCTTTTATGAAGAGAAGAACCATTACTATGCTAAAGAACCCTTGGAAACCCCTTAAACTTCAAGCCTCTACAAGCTCATTCTTCATTGACTGATTGCTATGACCAGTAACCAAAGAATTAGAAATATTCCTAATTTTCTGACGTATGGTCATGAATATATGTAAGATGTTTAATCCGTGTCGATATGGGTGGAGGTTTATGTAGGGCGTAATGCGGCTCCTCCTTTACCACTGTGTGACACTAACCAATCACATTCTCTCTCTCTCTCTCTCTCTCTCTCTCTCTCTCTCTCTCTCTCTCTCTTCTCCACCCCTATCTAAGCTATACTATGATCTTGAAGATTCAAATCTGAGATATAAAAATGGCGGGTTATAAAATACAACACGTGCCGGTTTTCTGGAAATGAGTTTTAATGAATCATGAATCATAGAAAGGAAATAAAAAGAATTATTTGCTCAAGTGAATGTGACTGTGTTTCATACACAAATATATTACTATCTGTTTTTCTCTACAGGTAAAATACATGCATGCATACAGCTTTTATTACAATTATTAGCAAACTGGTCTTTATTTCCGTATGTAAAATAAGTGTGTGTGTGTGTGTGTGTGTGTGTGTGTGTGTGTGTGTGTGTGTGTAAGTGAGCGGTTAAGGTGTGTGTGTGTGTGTGGTTTTGTAGCTCTGTTTGTCTCTTTGCCCCTTCACACACTGCAGCTCTGAGAGTTTCATCTCTGCAGGCCGCTCTGACCACCGAGTCGCTTTTCTCAGAAACACCATCAGTTTCTCACCTCTCAAACTTTCCACAGGATGTGTGGCTATATTTGTTTCTCTCAGGCCACACCATTGTTGTTTTTTTCTTTTTCAGACACGATGCAAAATTAGAAACATCTCTAGACTTCATATAGATGTGTAATATTATAACACCTCTCATTTAAATCCCCAGATTTCACCCTGCACTTTAATCTGATCTAAACACACAACAGCATGTTCGCTTATTGTATTGTGTAACCCGTCAGATATAATGTTATTTACACAGTCAGTTACTCAGCTTTAGATCATCCTGATGATGTTCATGAGATCACTGTGGTATATTTACACATTATGTAGCTGTGTGTGGTGTGTGTGTGGGTGTGGGTGTGTGTGTGTGTGGGGGAGGGGGATGGTGTACAGTATATGAACCAAATTTTATTGTTAAGAAAGGTACAGTATTTCTAATGAGCAACAGTAGAAGTAATTGTCCATTCATTCTGTGCACTTACACCACAGCTCTTGTGAATTCTCAGAAGGTGTTGATTAGTAGATGTGTTTTCTATAACAGCAGCTCTGACATTATCATGTCTATAGTAACAACTTATACAGGGACTTTTATGACCAGATGCTCCACACAAACGGATTTAAAAGTGATGGGTAATCATTGTATGTGTGTGTGTGTGTGTGTGTGTGTGTGTGTGTTGGGCCGAGATCCAGCAGCAGCTCAACAGCCTGAACAGAACTTCCTGAGAAGAGGCTTGTGGGTGGAGCTTCTTATAATCCACCAGATCAAAAAACACAGAGCACAAAGGTCATTCTTCATCTGTCACGATCTCATCACACATCTGTAGGTGGCATTTCTCAGGAACACTTGTCATTGTGACCTCTTCTTTATTTATGTTTTGCAATAAATGGTTAATGGGAGAACTGGGATGATGTTAAAGTTGGAAATTTGCTGTGGTATAAGAAGAATTAAAAACTTTGGGATGTACACTTCAGTGTGGTAACATTAACTCGTCTGTGTGTGTGTGTGTGTGTGTGTGTGTGTGTGTGTGAGTAGATTGTGGAAGGCAATAATGTTTGTTTAGTTTTTGATGATTTGATTGGTCCTCTCTGCAGTATAAAGCACTCTGCTCGGGTAAACAGGAAGGTACATCGAGTGAAAACCACACTGAATGTTCCACACTGCTCTCAGCTTTAACTTTCCAGACCAGACCTGTGCGTGCATTCTGCATCTGCTGAGGAGCCGTGATGGTTAACAAGCTTCTTATATGACCAAGAGCGAAAAGTCCCCCATGTGCCTTGACGTGTATACAGCCAAGGTTATTGGATAGGGGAAAATAATGATCTTTACCATTTTTATACAAAAAATATATCTACATAAATTCGAAAAAATATATAATAAAAATAAATTCCAAAAATAAAAATGAAACATTGGTTTACGTATTCTACACCAAGACCATGATCCAAAACAAGGCAAAATAAACAGTAAAGAATATGTAAAAAAAAAAAAAAAAAAAAAAAAAAAAAAAAAAATGAGGATAAGAAAGATGTTATTAAAGGCAAAAGGTGGACATATCAGATATTAGAGAATATTTACGTGTATCACATTCTAAAAAGGGAAATATTTAGAATTTTGGGGGGAAGTGGGGGGGTTCACTTGTTTTACCCCCCCCCCCCCCAAATTTAGTCACCTGCCAATTCCCACCCACCTTCCAGCAGCCATAATCAGTCGTAGTGCTGAGAGCCAGTGTTAACATTAAATACACCGCTGATGTCCAACATGTCTGTTCATGTGTAAGTGAAAAACTGGAGATGAAGGTTCTCAACCCCTTCACCGTGTCGGGCCGAGCTCCAGCAGCAGCTCAACACAACCTGCCCTGAACTTCCTGAGAAGAGGCTTGTGGGCGGAGCTACTTATAATCCACCAAAAAACCACCGGGCATGAAGATCATTCTTCATCTGTCCTGATCGCATCAAACATTTGCAGGTGCAGTTCCTGAGGAACCCATTTCCTTATGTCCTCTATCTTTTCTTTATTTATGTTTTGCAAAAAATGATTAATAGGAGAACTGGACTGATGTTGACATTGGAAATTTGCTGTGGTATAAGAGGAATAAAACACTATGGGACATGCTGTCATAGGAAAATAATCAACTTCAGGGTGGTAACAGTAACTCTGCTTTAACTCTGTGTTCCGTACTGAGCTGTATTTCTTCTTGTCTTAAACTTCTTTCCACATTGTTATCTATATGTACAGAGCACATGTGTTGTCTTGTACTGTAGTCCTGGCATGACAGTTCATCTTAATGAAACACTGAAAATGCAGTTTCTTATGCAAATAAAAATGAACTTGTCTTGACATGACTTTTTTTTAATCCTGTTATGAGGTAACATATTTTTTAAAGATTTGTATTCTTCTTCAGTTATCTTCTTTTACTCTAACTCTTCAGTTCTCACATTCTTTAATAACCCTTTGCATGTCAGAGTTTTACTCTATGAGACGTGTCATACCAAACTGGCTCCATCTAGTGACACTATTTGTTTTCTGTTAGTTGTTATGTTTTACAGCCAGAGACCACTTTCAGTATTGATAAACTGCAGGGTGGCATTACTGCTGCATCTGCCGCTACTGCTGTGACCTGAAATTGTTCTCTTCTTGCAATTTAAAAACATCTAAGGCATTTATGTCATTCTGGGCCTTTTCTCCCACTTTGTCCAAGTTTAGACTGGTTTGAAGATGATTTAAGCAATTTGTTGAAGATTGGACCACATTTGGAGGAGGCGATACAGCTTCACCTCTGTTGGCCGGCTTCGCTGTCAGATTTGTAGGCCCATTACGGGCAGGCCATTCAGAGTATTCAACACTGTTTTGATAAAATTTTGTGAGGCTTACTCAGAAAATGACATGTGCCAAATTTGGTGATGATGGGACAAAATTTGTAGTAGGAATGGCTGGGAAAAAACAGTTTTTGACTAAATTCAAGACGGTGGAAAATCTAATTAGGTAGAAATTGACATCATATAGTGTGTGTTGAACTCATCCAGACCGCGGGATGAGTGTATATTTAAATCATCATTCATTTATGTAAACATCTGTTTGTTAGCAGTTGTAGGAGGTTGTGAGTTTAAATCAAATGTAACTTAATCCAACTTTAAATCCAAGTGATTGCCTTGTCCGAGAAGGATACATGCCGTGCTGCCTTCAAATCTCACCATTTCTCTGGAGCATGGAAATGTCACCCAGAAGGCCAAGAATACATAAGATTCTGTCTTATAATTGTAAAACACTGCGTGACTTTATTTATTTATTTATTTATTTATTTGACATTTTTAGTACCTTTAAATTAATATCTGTTATTCATTAAGTTATTTACTCATTCACTTAATTAATGATCAGAAATTTTACTGAGGTGCATAAACACTGTATTTGAGGCTGACTGATGTTCTGTGGTTAATGTTGCTATGGTAACCAAGGTGTATTGTGTCACAAGAGTTTCAACACCACGGACAGCGACAAACTTTCACTACTGATTGGGCTTCTCTCTGATCTCTCTCATTTCTCCTTTCAATCTCTCTCACACATTTTACACTTTGTCCCCCAATGTCACTATAAACACCAACTACTACTGAGTATCAGTGTGTAGCACCACACATTAATATTCAAATATTTTAGGATCAAGAACTAATAGACAAAATGTAACAGCTCAGATTTAGCAGAAAAAATATATCATCTGATCATTTAAAACAAAGGTCAAGAAATGAAGTGAATAAAATATCTTTGGGGGGAAAAAATGCAAAATCCTGACTCAGCTGTAAAGCAGTCCAAGTAGTGTAAAGGCTGTGTGACAAACCGCACACTACATAGTGTGTATGTTTGGGTCACTCTGACTGTTTTCTGTTGTTGAGTTTCCACAACTCACACACACAATTTGTATACAAACATGATATCATGGGTCATTTTGACCAGTATACGTTCATGTACAAAGAGAGCTGCACAAAACCCAAAATAAACATGTATCTGATATAAATTGATCTTTTCACTGATGCCATTGTTTTGACTGGGTCTTAGTGCACCTGCTCAGGGGGTAAAAAGTGTTTTCACCAAGTTTCTTTCTTCAATAACAGACTTTCAGACACAGGTGCTCGACAATCAGCACCAAAAGACTTACAGTCTAACAATTCAGAGCTCCGCGTTTGGATAGTAAACTCAAAGAAGAGGTTTTAAAACTTCAGATGAAGAGAATACAGGGGATAAGTCTACCACCGCCTCCCTATTAAAGGTGGAAATGATGGGACACAGCAACCATCCTCAGCAGGACCATTAAAATCTAAAGACGGTAATGTCGAATGGTATCCTTGTATTGGTAACGGTCTTCCCTGTATAAACGAGTCTCATCAGAATGTCTGTTTTTTATTTTTTTTTTTTTAATGTTAAATAATGTGCATCAAATGTTCTTGTATTACTTCTTTTGACATAATGGATGTAGTTTTGTTTTTTTTTTTTTTTTGTTTTCTTAACGAAACACAAGGGTTACATTAGAGACTGGAAACGCTGAACACACTTCACAGTAGGTCAAAGTTGGTGGGTGTCATTTGTGGTCGGACTTTCCTTAAGAGCTATTGTTAGTCTTCCTGTATAAGCACAGGAATGTGTCAAAGAGTATGTAATAATGGATGTAATAATACACATTAATGTGAACCTACATAAAAGTGGCATTAATTCAATAGATCAAGTCTTTCTCAAACTAATGACTGTTTGACATTTAAGTGCTGAGCGCACCAGTTCACTTTAAACAAGGCACATAAAACAAATATTGCGTCACTAGATGGAGCCAGTGCGGTGTGACAGGACTCATAGTATAAAGGTTGTAAAACGTTAAAGAGTGAGAACTGAAGACTTAGTATGAAAAAAAGAAAAGAAGAAGAAGAAGAATGGGAAATGGTCTGCACTTATATAGCGCTTTTTTTAACCTTAGCGGTTCCAAAGCACTTCACACTGGTTCTCATTCACACACACACGCTCACATACCAATGGTAGTAGAGCTGCCATGCAAGGCGCTTATAATTGGGAGCAACTTAGGGTTCAGTGTCTTTCCCAAGGACACTTTGGCATGTGGAGTCATGTGGAGTCATTTGGAGTCATGTGCAGTCATGTGGAGTCATGTGGAGTCATTTTTGCCGGGAATCGAACTGTCAACCCTACGATTAGTGGACAACCCACTAAAGAAAAAACCTCAATGGTGTGGCCTGAGACAAACAAAAAAGAAGAATATAGCACTTACAAAAATCTTTCATATAAAAAATATATATATTTTACCCATATTTTTAGTGTATTTTACCCACATAAACCTCATGTTGAGGGAGATAAATTAGGGGACTGTTTTGGGTTACTCTGGGTTTGGTCTGTGGTTACAGGGCAGTGCTGTGGCTAAGTCAGGTGAGCTGAACTGTCATAGCTTCAGGACTACAGTACAAGACAATACATGTGTTCCTGTACATATAGAAAACATTGTGAAAACAGTGTGACGAGTTTAAGACAAGAAGAACTACAGCTTAATACAGTACACAGTCATTAAGCAGAGTTACTCTGACTACCCTGTAGTTGATTATTTTCCTGTAACAGCATGTACCAAGGTATTTTATTCCTCTTATAACCAAGCAAATGTCCAACATTAACAAAGTTAATGGTAGTCCAGTTCTCCTATTAACAGTTATTGCAAAACACAAATAAGCAAGAGATGGAAGTCACAAGGACAGATGTTGTTGAGAAATTAGTTTATGACTGAGCAGCTTATGAGAGAAAAAAGTGAAAAGTCTTTGATCTGGTGGATTTTAAGAAGCTCCGCCCCCAAGCCTCTTCTCAGGAAGTTCAGTGCAAATTGTGTTGAGCTGCTGCTGGAGCTCGGCCTGTCATGCAGAATGGGTGAGGACTGTTAGTGTCTGGTTTTAACTTACCCATGAATAGGCACGTTGGGCATCAGGAGTGTGTTTAATATTAACACCACCTTTCAGCACGACAACTGATTATGGCTGCTGTGAATCCAGTGTTTGGATTCTGTCTTGGACACTGTTGTAGTATTTTTTGCTGTTTATTGCTTATATATATATATATATATATATATATATATATATATATATACATTTGCACTCCCCTGTATACACAAGCTGCCATCCGTGTGATTTTTCTATCACCTCACTGCAGCTTTTCACAGCTCTTGGTCTCATAAGAAGCTTGTTAACCATCACGGCTCCTCAGCAGATGCAGAATGCACGCACAGGTCTGGCCTGGAAAGTTAAAGCTGAGAGTGGTGTGGAACATTCAGTGTGGTTTTAACTCACTGTACCTTCCTGTTTACGCGAGCAGAGCGCTTTATACTGCAGAGCAAACCAATATATAAACAAACTTTATTGCCTAATTGCAGCCTTTATAAACTTCATGTCTCTTAATAAATGCTAAATAAACTCCTCCTTACAGTAAACATTGTTATATTTTAATCTGTTTACGTCCAGCATTCACCATGCAAGTCCTTGTGTAAGTTGTTAATATTGAAATTATAACATATTAGAACATGCGCATTAAGGTAAACCTAAATCAAGAGTTCAACAGCACTGTGGAATACACATACAACTAAACAATGTGTATATAGACAAGCTGAAGTACAAACTTTTAATGAGCACCATTAGGAGGATCTAAATCTGAGTAACTGACTGTGTACATAACATTATATCTGACGGGTTACACAATAAGCGAACACGCTGTTGTGTGTTTAGAGCAGATTAAAGTGCAGGGTGAAATCTGGGGATTTAAATGAGAGGTGTTATAATATTACACATCTATATGAAGTCTAGAGATGTTTCTAATTTTACATCGTGTCTGAAAAAGAAAAAAACAACAATGGTGTGGCCTGAGAGAAATAAATATAGCCACACATCCTGTGGAAAGTTTGAGAGGTGAGAAACTGATGGTGTTTCTGAGAAAAGCGACTCGGCGGTCAGAGCGGCCTGCAGAGATGAAACTCTCAGAGCTGCAGTGTGTGAAGGGGCAAAGAGATAAACAAAGCTGCAAAACCACACACACCCCTTAGCCGCTCACTTACACACACACACACACACACACACACACACACACACTCACACACACACACACACTCACTCACACACACACACACACACACACACACACTTGAATACACACCCTACATACTGAAATAAAGACCAGTTTGCTAATAATCTTATGAAAGCAAATGTAAAATATTCTGTGTTCCATGCAGTATTATATGTATATTTAACCTGCATGCATTTAGATTAATTAGCCTAATTTTATTCAGGTAAACATTAAGAAATAATATATTTATTTGTGTGAAAAAATCACAAGCGACTTCTTTTTTGTTGTTGTTGGTAATTTCCCTTCTGCAAACATGATTCAGTAAAGCTCATTTCAAGAAATGCTTGAAACCTGCATCACATTTGCTGTATCTCATGACACATCATTGTAATATTATTGTCTTTGATATAATGGTGTTAGTTAGACGAGGTCGAAGAGAGCATGAGAGAGAGATAGAGAGAGAGAGAGAGAGAGAGAGAGAGAGAGAGAGAGAGAGAGAATATGAATGTGATTGGTTAGCGTCACACAGTGGTGAAGGAGGAGCCGCATTAAGGCCTGAATAAAACTCCTCCCATATCGACACAGACATCTTACATATATTCATGATCATAATTCAGAAAAAGAGTAAATTGATTTTCATAAAGATTAAATCTTTCATGTTTACCTTAATTATATATTCATATTATGATTATTTAAATATATTTTAATGTAGGTTACAGGAAATACATACTTAGTGTAACTCTTAATATATAGATAATAATCATTATATAACTTATTATGAAAAATGTATTTTTGTTCTGTAATCTGTAACTATCTTTACTGCTGTTGGGCTTATATTATCAAATACATTATTAGCAAATACAGTTTCTTAAATTAAATTAAATTATCCTTGGATATCTTAAACCCTAAATCCCTGAAGGGGTTCATTATCTTCATCAATGCGCCACTGATCTTCATAATGTTATAATCCAACTGTGCTTCTTCATAAAATCCACTAATAACTATTTATTCTTACTGATATTTTGTAAAAGGTCTTATCCTGCCACCACTGCACTTCATCCGTAGCTAACTTCATCTTCATTTGGGCCTGCACTGGGTATCATTGTTTATTTTGTATATCAAGTTCCAGTTAATATGAAATACGAGTCCATGTTTAGTGATAAGAACATTAGTACACTAGATATCACTGGAATCATTGTAGTGTTGGAGAAGGAGAGAGGCCGGTCATAGTCATCAACCACTCAAGGAAGAGGGAGCTTGTATGGGGATTGTAGTTAAAGGGTTCTTCATTGTGAATATTAATGGCTCGTCCTAATCTTCCTTAAAATAGTTTCTAATGGGAAGTCTTTCTAACAGAAAAAAAAAAAAAAAAAAAAAAAAACACTCAGCTGTATATTTCTACAATATATGGCATATATAATATAGCAGTAATAGGGTCTTGATGGGTACAGAAGATTATGGGCTTCAGGTTGAGTTCAAGGTCATATACAATATTGCCAAAAGTATGTGGACACTTGACCATCACATCCATACTGTATGTGGGCCTTCTTCAAAGTATTACCACAAAGTTGGAAGCACACAGTTGTATAGAATGTCTTTGTATGCTATACTAAAAGACCCAAACATGTTCTAGTATGATAATGTTCCTGTGTACAAAGCAAGCTCCATGAAGACATGGTGTGTGAAGGTTGGAGTGGAACTCAAGTGTCCTTCACAGAGCCCTGACCTCAACCCCACTGAACACCTTTGAGATGAACTGGAATACAGACTGCACCTCAGACCTCCTCACACGACATCAGTGCCTGACCTCACTAATGTGGAAATGTTGTGACCAGGTTTTAAGCTGCTTATTCTAATCATTTTAACTGAATTAATTAGGGGCGGTGATGGCTTGGCGGTTAAGGCTTTGGGTTACTGATTGGAAGTTCGGGGGTTCAAGCCCCAGCGCTGCCAAGCTGATACTGTTGGCCCATGAGCAAGGCCCTAAACCCTCTCTGCTCCAGGGGAGCTGTATCATGGCTGACCCTGCACTCTGACCTCAACGTCCTGACATGCTGGAATATACGGAAAAATGAATTTCACTGTGTTGCAATGTACAGTATATGTGTTCAATAACGACTCATTATTATCATTAATTGTTTTACTTTTATATATTTCTATTTTGTAATTAAATATGCATGTTACCAACTGCAAACTATTTGTTCAACTATTATTCACTGTTACTAAAATAGTTTTTCAAAGTATAAAATACTTATAGATCTAACCATAATATTAATTTTAATCACTTAGCATCATTCAGTGTGATCATGAATACAATATCATTGTCAATATCCTGTATCATTGTACAGTCAGAAAAACAAAGTATGATAGAACTTGTATTACAAAAGTTCAGTTGAAATTTTATAGTATTATTGATGGAATTGCCAGTTTATGGGTGGAATGATCTAAAGAAAACAGTTTACGAAACAGATTTGCTTGCATATGGCCACAAGGTTAAAAAAACAAAAAACAAAAATCATTTGCTCAATAACTTCACATGAAGAAAAAAATCAAAAAGAGGCTGTGCACATAATTTCCTCCTTTTTGATTTGCTGTCATTTTGAAGGGTTTTAATTCCAAGAATAGTTCAGAAAGGTGTGAGGAGGGGCCTCAGTCAGGTACCTACTGCTAGATTACTAGTCTAGATCTTATGTGAAAAATTATCTGTGATGTCAGAATTTTCCATGATAAATCTTCACCTCAAAGTGTGATGTGATCAGTTCAGTTCCACCATCTGTCAGTGTAGCAAGAGGAGACATGTTATACACAGACCTCAGACTGAAGATGATGACAATGATGTGGATTACAGCGGTGCTTTTTAATCAATTTGGTAAGTATACATGGTTTTGATAGTTTCTAATCATATGCATGATATTCTCAAATCTTTGATAAATCTAAGTGCACTTAGGACACTAATGACAATCTCTGTGTATTATTGATAGAACAGACATGTTTGTTCTCCAACTCTTAACAGCAGATTCTACACAGATGAACAGCATCAATCATCCGAACACAATAATCACTGCTGATGTCGGTGATAACGTGACTCTGCACTGCTTTAGACTGCGAGAGGAAAATACCGATTCTATTATCTGGTACAAACAAAAGGTCGGACACAAGCCTTGTGTAATAGTTGCAGTTCAACATGAAACCTATTACGAAAATGAGTTCAAGCCACCAAAATTCAGCATCGAGAAAGAAAAAAGAAACGGCCATTTAAAAATTGTTAATGTGGAACCCTCGGATGAAGCCGTGTATTACTGTGGATATATAAATTTCTTAACGAGGTTTACAAATGGAACATTTTTATCAGTGAAAGGTAAGAATTTTAAAGTAAACAGCTAGCTTTATTAACTGTAATAATTGACAGTGTTCTACCTACAGTATATAGAGTATTTTGCTGTTATAAAAAATTATTGCATTGGTGCATTCAGATGTTCAATCAAAGAATGCGTTTGATACAACTGATGTGCCCTGTCATAAAATTTTGACTCAAATATAATTAAAAAGAATGAAATTTAGTCAACTCTTTTCCTTGTTTCATAAGGTTCTGAATGTTACATTGTGAGAAATTATATGTTGATAAGTTCTCTATTTGTAAGACTTATTTGAGCTTTTTTTTTTATATATGTTTATCATTTTTATGGCTTATAAACATTATGTATTAAAAGGCTATTAAGTGGTGTAACAGAAAAGCGTTCCCCCTATCATTGGGATCGTGTGTTCATGATATGCTTGTTCTCACCCTCCCTCGCTGGCAGGTGTTTGACAGGGAAAAGATGGAGTAGTTACCAAATTGCAAGAAAAATGTTCTTATCGGTGCCATAGATTGGAATGCTGTGGTCGGTTCCTCCCAGAGAGTCAATGACACTTTTAATTTAATTTGCCAACGATATTACCAAGAAACTACAAAATCCTGTGTATTTCATGTATTATAAAGGTTTCTATAAGGTTATGTATAAAAAGAATCACACTGTCTATATTACACTGAACAGGTAAACCAGATTTAAGCGTCTCAGTGTTCCAGAGCAGCGTGTCAGACTCGGTTCCTGCAGGAGCGTCAGTGACTCTGCAGTGCTCGGTTCTCTCTGAGAGCAGATCAGCAGAACTCCAAGTGCTCTGGTTCAGAGCTGCTCCACCACAATCCCATCCTCAAATCATTTACACTCATCACAACAGCAGCCATCAGTGTGAGAGCGGCTCTTCTACACACACCTGTGTGTACAACTTCTCCAAGAACATCCTCAGCCTCAGTGATACTGGAACTTATTACTGCGCTGTGGCCGTGTGTGGGAAGATCATTTTTGGGAACGGGACACGAGTACAACTGGGTAAGAATAGGATGTTTTATTGATAAACCAGAGTATGTATTCATTATTTTCTTTATTAGTATATTTGTATCCTTGTATCCCAAAATATTTATATTTTTCACTAATCATTATTCTTACTCATTTTCAATCATCTTAAATATTAGTTGCTTTAGTGTAGAATAAATCACTGATCCATTATTTGAGCTAATGAGAGTGTGAAATAGGTTCATGGTCAGAGATGTATGATGGATGTGGCCGTAAAATTCCCAGATCTTGAATCAAGAGCAAAATTAAACTAAACTAAAGAAAATTGCCAGAAAATTGCCCTTTAAATAAAGGAAAACGCTGCTACCAAACAGTATTCAGTCTCTCCAGGATTTTGAGATTTTGCCATCGCAGAAATTAATGCAAAATCAAGCAAACTCCACAATATTCAGAGGAGTTTGCAATTGAAAAAAAAAATGAATACTGCAGATGTAACGTCTGTACAACGGCCATTCAGCCAAAGCCCTCTTCGATTCACGTGCGTCAAGCATGAGTACAGCTAAAAGGGTTTATCATTTACCAACAAACATCACTGAGAAAGAGCGTTCAAAACAATTTTGTGCGATTACAATTTCACCAATTCAAAAATGTAAAAAATTACAAAAAAGCTCTGCAAGTTGCATCACAAATCGCAAAGCCACAGAAAATCCAAGAATTTTTGGCCACAACAATTTAAAAAAAAAAATCAGCAAAATCCTGTATGGACAAAGAATTTATAAATTGTACCTTAGGAACATATTTTCCTTGGGACAAACATTTAATCGAAAATATATGTGTAATGTCTAATTTCTCAGCAGTTGCTAGTTGTAAATGGTTCCAACATTGATAAGATTGGAAATTGTGTGTGTGTTGTTTTGTTTTGTTTTGTTGTTTTTCTACATGTTGGATTAATATTGTGATATTTACTGTGTGACAGAGAGATCTGTGGATCCTGTAGTGATCTGCCTCGCTGTAGCTTTGGGAGTGTGTGTGGTCGTGATCTTTGCTCAAGCCAAAAGCTGTAAAGAAAGAAACTGTGGACAACGCAGCGGTAAGTCTGCAATAAGGTTATTATTAACGCAATAAACAGGGTATTTCCATTATATACCACTTTATTAGTTACCTCTATATCCAACACATTGACAATACGCAACAAGTTTATTAGAAATACCGATCTGGTACCCTACAAACTGATATAGATTCAATCACAACCATTTTTAATCTGTTTCTGTGGCCTGTCTGTGTAAACTGGTACTACAGAAACAATTATGTGGTTAAAGATGTAGTTAGACAAAATTAATCAGCACCTTCAGACAATAGGAAGTGAATAGAGCTGCTCTGTGAGTCAATCATTCAATTAAAAACTGCATTTTCTTTCTCTACAGTGAGACTCAAACGAGGTTCTGTGACAGACAAGACCTTCAGTCAGGTAAACATCAAGAATATGTGAATACATTACGTTATCATTGGACAAGTAGTTAGTTTTAAAGGTTTGTACTTGAAATCTAATAATTCTATATTCTAATAATTTCATATCCCAGGACTGTGACAGTGTGGAGCTGAATTACGCTGCCTTACATTTCAATGAGAGGAGAGCCAAAAGAGGAAGAGTGAAGAAACAACAACCTCAAGATGTTATATATTCTGATGTGCGAGGTTTTTCTGTAACTTAAATTTGATCTCTAATCTGATTCAGTGTCATTAGTTCTGTTATCAGTTTTCATTTGTACTGTAGATGTGTTTTTATTAATGATTGTTCAGGTTGAATTTAAACTGAAAGCTGAATTGTCTAGAAGTCTCAAAATCGCTGGAACACTGATACACTGGTTCTGTCAAGGAGTGACGTGAGAAAGCAGATTAATACATTGTTAAGTGTGTGACAAAATAAAAAATCAGAAAATTACCCCCCCCCATATCCTGGTAATATGAATATTAGTATCACAATATAAGAAACAGACTATATGCCTGTTGAACATCACATTTTTAAACCCTGGGGATTAATATGTAGTTAGTTCCCCTTTGCTGCAGTAGGGGTCTATAAATTCTCCTCTAGATTTTGGATCGTGGCTGTGGGGATTTGTGTTCATTCAGCTACAAGAAGATTAGTGAGGTCAGGCACTGATTTTAAGTGAGAAGACCTGAGGCGCTTTCGGTGTTAAAGTTCATCCCAAAGTGTTCCGTGGGGTTGAGGTCAGGGCTCTGTGAAGGACACTTGAGTTCTTCCACTCCAAACTTGGCACACCATGTCTTCATACAATTTCTTTACAATTGTGTGCTTCCAATTTTGTGGCATATTGGTGTGATGGTCAGATGTCTACATGCTTTTGGCCATATATATGTATGACCATGAGGTCAACCTGAAGCACATACGGTTCCACACCCGGGGGGGGGGGGGGGCTAAATTTTAGGGGGCCCTAAATTCAAAGATATCTACTTTTTTTTTTAATGGATTTCTATGAAAAAGCATTTGCCCTGATTTCTTCTGTTTTTGTATATTTGTCACACTTAATTGTTTCACCCCTTCAAGCTAAATTTAAAATTAGACAAAGATAACTGGAACATTCAACACCATTTGGCCTTGTGTGAAAAAGTAATTATTCCCTAGCTTATGGTTCAGTTAGATTAGCACACCCAGGCTTGATTAGTGCCAACCCTGTTGGATCTAAACATCAACCTTTCCAGCAATGAGAAGTAGCACACCATGCTGCGATCAGAAGAAATCCTGGAAGAGATTAGAAAGTTGGTTATTGATATATTTCAGTTTGGAAAGGGTTAAAAAAAAAACATTTCTAAGGCTCTGGGACTCCAGTGTATCAAAATATGAGCCATTATTTCCAAATGTAGGGCACACGGTGGCTCAGTGGTTAGCACGTTCGCCTGTGCGGAGTTTGCATGTTCTCCCCGTGCTACGGGGGTTTCTTCCAGGTACTCCGGTTTCCTCCCCCAGTCCAAAGACATGCTGATGGTAGGCTGGTAGGCATGTCAAAAGTGTCCATAGTTTATAAATGGGTGTGAGTGTCCAGGGTGTATGTGCCCTGCCTTGTGCCTGATGCTCCCTGGGATAGGCTCCAGGTTCCCCACGACCCTGTAGGATAAACGGTGTAGAAAATGTATAGATGGATCTCCAAATGAAGAAAACTTAGAACAGTGGTGCATCTTCCCAGTTGTCATACTGTAAGTCTACCAAAATTCATCCAACAGCGTATTGATGGCTCATCCAAGTGGTCACAAAAGAACCCAGATGAAGATCTAAGGAACTTTAGGCCTCACTCACCTCAGTAGGACATCATTCATAATTTTACCATTACAAAGAGACTGGGCAAAAATGGTACTGATTGGAGAGTTGCAAGGGGAAAACAACTGCTAACCAAAATTAACATAAAGGCTCATTTCACATTTGTCCAAGAATACATCATTGACCTGCAAGCCTTTAGGGCTAATGTTCTGATGAGTCAATAGTAGAGCATTTTAGATGACATGTACGCTGTTAAATCTGGCAGAAACAATAAAAGCATCATGCCAACAGTCAAACATGGTGGTGGAAGTGTGATGGTGCAGGGAGCCTTTTCTGATTCAGGGTCAATGGTGAGGTGTCATAATTGACAGAACAATGAATTCAGTGCTTTACCAGAAAATCCTGAAGGACAATGTCCAGTCATCAGTCCGTGATCAGAAGTTTAAGAGCAACTGGGTTATGCAGTAAGACAACAATCTGGAGCTCAAGAGCAGGTCCACATCTGAATGGCCCTGAACAAAATGAAGGTTTTGGAGTGGCCTAGTCAAAATCTTGACTTAAACCTCAATTAGATTCTCTGGCATCATCTTAAACTATTGAAAGCCCTCCCATGTGGCAGAATTAAAGCAATACAGTAAAGAAGGTTGGGCCAAAACACCTCCACAATTATGTGAAAGACTGATCTCCAGTTATTGGAAGCATTTCGTTGCAGTTGTTGCTGCTAAATGTGACACAAAAAATTATTAAGATGTGGGGAGAGGGGTGCGCAGTTAGTTCTTCACATGTGATATCGGTGGTGTATAACCTTTTTCCTTCAATAAATGAAATGATCTTTAAAAATGTTTTTTTTTTTGTTTGTTTGTTTTCCTCATGTTTTCCTTGCTTTATGCGTCATTTTCTATGATGACCTGAAACTATTTAGTGTAATAAATGTGCGAGCGCAGATAAGATTTTATAATATTATTCAGCGAATTTCCAGTTTATTAAGTTCAACGATCTAAAAAAACTTAAAACCACAACCATCTCGGTACATATTTCTTGCTAGAAAATAATAGATCTGCTTAAAACCTGCTTTTAAATACTGTTTAGCATTAGCATCTTATATAAAAATAGATATTTTCTCAAGAGACTGAAAGAAATCAAAGAGTTGTGCACGTCATTTCCGCCTTTTGGTGTTTAATAGAATTTAGTTGTTGTTTTTTTACTTTCTAAAGGTTCAGGAACGTGTGAGGAGGAGGGACAGTGTCAGTTATCTACTCTTGCTAGCTTTCTAGTCTAGACTGTGTGTGGAACATTCTGTGATGTCAGAGTTACCCGTCATAAATCTTTGCCACGAAGTGAGATGTGCTCAATTTGATCATCTGACAGTGCAACACAGACCTCTGACTGAAGATGATGACACTGGTGTGGATTACAGTGATTATGTTTAATAAAATTGGTAAGTGTGGATGCTTTTCTAGGTTTCAGATCTTATGCACGTTGCTGTAATAAGGATTCTGACATGAATACCTATATATATCATTGTGTAGGTTGCAAAAATGTGTTTGGAAATGTCTAAGGTTTTATAGTATTATGCACCGAAGTGCCGGTTTATTTGGTTATTATTTCTTGCTAGAAAAAAAATCAGACTTGCTTGAAAGCTAGTTGTAAACACTGTTGAGATGTCTTCCTAAATATTGGTATATATATATATATATATATATATATATATATATATATATATATATATATATATATATATATATATATATATATTTGGAGCTAAACATATTTTTATTACCCCATTGACAATCGCGGTGTATTATAGGTCAAATAAAGTTTTGGTACATTTGTTCATGTTTCATTCTTTAACACTTGATATTAGATTATGCAGAGACAAATGATGTCAATCAACCAAATCCAATAATCACCGCTAATGTTGGTGATAACGTGACTCTACACTGCTTTCGAATGCGACTGGACTCTGGAGCTATCGTTTGGTACAAGCAAAAAGTAGGACACAAGCCTCGTGTAATGGTCACAGTTCAGCACAGACCCAGTTACGAAGATGAGTTCAAGTCACCAAGATTCAGCATCGAGAATGAAAAGACAAGCTGCCATTTAAAAATTTCTCATGTGGAACCATCAGATGAAGCCATGTATTACTGTGGATTTATATTATTTTCAACATCATTTGGAAAAGGAACATTTTTATCAGTGAAAGGTAAGAATTTTACATGTACACAGCTAGTTTAATTCATTTAAATAATTGTCATTGTCATTTAAATAAATGCTAAATTCATGATCAATTAATGGAATCATTAATTAGCGTTTTCATACATTTCAAATATCAAAATGCTTCAGATTATTGCTGATGTGTTGATGCTACTGAAACCAAATAGTTTAAAAAATAAATAAATTTGAAACCAAATGTACATAGTCGGCTCTTGTCCTCTGGGTTCTATGTAATTAAATGTTGCACTACTTGAGAAATTTTATATATGTTGATGCATTCTCCATTTGTGTGAGTTTGAATTTACAAGCTCCTTATAGGAAGCTTTAGTATATCACCAATTATATGGTTATAAAATTTTCTTCTCCTTATTCTTCTTCTTGTTCTTCTACAAATAATTATTAATATAGAGCAACGGAAATATTACTACAGTGAACATAATAGAATGCACACGTTAATATAAATCTGTCATTTGAAGCTGCGCAACTGTCAGGGCTGCTGTTACACACTAAATAACCAAAAGTATTCAGACACCTGGCTATCACACCAATATGTGGCTCTTCCCCAAACTATTGGCGCAAAGTTGGAAGTACACATTTGTATAGAATGTCTTTGTATACTGTAGCATTACAGTTTCTCTTCATTGGAGCTAAGAAGACCAAACCTGTGCACAATGAAAGCTCCATGAAGACATTGTGTGCCAAGGTTGGGGTAGAAGAACTCAAGTGTGCTGCACAGAGCCCTGATCTCAACCGCACTGAACACCTTTATGATGAACTAGAACACCGACTGAAGCCCAGGCCTCCTCGTCCAACATCAGTGCCTGACCTTACTAATGCTCTTGTGGTTGAATGATCACAAATCCCCACAGCCACGCTCCAAAATCTAGTACAAAACCTTCCCAGAAGAGTATTGCAGCATATGGGCACTAACTCCATATGAAGATGGGTGTTTTTATGTGATGGGTGTCATTTTGTATAATATCATAATATATTATAATTGTAAAGATATTTGTAAAAATACTGTATAATATGCTATAATTGACACCATGTTCTTTCTGGACTGCAAAATGTATATATTATAAATTATTTCCCAAATATGAAAGAAACCAACTAAGATCTTCCACTGTGTATATTCCACTGAACAGGTGATGGAGATGTAAAATTGTCAGTGTTCCAGAGCGGCATGTCGGACTCGGTTCCTGCAGGAGCGTCAGTGACTCTTCAGTGCTCGGTTCTCTCTGAGAGCAGATCAGCAGAACTCCAAGTGCTCTGGTTCAGAGCTGCTCCACCACAATCCCATCCTCAAATCATTTACACTCATCACAACAGCAGCCATCAGTGTGAGAGCGGCTCTTCTACACACACCTGTGTGTACAACTTCTCCAAGAACATCCTCAGCCTCAATGATACTGGAACTTACTACTGCGCTGTGTCCGTGTGTGGGAAGATCATTTTTGGGAATGGGTCACAAATACAGTTGGGTAAGAAGTATAATGCTTTACTCTCAAATCATTATTCTTGCTAATTTAAATGACCTAAAGAAATAAATTGATTTATCATAGAAGTAAACACTGAGCCTATATTTAATATTGTGATATTTACTGTGTGACAGAGAGATCTGTGGATCCTGTAGTGATCTACCTCGCTGTAGCTTTGGGAGTGTGTGTGGTCGTGATCTTTGCTTTGACCTTTCTCATAACCTGTGAATGGAGAAACTGTGAACAAACCAGTGGTAAGTCTGCATTATGTCTTTTAATAGAGTTATTATATTGTTTTAATGCCATGGTAATATTATATAATTTCTGCTGTTATATACAATGAGTCACCAGTTAATTAGTTATTAGATCACTTCCACTCCACTTCCACTTCCACTCAAAAATAGCTATATATATATATATATATATATATATATATATATATATATATATATATATATATATATATATATATATTAAATACACCGATCTGGTATGAAGCAGTGTTACTGTTACCTTCACAAAATTTGTTATTTTCCAATATACTCGTGACCTGAACTGCTTTATTCCTCTTATACTACAGCAATTTGGCAATTATATTTTTCATTTATTAAATAAAAATTTATTTTTTTTTCATTGTTGTTTTCATGAAGTGGAACATTCTTGAAATAAGTTAGTTCTTGTTATTTATAGGCGCTGTAAAGAGTTGTTGTATTTTCTTTTGTACAGTGAGAATAAAACAAGGTTCAGTGACAGACAATACCCTTAATCAGGTAAATATTCAGCATATGTTGAGTACATGACATTATAAATGGACAAGCAATTAGTTAATTCAATTCTAATCATTTCAGAATTCATTCCTACAGGACTGTGACAATGAGCTGAATTACGCTGCCTTACATTTCAATGAGAGGAGAGCCAAACGAGGAAGAGTGAAGAAACAACAACCTCAAGACGTTATATATTCTGATGTGCGAGGTCGTTCTATAACGTAGATTTGATCTCTAATCTGATTGAGTGTCATTAGTTCTGTTATCAGGTTTCATTTTCAGTGTAGATATGTTTTTATTCATGATTGTTCAGACTGAATTTAAACTAAAAGCTGGACGATCTAGAAGTCTCAACATCCCAATGAATAAAATGAGAACGCAGTTTTAGACATTGTTAAGCGTGTGGAAATGTTTTTTAAAAACGTATAACATTACCCTGCCTTTCATGCTATGTTATGAATATTTGTATTAAAATTGTAGAAATCTGTGCATCCATCGTAAGGCTAGTCAATTCTAAAGTCTTAAAACATCCTTGTAGTTTTATTTTCTTTTTTTGCTTTTGTATTGCCTGGCTTAAAAACAGTGAACGCCACTCGTGGTCACCTCAGACTCAGGGTGAGAAGGTTGGTGAGCTTATATTTTTGACCACGCCACCACATGATATTAAAAGGCAAAGACAAAACAGAAAGCACAACCAAAACTTGGCAGCTTTTTAGTGGCTTTGTCTGGATTCACACATGTCACACATACTGTATTGAGTCAGCTCACTGGGGGATATACAGAGAGAGAAAACAGCTTGATAATATGCATTCTCAGATCAGCGACTGGTGTGCCACATTCATTTACTGACTCCCTCAAACTCCTACTGTTGATCCCTGCTGAGCCACGCCCCTTCCATTACATACTGTAAACGGAAAGAATCTGCCATAGTATGTAAGGAATAAAATACTTGTTGCTGTGATGTTAAATTAAAATAATCAATGATGTAGTAGTGTGTTGCAGCCTGACACAAAGTAGCATTATTGTTACCACCCTGACATTGATTTTTTTTTTCCTATCACAGCATGTCCTGAAGTGTTTACTTTCTTGTATACCACAGCAATTTGTCAAACATTACAGTTATTTAATTGTACAAAATACTTTAGCCATTTAAAGGTAAGACATTTAGGGTCACACATATAAAAAATGAAGTAATATTTGGTAAAGGTAAAGGATTCTCTGCATTCTCTAACTGCAAATACACAAAATGTGGTTAACTAGCATCCGTGATAATTGCACGAAGACTTTCAAGACATTTGGATGATTTAGCTAAAATATATTTTTTTTATCAATAATTTACTTCCGTTCTTTAATTTACGTAAGAAGGTTGTACTTTCAAAGTGACCTTGTCAGTCAAAATCATAACACCACTCTAAACAAAATCATTTAAAAAGAACAAGAATGAAAGACTTTTTCTTTTCCCCTTGATCAGTAAGATATTTGGATGACGCAACTTCCTGTCAAAAAATTTTCCGAATATTTCATCGGGGTGAACGTGTTTAGGTAATAACGTTGAGTGAATATTGTGGGAGATACAAAATGTACACAATTTATAATAGATGACTCATGGGAAACGATATTTCAGGCATTCACGCATTAATGCAGAAATAATACAATTTCTTAAGTATGTCGATGGTTATATTTAAGAGAGAAATAGAGAGAGACCAGACAGCAATAAGATTAGAGACCTGGAGAGTGAGCAGTGCACACACCATACAGTATTAACTTTATTTAACATTATTTTAAAATCATATTTAAACGTAGATGTGCAGTAAAGTAGCTGATATTTTAGCTATGTCTGAGTGTGTTTGCGGTTATGAAATAAAACCTATAATATTCTCATAGACTAATAATAAATGCCAACAGATTAGACCATAGAGAGGAGAGGAAAGAAGAGAACAGGAACAAAAATAATAAAAGACAAGAAAGGGGAGGACTGTGGAAGTGAAGATAAAGGTAAGACAGACAGATGGCTTATCACATATATATAGAGAGATTTGCATATACTATACATAGATACAGTATATAGGATACTACTGTTTCCCCAAATTTCATATATATTTGTGATGATGGTCTGGGAAAACCCATCAGATTTTTCAGTGTCTAAAAAACTATTAAAAAGTCAGGTTTTGCATCCATTTGTTCCTCCTATAAGTTTGTGGACGCTTGACCATAACATCCATATGTGGTTCTTCTTCAAACCGTTGCCAAAATGTTTGAAGTACACAATTGTATAGAATGCTTTTGTATGCTGTAGGATGACAATTTCCCTTCACAGAACCCAAGCGGTCCCTGTTCCATCATGACAGTGCCTCTGTGCACAAAGCGAGCTCCATGAAGACATTGAGTGTTAAGGTTGGAGTGGAAGAACTCGAGCGACCTGCACAGACACTTGACCTCAACACCACTGAACACTTTTGGGATAAACTAGAATGCCGACTGCACCCCAGACCTCCTCAACCAAAATCAGTACCTGACCTCACTAATGCTCTTATGTCTGAAGGGAAAAATCCTCACAGTCAAGCTCCATAATCTAGTGGAAAGCCTTCTCAGAAGAAGTGAGGTTGTTATAAGAGCAAAGGGGCGAATTCATCTGGAATGGGATGTTCAACAAGCACATATGGGTGTGATGGTGAGGTGTCCACATACTTTTGGCCATATAGTGTAGTTTGACACCTCAATTTTCAGATACTGCAAACACATATATTTTATTTACTTTTTAATGTTTCTTTGGAGTTCTGCAATGATGTTACATGTTGGTTCATGTAGGTAACTAACAGAGTGGTAAAAACAATCTACAAAAAGGCCCTATTTGTAGACATGTATTTTTGAAAATGTAGTTTTAACCCTTCAGCTTAAAAATAAAATACCCACAAACAGCGTATATACAAACAGGAAGCACATTTGTTACACAAACCTATAGTTTTCAGAACTATATATAGCAAAAAAAAAAAAAAAATCCCAGGCTAACCATACACACATTTAGTGATAGTGCGTGTACTGTGTTTTTGTTTATCAACAATAATTTCTTTTTGGGGGGCAAAGCTCTTGGACTCCTCATACAGAGGTTTGAGGTCAGGGGGCTGAGCCTCCAAATGTCAAACTCTCAGAAACGCCCCTCATGCTCAGTTTGACTATAAGACAGTTTGTTGAAAGGACATGCTCATGCACAGAGCTGGGGTTTAAGATGCTGATGCTGATGTGGATTACAGTGGTGATTTTTAGTCATACAGGTGAGTGATCATGGGTTTGTACATCATTTATATTGAAAAAAAAAACCCCAAAAAAAACACCACAGCACTACTGCTTAAATAATCTGAAAAATTTACTTACATGGTTAGTCTAGGTGTGTGTGTGTGTGTGTATATATATATATATATATATATATATATATATATATATATATATATATACATATAGTATTCCCTCATTTATAAGTCACTTTGGATAAAAGTGCACTGAGTGCAGATCTTTTTTCTTGTTAATATATACACCAATTGTATATGTTTTCTTAAGAATTAGAATCCAATCATTTACATTATTGCCATTATTATTGACACGGCAGGCATAGGTACATTTCTATTCAGTTACTTAAATTTTGAATGCAATATTTACTCAACTATCTGATTCCAGTCTAAATAAAATAGTTCTAGAGGCTAAATGTATAGCCAGAGAAGCCATACAGCATTTTAATGATATAATTAAAAGTTTTGTGGTATTTCTGCATGACATTTTTTGTTCTGTGATGCCTAACATTAGATTCTGCCCAAATGAACATCGTCAATCAGCCAAACCCAGTGATCACTGCAGCTTCTGGAGATAACGTGACTCTACATTGCCTTCGAATGAAAGATGGAACCACTGAAGCCATCACTTGGTACAAACAAGCATTAGGACACGAGCCTCGTGCAATGGTCACAGTTTATAAACTAGCACAGAAGCACATTTTTGAAGATCAGTTCAACTCGCCGAGGTTTTCTGTGGAGAATTTAAAAGAAAGCTGCAACTTGAAAATTACTAACGTGGAACC
The DNA here is from genome assembly GCF_023375685.1 of Ictalurus furcatus. Taxonomy (NCBI): domain Eukaryota; kingdom Metazoa; phylum Chordata; class Actinopteri; order Siluriformes; family Ictaluridae; genus Ictalurus; species Ictalurus furcatus. Next base: position 27,831,148 of record NC_071262.1, on the reverse strand, counting down.
ATCAGATGAAGCCGTGTATTACTGTGGATTAAAAAAGCTTATAATAGTGTTTGGAAAAGGAACTTTTTTATCAGTAAGAGGTAAGAATTTGTGTTTCATTCTCTCTTAATAATGCGCATTTTTTATTTAGTAATGTTATGATTTTCATCTTAAATAAGTTAATGTGTTCTAAATTTCCTCATTGTCTTACATGCATTGTCTTTACTTAAAATGCATTATTATATTAGCATTAATTTAAAAAAAAAAAAAAACAAACAAACTAACTAACATTTCACATATTCTACACGTATTAAATATGTTTTTCCTATTTTTAATCTGGTCATGTTGTGCAAGCGGTCTCTCTTTTTTATATTGCTATAAATAATGAATTTTAATCATACTAACAATTTTAAAAAGCAATGCAATTGTTAAATACGTCAATAACCATCTAAAATGTCAAAAATGCGAAAAATATAATAAAATTAGAATCATTAAAATAATCTAAACATAATTTAAAAGTGAAGCAAATAACAAAAGCCAGTTAAAAGTCTGAAACGTGTATTTTTGAACTCTTGTTTGTTGTTGTTGTTGTTGTTGTTGTTGTTGTTGTTGTTGTTGTTTTAATCATACATTGATAGATGATATAGATATGATAGATGATAGATCCTGAGATCTATCATTAATATGTTCCAGATCTTTGGTGGATAAAAACCTAAGATCTGGAACACAACCCCAGTGCTTTTAAGCTTTCTATGTGGAGTATGAATAAGGATATCATTAGATGATCTTAAGTTTATCAAGTATTCAGAGATGTATGAAGGTACTGTTGCATTATGAAATTTAATGTTTATGTTTAACTGACTGCATGTGATTTATAAACTACATACTGCTATAAAACGAGACAAAGATCTTCCACTGTGTATATTCCACTGAACAGGTGATGGAGATGTAAAAGTGTCAGTGTTCCAGAGCGGCGTGTCGGACTCGGTTCCTGCAGGAGCGTCAGTGACTCTGCAGTGCTCGGTTCTCTCTGAGAGCAGATCAGCAGAATTCCAAGTGCTCTGGTTCAGAGCTGCTCCACCACAATCCCATCCTCAAATCATTTACACTCATCACAACAGCAGCCGTCAGTGTGAGAGCGGCTCTTCTACACACCCCTGTGTGTACAACTTCTCCAAGAACATCCTCAGCCTCAATGATACTGGAACTTACTACTGCGCTGTGGCCGTGTGTGGGAAGATCATTTTTGGGAACGGGACACGAGTACAATTGAGTAGGAGAACATTTACTCAAAGATTTAATGAAGGATATGATGTTACTTTAGTTCTATGTTCTTATCGCTATGTTTCTAAGTATTTATAACACTGCTATGATCATATTGTTATTATTTTCTAATATATCGGCATGAAATTGTGTGATATACTGTATAAAGTACATCTTCAGCATTATAATTATTATTTTTGTGCTACAGAAGAATCTGTGGATCCTGTAGTGATCTTCCTCGCTGTAGCTTTGGGAGTGTGTGTGATTGTGATCTCTGTTCAAGTTGTTTTATTCTGTAAATGGAGGAACCGTGAACAACACACACGTAAGTGTTCAATAGCATTGCAAAATCATTTCAAAATATATTTGGTGTTGAATGAACACATTGGGTTTTCTAGAATTATATTATAATATGATACGGTCAGATCTCTTCACGTGATGAGACCAGCTCTCTGTAAAAGGAAATAAATGATAAACGATGTTAAATGTTCTAAATGAAGTAAATGTTAAATGATTTTTCACCAGAGAGACAAAGCACTGGACAAACAAACACTCAGGTACTGGAAATGACTCAGAATTATAATCATAATATTTATTTCCCTTATTTTGTATTTTTAGTTTTATGATTTATTTCTAATTTCATATTCATTCCCACAGGACCGTGACTCTGTGGAGCTGAATTATGCTGCCTTACATTTTAATGAAAAGAAAAGCAAAGGAGGAAGAAAAAGCAGAGAACGACCTCAAGACAGCGTGTACTCTGAAGTCAGATCTCTCGCCACGACTTAAATTATACGTCTTCAATCGTTTATTTTGTTTACTAGAATTTTATTTGTTTTCGAGTCTGATCAGGAATAAAGTTTCTACTGGTGGTCTGCTCATCTCATTTTTATCTCAAACACTGACATCAAACAAGCTGTGATATTAACTGTTACTAATTAAGAAAGGAGTGATGAAATGACAAAAAAATAGGACTGAAGATTGAACATCAGAATGGGATGCTTAAGCAAAAAAGCTGTGCTCTCAAGAAAGTGCTCTAGTTTTGTTTCTACACTGTAAAACCGGATAAGTTCATTTAACTCAAAAAATTTGAGGAAACTAATTAGTTGATAAATTAATTTCTTTAAGCCAAATACACGTAAATATAAGAAGTTTGAGTTCAATTGTTGTTATATCTAAGTGTATTTGGCTTAAAGAAATTGATTTATCAACTTAAAAATGTTGAGGTAATTAGTTTCCTCGAATGTTTTGAGATTAAGGAAATTATCCGGTTTTACAATGTATGCTTTCATAATAAAATATATTACATGAGCTATGTTCATGCGTGAAACTACGAAACTCTCCAACTATGCATGAGATAAATGAGCACTATGAAAGGGCACGGAGTTCACACATCAGTGTGTTCTCTTAAAGAGTTTTTCTTTTGACTTTGTGCTTTTTATAGATTTCTGCTCTGATGCAATGTACAGTACGCGATAGTGGTTTTTCTTTTGTACCATTTCCTGTTGTGTACGTTTACATTTTCTCTTTGTGATCAGACTGGTCACTCCCTCTGACATGCGCTTAGGTTTTATCTGAAACCTGTCTCTAATGCAGATCACCACATATGACTTCCTCAATATACAGTTTGCTCTGATCTATCCCGCTTGGGATAAGGGCTCATTCACCTAGGGCGGTCGCCTCCGCAAAGGCTTTGTCCAATGGGGTATCCTTACAGGATGTGTGTGCTGCTGCAGGGTGGTCTACACCACACACATTCATTCCTTATTACAGCCTGGATATTCATTCCACCCGGGGCTCGAGTGTCTTGCAGTAACCCTCGGGCTTGGGTCTTTTTGAACAGGCCGTACCCTCGGTATGATGGAGTGGGTATTCTCATTCCCATAGTGTTATGCTAAACGCAACGTCGAAGTTCCCTTTGAAAGGGAACATCTGGGTTACGCATGAAACCCTGTTCCTTGAGAAGGGAATGAGACATTGCGTAGCTTTGTCATACCAGGGCAGGCCTGTGAATTGTGTCTTCGCTTCAGATAATAGAGGCTGATGGTGTGGTTCACAGGTGCCATATTTATATCACGTAACGTGCTTAATTGCCACGTCACCGGATCATGGCAGGTCTATAAAGGCATAATTTTACACAAGCTTCAGATGCCGGTCGCACGCGAGAGGCACTCCCCATAGTATTATACTAAACGCAAAGTCTCGTTCCCTTCTCAGGGAACAGGGTTACCTGCGTAACCCAGACGTTCTCTTAAAGAGTTTTTCTTTTGACTTTGTGCTTTTTATAGATTTCTGCTCTGATGCAATGTACAGTATGTGATAGTGGTTTTTCTTTTGTACCATTTCCTGTTGTGTACGTTTACATTTTCGCTTTGTGGTCAGACTGGTCACTCCCTCTGACATACAGATCACTACATATGACTTCCTCAATATACAGTTTGCTCTGATCTATCCCGCTTCAGCATGTTCAACACAGTAAGGGTGTAACACAATAACACTATCTGTGTTTGTATCTGTATGTGCTTAGTGCTCCAAATATCTAAATCTGTATTCGGATTTAAGCATAGTTGGTATAGCCTGGACAGAAAGGGTGTGTACATATAAATATGAACAAAAAAAATTATGTTTAAAAATCAAAACTGATCAGAAAAAGTATTGTATTTGGACAATTTATTTTTAAAAAAATACAAGTGAAAGTTATTTAACAATCAGTGCAATTAATTAATTATGTTTTTTTATTCATTATAATTTTAGAATCTCATGCAAATTGTCAGTATAAAATACATAGGCTATCAGTTGGGAAGATTTCACGCAACAAATAGCAATCAAGGTGATGATGAAGGATCTTATTAAAGTTTTCCCTGTTCATGGAACCACAAGTAATTTTCCCAGACAGGTGCACCATGCCAGATCAGATAATAATACAGAAGGTAAGAGAGAAGCCAGCAGTCATTTGAAAAGAGTTGCAGGACAACCTGAAAGCAGCAATTACAACAGTTACATAGAGAACAATAAGCACTCGAACTTACACTTAGCTCCTCTGCTAAAAAAAAATAAATAAATAAAAATTAATTAATTAAATAAATAAATAAAAAACATTCACAGAGATGCACATCTGAAAGCATTTAGACACTTCTGAACTTTTTGGAACAATATAGCCTACTCTGATCAGAAAATATATTTAGAAAATATGATAACTACATAAAACACAAATAGAGCTCTTTGGTAACATTTCAACTTGTCAAGTTTGGAGAACATCACGATATGGAGCTGCTTCTCTGCAACTGGTACTAGGAGCGATGTACTGGGACATGTTAGACAAACTGAATTGTGGCAGATGGTGAAAGTTTCAACAAGACAACGTCAAACATACAGCCAAAATAACTCACGAAGGCCCTGAATGGCCTAGCCAGTCTCCTGACTTGAATACCATTAAAAAAGCTTTAAAATTGTGAGTTTATCAGTGGGATCCTCATTACCTTGGAGAATTGAAGACAACCTGCCAGGAGGAATGGACCAAAACTGAACCACAATGCTGCAAAATGCTAATTACATCTCACAGGCAGATGTCTCCAGGCTGCAACTGCCAACAACAGCTTTGTAACAAAATATTATCCATCCATACACTTTCCATACTGCTTATCCTACACAGGGTCATGAGGGAGCCTGGGGCCTATCCCAGGGGATTCGGTGCATGAGGCGGGGGACACCCTGGATGGGGTGCCAACCAATCGCAAGGTACAATCGCACACACATTTACACACAACAAACAATTTGGACATGCTACTCAGTCTATAATGCATGTCTTTGGACTTTGGGAGGAAACCAGAGTACCCGGAGGAAATCCTGAAGCACAGGGAGAACATGCAAACACCATGCACACAGGGCAGAAGCAGGAATCCACAACCTTGGAGGTGCGAGGCAACCATGCTAACTGCTAAGCCACAGTGGCAGTGGCAGTATTATAGCATCGTACTGCATAACTACTGTAACACTAATATTGTATTGTATTTAATAAATCTGTTGTATGTAATATGATATTATAATAATATAATGAACTGATTCGATTTTGGAATTGATTCAAACCGAGCCAAGGTCATAGCAAGGTCAAATGTCAGAATAGTTTTTCTTAAGTAGATTCCTTCCTGCATACTTTTCAGGCATACAAATTAGTAACTAGAAGAACTAGACCAGTTGACATCAAGTTCCAGGTGTTTTTGTTTTGTTTTAATTCCTGTATAATAGAGCTAACATTAATATACTGTCTATTAACCAGCACCTATGACGACAAAAAAATCTACGATCCAGTTAGCACAATTAGCTAGCTACTTTAGAAAAGCTACAGTATTGTACAACAGTGTGACATAAGTGATAATGTTGACTTTATGAAGGACACCTAGTGCCATTTTCATTACAGTGACTTATGGGAGGAGAAACTCACAGGAAGTTTGTGATGTCAGAACCTCACATCATAAAACTTTGACTTGAATTGAGATGTGCTCAGTTGGACCTTATGACAGCTTATCAAGAGGAAATGCAGCACACAGACCTCAAGATGATAATGGTCATGTGGATTAAAGTGGTGCTGTTTAATACATTTGGTAAGTGCAAATGTTTTGTAATATTTTCTGTTTTCTAATCATGTACAGAATTTCATACTAAGGATGAAAAACAAGTAAACAAATACAGAGAAAGTCCGGAAAGTCAGGAACCAATGAGAATAAAACTGGGTATAATTAATTTTGTATTTATTATTTACAACATATGCGTTACATGTTCATCCTTATGCTCTGCCCATTTTCTCAGCTGTTGTATTGTGTTTTTTGAGGATTTTGCTGAACATATTGGGCTCAACATATTTGCTTGACATATTCCTATTGGTTCCTGACTGACTTTTCAGACACTCTGTAGAATTACTAACAACATTTCAATGACTTACATGTCTAGTTCAAATCATCTGGAGATTTATATCATTTTATCTTCAACCGTTGTATTCTTATACAGTTGGGATTTTGAATCTTTTTTTTTTTTTTTTTTTTTAATGTATAGCCAAAGAAACCATACATAAATTCCCTTTCTACTTGATGCTTTGAACAAAATATTCATGAATTAATTAATCAATTAACTTATTTATTTGTTTGTTTGTTTGTTTGTTTGTTTGTTTGTTCCTCTCAATAGATCCTGCACAAACAAACAGCGTCCATCAGCCGAACCCGGTGATCACTGCTACTGCTGGTGATAACGTGACTCTACAGTGCTTTCTGCTGGGAGAACAAAATACTGAACCCATCGTCTGGTACAAGCAAGCAGGAGGACACGAACCTTCTTTAGTGGCTGTGGTACAGAAAGCACAGGATCCCATTTACAAAGATGAATTCAATCCTCCAAGGTTCAGAATCGAGAAAGGAAGCAAGAACTGTCATTTGAGAATAATCAACGTGAACCCATCAGATGAGGCCATGTATTATTGTGGCTTAATTCCATTTTACACAGTATTTGCAAAAGGAACATTTTTATCAGTGAAAGGTAAGCATTTATGATTTAAAAATATTTAGAATTATAATTAAATTTGCGGTCCATACATATTCCTTAACCTTTTAATTTTGAAAAATGTAGCAATATGTAAATGAAATAATTGTTTGTAATTATTCTTATAAAGAAGTGCTAATGTAATTATGTACGATTAGTTAAATTTGTGTGTAAGGTGTGTGATATGCAGTGTACAATAATTTAGGAACCACGTTGTGCAATTTGCAGCACATCTTTTGGCAGTGGATTAGTTTATTAATAATTTTACACTATTATACACTATTATGGCAGAATTTGTTTGCCGGGTCGCTAACAGTTGCCAAAAAAAAAAAAAGAAACGTATGTATGTGTTAAGCCTCATTTTGATCTTAACTGAATCATTTCGCTATTATTTTATTTTACTGCTGCTGTTATAGAAAATTATTATCAACAGCTTCTGATCATATAATATTCTATATAAGACGTTATAAGTGTTTCAAACTAAAGGTAGTTATCTGGTACAAGCATAAAACAAATTGAAGATCTTAGCTAACACTTTACTTAAACCCTACATCATAAATCTGGTATAATAATGTCTTAAACATGTCTTGCCATGTGCTTTTTATGACTGAGTTAGCAGAGCATCAAGCATTGTTACGAAGATCAGGACATATCCCATAATTTATGAAGGTAATTTTAAAGGTCTTATATCACTGGCCTGTAGGGTTTATGTCAAGCCTCAGTCTTCCACTGTGTATATTCCACTGAACAGGTGATGGAGATGTAAAATTGTCAGTGTTCCAGAGCGGCATGTCGGACTCGGTTCCTGCAGGAGCGTCAGTGACTCTGCAGTGCTCGGTTCTCTCTGAGAGCAGATCAGCAGAACTCCAAGTGCTCTGGTTCAGAGCTGCTCCACCACAATCCCATCCTCAAATCATTTACACTCATCACAACAGCAGCCATCAGTGTGAGAGCGGCTCTTCTACACACACCTGTGTGTACAGCTTCTCCAAGAACATCCTCAGCCTCAATGATACTGGAACTTACTACTGTGCTGTGGCCGTGTGTGGGAAGATCATTTTTGGGAACGGGACACGAGTACAATTGAGTAGGAGAACATTTACTCAAAGATTTAATGAAGGATATGATGTTACTTTAGTTCTATGTTCTTATCGCTATGCTTGTAGATATTTATAATACTGCTATGATCATATTGTTATTATTTTCTAATATATCTGCATGAAATTGTGTGATATACTGTATAAAGTATATCTTCATCATTATTCTTATTATTATTATCATTATTATTTTTGTGCTACAGAAGAATCTGTGGATCCTGTAGTGATCTTCCTCGCTGTAGCTTTGGGAGTGTGTGTGATTGTGATCTCTGTTCAAGTTGTTTTATTCTGTAAATGGAGGAACCGTGAACAACACACACGTAAGTGTTCAATAGCATTGCAAAATCATTTCAAAATATATTTGGCGTTGAATGAACACATTGGGTTTTCTAGAATTATATTATACGGTCAGATCTCTTCACGTGATGAGACCAGCACTCTGTAAAAGGAAATAAATGATAAACGATGTTAAATGTTCTAAATGAAGTAAATGTTAAATGATTTTTCACCAGAGAGACAAAGCGCTGGACAAACAAACACTCAGGTACTGAAAATGACTCAGAATTATAATCATCATGATTATTTCCCTTATTTTGTATTTTTATTTTTATGATTTATTTCTAATTTCATATTCATTCCCACAGGACCGTGACTCTGTGGAGCTGAATTATGCTGCCTTACATTTTAATGAAAAGAAAAGCAAAGGAGGAAGAAAAAGCAGAGAACGACCTCAAGACAGCGTGTATTCTGAAGTCAGATCTCTCGCCATGACTTAAATTATACGTCTTCAATTGTTTATTTTGTTCACTAGAATTTTATTTGTTTTCGAGTCTGATCAGGAATAAAGTTTCTACTGGTGGTCTGCTCATCTCATTTTAATCTCAAACACTGACATCAAACAAGCTGTGATATTAACTGTTACTAATTAAGAAAGGAGTGATGAAATGACAAAAAAAATAGGACTGAAGATTGAACATCAGAATGGGATGTTTAAGCAAAAAAGCTGTGCTCTCAAGAAAGTGCTCTAATTTTGTTTCTACACTGTAAAACCGGATAAGTTCATTTAACTCAAAAAAGTCGAGGACACTGATTAGTTGATAAAGGGATTTCTTTAAGCCAAATACACTTAAATATAACAAGTTTGAGTTCAATCGTTGTTATATCTAAGTGTATTTGGCTTAAAGAAATTGATTTATCAACTTAAAATGTTGAGGTAATTAGTTTCCTCAATTTTTTTTTTTCTAAATGAAATTATCCGGTTTTACAGTGTATGCTTTCATAATAAAATATATTACATGAGCTATGTTCATGCGTGAAACTACGAAACTCTCCAACTATGCATGAGATAAATGAGCACTATGAAAGGGCACGGAGTTCACACATCAGTGTGTTCCCTTTCAAAGGGAACTTAGACGTTGCGTTTAGCATAACACTATGGGAAGTGCCTCTCACGCACGACCGGTAACTGAAGTTTGTGTAAAATCATGCCTATTTATAGGCCTGCCATGATCAGGTGACGTGGCAATTAAGCGTGTCGCGTGATATAAATATGGCACCTGTGAACCCCGCCGTCCGCCTTTATTATCTTCAGCGAAAGACTGCATGTCAGTTGGTTGTGTAAAGAAACAAAAATACGCTTCATTTCCTCGCTATCTTTTCTCAAAATCTCAGAACTTTTCTATCCCTTTAAAAAAATAGAGAAGAAAAAAATAGGAATGAGCAAGAGGGAGAAATATGAGTGAGAGATTTCAGGGTGTGTTACGGCTTGCTCCTGTTTCATCACGGGGAATAGTGCACACTTTCTGGGTGAAGTGTCTAGGGGTGTCGCATGCAATGGAAACTACTGCCAAATGTGTCTCCATGGGTTCTGTCTACCGTAGAAAAGGGTTACCGGGTCCAGTTTATAGCTCAACCCCCCCGGTTCAGAGGTGTGCTCACCACAGTGGTCAGCACAGACCCGAGCCCGACGTTAGCGCAGGAAGTAAGATCCCTCTTCTACAAAGGGGCCATAGAACATGTACCCTGTTCCCTGAGGGAGGGAGGTTTTTACAGACATTATTTCCTGGTCCGCAAAAAATAGGAGTATGCGGCCAATTTTAGATCTGCGTCATCTGAACTGTACTCTTCGGACATACAGGTTCAAGATGCTGACGCCCAAACTTATTGTTCCACAGATTCAGTTTGAGGACTGCTTTGTGACGATAGATCTAAAAGGTGCATGTTTCCACATAGAAATATTGCTAGCTTTATCCCCTCGCACCTTCACAAAGTGCATGTATGTCACTGGCTCCATTGTCACTCCAGGGCATCCGTGTACTAAACTACCGAGACAACTGGTTGATTCTAGCACGATCCAGAGAACTGGCGGTTCAACATCAAGATGTTGTTCTCGCCCACATGAAGAGCTTGGGGCTCAGGTTGAACCTCAGAAAAGTATGCTTTCTCCTGTGCAGTGGACAACTTTTCTAGAGGTTATAAGGATTCTACTACGATGAGGGCATTTCTATCCCCAACATGCGTAGGGTCAATCCTATCAACACTGAGCAAGATAAAGCTGGATCTTGGGAAACTATTGATGCTTATGGGCCTATTGCACAGGAGACCATTCAGTGGTGGCTGATAAGTTGGGGGTTTTGTCCAAGGACGGAAGGACGAGGGTGAAACCTCTGAGAATTATCAGTGTCATGTGGGGATGCCTATGTGCTCTGAGAATTTCAGTGTCCCCAGTTTCTAGACTTGGGTCACACTCTAGGGGTGTCTCCTTAGCGCAAGACGGTAATGACAGACACCTCCCTCACTGGCTGGAACGCGGTCTTAGACAGCTGTCCAGCTCGTGGTCTCTGGTGCGGCCCTCATCTGGAGCGGCATATAAATTGCCTAGAAATGTGGGCCATGTTTCTAGCACTGAAATTCCTTCTTCCTCAATTGAGAGGTCACCATGTGTTTACAGACAACACACCGGTGGTCTCATATATTGACCACCAGGGAGGATTATGTCCGTGCCCCCTGTTCAGGCAGGCACCACTAATTCTTCTCTGGGCAGAAGGAAAGTTTGTCAGTGAGTGCAATGTACATTCTGGGAATATGGAGGCAGACATCCTGTTGAGGCAGGGGCTGAGGCCCAGGAATTGGTGGCTCCATCCACAAGTGGTGGAGTCCATATGGTGAGGTTTTTAGCAAAGCAGGACTGCTGTGTTCGCCTCCGAGGAGACAACACATGGCTCGCTGTGGTTCGCCCTCACTCCTCCCACACAATTAGGGCTGGACGCCATGGTGCACATGTGGCCGAGGTCACATCTGTACAGTTTTCCCCCCATCGCTCTGCTCCCACAAGTTCTAGCGGGAGTTCGCCAAAACAGTCTATGTCTGCTGCTAGTAGCACCTTATTGGCCAGCTCGAATATGGTTCTCAGAGATAATATCCCTGCCAGATGGCACTCCTTGGGAGATTCCTATCCACAGGGATCCACTGTAGACCCAGTGAACTGCGCAATATCTACAGTCCTGGTATTCTTACAAGAACATTTCTCAGCAGGGTGGGCTCCTTCTACAATCAGGGTTTACGTAGTCGCCATTTCGACCAACCATGTCCCTGTTAATGGAGCCTCTGTGGGGCAACTTCCTCTAAGTTCGAGGTTTATGCATGGTGTCAGGTGACTGAGGCCCATTTGCGGGCCGCGCATACTTTCCTGGGGCCTTTCTGTGGTCCTAGAAGGTCTGTCAGGTGCCCCATTTGAGCCCTTAGTGTGGATCTATTGTCTCAAGCCGGAGAGCTGATTTATCACCCTCGGCCAGAACTATGGAAACTGTTTACCTGGCCCCTGAGGGACACAAGCTCATAGATTCTAGTCTCACAACTGAGGTTGTAGAGACCATGTTAAATGCTAGAGCACCATCCACAAGGAAATTGTATGCACTCAAGTGGCAGCTTTTTGTCCTGTGGTGTGAGGAACGTCAGCTAGACCCAGTGAACTGCGCAATAGCTACAGTCCTGGAGTTCTTACAAGAACGTTTCTCAATGGGGTGGGCTCCTTTTACAATCAGGGTCTATGTGGCTGCCATTTCGGCCAGCCATGCCCCTGTTGATGGAGCCTCTGTGGGGCAACATCCTCTAACTTCGAGGTTCATGCGTGGTGTAAGGCAGCTGAGGCCCATCTGCAGGCCACGCATACCTTCCTGGGACCTTTCTGTGGTCCTGGAAGGTCTGTCAAGGCCCCATTTGAGCCATTAGAGTCAGCCTCTGAGAAGCTTCTGACACTAAAGGTAGCTCTTCTGCTGGCCTTGATATCTCTCAAGCGAGCAGGAGATCTACAAGCTCTCTCTGTTGCCCCTTCCTGCCTTGAATTTGACCCTGGATTATCCAAGGCCTTCCTGTATCCTATGCCGGATTATATTCCTAAAGTGCCTACATCGGCTGCCCACCGTGTGGTGTTGCAGGCTTTCTGCCGTCCTCCATTCCCCACACCGGAACAAGAGAGAATGCACTTACTGTGTCCAGTAAAGGCTCCCTGTACTTACGTCCACCGGCCAGTGGCGTAAGTTGGAGCAGCTGCTGGTCTGCTTTGGCAGCGACAGTAGAGGTGATGCTGTGTCAAAGCAGCGCATCTCTAATTGGATAGTGGAAGCAATCTCTATTGCTTATGAGGCGCGCGGTCTCGCTATGCCTCTGGGCATAAGGGCTCATTCCACTAGGGCGGTCGCCTCCGCGAAGGCTTTGTCCAAAGTGGTACCCTTACAGAATGTGTGTGCTGCTGCAGGGTGGTCTATGCCACACACATTCATTCCTTATTACAGCCTGGATATTCATTCCACCCTGGGCTCAAGTGTCTTGCAGTGACCCTCGGGCTTGGGTCTTTTTGAACAGGCCGTACCCTCGGTATGATGGAGTGGGTATTCTCGTTCCCATAGTGTTATGCTAAACGCAACGTCGAAGTTCCCTTTGAAAGGGAACATCTGGGTTACGCATGTAACCCTGTTCCTTGAGAAGGGAACGAGACATTGCGTAGCTTTGTCATACCAGGGCAGGCCTGTGAATTGTGTCTTCGCTTCAGATAATAGAGGCTGATGGCGTGGTTCACAGGTGCCATATTTATATCACGTAACGTGCTTAATTGCCACGTCATCGGATCATGGCAGGTCTATAAAGGCATGATTTTACACAAGCTTCAGATAGTGGTTTTTCTTTTGTACCATTTCCTGTTGTGTACGTTTACATTTTCTCTTTGTGGTCAGACCGGTCACTTCCTCTGACATGAGCTTAGGTTTTATCTGAAACCTGTCTCTAATGCAGATCACCACATATGACTTCCTCAATATACAGTTTGCTCTGATCTATCCCGCTTCGGCATGTTCAACACAGTAAGGGTGTAACACAATAACACTATCTGTGTTTGTATCTGTATGTGCTTAATGCTCCAAATACCTAAATATGTATTCGGATTTAAGCATAGTTGGTATAACCTGCACAGAAAGGGTGTGTACGTATAAATATGAACAAAAAAAGTATGTTTAAAAATCAAAACTGATCAGAAAAAGTATTGTATTTGGACAATTTATTTAAAAAAAAAAAATACAAGTGAAAGTTATTTAACAATCAGTGCAATTAATTAATTATGTTTTTTTATTCATTATAATTTTAGAATCTCATGCAAATTGTCAGTATAAAATACACAGGCTATTAGTTGGGAAGATTTCACGCAACAAGTAGCAATCAAGGTGATGATGAAGGATCTTACTAAAGTTTTCCCTGTTCATGGAACCACAAGTAATTTTCCCAGACAGGTGCACCATGCCAGATCAGATAATAATACGGAAGGTAAGAGAGAAGCCACCAGTCATTTGAAAAGAGTTGCAGGACAACCTGAAAGCAGCAATTACAACAGTTACATAGAGAACAATAAGTGCTCCTATGCTAAAAATAAATAAATAAATAAATAAATAAATAAATAAATAAATAAATAATAAAAAACGATGCACAGAGTTGCACATCTAAAAGCATTTAGACACTTCAGAAATTTTTGGAACAATATAGCCTACTCTGATCAGAAAATATATTTAGAAAATATGATAACTACATAAAACACAAATAGAGCTCTTTGGTAACATTTCAGCTTGTCAAGTTTGGAGAGTTTCCTGTATAATAGAGTTACCATTAATATGCTGTCTATTAACCAGCACCTATGACGACTAAAAAATCTAAGATCCAGTTAGCACAGTTAGCTAGCTACTTTAGAAAAGCTACAGTATTGTACAACAGTGTGACATAAGTGATAATGTTGACTTTATGAAGGACACCTAGTGCCATTTTCATTACAGTGACTTATGGGAGGAGAAACTCACAGGAAGTTTGTGATGTCAGAACCTCACATCATAAAACTTTGACTTGAATTGAGATGTGCTCAGTTGGACGCTATGAAAGCTTATCAAGAGGAAATGCAGCACACAGACCTCAAGATGATAATGGTCATGTGGATTAATGTGGTGCTGTTTAATAAATTTGGTAAGTGCAAATGTTTTGTAATATTTTCTGTTTTCTAATCATGTACAGAATTTCATACTAAGCATGAAAAACAAGTAACCAAATACAGAGAAAGTCCGGAAAGTCAGATACCAATGCGAATAAAACTGCATATAATTAATTTTGTATTTATTATTTACAACATATGCGTTGCATGTTCATCCTTACGCTCTGCCCATTTTCACAGCTGCTGTATTGTGTTTTTTGAGGATTTTGCTTAACATTTTGGGCTCAACATATTTGCTTGACATATTCCTATTGGTTCCTGACTGACTTTTCAGACACTCTGTAGAATTACTAACAACATTTCAATGACTTACATGTCTAGTTCAAATCATCTGGAGATTTCTATCATTTTATCTTCAACCATTGAATTCTTATACAGTTGGGATTTTGAATCTTTTTTTAATGTATAGCCAAAGAAACCATACAGAAATTCCCTTTGTACTTGATTAAGAAAGTAAAAATATTTGTATACCATTTTGTACAATATATTCATAAATGAATTCATCAGTTAACTTATTTATTTGTTTGTTTGTTTGTTTGTTTGTTCATTCCTCTCATTAGTTCCTGCACAAACAAACAGTGTCCATCAGGCGAACCCGGTGATCACTGCTACTGCTGGTGATAACGTGACTCTACAGTGCTTTCTGCTGGGAGAACAAAATACTGAACCCATCGTCTGGTACAAGCAAGCAGGAGGACACGAACCTTCTTTAGTGGCTGTGGTACAGAAAGCACAGGATCCCATTTACAAAGATGAAGTCAATTCTCCAAGGTTCAGAATCGAGAAAGGAAGCAAGAACTGTCATTTGAAGATAATCAACGTGAACCCATCAGATGAGGCCATGTATTACTGTGGCTTGATTACATTTTACACAGTATTTGCAAAAGGAACATTTTTATCAGTGAAAGGTAAGCATTTATGATTTAAAAATATTTAGAATTATAATTAAATTGCGGTCCATACGTATTCCTTAACCTCTGAATTTTGAAAAATGTAGCAATATGTAAATGAAATAATTGTTTGTAATTATTGTTATAAAGAAGTGCTAATGTAATTATGTACGATTAGTTAAATCTGTGTGTAAGGTGTGTGATATGCAGTGTACAATAATTTAGGAACCACGTTGTGCAATTTGCAGCACATCTTTTGGCAGTGGATTAGTTTATTAATAATTTTACACTATTATACACTATTATGGCAGAATTTGTTTGCCGGGTCGCTAACAGTTGCCAGAAAAAAAAAGAGAGCGACGTATGTATGTGTTAAGCCTCATTTTGATCTTAACTGAATCATTTCGCTATTATTTTATTTTACTGCTGCTGTTATAGAAAATTATTATCAACAGCTTCTGATCATATAATATTCTATATAAGACGGTATAAGTGTTTCAAACTAAAGGTAGTTATCTGGTACAAGCATAAAACAAATTGAAGATCTTAGCTAACACTTTACTTAAACCCTACATCATAAGTCTGGTATAATAATGTCTTAAACATGTCTTGCCATGTGCTTTTTATGACTGAGTTAGCAGAGCATCAAGCATTATTACGGAGATCATGACATATCCCATAAACTGTAAGGGTAATTTAAAGGTCTTATATCACTGGCCTGTAGGGTTTATGTCAAGCTTCAGTCTTCCACTGTGTATATTGCACTGAACAGGTGATGGAGATGTAAAAGTGTCAGTGTCCCAGAGCGGCGTGTCGGACTTGGTTCCTGCAGGAGCGTCAGTGACTCTGCAGTGCTCGGTTCTCTCTGAGAGCAGATCAGCAGAACTCCAAGTGCTCTGGTTCAGAGCTGCTCCACCACAATCCCATCCTCAAATCATTTACACTCATCACAACAGCAGCCATCAGTGTGAGAGCGGCTCTTCTATACACACCTGTGTGTACAGCTTCTCCAAGAACATCCTCAGCCTCAATGATACTGGAACTTACTACTGCGCTGTGGCCATGTGTGGGAAGATCATTTTTGGGAACGGGACACGAGTACAACTGGAGAACTTTGGTTGGTGAACAATTTGTGGATATTACTAGGGTTACCTTTTATAGGTACAGAAAACGAAAAAAAAATCATATATTATGACATGTTCATATGCAGAAGTAACCTGAAGTTTTTGTTTGTTTGTTTTCCAAAGAAACATCCTTTAATCCTGCCGTGATCTGTCTGGGAACAGCTTTATTAATATGCGGGATTCTGATCTCTGTTCAAGCTGTTTTACTCTGTAAAATGAAAAACTGCCAACAATTCAGAGGTAAGTGTTTAATATAACAGTGTAAATTTATCTTCAGTAGTGCATAAAAATGGCGACTGGGAAACCTGTGCCAACATGAGCAGACAAAAAAACAACATCCTACATTAAAAAAAAAGTTATTTACAATTCAGATTCAGTTAACATAATTTTTAGATTTGGTTTGTCTAAAAGTCCAAATCATGTTAAAAAACAATAAGGAAAATGTTAGCAGTGTCAGATCTTAGCGCATAATGTCTTTATAGAAGAAAATCTTCATTACACATTCTCTTTTTTTTTTTTCTTCCAGAGAGATTTCAGCATGGTTCTGCGATAAACACTGAGACGACGAACACTCAGGTACTTCTTTCCTTCTGCAGGAGATGACTCAGGATTATATTCATAATTCCAATTCCAATTTAAATTCAGTATAAAATCAGACACGTGTAAATAGATCTGTTTAAACCTTATACTTAATTTGTTACTTATTGTAGCTTCAGTAATTTCATAATAATGTGCATTACCATCATTCATTTGAATTGATCTCCTAGTCTTGAAAAGTGCCATGTAAATAAATATCTATGTATTTATTTACATTTTATTATTTAGTTCTGATTTTATGTTCATTTCCACAGGACCATGATGCTGTAGAACTGAATTACGCTGCCTTACATTTTAATGAAAGGAAAACTAAAAGAGTGAGAGAACATCGAGGTCGACCTCAAGACAGCGTGTACTCTGAAGTGAAATCTTCCAGCATTACTCACTAATTATACTTTAATATTATTCTTTTACTGAAATTGTTAGTCAACAACATCTTTTTGTTCATCACTCCAGTACAGATCTGATCTGGAGGCTTGTGTTGGCTCAAGCCCTTACCAAGAAACTTTTATTTATTTATTATATCGTACCAAATTGACACTCATTATTTGTAGCTTTGATTGCTTGTAATAAAACCTTTACAATTTTCTCAAGACTGTCCTGTCACATGTGTCTGAACACATTTATTTTCTATAATAATCATCTTAGTGCGACAATTATTGTGTTAAATCTGTGTTTAAGGTGAAGAAATGTCACACTGGTGCCAAGCAGGATCTTAGAAAAGTGTTACATCAGACATTTTTCTTGTCCATGCTCTTCTGTTTGCTTTATATCTCGAGTAAATCTTGCACGTATGGGTGTTTTCTTTGCATCTGTAAGTGGGAGGAGTCTGTGGTTTAATCATGAGAAGAAGGAAGTCTTAAGTAAACTACTTTCCGCTTTCAGACTAGACCCAAGCACAACATGCAAAAAAAAAAGAAACCACAAGAAGCTGTACAAGTCTACTATACAAGTCCACGTACAGTCAGAGCTGCTGTCATAGAAAATTAATCAACACCTTCTGACCATTCAAAAATAATTATTACTATTTAACAATGAAAATGATATGAAAAGCATTTAAATTGTATTTTAAATATGTCTTGAATGTATAAGATAAGGACTAGTGTCCATTCTATGGTGTCCTACCACTCTGGATTCACTGCAACCCTGACCAGGACAGAGCACTTACTGATGAATGAATGAATATACTGTACATTTTTCAGATCTAATATACACCATATGGTCAAAGGTATGTGGACAACAGACCATCACACCAAGATGTGGTTCTTTTAGAATGTCTTTGTATGCTTTAGCATTAAAATTTCCCTTCACAGGAACTAAGAGGCCCAAACCTTTTCAACCATGATAATACCCCTGTGCACAAATCGAGCTCCATGAAGACATGGTGTGTTAAGGTTGGAGTGGAAGAACTCGAGGGTCCTGCACAGAACCCTGACCCCAACCCCATTGAACACCTTTGGGATGAACTGGAACGCCGACTGCACCCCAGACGTCCTCGCCCAACATCAGTGCCTGACCTCACTAATGCTCTTGTACCTGAATGATCACAAATCCCCACAGCCATGTTCCAAACTCTAGTGGAAAGCCGTCTAGAAGAGTAGTGGAGGCTTTTATAACAGCAAAGGATGGAGCAGGTCCATGTTAATGCTCATGGTTTTGGAATGGGATATTCAAGGACAGATTGAGATGTGATGCTCATGTTTTCACAAACTTAAGTTGAACTGAAGTGAAGTGAAATTGTAACAATTCAAAATGGATGTTTTTAAACTGATTTCTTTGTATTTTAAGCTTTCTTTAAACTTTTCTACATTATAATTTACCCCAATTTACTTCCATATATATAATTTTATTTGAACAATCTAAATATATATATATTAAAAAATCTCATTTTAAGCACATATCTTTATTTCCAGTTAAAGACAAAAGACAAAGGTTCTGAATAAAGTATCAATACTTCTACCTGAACAGGTTTTGTAGGGTTTTTTTGTGCTTTTTTTCCACCACAGACTTCTGGTGGTCAAACTGTGTTCCAAAAATAGAAACATGCAGATGGAAAGGAAATATAAAGAGAACTTGTGACTTGTAACTCAGCCAATCAGATGGAAGTTTCCAGTACAAAATACTTGTTGCTTCCGTCATTTGTTTTCTTTCTAACAGCTCTACATGAGTACCATTGAGGTTCTGAAGATGGCTCCGATCTGGACAATTATTTTATTTCTCAGCAGAATATGTATGTTTTAAGGACATTGTATTTAAAAAGTCTACAGATATGATTGTTACTCCGAATGAAATTTTATTCACTGTTTATTTCTCTTGTTTTATTATATATAATTTTATTTATTTTCTAGCTCCAGCTCTATCTGTGGATTTTTCCAGGCCATCATTCCTCTCAGTGAAGTCTGGAGAACATGTTACTCTTAAATGCCCATTTGGAGACATTCGTATGGCTGAAAGTGTGGTCTGGTACAAACTTGTATTTGGAGAGATGCCGCAAAAAGTGGGAGAAATATTAGCATATAAGGATGTTAAAATTTGGCCGGAGTTCAAGACTTCAGGATTTATAATGTTGGTGACTGATAACGGCATTTCTCTAACAATTCCACACATAAAAAAAGATGATGGAGGACTTTACTACTGTGAAAAATGTAACTTGGATGATGTTTCATTATCCAATGGAACATTCTTGGCTGTAACAGGTAAATAACTAAATCAAGTTTGTGTATATGTATATTTAACCCATTTATGCTTATTTTACAATTTTTTCTTCGCATCACAAAGAAATCAAATCAACACATCACATCACAAATCAAACTCAGTCAAAAAATTTGTAGCTACAGCAATATTCTTGTTATATATATGATTGTACTTCAAGTTCTTTGATCCAAATAGCTATTTTGTGAATTGTACATAAGTTTATTTACCAGAAAGAAATTGTGAATATTAGTGTATGTTAGTGGAGAAAATAAGAACCTTTATAGAATTCTATTGTCTTGTTTCAGCAATCTGGAATGATTTAATATTAATTAAAATTAGCTTTAAAATGTTGGATAGCCAGACTTGGTATAAAGTGGCCTGATAACAAATTTAGGGTTGGGAAAAAAAAAAAAAAGGATTCTGCGACAAATTATTATTGAACTTTAGGTAGAAAAGTTTATTTAAATTTAATGAGTAAATATCTTTTACATGCCTTAAATTAATAATAATAATAATAATAATAATAATTTATGTATAGTGGAGAGCTTTAGTGTCATGTTGACCAAATTTATTAACTCCGTTGCCCCCTTAAAAACAAAAACTGTCTCTGAGATAGTTAAAGCTGCCCCTTGGAGAAATAGTACCTCCACTGTCAGACTAAAAAGAGACTGCAGAAGAGCAGAAAAGCAATGGAAGCACACAAAGCTTTTATCTATAAAAACAACTCGGAAAATATTTAATAATGAAATGATGTCTGCAAGAAAATCTTACTTTTCAGGTTTAATTAACAGCCACAAAGACAACCCCAGATTCCTCTTCTCCACCATAGATAGATTGCTGCTAAACCCCTCACCTGAAATATCATCAGACCTTTTCACAACTGAAAAGTGCAATGAGTTTGCAGACTTCTTCAGCGATAAAATTACTATCATAAGGCAAAACATCGTCAGCACTTGTCTTGCTGGTACATTTTCTAACTCTGCACCTATTGTTGTTAAATGTAATCTATCTTCTTTCTCAGTGGTCAGCCCTAACATGCTTGGCCTGGTTAAAACAGTATGAATTCTTCTAGCTGCTCTCTCGACCAGCAAAAAGAATAGCATATAGAAGAATGGCTCTCTGGACCCATTACCCACCAGCTTTCTTAAGTTGGTTTTAAATTCATTATTACCAGACATCCTGCGCATTATTAACCTGTCCCTCCACCAAGGAATGTTTCTGCACACCTTTAAGACAGCTATTGTTAGGCCTCTGTGTTAGGCCATTAGTGTAATTGATCTCCTTCCCATCAGTATGCAGATGACACACAACTCTATCTCTTGCACCAGATGCCCACAAGTCGATTAGCACACTTGTACTCTGCATAGAGACCATAAACTTGTGGATGTCACAGAACTTTCTGCAGCTAAATAAAGATAAGACAGAGGTACTTATTATCGGAAATGATGCACAGATAAAGTAAATTAAGCCATATCTAGACTCCTCGTCTCTCAAGGCTAATGACTGCGTTAAGAATTTACAGATCGTGTTTGTCATGATCCGTTAAAAAACATATTAGCAATGTTTGTTAAACAGCATATTATCACCTTTGTAACATTTCTAAAGTAGGTGGTATTCTCTCCCCCAGAGAAAGCGAGAAACTCAAACATGCATTTGTTACATCAAGACTCGACCACTGCAATAGTGTTTTGGTCGGCTTACCAAAGAGCTCCAATAAACACTTACAAAGAGTTCAGAATGCAGTACTTAGATCAGGTCACTGGCTACCTGTGTCTTACAGAATTGATTTTAAAATACTGTTATTAATTTTCAAATGTCTTCATGGTGGTGCTCCTACATACCTTTGCAATATGATCACTAAATATACTCCGGCTACATCACTTGGGTCATCGAACAGCAACCTGCTGGTTTTACCCAAAACACGGCTGAAAGTGGCGAGTCGGCCTTTAGTCACTACGGGCCTAAACTGTGGAGCTCTCTCCCTGACCTACAGTAACCTACAGTATGTGCAGTTGATTCAATTAGCACTTTTAAAAAGTATCTTAATGCACATTTGTTCACTGGGGCCTTTCCTGAAACCAGATCATTTTCCATACTTGATTTTATTTGTATTCTTTTATTTATTTTATTTTATTTCTTACTATTGATTTTATTTTCCTGTATCTACTGTATATCCTCTGTAAAGCACTTTGTAAACATTGTTTTAAAAAGTGCTATATAAATACAGCTTCACACATTTACTTACTTATAAAGTACTTTTTAATTCATCTGAAATAGCTGTAGTGTGAAGTAACAAACAGAAGTTAAGAAACAAATAGTAATCAAAAAATAAACCAATCAAAGACAAAATTAAAAAATAATAAAATAAATAATAGCATTTACAGAAAGAAAAATAATAATAATATAAAATATTAGCAATATATAATAAAATAATATATAATAAAAAGATTGTGTGTAAATGTAAATGTCATAATTAAAACCACATAAAAGTAATGTAAAAAAAAACACTTATTTATTATTTAGGTTTATTTAACCTTATTTATTGTAATAAAATAGGAGGAACCTGTTATTTATAATCACAATGCTACACCTGGCATTCGTTCTGAAGTCAAATTTTAGGTATTGGTACAAACGCTAACTAGTACAAGTTTATAAAGACTATTACACTATGTGTATTACACTGAACAGGTGATGGAGATGTAAAAGTCTCAGTGTTCCAGAGCGGCGTGTCGGACTCGGTTCCTGCAGGAGCGTCAGTGACTCTGCAGTGCTCGGTTCTCTCTGAGAGCAGATCAGCAGAACTCCAAGTGCTCTGGTTCAGAGCTGCTCCACCACAATCCCATCCTCAAATCATTTACACTCATCACAACAGCAGCCATCAGTGTGAGAGCGGCTCTTCTACACACACCTGTGTGTACAACTTCTCCAAGAACATCCTCAGCCTCAATGATACTGGAACTTACTACTGCGCTGTGGCCGTGTGTGGGAAGATCATTTTTGGGAACGGGACACGAGTACAGTTGGAGAACGTTTCAGATTTGGGTTGGTAAAGTGCCTGAATATTATTTGGATTTCAACAAAAACAAATTTGTCAATTGTAATTGTTCTCTTTTGTTATGTATTTGTTAAAAAACAATAAAAAATAAAAAGTTAAAATGATCAATGGTTGTAAAAATTTAAAGCATTGCTCAGAATGTTATTTTTATGTCTACATTAATAGCTGTTAGATTATTCGCACTGTATATATTCATTATTATGTAATAATAATGTTATTAATAATGTCCCTTCAGTAAGATCTTTAGGTCCTGAAGTGATCTACCTCGCAGTAGTGGTGGCAGTGTGTGTGGTTGTGATCTTCACTCAAGTGTTTATAATCTGTAAAATGAGAAGCCGTGAACAATCCAGAGGTGAGTCTGCAACATACAGAAGTGCAAACAATATTGCTAATTATATTAATTCTTACATATTGCTTCTATGTACTGTATATTTGGCTTCATATACTGTATGTTCCCTAGATAGGGTATAACATAAATTAATTATAATATCATGTAATGGGGTTGGAGATGAATGCAAATGAAGTTAAAAGCTTTATTCAAAGAGTGGCAGGCAGACAAATCCAAACAATGGGCAAAAAACAAGCGAGGGGTCATGTGATCAGCCAACGGGCATAAACAGGGCATAGACGAGAATCAGAAACATGAGGACAAGACAGGATAACAACCATGAAACACAGAAGAAAGATCAAGGCTTGGTACGAGTCTGGTGGGAAACATAGAAACACGCAATACTTTGCAATGAACAAAGACACACAAGGGGTTTAAATACTAAACGTAACCAAAGAGGATAACACAAAAAAAGCTGAGACGTTAGGAAATAACCAATAACACAACATTGGCAGAAAGAGGACAGAAACCAAAACAAAACACAAGTGTAAACACAAACAAACACAGTCAATGACAACCCGGAAGTGCATGCTATCTGACTCTGAATACATAAATGTTATGAAACTTCCTCAAATATTCACACAGTCGTGAGACCCACATAAAAGATTATGACTTAGTAAAGATCTACCGAGAAGAACACTGTGACTAAAAATGTGACCAAACACAAAAAATGTATGTGTTAATATATTTTTCTCTCTACAGCGAGACCTCAACAGTATTCTGCCGTAGAGAAAACAGCCAATCAGGTAAATAATCTTAAATTGTGCCTACATGCTTTTATTCTTAAAAACACTTCTAGATTTCACTTTTATGTTCACTCCTACAGGGCCGTGATGCAGCGGAGCTGAGTTATGCTGCTTTACATTTCAATAAGAAGAACACCAAAAGAGTGACAAGAAAGAGAGAAAAACCTGAAGACTGTGTTTATACTGAAGTCTCGTCTGCTACCTAGATAATACTTCTAATTTAATTTGTTTAATTTATTAATGAGGTTTACTTTTCAGGAGGAAAATTTATTATGTCTCTTTGGTCAGCGTTCTCATGTCTTGTGATGGTTAATCATGATATTGATTAAAGATGTGAGGGTAAAAATCTAAAATAATTATCAAAAAATCAAACTGTGTCGTTTTTTCTGTGTAATCCTGTGAGTAAAGTTCAGCACATCCACCAAAAATTCTCTTCATGTCTTGTCAATACTAAAACTATGCAGATTGTTATAAAGACCTAAAATCTAAGTTGAGCTAAACTGATTTTCAGACGATTATGCAAAACAGTCAGTAATGGTAAATGGTCTGCACTTATATAGTGCTTTTTTAACCGTAGCGGTTCCAAAGTGCTTTACACTGGTCCTCGTTCACTCATTCACACACACGCTCACACACCAATGGTAGCAGAGCTAACTTGCCATTGGGAGCAACTTGGGGTTTAGTGTCTTGCCCAAAGACATTTCGGCATGTGGAGTCACGTGGGCCGGGAATCGAACCGCCAACCCTACAATTAGTGGACAACCCACTCTACCACCTGAACCACAACTGCCCAGTAACTGTACACCTACAAAGTGAACTATAATGAGCTTTTATTGGTCACATATACAGTAGAGCACAGCGAAATTGTTTTCTTCGCATACCTCAGCATGTCAGTAAACTGGGGTCAGAGCGCAGGTCAGCCATGATAAGGCGCCCCTGGAGCAGAGAGGGTAAGGGCCTTGCTCAAGGGCCCAACAGTGAACAGGCTTGAATCCCCGACCTTCCGATCAGTAACCCAGAGCCTTAACCGCCAAGCCACTACTGCCCCTGACAACTACAGTATGCAGTAGGTGGACCTGATAAAATGGCCAGTGAAAGCAGATGATAATGATTGTGTACATACATTTACATTTATGGCATTTGCTTATCCAGAGCGACTTACATTAATCTCATTTATACGACTGAGCAGTTAAGGATTAAGGGCCTTGCCCAAGGGCCCAACAGTGATAGTTTAGCAGTGCTGGTGCTTGAACTCCTTTTGATCAGTAACCCAGAGCCTTTAACCACTGAGATACCACTGCCCACATGAGGGTGAACATGTGGTATAGGGACAATATTCTCATTTCCTGGTCTTGTGGCTAAGTACTGTTTGTATAAAACAAATCAATGTTTTAGTTTTGCATATATATTTTGGATGTCTTTATATTCTAAGTATTTATATACACCGATCAGCCATAACATTAAAATCACTGAGAGGTGAAGTGAATAACATTGATTATCTCATTACAGTGACATCTGTCAAGGGGTGGGATATATTTATTAGGCAGCAAGTGAAATGTCCGTTCTTGAAGTTGATGTGTTGGAAGCAGGAAAAATGGGCAAGTGTAAGGATCTGAGCGACTTTGACAAGGGCTAAATTGCGATGGCTAGATGACTGGGTCAGAGCATCTCCAAAATGGCAGGTCTTGTGGTGTGTTCCCAGTATGCACTGGTTAATACCTACCAAAAGTGGTCCAAGGAAGGACAACTGGTGAACTGGCGACAAGGTCATGTCCAAGGCTGATTGATGTGCATGGTGAGTAAAGGCTAGCCAATCCGGTCTGGTCCCACAGAAGAGCTACTGTAGCAACTGCTGGCTATGATTGAAAGATGTCAGAACACACAATGCATTGCAGCTTGCTGCATATGGGGCTTCATAGCCACAGACCAGTCAGACTGCACATGCTGACCCCTGTCCACTGCCTACACTGGACATGAGCATCAGAACTGGACCATGGATGGTCTGATGAATCACATTTTCTTTTACGACATGTTGACGGCCTGGTGTACGTCCCTAACCTGGGGAAAATGGCACCAGGATGCACTATGGAAAGAAAGCAGTAGCTCAAGGTGTTGACTCGGCCTCCAAACTACCCAGATCTCGATCCGATAGAGCATCTATAGAATGTCTTGGACAAACAAGTCCGATCCATGGAAGCCCCACCTTGCAGCTTACAGGACTTTCAGGATTTGCTGTTAAGATACCACAGCACACCTTCAGAGGTCTTGTGGAGTCCATGCCTCATTGCGTCAGAGCTGTTTTGTTAGATACAAGATGTACCTACAAAATATTAATCAGGTGGTTTTAATGTTATGGATGATTTTGAGAAAACTGTATGAACAATTTTGGTTAAACTTCAAAAAATTTACATATAGAATTTACATAGGAAAACACAGATAAACTTGAAAAGACTACTCTGAATCACTCTAACGAAACACTTACAGCACACACCATACTATATTTGTGTTACAGTTACAACTAACACTAACACTAACAGTGTCAACAGTCTCACAGTAAACACCACCACATATGTCATCTCACGTTTAACAAAGCACTCGTGTACGCGAGTTGTATTACAGTCTGCGAGTGGAAAGTAATTTTTTTTATGTCTACATACAAAAAATGTCAAATTTGAAGAACATTTGTTGTTTTATTTTTCCTTATTGATTGCTAGTAGTGGGTAAACTTTAACAACATGTAGAAAAAACACATATTCAAAAATATATATCCATCTATCAATGTTCTACTGCTTACTCCTTTTCCAGGGTCACAGGGAGCCTGAGGCCTATCCCAGGGAGCATCGGGCACAAGACGGGGTACACCCTGGACAGTGTGCCAGTCCATCGCAGGGCACAATCACATACACACTCATTCATACACTACAGACAATTTGGACATACATCAGCCTACCATGCATGTCTTTGGACTCAGGGAGGAAACCGGAGTACCCGGAGGAAACATGCAAACTCCACACACACGGCCCCGGCGGGACTCGAATCCCCGACCCTGGAGGTGTGAGGCGAACGTGCTAACCACTAAGCCACCATGCGATATTTAAGAACATTTTTCTGTTGTTGTACAAACAGGACACTGGATATAAATTTTAATAATCTACTTAAAAAATTATTTAAATTTGAAATGTATGATGACAGTCTATTAGATACCGCAGCTCTGTAACTTAGAGTTAATCTAAGATGTGCTTCTTTCCATCCATCTACAGAAACAGACATATGAATACAAAATGTTCCAGACAATTTTATCTGCAGTAACTTATAACTAAAGCATTGCTGTAAAAGTAGCACATTTATGCATTTATTTTATCAATCTTTAACATTTTTTTAAACTTAATTATAGTACATTAATGAAGGTCAACACAGGTGAAGTGAAAAAGTCTTCTTTTTTTTTTAATCACAATGATGTTCATTGTTAATTGAGGTTAAATATTGCACACTTAAAAAAAAACATGACGTGCTTTAAACATGTGTAGAAGTAAAAAATCATTGATTATTAATGTTAGATACAAACATACAGTTTTATTTCACATCAGAGTACACACAATCCTCCGATAAACCAGTTTTTCTTTTTTCAGCTTTGGCTTTCCTGTTGGCGAATTGCAAAGCTGCGTAGTTCAGTGTTTCAGCATCAGACTCCTGAAAATTAAATTAAATTAAATTAAATTAAAATTTATGCAAAGCTGAGTATATCGACTGTATGAATTGCATGAAAACGACTATATGTAGCAGTATATTATTTAACATCATATTAATAATATACAGTAGACGTGAACAGTGACCAGAAGGGAGACTCATGCATGACTGAAGTAAACTTTGTCATATCTACCCAAAAAAAAAAGCTGAATTACTCATACAGTATAATATATATATATATATATATATATATATATATATATATATATATTTTTTTTTTTTTTTTTTTTTTTTTACACACGTACCCTCATTCCTGGAGAATCCTCCATAGAAGCGTTCACTATTAATACAGAAACATACTCACTCAGTCATTTTAAGAATTGTGGAATAAAGGTAATTATTATCTGATCACAAAAGCACTTACTTTTATCATGTTTTCTTCTCCTCAGTATGAAATAAATGAGACAGAAAATCAGAAGTGCGCAGAAACCCAAAGCCGTTCCCAAACCGAGCACTGTCGAGTAGAGATCTGATCATATCTGATTCTGTGAATTCACTATATTATTTTTACATTAGTACAATTGATGTTCTAGGTGAATTGTACTTTATGAATTAATTATGAATTACATCTTACCTGTTTTCTCGTGTGTGTTCATGTTAGTGCTGTTTCCATGCAGTGTTGGTTCACACACCACTGAATTATCACACAGAGCTGGTTTAGATGTTTCTGATGCAATAGTAACATGATCACCTATAAACATTTATCATAATTCACTCACTAAATGTAAAGTCTGAATGTCATTGTTGTTAAAGTGACCTAACACACTTAACATTTCACTACTTCACATCCTAACCGTAATAAAAAGCCAAACATTACTGCATTTAACCAGATTAAATTGATTAGAACTCCTACCTTTAATTTTTAAATAAGTCCCATCTGCAAACACGCGTGCACAGTAGTACGTGGCTTCATCAGACATCGTGGTGTTTGAAATGGTCATATTGAAGCAGTTTCCATGTTTTTTTATTCGGAAACGAGGATTTTGGAATTCACTGTAAAATGTTTCTCCAGCAGTTTTAAAGAATCTGACTATAATCTGAGGCTGTTTTTTGTTTTGTTGCTTAAACCAGATAATTTCTTCGTCTACTGTTCTGAAAAGACAGCATTGCAGAGTGGCCGAGTTGCCGATATCCACACTGAGCTTTTTATCGGACTGATAAACACCTGGCTCTGGGGATTGTGCAGTAACCCAGAGTCTACCAGACTGGCCTAAATATGGGAAAAAAAATGCATTCATTAGGTAAAGAATGCAATTCAGATATTATTATTATTATTATTATTATTATTATTATTATTATTATTATTATTATTATACATAAAGAATTCTTTAAAAAACACTTTAAAGCTGAGGTTCTCAAACTTTTTGCACCCAGGCACCCCTTTAACTTTAAAATAAATCACACAGACCCCCTCAGCAGAGATTTATTTTTAATTAACCTAATCCAGTTATTCAAATACTGTATAAGGCTCATTATTTACATATGTACAATAATATTTTGGCTATGTATTGAAGCTATAGTACTTTTTATTCCTATGGTTAGGAAACATTAATGGAAACATTGGGTCCAAGTTGATATTATTAGACCAACTTGTTTTGATTTTTTTGAGTTTTGGTTGATCCAAAATCAAATTTAAGTGAGGAGTCAAACAGGTTAATAACTATACGAATACGTATAATACATTTCTTAATGTTGGGTTGTGATTTCCACCACTTTAACCAATAAATAAATAAATACATACATGCATACATACATACATACACAGCACACTTTGAAAACCACTGCCTTAAAGGAATAATATTGGAGTTACTAATACATACAGAGTAATAGGCTCCATAGATTTTTCAAAAACTTTTCATTAGAAATGTTTAAATAAAAAATACCTCACAAGATGCAAATAAATGAAACATAATAACAACTGTACATATTACTTACACATGGTGCTGATGATCAGTACTAAATTCCAGGAACCAGTCATTTTTAATTTCTTAGAAATTTTACAGTGTTTGTATCTCATTTAAGAAGAGAATATGAATGCGTTTGAAGCACAGTTCGAATTTATATTTATACCCTATAGGCGGTCTTTACTAACCACGCCCCAGAATTTGACACTAGCCCTAAAAAAAAAATATGATGTATCAAGCAAGCATATCATATTCTCATCCACCTACATCTCCCCCACATTTTTCTGTATCTGTGCTTTGGTGTTACACAGAGATATCAAAAATGATAGAATGGAAAATGTGGTTTACTTGAATTGCTATGTGAGCCAACACCCACATCTCATTGTAACGGCTATTTTAATCTGAGTAAAATCTTGCCTAAATACTAATGGCTATCTGGGCCAAAGAAGGTTGTATAGCATTTGAATTTCAGCATTTGACAGGGGCTATTTTTATCGTAGGACCCTACAGTAGAGTTCAAAATACAGTGGAGCGAGATGAAGCTTAGTTCACCAATAAAAGACATGAGATATTTTCCATCCATTTTATCTCATTTATCCTACAAAGGGTTGCAGGGGAGTCTGGAGTCAATCTCACCACAGGGCTCAATCGCACACACACTCATACACCAAGGATAATTAATATACACCAATCAGCCTACAACTCATGTATTTGGACTGGGGGAGGAAACCAGAGTACCCGAGGGAAGCCCCTGAGGCACTGGGAGAACATGCAAACTCCGCACACACAGGGAGGAGGTGGGAATGGAACCCCAACCTTGGAGGTGCAACGAAAACATGCTAACCACTAAGCCCCCATGCACCCCTCCCCCCACCAGAGATATTTTTAAAACAATAAAAGCTGATGTTTGAGGAATAGTTCTGAAATACTGATAATTCATCCATCCATTCATCTTATATACTGCTTATCCTTCCTTCAGGGTCACGGGAACCTGGAGCCTATTCCAGGGAGCATGGGGCACAAGGCAGGGTACACCGTGGATAAGGTGCCAATCCATCGCAAGGCACAATACTGATCATTTTTATTTTATTTTATTTTATTAGACATTGATTATTATTTTGCAATGACTTATATGAGAAATATTATGCATTAATATTAAGTAATTATTAATACAGTCAAGAACACAGTTCTCTCCTATCTTAATTTATGTTCTCTCTTCTCCAAGAGGTTGCAGGTGTCACTGTAGGGGTCACTGTTTTTAACCTGAAAATTGCTCATTTGTTTATAATCAGTATTGAATGCCATGCTTCGTCATTTCTAAACTGTCCTATGTTGTATTTATTACATTTATAGCTTTACTTGTAATAAGAACCCCCATTTAGTCAAACCTGCTAAAACTAGGCCAACACAATACAAACTACGGGGCACTATGTTAATTAAAGATAGAAAGCCATCAGGTTGATCTTCCCCACTCCATCACAACCATCCATCCACTGCTGGAAACCCATCACAGGCCAGGTTTTATGATAACAGCAGTGGTTAGTACCCCTGGTAACATTATACGGGCATGAGGTGTGGGTATTCTGGGCATATTCATCCCAAAGGAAAAACCAATCCTTAGATGAGCTCTAGCATATCTGCAGAGACGTCACACACATTCTATGTTTGGTCTCTCCAACTGCCCATTTGTACTCTAGACTCAATGGCTTGGGTGTGAGTCTGATAATGACGCACAGATGCATCATAAAGGCCCTCCAGACTTGTGAATTGAACTGGGTACCTGTATCCAAGACAATGTCCTATGGAAGACCAACCTGACAGAATATGTGGTGGAACAGAGCCTCATCAGTATGATCTACCACTACCAGAATGATGGTGTTACCTTCTAACTATCAGTGATCCAATGAATCCAATGAGACTCGAGCCCAGGGCCATTGGAGTACTGGAAGGGGCTCCAAAGTCACTGCTGGTAGATATCTGGAGGAGATATCTTAAACAGGATGAGAAATCTTTGCACATCAGAGTGGAGACTGGGCCACCAGCAGCCGTCATCTAATAACTGTTCAGTTCCAGTGAGTAACAGCAGCCTGTGGCTATGGATACATATGGTCAAGTGATAAGCTAGGGTATACACCATCATAGATGTTGTGACACTTGGACTGGTGTCATCTGCTACTGCTTCAGAGATCTCTTGAGGATTAGAGCAACCAATGTGGTTAATGTCTATAATAGGTGGTGGTGGTGATCTACAGGTGCTTGATTATGGTCTCATGACAGAGTGTGTGCATTTCTGCTCTCAGTGCAAGGCCTTTAGAAATGAGTGATTGAGAATGGAATAATGAACAGGGTCCACCTATACCTGATGCATGGGTTATGATGATCCATGTAGATAACTAAGAGGTGGAGGGCCCCGAAAAGCCAGTGACACCTTTCCTTGAGGACCAGCATAATTGCAAGGAGCTCTCAGTTGCCCACGTCATAATGGGGTGTAGCTTAACCAGAGACCCTCGTCTCTGTGAGTACATAGCTCCTACTCATATATCCAAAATGAAGGGCAGAGATGAACAAAAACAGGTGTTCAGTTATACACCTGAATGCAGTCCCAGGGTCAGTCATGCAACATGTATAGTAACTTCATCTCAGCTCTTTAAGAGGCCATGCTACACCACCGGCAGCCAGCAGAAGGCAGCAGTGCTCACACAGTGAGAGCACACATTCCAGAGAGCTCATTTACCCAGAATCCTCCACGCTGATTAACTTGGATTGCATGCACCTGACAGGCAGGATATTTAAGGCCGGCATATGATGGCACTGTTTGTTGCACCTTTGTAGAGTGGTGACGTATGGTAAAACAGGACTTTGTTTGGGCATGAGCTAAGAAGAGCTAGAAATAACAATCAAAATGGGAAGAAACTGAGGAGAGGGGAAATGATTAAAGAAAGAAGGGATAAGTGAGAATTGCAGATAAGCCAGAATTGGAAAGATGCAAAAACTAAAAGATAAACAAAAAATATTTCTGGTCATGTATAAAGTGAAAACTACTCTCCTTGAAGAGTTCCAAGTTTTGGAAGAGTATTCCCCTTTTGATCCTATATTTGATCCTATATATTTGATTAATAAAGATTTCTTTGTTTGAGAGCACCATTTAGGCATCTCCTTTGTCTGGGTTTTCCTGCCTTTTTCTGACATTGATTTATAAACTCGGCAAAAAAAAAAAGAAGCGTCCCTTTTTCAGGAGACGGTATTTGAAAGATAACTTTGTAAAATCCAATTAAGCTTTTTGAGATCTTTATTGGAAAGGGGTTAAATGACATTTTTCCTGCTTGTTCAGTGAACCATAAATGATTATTGCACATTCACCTGTGGAACAGTCCTTAAGACACGAACAGTTTACAGGCGGGAGGTGATTAAGGTCACAGTTAGAATAACTTGGGACAGAAGAAAACATTAGAAGAAAGATGTCTAGGGTTCCTGCTCACCTGTGTGAACATGCCATAGACCTGCTGCAGGGAGGCATGAGGACTGCAGATGTGTTCAGAGCAATAAACTGCAATGTCTGTAATGTAAGGCGCCTAAAACAGTGCTACAGGGAGACAGGAAGGACATCTGATCGTCCTCACGGTGGAAAATTACATGTAACCGTGCCCCCCCCCCCCCCCCCCCCCCCCCCCATCCTGGACGTGATCAAGCACTTGTAAATGCCCTGGTGGAAGAGTGAGAGAATACAGTCCATGAGGATGAGATGTACTGTAGTACTTAACACAGCTGGAGAACACCAGATACTGACTGTTCCTTCTGATATCGACCTCCACTTTATTCAGGGACTCACTATTCCATTTCTGTTCTCAGTTGTTGAATGTTTTTATGTTAATACAAATATTTACACACGTTAAGGAATTTGCTGGAAATAAAAGCTGTTGTCGGAGAGGAAATTTCTCTTTTTTTTTGCTGAGTTTAGGTGTGCCTGCCCCATCTGTAGCCTTTCCACCTAGTGGCACTGTTACAGCACATGCCATGAACCACAGAGATCCATGGTTGTAGCCCTGCTTGGGGCACTAATCACTCTTACGCTCTTCCTGCAACCTTATTATTCACTTTTATATAACCAATTTCCCTTTTCACTCATTTGCATGGTTTCTCACTCTGCAATTGGGTCCACAATGAACCATCCTGTTACATGTTTGGTTAGCTGATGTTAAATAAGTTGTGTTATCATGTCTCCCTAATTAACTCTGAGGATCAGGTCTCTTTGGGCAGCTAGCAAGTTCAAACCTTCTGCAACAAAGACAGACTTTTCTTTGCAATCTTCTGACACCTTAGATGGATTTAGTGTTTATAAAAACCTCTTGTTTTCATTTTTGCTTGACATGCTTAAATGTGAGGTGATGGTACACTGTAACCTAAAGTTGAAGCACTATGAGAAGGAAAAACACTTCTAAACATGATGGCAAAATGGCCCTGTGTACACTAAGCTTATTGTGTAGGGTGAAAACTTTTATTTGATTATCTACGTAACATATGGCTGTATCTGATGACGAACAGTGTTAATAATTTCACAGTCCAATATAAAAATGTCTGATGTATAATTTACTTATAGCAAGAAAGCAAAAATTACTATGTATTTATTTATTTATTTATTGCCTCTAATTGCGAAAGCAGAAATGACATTTAATACTCCTCACTGTATTCTCTGGTTTCTCATTCATACCAGTAAACCTGCCTGACTTTCTAAAATAAGCCATTTACATGACTCAAGCCATGACATGGATGAATCGAACAGTCCCCGCCCCTAGTTAATCCATCCATCCATCTTCTACCGCTTACTCCTTTTCAGGGTCACGGGGGAACCTGGAGCTTATCCCAGGGAGCATCAGGCACAAGGTGGGGTACACCCTAGACAGGGTGCCAGTCCCCTTGTTAATTTCAATGTCGAAGTTTTTGACGTACATTTAAAACCCTAACCCACACCCTTTAAAAAAAAAAAAAAACACTAATAATGGACCATTACTTTTTTTCATTGTTAGTCATTTTGTTTAAACAGAAATGAGAAATTTTCTGAATAAAATTTAAGACCATGTTTGTGAATTTTTTTTTTTTTTTTTTAATCAAATAAGAAAAACTTAAACTATTCATTTTAATGCTTTTGTAGTTGTGGCATTATCTCATGATGAATAATGCTGAATGTTTAATTTTACATCAGAGTACACACATTCATCTGAGCCAGTTTTTCTTTTCTCAGCTTTGGCGTTCCTCTTGGGGAATTGCAAAGCGGCGTAATTCTCTGTTTCAGCATCAGATTCCTGAAAAGAACAGAAATGCGAAAACATCAGTCCGGTTTAAACTGATAACCATACAGAACGGGTAACTGCACGACAGAATAAGTGCAGCATTCAAATAAAAGCTTGAGATTTTTGTGTGCATCAAACTGACTGTATAGATTATTTTATAGAATTTACTTCACATATAAGGGAAATCAGGAGTAAGCCTAACTAGTGGAATGTACTGAAAAACAGGATTATCCGTACAGTGAATAATTCACATGTCACTTACTTAATGCAGCCTAAAGGACAAAGCATTTACTTATCTGAACACACACACACCTGCCCCTTTCTTGGAGAACTTTCTATAGAAGTGTCCACTATTAATATGAGGAAGAAAAAAAACATATTAGTCATTTTGATAATGGTCTTAAGTTAATTATCTGAGGAATAGCACTTACTTTTATCACATTTTCTTCTCAGTATGCAACAAGTAAGACAGAAATTCAGAAGTACACACAAGCCCAAAGCCGTTCCCAAAGCGAACACTGTCAGATACAAATAAATATAAAACATTATTTCATATAACTCCATTTTTTACTGAACATAATGAAACTAGAATTAGTGCAGATGATTTTCTGGGCAAATTATGATTTAGAAGTTAAGTAGAAGAAATCTTACCTGTTTTCTCGTGTGTGCTACTGTTAGTGTTGTTTCCATGTAGTGTGATATTTTTGAAGTACTCTGAATTATCACACAGAACTGGTTTAGATGTTTCTGATGCAATAGTAACATGATCACCTATGAAGATATCACCTAATGAACATTTTTATCATGAATCGCTTACATTCTGTTGTTTAAGAAAACACAGTTAGCTTTTCACTACTTCGTTATTATTTGTCTTCCAGGTTGAACATGTTAATGGTAATAAGGGGAAAAAATTACTACATTTAAACCTGTAGATTAATCAATTTTAGTGGAAATCCTACTTTTAATTTTTAAATAAGTTCCATCTGCAAACACAGGGTTGGGTCTCGTCAGTGCACAGTAGTACATGGCTTCATCAGACTGAATGATGTCTAAAATGATCATATTGAAGCAGTTTGAAGATCTTTCTATTTGGAAACGAGACTGCTGGAATCCATTGTAAAATGTTTCTTTAGCATCTTTATATACCGTGACTATACCCTGAGGTTTTTCTCTGTTTGGTTGCTTAAACCAGTCTATTATTTGGATTTGTTCTCCAGAAACACAACACTGCAGAGTAGCCGAGTCTCCGATATTCACACTGAGCTCTTTATCAGGCTGACGAACTGGTGCCTCTGTGAGGGATTGTGCAGTAACCCAGCATCTACCAGGTTGGACTGTATCTTTAAAAAAATAAATAAATAAATGTGTTAATTGGGTAATGAATACAATTTAGATATTACTATGCACAGAGTTGTTAAATACAACCTTTAAAAAAAAAAATTTAAAGTTAAAGCTACTTCTATATTAAGCTCTCAAATAAGTGCTTTAAGTTAAAGGCTATATATATTTTATTAAAACTGTCTGGTAATTAGAAATCATTCCATATTCGCAATAACCAAGATGAAAAATGATGGGATTGCTCATATTACTTACACACGGTCATGAAGATCAAAATTAAAATCCAGAAAGTGCTCATTTTTTTTTTCATTTCTTGGAGATTCCAGAGTGTTTTTGTATCTCATTTAACAACAGTATATGAATGTGCTTGAACCATGGTTTGAATTTATACTTGTACTATAGGCGGTCTCTACTGACCACGGCCCCTAATGAGATGGGATTGGCTGTAATACTTCACAAAAAGACATGAAATACTAGCACGTGGTATTCTGATGTATCTTTCACCTATCTCACCTTTTTTTTGTTCCATTTGGTGGTGTTTTGGTGTTGCACAGAGATGAGATCATGACATGAAAGATTTTATGACAGAATGGAAAATGTGGTTTTATGTCTACACTCAGGTGTGCCTACACTAACATCTCTTTGTTCATTTTAACTTCCTTGTTCATTCAACTGGCCCAGAGAGTAATGGTCATCTGGGCCAACGGTGCATGTCATACATTGACATTTCATCATTGTGCCTTTAATACACTAGGCCTGACAGTAGTGTTCAAACTACAGGGGATAATGATCATGTATTTCAGTTTATTAAGGATATATCAATCATTTTATTATTAATGCATGCAGCAAATTTGTATCAAATGCTTATACTTTATATACACTGTATTTTTATATATAGCAGTTCTGATAATTAGTGTCTGCATTTGTACATACATTACATAGCATACATATGTACATACACAATATCCCTAAAGCATTGCCTCTTATTTTTAGTAT
Source organism: Ictalurus furcatus (assembly GCF_023375685.1). Classification (NCBI taxonomy): domain Eukaryota; kingdom Metazoa; phylum Chordata; class Actinopteri; order Siluriformes; family Ictaluridae; genus Ictalurus; species Ictalurus furcatus. The sequence continues at coordinate 27,793,990 of NC_071262.1, read as the reverse complement.
GACAGTCATCACATGAAACTCAGTACATCAGTCATGTGATTTGTGAGCTAAACACTGGGGTCAAAAATAAATGTGTAAATACATGAGTATTATAGTTTATTACTGTAAGTACTGTGATAGTCACTGCATTGTAATAAAGTAAACTTGTATATGTTATTTTAACTTTTTTATTTCAAAGTTTGTACTTCTCTCATACTGACTGAGATTAAGCTAATTAACCACAGGAGAAGAAAAAATCATAAAATTCATAGCTCTTTTTCCCCCCAATATAGTTCTAGAGATGTCCATATCAATATTATCGGACTTTCCCATGTTGGAAAACTCAGTTACAGCTTTATCTCTGACTCTTACACACACTGACACTGGACACTGCTTCCATAAATGTAAAATAAAATCCGGAAGGTCTATCTTTTTAATTTTTGAGCGCATGAAATTGAATGCATCCCAAAAGTCCACCTTAAACAGTGCAGTTGAACTCACTGAAGTTATAAAGTCACGGCCTGCTCTGTAACCTGAAACTGAGCAGTTATTTAATGGGCTGATCTTCTATTATAAAGTCAATAAGTGAAGTGTGAATGTCAAAACATATAGTAAAGGTCAAACACACACAGGACTGTATAATTATCATTAAATTACAGTACATTGCAATAAAGTAAACGTTCTTGTACAATTTAACTAAATCCTTTGCACACCTAGATTTCTCTATCGGAGATGGACGCTGCCCCCTAGTGGTTAAAACTATTCTATATTGAAATATTAATTTGTGTGACTAGTTGATTGGTAGAAACTGTAGAAGGTTGTGAGTTTAAATGTAATTAAACTTAATCCAACTTTCAGAACTCTGATCTGGTGAACTGAACTATGGGATCGCTTTGACCGAGTAGCATACATGCTCTGCTGCCTTCAAATCTCATCATTTCTCAGGAGCGTGCAAATGTCACCCACAAAAGCTGTTGAAGTAAGATTCTGCCTTCTGGTTGGACTCTAAAAACATCAGCATGTAGTCTAAAGACTGTGTCCCAATCCACTTACTAAATAGTGTTGTAAAATAGTATACCCTGTATAGTAACATGGATTTTGCATACTATTTACTGTGCTGGTTTGTGGTTTGGAACGGAGCAGAAGTAAGTATTGATTACATAAAACAAAAAGAAGCATTGCTTTATATTATATAAATCATATTAAGTCAGTGATCATGGACTAATCCCTATATATCATTGTTTTAATGTGCTTTAATTATATGCATGTAATTATATGAAGGTTGACGTTAAAGCTGCAGTACCAAATCAACAATTTGGTCAATTCTTTAGGTTAAAAATGAAGAAAAATCAATTATTGAGCAAGGTCATAAAAAAAAAAAGCAGTGTTCAAGTGTCGCCTTACCTTACCCCGATTAGCAATGGCAAGCTTATTTGAGCTGTCAGGTCAAATTTTCCGGGAAATGTCAGTTTGACATCTTGTCTTTCTGTGGTAACCTCACGTCCGTAAACAGAAGGAAGGCCCGGCTACTACAGTTTATCACGTATGTGGGTGCTGACGATGGTGGAGTGTTTGTAGCTTGTTCTTACAGCAGTTGCTTAGAATTTAAAGTTGTCATCTAGAAGGCTGATTTTAAACACAATCATCGTTGACCTCTGGGGAATTAGCTGTTGTCAAAATCAAGACGCCTCAAACTGCGGAGAGCCTGCAATCAAAAAGGGAACGTGACAGAGCCTGCGCTAAAATGAGAAATATCAGCATGGTATTGAGAGGTGGCGAAAACTCTGAGGTCGGAAGGGATTGAAGACTAACACTTTTATTTCTGCTGAACAGGTAAGACATTTCAGTGGCTCAATAGGTAGCTAGCTAACATTAGCGCACTTGTTAGCTTGATCCAGCTACGTATTGAGTTTCCTAATGTTGTTTTATTGTTTTGTTGTGCTATGGTCTATGGTCAGTGTGGTAAGTTGCACTTCTTTTCTGCTAGCTATGAGAGAGAGAGTGATAGACCTCTACTTCAAAAAAAAAACCCCAGCATATCTACTGCCACCTTGTGTCAAGTATTAGAGCTAATATACAACTCATACGTATACCTCAAACCATCAGATTCATCCACACAGAGGAGCTGTGCCGAAGTACAACCCACATAAATAAATAAATAAATAAATAAATAAATAAATAACTCTGCAAGCAATTTTATGTTTCAAACAGAGATGGCGAGAGAGAGGCAAAGGTTCAGTACTGCAGCTTTAAAATGACTCCTGACATGTATTAATGTATTAATATTGTATGAGGTTTACTTTCAGTTACTTGACATGTTGGAGAGGAACATAAACACAGAAAATGTTAGTATTACAGGATGCAAAAGGAATTGTTTTTAGGTGTATTTTTCTGGCACCATGGACAGCCACAAAATCCTGACCAGTAAATTAAATATGTCGTATAAAGGCATTCTGACTTTCAATTTAGTGTACAGGAATGTAGTTTGGAAACTTCAAAATGCAAACATTAATCAAAATAAAATATGAACCGCTGTCCTTCATAAGCATCCTGTATTATTAATGTTGTAGTATCTAAATCACCTATCTATGACCTTGGATGTAGAGAATAATTCACAAAAAGAAAACACAAGGCACACTGAACTTTTAATGAGCATTAAACAACTTCATAGAATTGTGTATATATTTTTATTTATTAAACATTGAAATCTCTTTTCTTCTTCAAGAAGCTCTCCAGTCAGGACCATGAGCTGACACCGTGAAAACAGATCGAACAGTATACCAAATACAGAAAAAAAAACAAAGAACAAGGAAACAGCTCTTTTCCCAGCAGTGTCCAGGGCAGGAAATGTCTCATCTCTTAACTATCTACAGTGCAGCAAATTTAGCATCTGGAAAAGATTCTGTAAGGTCATAAAGGTCAATTCTGGAAACAGACCACAGGACAACCTTCCTTCTACCTCAGATGATCTCCATATCCACTCCAGAAAGCAATGATGTGGCTCAAAAGTAATTGGACAATTGACTCCTATGCAGTTTCATGGCCAGGCATGGCCTGTTTCCTCATTATTTCATGCCATATTAAGGAGATTAAAGGTCTGGAGTTTATTCCATGTGTTGACTTTGCATTTACTAGATGGTCCTGGGAACTCTCAATATGCAGTCCAAAGAGATGTCGATTCAGTTGAAGGAGGCCATCATTAGGCTGAAAAAACAAAACAGACCTTTCAGAGAGATGGCAGAAACTTTAGGAGTCGCCAAATCAATTATTTGGTACATCCTTAAAAAGAAGGAATACACTGGTGAGCACAGCAACACCAAAAGCCCTGCAAGACCATGGAAGACAACTACAGTGATTGAATACAGAATTTTTTTTGTTGAAGAAAAACCCCTTCACAGCATCTAGCCAGGTCAAGAACACTCTAGAGGATGAATGTGTACCCTTCTTTTTAAGTCTACAGTTAAGACACACCTTCATGAATGTACAGTATCTCACAAGTGAGTACACCCCTCACATTTTTGGAAATATTTGATGATATCTTTTCATGTGACAACACTGAAGAAATGACACTTTGCTACAATGTAAAGTAGTGAGTGTACAGCTTGTGTAACAGTGTAAATTTGCTGTCCCCTCAAAATAACTCAACACACAGCCATTAATGTCTAAACCGCTGGCAACAAAAGTGAGTACACCCCTAAGTGAAAACGTCCAAATTGGGCCCAATTAGCCATTTTCCCTCCCCGGTGTCATGTGACTGGTTAGTGTTACAAGGTCTCAGGTGTGAATGGGGAGCAGGTGTGTTAAAATTGGTGTCATCGCTCTCACACTCCCTCATACTGGTCACTGGAAGTTCAACATGGCACCTCATGGCAAAGAACTCTCTGAGGATCTGAAAAAAAGAATTGTTGCTCTACATAAAGATGGCCTAGGCTATAAGAAGATTGCCAAGACCCTGACACTGAGCTGCAGCACGGTGGCCAAGACCATACAGCGGTTTAACAGGACAGGTTCCACTCAAAACAGGCCTCGCCATGGTCGACCAAAGAAGTTGAGTGTACATGCTCAGCGTCATGTCCAGAGGTTGTCTTTGGGAAATAGACGTATGAGTGCTGCCAGCATTGCTGCGGAGGTTGAAGGGGTGGGGGGTCAGCCTGTCAGTGCTCAGACCATATGCCGCACACTGCATCAAATTGGTCTGCATGGCGGTCATCCCAGAAGGAAGCCTCTTCTAAAGATGATGTGCAAAAAAGCCCGCAAACAGTTTGCTGAAGGCAAGCAGACTAAGGACATGGATTACTGGAACCATGTCCTGTGGTCTGATGAGACCAAGATAAACTTATTTGGTTCAGATGGTGTCAAGCGTGTGTGGCGGCAACCAGGTGAGAAGTACAAAGACAAGTGTGTCTTGCCTACAGTCAAGCATGGTGGTGGGAGTGTCATGGTCTGGGGCAGCATGAGTGCTGCCGGCACTGGGGAGCTACAGTTCATTGAGGGAACCATGAATGCCAACATGTACTGTGACATACTGAAGCAGAGCATGATCAGTATGCAGTATTCCAGCATGATGACACCCCAAACACACCTCCAAGACGACCACTGCCTTGCTAAAGAAGCTGAGGGTGAAGGTGATGGACTGGCCAAGCATGTCTCCAGACCTAAACCCTATTGAGCATCTGTGGGGCATCCTCAAACGGAAGGTGGAGGAGCATGAGGTCTCTAACATCCACCAGCTCCGTGATGTTATCATGGAGGAGTGGAAGAGGACTCCAGTGGAGTGGAAGAGGACTCCAGCAACCTGTGAAGCTCTGGTGAACTCCATGCCCAAGAGGGTTAAGGCGGTGCTGGAAAATAATGGTGGCCACACAAAATATTGACACTTTTTGGGCCCAATTTGTACATTTTCACTTAGGGGTGTGCTCACTTATGTTGAAGCGGTTTAGACATTAATGGCTGTGTGTTGTTATTTTGAGGGGACAGCAAATTTACACTGTTACACAAGCTGTACACTCACTACTTTATACTGTAGCAAAGTGTCATTTCTTCAGTGTTGTCACATGAAAAGATATAATCAAATATTTACAAAAATGTGAGGGGTGTACTCACTTTTGTGAGATACTGTATATGGAGTAATTTCACATGGGCTGCATCCGAAATCAGGTACTGTGTCAGTATGTACTGAATTCCATGCAGTACTTACTGCACTGCCCTTGAAACAGTATGCACTAATCAGTATGTGTGTCGTATGAATACAATCCCGGACATACTACATCCACCATGTTCTCATTTTCATGTGACCTTCAATGTCATCATGAACAGAATTTTAAAGGGACCACCAGATTAAAACAACCATGCTAACGGCAAAATGCACATCAGGAAAGTTAACTGAATTAGTAATGTAAAGTGGGCGGGGTTAACAGGCGGAGGTAAATTCACACCAGTCCCGTTGCATTATGGGATTTTTGACTCGCGTAGTGTCCATCAGTTGCACACTGCAAAGTACGCGATTTTGGACACAGACATAGACTCAATCACTCTGCAGTAACACTGAACACAGCGTTTCTTCTGATCCAGTGAACAAACAGTGTGTTGCAAAAGACAGAATGTGATTAACACTTAAATGGTTAAAATCAACAGTTACATCATCCTGACTATAAAGGCACTGAATGAGAACAAAATCATTGTTCATTATATAAAATTGTGACATGTACAAACAGAGAAAAGGGTCAATAGATTAATAAATGATTGATTATGATGAAGTGAAATGAGGGAATTATAAACTCAGCATTAACCTAAATGTAGGGTTTAGATGTGTAGCAGTCAGTGATGGAAGGAAGAGTCTTCTCTCTCTCACACACACACACACACACACACACACACACGCACACACACACTTTTTCTAGAGGATATAGAACCATAGAATATTGTAATGCACAGGTATGATGGTGATAAATCATTTGTACATATATTATAGCAGATAATATAATTACAGTTAAAATGATTGGCTTTAGTATTTTTGAGTATCAGTTTTGTTTTAATTATAGAGGCTACAGATGCAGAATGCACATCAGTTGGTTAAAACTGTTGTTGGCTGTCAGTTGTGGTCAGTCTTTACATGAGCTATTGTTAGTCTTCCTGTATAAGTGTGGCAAGTACGTGTCAGAGGGTATTTGTGGAAAAAATGTGTGACTGCAAAGAACAGGATGTTGTAATATATGTCAAACCTAAGTGTTTAACGTTCAGTAAACCAGTTCATGCCATGCCAAGATCTACTGTTAAACAATCAGCATTATCTATTCATTGAACAAAAACTTTCATGAAACTCAGGGTACACATTAAGTGTTCAGGAGGGGTGTACTCTAAAGCATTAAAAATGTGTAACAGAGAAAGTAAAACGCATACACAAATCTGACATTTTGCAAAACATTTTCATTTATACATGGAAGATATTCTAAAATATTGTTTATACCTATATACACTATGGCCAAAAGTTTGTGGACACACCCAGATGTGACCTCAATGCCAGTGAACACCCCAGGCCTCTTTGCCTGACATGAGTGCCTGATCTTACTAAAGCTCTTGTGGCTAAATGGACAAATCCTCACTCCTTACAGCCACACTCCAAAATCTAGTGGAAAGTCTTCAAGAAGAGTGGAGTTTATTATAACCGCAAAGGGAGGGGGGTGTATTTTGCATGTATACGCACTACTGGTCAAAAGTTTAGACACACTCATTCTTTTTTTATTTGTTTCCCACATTTTATAATGTAGTTATAATGTTTTTTAATAATAATGTCATCAAAACTCTGGAGTAACACAAGTGGAACTATGGGAATTATGTTGTGATAAAAAATCCAAAATAAATCGAAATAATTGAGTTTAGTTTTAATGTCATCAAAACTAGACGCCCTTTTTGTCTAGAATTTCCAGAAATGTATTCTTTGCATTTTCTCGACCGATTTCTTGAGGAATTTCCCCGAGATGTTTTTAAAACAGTATTAAAGGAGTTCACACCGACGCTGGACTCTTATCGACTGCTTAAAATATATATATATATATATATATATATATATATATATATATATACACAGTACTAACATACAGTTAAACGCACAGCTTCATTATTAGTAGATATATGCTGTAGTTCACACATGCACAGTCGCTCTCTCACGCTCTCTCTCTCTCGCTCTTGACAACATAAAAATTATTTGTATCTTCTCAGTCAGATTTTGCACTGCAAATGTTTATTAATTTATTTCTTTAATGTATAATTAATCATTGCATACTGAGTTAAAAGATCATATTATAAATTCATGCATTTAAATTAATATTTAAATAGATTGCCTATTATACTTAATATAAGAAGAAGAAGAATGTAATAAAAAGTAATGTATGGTATATGTATCAAATTGAATTAAAAGTATAATTCACTAAACATTTAAAAAAGTGTCTTGTTCACATGCACCCTTTGCACGGAGTGTGAGTGTATCAATGGGTGTGTTTGTGCTGTGGTTACAGCTATATTTATCAGACGCACAACATGTATACCATGGAACACTTCTTTTCTTCTCCTCCACTGGTCAGCTACAACTGTGAGTACCATTTTAATCACACAGTCAGGAGTTAAATTATTTTATTATTCTAGTGATCTCATATTTACAGATCATTTGTAATAACTGTTATTACAGATGTTACACACGGTCAGTGATCGCTGCAGGTGATTTGCATCTCTGTGCGTGCAGTTCCCTCTAGAACTCTAGAAAAGGAAGAATTTTTTTTTTTTTAAATTTCCTGTTCATTGATGATGATGATGATGATGATAGGAGTCAAAGGGAACCTCTGTATCTGTGTGACAAATAACAAACAAAAAAAAATCAAAACATAAAATCGTTTTGTGAAAAATGGTTAGTGAAATGTAGAAATAAAGAACATTTGAAAATATTTTGGCAGGGATACGAATAAATCGGAGAATAATGCAACTTTTTTTTTTTTTTACAGCTTTTGTAAACTCTTAATATTCATTTATACAAAAATGTATAAATTCTACAATTAAATTTTCCATGTCATTAATCTAAAATATAATTACTACATTTCTTACAGAGTTGTATTTATTCATTTGGGACAGACAACACTTAAAAGAATGGGCAACACGACCTGCTCCTCTGACATCCACAATCTCATCATCGCCTGTCTTACTCTAGCTTTATTAATGTCCATTATCTTTAATATCTACGCGTTTTGTATGAAGACACACAGAGACGTTGGTCAGCGTTGTTACAGTACGTATTTCCTGCTATGTGTTTTTTTTGTTTGTTTGTTTTTTTGTGTGTTTGTTTTTTGGTCAATGGAATTATGGTTTAGATTATCTTTATTTTCAATCAGAATGTTGATTATTTTCCAATAACAGAATCCCTTAAAGAGTTTTTATTCCTTTTATACCACAGAAACTTGCCAACGATTACATTTCAATTCATTACCGAATGACACAAATCTGTATTATATATTTATATTGTTTATATTGAAATGTCAACACTGTAAAACTGGATAAGTTAATTTAACTCAAAAAAATTGCGGAAACTAATTACCCCAAAATTAAGATGATTAATCGATTACTTTAAGCCAAATACACTTAAATATAACAAATTTAACTCCATTAACTCTAAGTGCACGTTTGCCTCACACCGCCAGGGTTGTGGGTTCGATTCCCACGGCTCTGTGTGTGTGGAGTTTGCATGTTCTCCCCGTGCTGCGGGGGTTTCCTCCGGGTACTCCGGTTTCCTCCCCCAGTCCAAAGACATGCATGGTAGGCTGATTGGCGTGTCCAAAGTGTCCGTAGTGTATGAATGGGTGTGTGAGTGTGTATGTGATTGTGTCCTGCGATGGACTGGCACCCCGCCTTGTGCCCGATGCTCCCTGGGATAGGCTCCAGGTTCCCCGTGACCCTGAAAAGGAGTAAGCGGTAGAAGATGGATGGATGGATGGATGGATGGATGGATGGATGGTTTCCTCAAATTTTGAGTTAAATGAACTTGACAGTGAAGAAGACATTAATATAAATGTGTGACTTACAGTCGCACTACTGTAAGAGGTTCTGTTATAGGAAATTAATTGGTAAAAAGACGTATGGTGTCCGCACACTCAATTTACAGCTACAGACAACTTTTTTATTGAACGCGCATTGTTCCGACCATCAGGTCTTCATCAGGCACCATACCCGTGTGGAATAAAATACAACTCTTTATAGAAACGAGTAATCACCTTAATTACCTTAAAACATGTTATAATTAATTCAAATCATGTGACGCACACAAAAAAAGTAATACAATAAACATAACAATCCACATAAGGGTAAACTCTGCAAGACTATGATATTAAATATTACACTCTCTTACTCGTAAACTGTAATAAATTATAAATTTATATATGTGTGTGTGTGTGTGTGTGTGTGTGTGTGTGTGTGTGTGTATAGATAGATAGATATAGATTATCGAGAGAGAGAGAGAGAGAGAGAGAGAGAATATATAGATAATGAATTTTTCAAGTAGGTTACTTTATGAACCTTGCATTGCTGCTCTTATCAAACAGCCCTTCGACTCGACTTTGGTACAAATGAACGATCGATTCCATCTACTGATGTTTCACCCACTACCACACAGTGTAGTGTTATTCTTTAACTGTATTTTTTATTTTATTTTTTTCTGTTGCTCATTTTCCATTTAAAAATAAGTCGACTTTTATCCCATCGAGTAATAGAAATTCGTCCTTAGACACTTATTGTAGACTTGTGGAATTTGATGTAAAAATAAGTAAATAAATAAATATAAAATACTTAAGAACCAGAGACAATATAAAGTCTACAATAATTTGTCAAAAATGGAGAGGGGTGCTTTTACTTGATATTATAGTAAAGATAGTACTGTGGTTGTGCGACATTCTTAAACAACTGGAGGATCATGTCTTTTATGAATGCTTACCTGCTCATACTACTAAAACTCAAAACGTGTATTAATTCTAAGTTACTGTTACATTTTGAAAACGGGGAATTTAGTAAAAATGAGTACGAATTTTAAAGTAGATTTTCCAGCTATTGTGTAGACGTTGCCTAAAGTTCATAAAGGCCTTAATACTCCTTTGAATGGTCGACTCATAGTGAGTGGTATTGGCAGTCTCACTGGGAATATTTCTTCCTATGTGGATTTTTTTATTATTATTATTATTAAACCATTTGTATCTACTTTGCCATCTTATGAAAGAGATTCCATGGATTTTATTGAATTATTATATGGTGTTGACTTACCTATTGATGATGTCCTTCTCGCTACTTTTGATGTTCAGAGTCTATACACGAACATCCCTCATACTGATTGGTTTACTGGCTTTAGAATATTTTTTTAAAACAAAGATCAATTGATGTGAAATCTAGCATGGCATGTTTATTGGACTTGGCAAGTATTGTCCTGACTAATTTTATTTTTCATTTTCAGAAAGATTTTTACTTACAAGAGAAAGGAACTGCAATTATGCCTGCTTGTATACAGGAGTTTTGAAAATTATTTCATTTTAAACAGGTTAAACCCCCCCAGATTTTACTTTATAAATGGTACATTGATGATATTTTATGATCATTAGCTTTGTTGATGTTATAGTATATGCTTGTGATAGGAAGCTTCATACCGATTTGTATCGCAAACCAGTGGATCGCAATACTGTTTTAAGAGGCGATAGTTTCCATCCGAGATCTTCGATTAAGAGTTTGCCTGTTAGTAAGTTTAAGCGAGTGCGTACAATTTGCAGCGCAGATGAATCTTACTCTCGACAATCTACTGATTAAACTAAAAGATTCTTGAATCGGGGTTCCCGTAAAGATTGGATCGAAAATGCTAAAGAAATTTGATGATATACCTCAGATACAGTGTTTACGAGCTATTGTGAATAAAAAGCAACTTTTCAGCACTCCTATTTGCACTAAGTATTCAGCATTGGGTGCGGCGTTCCTTAAAGTATTAAATAGGCATTGGTATATAATTTCTAGTGATCCTAAATTATCAGGAACTTTTAAAGAAGGTCCCAAATTGTTTTTTAAATGTCGAACAATCTTCGTGACTTGCTTGTTAAATCTGAATTTCCTTCTCGTGCAGTTAAACTAGACATCCCGACTGGATTGTAAGATACACTGGTTGTAAGATTTTGATGCGTGGTACTATTACCTGTTCCTCTACTCATGTGACCTATCGATCACGCATATGTTGGAAAAACGTCTAGACCATTGCGTACACGCATTAAAGAACATCTCAGGACCGGATCTACTGTATACGCAGCTCTATAGCGTCACATTTCAGACAAGCATAAGGTCAGTGTTTTGTAATATATAGGTACAGAGAAGGTAAAAAAATCCTTAAGAGGAGGTGATTATGAGAGGAAACTGTTACAAAGGGAGTGTTTTTGGATTTATACTTCATACTACCTGATGAAGACCTGACAGTCGAAACGTTGCGCTTTCAATAAGAAGTTGTTTGGAGCTGTAAATCCATAGTGGGGACACCACGCTTCTTTTTTCCATATTGTTATTTTTGTCGTCCTGCACCTGAACCCAATTTAGGGTGTGTTAGATGTGCACATCTGTTTTTGTTTTGTTTTTTTGTATTTTTGATTCCTCATAGAAAATGAACACCTTCTGCATGTTGTTTTCTGTCTGAGCTCTGACTCCACCTCCATTTTGTTTCAATCTTTGATCCAGATTTCTCGACTTGTCGTGACACTCACCAAACCACAGAGCAGGATGGAGAAACAGAAGAGCAGGTTAGGACGTCAGTTCTCATTTATTTCTGACGGTCTCTCGGTTTGACGAACTTGTCAACACCAAAAGTAGGCTATGTTTATCAGTAAGAGTGTGTTCATTCAAGAGTGAGTCCAGTGACGGTAAAAGAATAATTCTGCTCTAGATGCTATCCAGGCCCACTGTGTTTTATTTGTTTGGTTTGTTTGGTTGTTGTAACAGCTTTGTTAAATTCTAGATTCTGATCAGGAGGTGTTGATTAAGTAAGGAGTAACACACAAGAGACTGTGCTATTACACGAAATTACAGCATTATAATTATTATTATTGTGGTCTGTGTGGTCTAATGCCCCAGTATAGTGACGTGGACACTATGCTGTAAAAACGGCACCGTCTTTCGGATGAGACGTTAAACTGAAGTCCTGACTCTCTGTGGTCGTTAAAAATTTAGGACACTTCTCGTAAATGGGTAGGGGTATAACCTCGAAATTCCCCCATTGACCCTTCTCTATCATGGCCCCCTAATAATCCCCATCTCTGAATTGGCTACATCACTCTCTCCTCTCCACTAATAGCTGGTGTGTGGTGTATGTTCTGGCGCACTATGGCTGCCATCGCATGATCCACATGGATGCTACACTCTGGCAGCGGTTGAGGAGACACCCCCGCCCCCGCCCCCCATACTATGTAAAGTGCTTTGAGTGTCTAAAAAAAGTTCTATATAAATGTAAGGTATTATTATTATTATTAATATTAATATTATTATTATTATTATTATTATTATTATTATTATTAAAATTGCTTAAATAATATTGTTCACAGTACAGCTAGGCTCAAACATGTTCAAGCCAACCAGGACAGCCAGAAATCTTGGCGTGATTTTCGATGACCACTTGAAATGATCTTGTGATCTTGCAGATCTCACTTCCATAACTACACATTCCTGTAGGTTCTTTCTGTATAACATCAAGAAAATCAGACCCTATCTAACTGAGCATGCCACACAGCTACTAGTCCAGGCTCTTGTGCTCTCAAAACTGGACTACTGCAACTCTCTACTCTCGGGCCTTGCAGCCAGCTCCATCAAACCCCTTCAGATGATTCAAAATGCAGCAGCACGCCTCGTCTTCAACCACCCCAAATGAACCCATGTCACACCCCTCTTCATCTCCCTCCACTGGCTTCCTGTATCCGCCCGTATCAAATTCAAGGCCTTGATGCTCACGTACAAGACCTTGTCTGGAACAGCACCGATCTACCTCAACACTCTCCTTGAGGTATTTGTTACCTCTCACAACCTGCGATCAGTTAAGGACCGATGCCTGGTATAGTCCCTACACGGCGAGGCCTGAGGTCCATTTCCAGAACCTTTGCACTGACTCTCCCTCAGTGGTGGAATGAAATTCAACTTCAATCTAGACAGCAGAATCTGTCGCTATCTTCAAAAAGCTTCTAAAAACTGACCTCTTCCGTGAGCACTTAACTACCCCCCCACCCCCACCCCCAATTTAAAAAAAAAATCTGCACTTAACGCTGGCTCTTAAACGTCTACTCTGTGCACGTTCCTCCTCTAGCACTCAAGATCTTTTACGGTAGCATGGTAGTATTGTTCTCTGCTTGATATATCGCTTTGCTCGTATTTCTTCACTTGTAAGTTGCTTTGGATAAAAGCGTCTGATAAATGAATAAATGTAAATGTACAATGACTGCGTATCTATAATACAATGCAAAAATCGTTCATCCCTTTTGAGATTATCAGTGAAGATATTTTGTAAATGACAAAAGACACAAGTCTCATTCAGTTGGTAAATAAATAATTGGATGTGTTTCATTCCAGATCAAAGTTGGAGATGATGTGCAGTACGCTGCGGTGAATTTCTCAAGAGAAAAAACAAAAACAAAGACCACCGAGACCGAGAATAAAGAAATTCTTTACTCCAGTGTGGCAAACTTCGGCTTGGAGTGATGCTCTCCTCTCTCTATCCTCTTTAAACGTACAGTGAATATCACATTTTATTTACAAGAAGAAATATTTAACAGTTATCTTAACTGATTTTGCCATATTTATTATAGAACAGTAAACATGTAGGGGAAGTGTAGCGGTTAAGGCTCTGGGTTATTGATCAGAAGGTCGGGGGTTCAAGCCCCAGAACTGCCAAGCTGCCACTGTTGGGCCCTTGAGCAAGGCCCTTAACCCTCTCTGCTCCAGGGGCAGTGTATCATGGCTGACTCTGCACTTTACCCCAGCTTCCTGACAGGCCGGGGTAAGCAAAGAAAACAATTTCACTGTGCTCTACTGTATATGTGTCCAATAAAGACTCATTATCATTATGTAACATAATGTGTAAGGTTTATTTAAAAGTTTCAGTTTTGAGATTTTTTTTTGGAAATCGTAGTTAAATGTATAATATTTATGTGATATATGTATAAACTGTAGATCTGCCTTTATATTATAAAACCTTGTTGTGAATGATGCGATTGCAGTGACGACACATTTGTCATTTTATTCAACACCCAATTTATTTACTTAAAACTTACTAAAATCTTATGAACTTAAACCAGATGCCAAATGTATTTTAGATATTTTGTTCAGTAGTTTTGCATTTTGGGGAAAGAAACATTATGAGAAATACTTCACTGCGATCTATGTGCAAATATTGTTCATTGCTGTGCATAAACAATGTAGTGTATATATGTGTCAAATTTTATTATCAAATTCTGGATTTTTTTCCGTTTTGTTTTGTCATTTTGAAGTAATTACTCTTATGCACACATTAAAGCTTTTAACACTTTTAATGCTTCGTAGAATTTTTTTTTATATATACTTAAATCTTGTCATTAGAAACTTGTTTAAATTAGTTGTGATGAGAAACGTAATATTTTTATGTGAACCATTCGACCACACATTCCATTTTTTATTGTACTGTATTCAGCTACAGTATGTTCCATGCGCCGCCTGGTGGTTATTGTGTGAAGCACAACAAATTAATTTAAATTCTTAGAACCATACCTGCAGGATACCGTGTGTTCACACGTGACGAATCGCGTGAAACCACGTGAAATTATGTGCATTCTTCAAGGTCACATCTGTAGTCAGTCTGCTCAGCTTTGCTGTGTAATATCAGTTAAAGCATAATACAATTCTTTTTTTTTTTCTTTTCCACCCAGAAATCTGATGTAGAAACTCTCAATTATGCAGCTTTGCGATTCTCCAAAAGGAAAGCCAAAGCTGAAAAAAGGAAACGCGGTTCATCAGATGAGTGTGTGTTCTCCTGTGTGAAGTAAACTAACACTGTAATATGAAACAGTAATGATCCGGAACACATGGTACTATAAGCTAAACTGCCGGGCCACAGCTTTTACTTCTGTACGCATGTTTAAAGCACTTCCTGGACTTCTTCTTTTTTTCGCCATCATGCCCCTTCATGTTCCTTTCTAACTTCATTCGTCTTCAGTAAGTGCTTTATTTTTGGTCAGTGGATCCAGGGTCTATCCTGGGAACACTGGGCATGCAGGTTGGAATACATCCTAGATGGGATGCCAGTCTATCGCAGAGCACCATGTACGTTTGCACATGCGCACACATTTAGACACTCATTCACACCTAGGGACAATTTAAAGTGGCTAATGAAAAGTAGTATAGCAGTATATAATACCAAGTACTGTATATACATGTCTTTGGGAGGTGGGAGGAACCGAGAGGAACACCACACGGACACGGGGAGAACAAGTTAAACTCCACACAGACAGTAACCCAAGCTCAGGATTGAACCAGGATTCCTGGAGCTGTGAGACTGCAAAACACATCATAATTATTTAGCTTTTCTATAGTTCATCACCAATCGCTGGCTCTTAAATTTTCAGAAGAAAAGTGTATAGATTTACTGCAAACCCAGTGGAAATACCAGAACAAATATTAGATTATAGAACTGAACTCCACGTCATTATCAGTCAAACTAATGGGGTTTTTTTTAAAGACATTTATTAAAGACATTCAAAAATATAAAAAAAGAGAACATTTTCAAGTCAAAACACACTATAAAAGATCAAAGAAAATCGGTATATAACTCTGCATTTAAAATTCTTATGACATTTTGGTGATTTTTTTTGTACTTCCAGGTTTCCCTGGTTTGGTTGGATGAATGAATATATCAGACACTTCAGGTAATGTACATTGGTAGGCTGTTTTTTGATGGGTTTGCTTTTTTTTTTTTTAACTCTTACAGCTGTGTGATAATCCCACTGTAGGTCAGATTATATACAGATTCTTTCCACCTCAACATCACATTATCTGTTGTCCAGACAGGATTAGAGTTATGTCTCTCATAAATGTCAGTCATGATACTGGCGGGTTTAGTGTCATTGTACTGCCAAAGACCCAGATATCTACTCCATCCCGAACCTTCAGGAGAGATGTTACCATAGCTCTGTGGCACATGCATAAGATCTTCCACATACTTCCAGCAAATTTTAAAAATCGAGGAATTAGCAGGAACTAGAGAACTGAGTCAGGGGCCGATTACATGACAATATTCTCAACTAAAAACGGAAAACTTTTCATGCAGTTTGGCTGTTCGTTTACATGACAACGGCGTTTTGGGGCCTGAAAACGCAAACTTTTGAAAGCGGGTTTCAAAGTGCAAGTTTTTAAAAATGATACTGTAAGAAATTACAGACTTCCTCTCAGCAGATTCCACCCTGAACTGTGTTAGGATAAACTTATTCCCCAAAAAGGAAGAATTATCAAAGGGATAATTTATCTCAGTCATAGGAATATGTGTATAATACCACCTAAAGTGACATTCACAGAATTTTAGCATGGGAGCGGCAGTGGGACATCAAGAACCATCCCTGAACAAAGAGCTACGTGACCGTAATTATCATTCAGAAAGACACCTGTCTCGATAAACCCTACCACATCACCATCTGGGGTCACACCTGTAACAACATCTGTACTGTGAGAATGGAAAGCGATCACATCAAATGCTATCCTTAAAAAAAAACCTGGGTGTGCACGGTGGCTTGGTGGTTAGCACGTTTGCCTCAAACCTCCAGGGTCAGGGGTTCGATTCCTACCGTGGCCCTGTGTGTGCAGAGTATGCAAGTTCTCCCTGTGCTGCTGGGGTTTCCTCCAGGTACTTCAAAATCTTATCATTCTCTTTATAATTGTCTGTTTTGGAGTAACTCTGTATCCTTTTATTGCTAATAAACATATAGAAAGCAGACAGACTGCCGATTTTGTTCCATTTTGGTACAATGATGGTTAATTATTAGTATTTAAAGATGCAATATTTAGATTTTTTTTTCTTCTCAGTATTTAAAAATTAACGAGCTTTGTTAACAGAATTCTGACCTGGAGCACAAGATAAGCTTAAAGATGGGGTTGAAGACAGAAAAATCCCTTTCCACAATGAAAAAAAAACTTTACGCGCATTTCATGCACATTACATTACATTACATTACATTAGGGACGTCTCAGCATTTATTAACCAGGAAAAATAAGCCGAATCTATGCTTGACAAGCGTGAGTTTTCACAATTCCTTATGACAATGAATCATTTTCAAAGTCTAACTATCGAGATTGTAAGTAACTGGAGACAGAACCTTTGTTCTTCTCCACTTAGATCATAAACCATTGAAATCGTTTGAGAAATCTAAACGTATTATGTATTTTTATCCAGAAAAACCACAGCTTTCCCTGTTTACTTGTATTTGTTTATAGCGCAGCCTTGCCGGGATCAATATGCCGTTCACGTTGACGTAAATGCTTATGTGTGCAGGTGCATAGTGTTTCTTTACAAAGTGGCATCGCCAACTACTGGCCTGGCATGCATAATACAGCGTTTTTAGTTGTTTTCGTGGATCCAGGTGAACGTTGTCGTCAGTACGTGAAACTTTTTTTTTAAAGACGCAAAGGGAAAAACTTTTACATTTTTAGCACATCGTCATGTAAACGCCCCCTCAGTCAGTGACCGTGAAACGTCTCACTTCAGAGTACACAGTGTCTTGAGGTTGTTCGCTCTTCCTCCTCCCGCTTTTGGCTTTCTTCTTATTGAAATGCAAAGCAGCGTAATTCAACTCCACATTACAGCTCTGTGGGAATGAACGTGAAAGATTTTCTACTTTGTTAATACGTAAGGAATCGGCACCTTCTATACAGTAGTTGGAAAATACTTTAGAACATGTTGTTAAAGGAAAACAATCAACTCCTTTAGGCTGGTAACAGTAACTCTGCTTCATCACACCACCCCATCATTGATTATTTTCCTATAGCAGCATGACTGAGTGTTCAGTGCATATGTACAGTGTAAGATGTCAGATGTACCTGATCAGTTGCGTTTTCTTTCTCAGGACCTTCACGAAGTGCAAAAAAAAAGCAAAACACATTGATTACAATTCATTATTGATCGGTTATACAGGTTAAATCACTAAACTGTAAAGTTTTATTGTCTTTCTTTTTAAACATGTATTGTATACACAGTGCTGTTGAATGAGGAATATAAGTAGAGTCTTTGAATTTTCCTGAATATTTTCAAGACGCGCATCTAATATTTTAGATTTGGAAATTTTTATTAATATTTGCTTAAAAAAATTTTTTGGCCAAATTTTAAACATTTTATACAACCTTAATGAACATATAAATACTTACCACTGTGGTATTTATAATGTGTCCTTTTACAAATGAAAATGGCTTGAGCAGTGATCAGAATCCCACACACTCCCAGAGATGTTGACAGAATGATCAGGAAAGGATTCGCAGACTTTGCTGTGTGATGATTAAAAAAAAAAAAAAAGAAAGAAAGAAAGAAAGAAAGAAAGAAAAAGTACACGCGTGTATGAATTATCCGTTAATCTAAGACATTTTCATTTATAAAAGAAATCAAGTAAATGTAGAAAAGTATCTAATTTAGAAATGTTTATATTGATCTTCAATTTAAGACACAGTTAAACAGAATTAAATAAATATAGCTTTACTATTAGACAATGTCTGAATAAAAATTATATTTCTGTAGAAATGTTGATTGGAGAAAACTATAAATACTGTAAATGAAATGCAGATTATGTCATATCTCCCCATTTTAATCACTGTTTTATCATTTAAAGCATTTAAAGTTTATTGTTTAAAGCTAATTAATAACATGGACAGTTGTAAAGCAGAACAGAGAAAAATCTGTGGAATATGACATGTTTGGTCATATTTGACATGATATGATATGTGAAAGTCCCTTAAGATTCCCTTCAGCAGGTGTAACTTACCCAAATGTACTCGTGTCCCATTCCCAAAAATGATCTTCCCACACATGGCCACAGCGCAGTAGTAAGTTCCAGTATCATTGAGGCTGAGGATGTTCTTGGGGAAGTTGTACACACAGGTGTGTGTAGAAGAGCCGCTCTCACACTGATGGCTGCTGTTGTGATGAGTGTAAATGATTTGAGGATGGGATTGTGGTGGAGCAGCTCTGAACCAGAGCACTTGGAGTTCTGCTAATCTGCTCTCAGAGAGGACCGAGCACTGCAGAGTCACTGACGCTCCTGCAGGAACCGAGTCCGACACGCCGCTCTGGACCACCGAGACGTCCAGATGTGCTTTATCTGTTTATAATAATAGAAACACTTTAAATTTGCTAATGCAGAAGATTTGTAATATTCTGGGACTAGTTAACTACAACTATAAATACAGTCGGTTCATGAACATTGCTGTATTGATTAATATTAGAAAATGTAATGTGTCTAAAGTAACAATATATTATAACAATATTTTTAAAACAATGAGGTAAATTTCATAGAAATAAAAAATAAAAAAATCAGAGTATATTGATAAAGTAGGTGTTACCTCTTACAGATAAAAATATTCCACTAGAAAACTCAACAACATTCACTCGAGCCATTCCACAGAAGTACATCGCTTCATCATCTTTAGTAACATGTAGAATATTCAGAGAAATTATATTTTCAGTTATGTCTAGTTGAAACACAGTCTTTTTGAATGGTGGTAAAATTATTTTAGTCAACATTCCGATCATCCCGATCGCCTGAGGAATCCCTCCTAGTTTTTGCTTATACCAAAGTATAAGATTATTTCTGGACTTTTCTCCAAGTGTGCACTGAAGACTCACAGCGTGACCGAGATCAGCAGAGACAAGTGAGACCGTTTCATCAAAATCCACAGATTGTGCTGAATCTATAAAAAAAGAGTTCAATCTAAAGTAATTATATAAGAAGTAAATGAAGAATATTCATGTAAGTATGCTTGATTTTGAGTCAAAATCTGTTTAAAGAAATTTTAAAAACAAAGAATATTATGCATATACGATTAGATTATATATATTTGTGTGTGTGTGTGTGTGTGTGTGTATATATAAATAATGTGTGTGTATATATATGAGTAATTTAATTTTAAATAATCAAAGCACAAATCAGTGAAGAAAATGTTAAGATGTTACAACAAGAAAAATAAAAAACAATAAAGCAGGTGTTCATTACAACCTTAATATACCTTAATTACAACCTTAATAATTAATTAATTACTAAAAAAGGAAACAAATGTGTAACAGTGAAAAGAAATGTCAGATTAAATGCGTGTATGAAACTTGTGTGTGTATATATTACTTACACGTTTTGTAGAGCACGAAAATGAGAATCCAGACTAGAGCCATGCTCACGACTAAAACAGCCAATGAAAGTTCAAATGTTCTAATGCCAAAGGCACTAAACACCTTTAGCTCAAACTCCTTTTATCCTCACTGGCTGTCACGTCACAGCTTCATGTAAAATTTCCACTGACACGCTGTATAACCTTTAACCACCAGAAGTCAGAGGTACAAACAGGAAGAAAAAAAAACAACCCAGATGGATGTTTACCTTAGAGGTGTAGAATTTAGGTTTACACACACCATTAATTTTACAGATTGTAATTTTACTTAATCTGTTCATACTGAATTTTGATTATGAATTTGGAACATTTTGAACATTTTATAAACATTGTTATTGCTGTGAGAGATGAACTGGAAGTTAATCAGGCCAAGATGTTCATTCGATAGTCTAATGTGTTCGTTCATTTAGTAGAATATGGTGATGAATATGTAGATTATCATAAGTCCTGTTGCAGATTTTTTTTTTTTTTTTTGCGTGAATTTACACGTAAACCTTTTGCTTTCATCCTCAATGACATTCATTTATTTATTTATTTATTTATTTATTTATTTATTTATTTATATGAAAATATGTTCCAATTTGCCAAACATTGTATTAAAGAATGATAAAACAGCGCATAGATGAAGCAGTGAGTTAAATTACATTACTGATAATATAATCTATTTGCGAATGTTAGATGGTTGTGTTAGCTTGGACGGTTCGCTGAACCAACACTCACAGTGATTAGTTTACTTTGTCATTCTGTTCGATTAGCTTCTTTAGATCAGTTTATAAACGCTTAGTCATAGACCATAGTGCTAAAGTGAACAAAAAAAAAACTCCTTAGAATGAACATCTGCCCTCTGAACTCTTGACCTCTCAGATACCATCAACTTTTCAGGATTAAAAAAAAAGCCAAGATGACTGAAATTTAACACACTGAATGAGTTGCATGAACTATTATTCATAGACTCAACCATTGTTGTGTTTTTGCTGCTGCATGTAGCCTAAAATCCCAGAATTGTGAAGATAACCAATTAGTGTTTGAAAAATCTTGGTCTTTATGGATAAGAGCTATAAGTAGCAGAATCTAGTATATGTATATAGAAATACAGATTATGTACAACATGATTTTCTTCAACCTTAGAAGGCAGTGTGATGATTGGAATACTTGAATAATACCAACGATTTTTTTTTTTTTACTTTAATTTTTAAATATTGTCTACTCCTTTTATCTTGTTATCTTTTTTACATTGCAGGTCCAAAGCTATGTGTTTTAGCTAGCTAGCTGCACCATGTTGAATGCTATGACTCAGCATATGAGCCTGACATGCCAGCATTTGTTACCAAATAATCATATGACAAACATATGAGACCAAACAATTTGAGTAGTTTCTGGGTAAAGGGTAGATCTGTGTGTGAGATGCTAGAGGCTTTCATCTCAACCTCTCCATTCTCATACTTCAGAAAGATCTCCATCTGCCCTCAGCCTCAAACCACAGGATGCTTCTACTTATAGCCACAAAGCAGATAACACAACATGCAAGGTTTACAGGGGCTTTACCAACAATGAATGATTTACCGTTATACTAGTATTAATGAAACAGCATGAAAGACAAGCAATCATTCAGGACCAAACTACAGAGAAGAAAAAATAAAATTTTAGATCATTTCTGATGTTAGTTTTCTGAGATAGCCGTGAAACCAGCATGGTTGTGCAAAAGATGAAAGTTTTAACTTGCAGGATGTTCATTTTATTGTATGCTTATTGTTAATACATTTTTTTTTTACTCATCACCCATAGCCAACACTTCATTACTTACACTTAATCTCTAACATCACATCACTCTCTGAGAGAAGCAGCATTTCCCAGAAAGTAATCGGGCAACTTTCAGTAATTTGCTTTGAACATTTCCTGCTAAATCAACATGAAAATATTGACCACACTCATCCATGATACACTTTACCTCTGAGAAAAGTATCAAACAGAAAACATCTGAGAAGATATGAGCTGAGATCTTAAATATATGATCTATGTAGCTGATGACTTTATCACTTCAGAATACACACAATCTTGAGGTTGAGCTTTCTTCTTTCTCGGCCTTTTTGTTTTTCTCTGATTGAAATGTAAGGCAGCGTAATTGAGATCCGCTGCATCATCACTCTGTAGGAGCACAGAGCATAAAGTTTCAGTAAAACAGTGGTTCAGTAATTCAGTAGTTTTTAAATAGTAACAGTAGCCTATGTACACGATATAAGATTTAAGATTAGTTACCTTATTGGGAATATTTTCTATGACAAAATCTTGAAGTCTTACTGTAGAGGAAAGAAAATAGATGAACAGAAATGTTACACGGACGCTCGCATGCTAGAGTCGTATTTCCCTGAAGTTCATGCCTGGTTTCCAACTAAAGCTAAGCAGGATTGAGCCTGGCCAGTACCTGGAAGGGAGACCTACTGGGGAAAACTAAGGTTTCTGCTGGATGTGGTATTAGTGAGGCCAGCAGGGGGCGATCACCCTGGGGTCTGTGTGGGGCTTAATGCCCCGGTATAGTGACGGGGACACTATACTGTAAAAACAGCACCGTCTTTCGGATGAGATGTTAAACCGAGGTCCTGACTCTCTGTGGTCATTAAAAATCCCAGGACACTTATGGTAAAAGATTAGGGGTATAACCACGGTGTCCTGGAGAAATTCCCCTTTGGTCCTTCTCTATCATGGCCCCCTAATAATCCCCATCTCTGAATTAGCTACATCACTCTCTCCTCTCCACTAATACTGTAGCTGGTGTGTGGTGCGAGTTCTGGAGCACTATGGCTGCCGTCGCATCATCCAGGTGGATGCTACACACTAGTGGTGGTTGAGGAGATCCCCTCCAAATAATGTAAAGCACTTCGAGTGCCTAGAAAAGTGTTATATAAATGTAACGGTAAAAGATATAAAATTTTTCAGGTGAATAATCCACAAGTGGTTTTTAGACACGTGTGTTACAGTCAGTTTCACACATTTGTCACATGTACAGTAGCTTTTCAAATGTAGTCAATTTGTTTTTATTGTCACGGTCTGATTAACATGGTGAAATGTATTTTACATTACATATATGAAAATCAATCATGTGGAAATAATGTATGTGAAATGTATGTTTTATTATTTAAGGTAGTGCCTCAGGTAAAAGTCTTCCTTTATTTAATAAAAAAAATGTATAGATATAGCCAGATGAAATAATACATATTACTGTTTAATAATTGTATATATTATCAAATTAACTTCATCCTTAATTGTAGACTTACCACTGCATAGTTTAGAGTTTCTCCTTTTGTAGTTGAACACGACTTGAACAAAGATCACAACCACACACACTCCCAAAGCTACTGCAAGGCAGATCAGTACTGGATCTACTGACTCTGTCATGGGACAAAAATATAATTTAGTAAGACCAATGAGAGGGTAAAACCTAACATTGGTGAGTGAATGTGTTCTTACCCAACTGTACTCGTGTCCCGTTCCCAAAAATGATCTTCCCACACACGGCGACAGCACAGTAGTAAGTTCCAGTATCACTGAGGCTGAGGATGTTCTTGGAGAAGTTGTACACACAGGTGTGTGTAGAAGAGCCGCTCTCACACTGATGGCTGCTGTTGTGATGAGTGTAAATGATTTGAGGATGGGAATGTGGTGGAGCAGCTCTGAACCAGAGCACTTGGAGTTCTGCTGATCTGCTCTCAGAGAGAACCGAGCACTGCAGAGTCACTGACGCTCCTGCAGGAACTGAGTCCGACACGCCGCTCTGGAACACTGACATTTTTACATCTCCATCATCTGTTCAGTGTGATATGGACAGTGTAAGGATGAAAACACTTGAGAATGTGCTTTTATAGGAAAGTATTCAACGATGGGTGGTGTTATAGCGGGGTTACTGTTATGACGCTTAAGTTGATTCTTTTTCTACAACAGCATGTCTTCCAGTGTTTATTCCTCGTATAACACAGCAATTTGCCAATGATAAAAAAAAAAATTGGTTTATTAAATTTCATGCTTTTTATCTACTTATAGATATCTTTAATGTTGTTGAACGAAATAGTTCCTGTTATCACTTGCATTATTGCAGCTATAAACAGTTTTTATCTCTCCGAATTAATGACAAAAAAGGAGCTCGTCATGTCACCTGAAGACTTTTCCTTTATTAAAACACTTAGTTATTCACTGTAAAACTGGATAAGTTCATTTAACTCAAAAAATTTGAGGAAACTCATTACCTCAAAATTTTTAAGTTGATAAATCAATTTCTTTAAGCCAAATACACTTAAATATCACAAGTTTGAGTGAAAATTTTGTTATATTTAAGTGTTTTTGGCTTAAAGAAATTGATTTATCAACTTAAAAATTTTGAGGTAATGAGTTTCCTCAAATTTTTTGAGTTAAATGAACTTATCCGGTTTTACAGTGTAGCTTTATTTCTGAGTGTTACAAATTGTCAAATAACATTTTCTCCTTACAGAAAACTATACCATGTAAGTAGTTATACACATTTTTACAAATTCATCTGGTTGCATGGAGTGTCCACCATACCATTTGTAAGTTGTTAATGTAGAAACTATTATGTATTAAAATGAGAGCATTGACATAAAACAACTGCAACTATTGTCTGTATAGAAAATTAATCAATACTTTCTGACCAATCAGAATTAAGAATTCAACAGTGCAGTGGAATACATACTGTAAATATACATATCTGCTGTGTATAGTCATTAACTCAGACCTAGCGTTCTTCAAGAAACGGCTATTCGTTGCAAAATAATAATAAATCACTTTTCAGCATAAACCTATTGTAATTATGTGCATATCTTTGTACAGCTTTGATTGGATAATTACCTGTTACAGCCAAGAATGTTCCATTGAAAAAATGTACATTCTCCCAGTTAGACAGTCCACAGAAGTAAAGTCCTTCGTCATCTTTTTTTGCATGTGTTATCGTCATAGAAATCCCATTATTAATTCTCTCCACTTTCACTCCTGAGCTGTTGAACTGAGGTGAAATTTTTGCATCCAGGTGTGAAAGCCTTTTCCAGAGTTTCTGAGGAATCTCCCCAGATCTTTGTCTGTACCAAACAATATGATCTGATCTGCTGCTGTCCAGAAATGTGCAGTTAAGAGTAACACGTTCTCCAGACTTCACAGAGACAAGTGATGGTTTGTAAAAATTCACAGCTTGGGCTGGAGCTAGAAAATAAGTTGAAGCTAGATGTAATGAGACATGCGACGATAACAACTCTATGAGGTTGTTTTTTTGTTTGTTTGTTTGTTTTTTTAACAAAAGTTTGTGAGACTTACATATCCTGTAGAGAGATAAAAGAAGAATCAAGGCTGGAGACATCTTAATAGACAACATGATGCTTGAAGTGAGCTCTCCGACAAAAGCACAAGTATATTGTGTTGAAGTCATTCACCTCATTGGCTGCTACAGATCATGAGTTCACTTTAAATTTCCATCCCGCCCTCATGTTCAGAGGTTTGTAACACAGTTTGTCCACCAGAAGTCAGTACAAAATAGAAATCCATTTTAGAAGTGTTTTGATTTCAGAGTATGAGCGTTACATTTGCAACCTTATGACAAATCAAATATGACTGAGATGGGATTAAAATACAGCTAGTATGGAACGCTTAAAGAGAGGGTGTATACTAAAAGTAAAATATATATTTTATATGACCTAGAATTAGAAATTGTGCTCTCTCTCTCTCTCTCTCTCTCTCTCTCTCTCTCTCTCTCTATATATATATATATATATATATATATATATATATATATATATATATATATATATATGCAAACTATTCTTATTTACAGTGGATAACCTTGCTCCTGAGCAGATTTGATCAGCGTTTTAGCCATCATCCTATATCCATGAGTAGGTTAATACCACAAGTCATGCCATTATTTCATTCAATACATTATTAAATTGAAATGGCTACGTAAATACATCGCACTGATTCCCTCCTTTTAAAATGACGATAATGGGTGTTTTAGGCCAGTCATTATTATTATTATTATTATTATTATTATTATTATTATTATTATTATTATTATCCACCCGTTTGGACAAAACATTGACTTTCATGTTAATACTGATTGAGTAGCACAACTACTATAATATACATTTTATCATTGCTAATATGCTAAGAAGGTACGTTAACGTTATTGAAATGATTTTTGAACAACGTACCAAGCTAACGCTAACTGCTGTTAGCTAGCCAGCATTAACTCCATATCTATCTGAATTGATTGAGATTCTTCTCGTGACTTGTAGCCATTCTCAGATATGTATAGTTCATTCGTTAATCATTGTCACGTCATTAATGTGCCTTACTGATTACTTTGACCTTTAAGACCTGGAATTCAAAATGAAATATGTTTCATAAAATATGAAAATATGTTCAGTTTAGACAGGGCAGTAAAGCCAGTGCCAGTCTAAAGCAGTCTAATCTAGTTTAAACCAGTGCCTGGTTTAGATATTACTTAATAGACAATCACTAGTTTGTTAGCATAAATGGAAATTCTTCAGAACCAGAAAACCTGCCGTATGGTGTCCCACAAGGCTCTGTTTTAGGCTCCTTTTTGTTCACACTTTATATACAGCTCTTTAGATATTCACGATTAAGTTTAGATTAAGCATAAATTAATAGAAACAACAATAAAATTTCACATTATTAGCCATTATGTGCAATAAAAGATTGCTGCAACCCCTCTGGTTTGTCTTTTGATACTTCCATGAATAACATCTCTAAAATGATGTCATATGCAACTACACCATGACACGGAGACTCTAGCACATGCTTTATAACCTCTACATTGAACTATTACAACATGCTTATGGAAAGCTACATCTTGACCAGAGTTTATATAATCTGAGATTTATCAGATGTTGCATAGTAAAAACAACAAAAGAGTTATACACTCTCATAATTAAACAGACCACACCACTTGTTTGACTTTATAACTGTACATAGGTTTAAAAATTACCTTCAGTCGTCATTATTCTATTATAGCAGCATCATTCATAATGATGAGTTTTCTAGTTTATAATTGCTACTCAATGTTTTCTTCAAAACTTTCAAGCAAGTCAGGCCTGTAACATATGAAGCCTAGGATTATGCTTTCTCACCACTTGAGAGAATAGAGTGTATATGACAATGTTTAAGCCAAATCAATGTAAAAAGATTGATTGAGCAGACAATTATAATGAGAGTGCTAACAGTAATCTAAGTAACAGGAGTGTGTATCACTTCAGAATAAACAGTATCTTGAGGTTGTCTTTTTTTGGCTCTTCCACTTTTAGTTTTCCTCTCACTGAACTTTAGGGCAGCATAATTCATCTCCACGGCATCACGGGCCTGCAGGAACGGATATGAGGAATTGATCACAAATAAGACAATTAGCATACATTTTTGTAGCTATGTGTATACACAGTACCTGATTAGCTACCTGATTGTGTGTTTTCACTTTCAGAGCACCTTGTGGTAGTTTTTCTGTAGAAGAAAGAATAGCGTTTATGATTGGATCTGTGCTAAGGTACTTGCATTTGCACTCATTTTTATACATTAGTTAATACACAGCACAAAGCCACAGAATTAAAGAGTTTGTCCCAAATTGATTTAATCAGTGGGATTATGTTTTATCATTTAAACTGTATGTGTTAAGGTGAATTTATTACAAAGAGATCAATTTTTTAATTTTTACTCCACAAACTAATAAAGACTTACTCATGTTTTGTTTTTTACAGCTGAAAATCACTTGAGCAAAAATCACCACCACACACACTGCCAACGCTACAGCAAGGGAGATCACTACAGAATCAGATCCCTCTGTAGAAAAATATATAAATGTATCATAATAATGAATAAGTGCACACTGAAGAATCATGGTAATATTCTAAATATTTACAACTAAAGCCAAGTAAACAGATACAAACTACAATTAAATACCTACTGAAACACTGGTTATTGAATTTGTTCGCATCCAGTTGTACTCGTGTCCCATTCCCAAAAATGATCTTCCCACACACGGCCACAGCGCAGTAGTAAGTTCCAGTATCATTGAGGCTGAGGATGTTCTTGGAGAAGTTGTACACACAGGTGTGTGTAGAAGAGCCGCTCTCACACTGATGGCTGCTGTTGTGATGAGTGTAAATGATTTGAGGATGGGATTGTGGTGGAGCAGCTCTGAACCAGAGCACTTGGAGTTCTGCTGATCTGCTCTCAGAGAGAACCGAGCACTGCAGAGTCACTGACGCTCCTGCAGGAACCGAGTCCGACACGCCACTCTGGAACACTGACACTTTTACGTCTCCATTACCTGTTCAGTGTAATATATAAAATGTGGAGATCTTATTGTCTTTAACTCATTACAATTTTATATTCAGTGCTGTGTGTATGTGTGTGTGTGTGTGTGTGTGTGTGTGTGTGTGTGTGTGTATATATATTATATAATCTCAAATTTGAGCTTCTTGTCATCCCAGCCTGTCCCTCAATCAACCACACCCTCACTTTACAGCTCGGCTCAACCACACTCAAGCCAACCAGGACAGCCAGGAACCTTGGGGTGATTCTTGACGACAGTTTGGTCTGTGAAGGTCACATCTCAACAACTGCACGGTCCTGTAGGTTAATCCTGTACAACATCAAGAAAATCAGACCCTATCTCACCGAACAGGCCACACAACTACAACTCCAGGCTCTTGTTATATCAGAACTGGACTACTGCAGCACACTACTCTCAGGCCTTCCAGCCAGCAAAATCAAACTCCTTCAGATGATTCAGAATGCAGAAGCGCGCCTCATCTTCAACCAGCCCAAAAGAACCCATGTCACACCCCTCTTCATCTCCCTCCACTGGCTTCCTGTAGCAGCCCGGGTCAAATTCAAGGCCTTGATGCTCACATACAAGACCTTGTCTGGAACAGCACCGCCCTACCTCAACACTCTCCTGAAGGCTTAGGTTCCCTCATGCAATCTGCGATCGGTTAACGACCGACGATTAGTAGTACCTACTCAGTGTGACTCAAGGTCCCTTTCAAGAATCTTCAAAATAACTGTTCCTCAGTGGTGGAATGATCTTCCAACCTCAATCCGGACCTCAGAATGTGTCACTATTTTCAAAAAACAGCTAAAGACCCACGTCTTCTGTGAGCACTTAACTAACCCCTAAATTTTTTTTTTTTTTAAGTTTCTCTGGCTCTTACAGCTCTACTCTGTGCACTTTGCTTCTTCTAGAACTCAATTAATAGATCCTGTATGGTAGCACTACTTGTATTGTTCTCTGCTTGATATCACTTTGCTTGTATTTTATTATTTGTTAGTGGCTTTGGATAAAAGTGTACACACACACACACACACACACACACACACACACACACACATATATATATATATATATATATATATATATATATATATATATATATATATATATATATATATAAATAATCCAAAAGTATTGGAACAGCAAGGCCAATTCTATTGTGTTTTATACGATCAAAAGATTAATATGTGACAACAGATCAGAATTTTGGCTTTCCTTTCCTCCTATTTACATCTAGATGTTTTAAACATAGAACATGGCACCTTTTGTTGAACCCACCCATTTTTTCCAAGTGATCAAAAATATTGAAACATGTGACAGATAGGTGTTTCTTGCTGCCCAGGTGTGCTCTGTTAAATTGATTGTTTAAAGAATGAATAGTTCTGAATGTCTACTCTTGGTTTGAGATCTAAGCTTTGTCTGCATTTCTTCTTAAAAACAATAAAACAACATGAAGATCAGAGAGCTGTCTATGGGAGAAAAGCAAGCCATTTTGAAGCTACAGAAATGAGGAAAATCTATCAGAGCCATCACACAAGCATTGGGCATAGCCAGTACAACTATTTTGAATTGCCAATACAACAACGGACTTCATCAGGGGGGAAAAGTGGAAGGTTTTAGACTGCCGAAGTCAATCAATATACATTAACCCATTTGAGCATGCATTTCACCTCCTAAAGAGGAGACTGAAGGGAGAAACGCCCCGACAAACACCAACTGAAAGAAGCTACAGTAATAGCTTGGAAAAGCAACACAAAAGAAAAATGCAACAGTTTGTTGCAAATGTCAGTCACAGAATCCTAAAATAAATTAAGATAAAGTAATAATGAAATGAGGAAAAGAAGGCATTGCAGCTTAATTTAAAAAAATAATCATTTATATATAATTGCGTGTGTGTGTGTGTGTGTGTATTTATGAATTGACAATTTTGATATTTGTTTGTGTGTGTGTGTGTGTGTATATATATATATATATATATATATATATATATATATATATATATATATATATATATATATATATAGCTAAAAAAAATTCAAATTACAACAAATATAAAACTAGACAGTAAAAAGAGATGTTTTACGCCATTATTTTTAACTGAAGATGCTTCACAATTTTGATACTAAATTAAATTTTTGCACCATTAGTGAAAGAAATGTCATGTACACTGCAACCTATCCACAGCCATGCTTTCAATAGCAGCCTACAAATCATTAAATGATGATGAGAAAACTTGGTAAAGCTCATAATTCATGTTTCAACCTCCTGGCTGGCTCTCTATACTGGATCACATTTGTAAATGCAGCCTGTATATAAATGTATATTGTATCTGTGTATGTGTAAGTGATTTACCTGTCACAGCTATGAATGTTCCATTGGAAAATGTAAATTTGCCCCAGGTATATATTCCACAGAAATACAATCCTTCATCAGTTTTTTTTGTTTGCAGAATTGTTAAAGAAATGCCATTCATAATCTCCTCTACTTTAAATCCTGAGCTGATCCCAGGCTCGGTGTTTATATACACTCTCATTTTTCTCACTTCCCGAGGCATATCTCCAAATTGCTGCTTGTACCAAACTATAAGTTCTTTACTGTATTTATCGTGAAATGTGCAGTTTAGAGTAACACGTTCTCCAGGCTTCACAGAGACAAATGATGGATGGGTACAATCCTCAGCTTGGGCTGGAACTAGAAAAGAATTTCAAATCAGATCCAATGCAACAAAGGAAACGTGGATGAAATTGTAGACAGGTGAATACAGTATCTATATAACATTTTAAATCTATAAATAAAAACACTTAAAACTTACATATTATGTTGAGAGATGAAACAAGAATCCAGAGTGGAGCCATCTTCAAAAATGACATGATACGTGGGTCGAGGTGTTTGAAAGAATTTAGAAATCAAACCACTGAGAACTTTCTACTGGAGGCTTTCATCTCATTGCCTACTACAAATCACATGATCACTTTAAAATTTCCATTCCACCTACATGTGTGTTTGTAGCTCACTTTGGCCAGCAGAAGTCAGTGGTGAATAGTGCACAAACAAACTTATTCATTCACATAGTTGTTTAATACTTTTACATTGAACTTATCTATTCTGTATTTTCTATTATTTGACTTGTGCGACTTGGTAAGCATAATAAAAAGGGTTTTATTTAAGTTACTAAAACGGAAATTAGCTGAGTAGTTCATTGGACAAAAATAAGTCTATAGTTTATATTTTAACAGTTCACTGACACAGTTCTGTCTCAGATTAATATATAAATTAAACCAATTGCTTGGGTTCCTGTCTTGGTAATGTCTAAATCACTGTTTAATTCTTTAGTGTTAAATCATAGCTTACTAATTTGTACAACTGACTCAGTAAGGTACCGTCACACAGCACGTTTTATTGTTTTTGAAGTGTTAAGTATTAACTCTGGTGGGGGGGGGGGGGTTTAACTGCCCATTAAATATTTCATTTTATACATAGTTGGTTAATAAAACACATTCAGTGGCTCTGATTATACGCATGTCAATTAACATTGTTTTGCTCAGTACTCTTTCCCTAACGATGTTCATAAAAGGTCAATAAACTCAGTATAACCAGATTTAACCTCCTGAAATGTCAAACGCATTCTTTAGGGTTTTTTTCATCACATTGTATTGTGATGTAATT
This sequence comes from Ictalurus furcatus, assembly GCF_023375685.1. Lineage (NCBI taxonomy): Eukaryota > Metazoa > Chordata > Actinopteri > Siluriformes > Ictaluridae > Ictalurus > Ictalurus furcatus. The sequence goes on along the minus strand of NC_071262.1, from coordinate 27,761,583 downwards.
GTATTGGCTACCAGCTGCTATAATGAGAAGCAGTATTAACCAATCAGGACCTTGCATCTTCCTGCTTCTGTACGACAAATCTACTCTCTTTCTCTAGTTTGTCCATCAAAGTCGATGAGGACCACACAGTATCATCAGTTTAAGTGGGAGTGGATTCGGAGATGGCTGATTAGTCCAATCTGAGCCCAGAATTGACGGTTGCAGTGAGGACAGAAGATCAGACTGCCTACCTGGTGAAGAGGAGATACTTGCGAAGAAGGCGTTTCTCTGCCACATAACACAATCACTTTTGTTCGTAGGCTGTTGCACCATCATGAACTCATCTGCGCCACCCCAAGCGATCATCGGCTATGCTTTCTCAGTTTTCAGGATCTATGTTACAGTTCTTGAGAGAGGCCTAGAGGGTATCTTTGAATCTCTTCTTTTGATTCCCACGAGATCGCTTGCCTTTGATGTAGTTCGCCATAAAACATCATCTTTGGTAATCATTCGTCGGACATGCGAACAACATGGCCAGCCCACCTGAGTTGTGCTTTGCAAAGCATGGTGTGGATGCTTGTCATCTTAGACTGTAGAAGGACATCGGTGTCTGGGACTTTGTCCTGCCATCTTATCTTCAACAGTTTCCACAGACAATTCAGGTGGAAGTGGTTCAGCTTTTTCACATGGCGACTGTAGACAGTCCAGGTCACACAATCATATAGGAGAGTGGGCAGGACAACCGCTGAATAGACTTTCAGTTTGGTCTCAGTCTTGATGCCCCTTCAATTCCAAACACTAGATTGAAACCTTCCAAAAGCTGCACTGGCTCTGGCAAGTCTAGTGTTCACTTCCTCATCGATATTGGCTGTCTTTGATAGGGTGCTGCCAAGGTATGTAAACCTGTCAACATTGTTAAGCTTCTGGCCATTGACAGTGATGGGTGGCTCAGTGTAGTCACAGCCAGGCGTGGGCTGATACAGAAGCTCGTTTGTTTTTGGCAGAGATCGTGAGGCCAAAGTTCATGCATGCTGCGGAGAATAGATTCATGCAGCGTTGCATGGCTGCTTGCGTTCCTGAGTTGAGGGCGCATTCGTCAGCAAATAGGAACTCAGGAATGGACCTTGGTTTTGGTTCGAAACCTCCTCAGATTGAATAGCCTTCCATCAAAACGGTTGTGCAGGTCCATCCCGACATTATTGTCTGTGAAGGCATCAATCAGCACGGCAGAAAACATAAGCCTGAAGAGGCTGGGAGCCAACCTCGATTCACACCATTTGTATCTGCGAATGGCTCTGAGTAATTGCCAAGATCTTGGACCCATGCTGTCAAGCATGCCATCATGGAATTGCTTCACCATTTCATTATACGTATCTGGGCATCCAAATTTGGCCATAATCTTCCAGAGGCCCTAATGGCTCACAGAGTCAAATGCCTTAGTTTGATCCACAAACAGAGTGTAGAGACTGGACATTCTGTTCTTGACATTTTTCATGTAGTTGTCTGGCGGCAGTACCTCGTTCCTTCCTGAAGCCACACTGACCTCCGGCAACAGGCCCTGGTCAAGATGCTGTGTGAGTCTGCTGAGAAGTATTCTAATGAGGACCTTTCCTGCAACACATAGCAAAATTCCTCTGTGGTTGTCACAAGATTGGTGAGTTCCTACGCTTGTATAGATGAATAATGGACGCATCTTTGAAGTCTTGGGGGATGCGTTTCTGCTTCCACATCTCGCAGAACATCTCAGTAAGCCTCTTAATTAACTTAGGTCCACCAGATTTGTATATTTGGGACCATGATGCCTTGTGGACGTCTGGGGAGCTGAATCCTGAGGTTCATCTTTGAGACGAGCATTCTGTAGTCCGTCCAGCAGTCTGTACCACACATGGCCTTAGTCACATGGACATCCTGTCTGTCTTTCCTGCGGACTAATATGTAACCGATCTGATGCCAGTGCTTTGAGTGGGGGTGCATCCAAGTTGTTCTGTTGCGTTTGGGCAGGCAGAAAACGGTTTTAGTTATCAGAAGATCGTTTGCTGCACATATCCTCAAGAGCAGCTGTCCATTGCTGTTACAGCTACTGATGCCATGTCTGCCGGTCACTCCTTTCCACGCCACACAATCAGTGCCAATTCTGGCGTTAAAATTGTCTAAGAGGATCAACTTGTCTGACTTTGGTATTATAGCAATCAGCTCTTCGAGGTCTTGGTACAATTTGTCCTTGATGTCTTCTGGGTTTTTCATTGTTGGTGTGTAAGCGCTAATGAGTGTGGCTTGCTTTTTCCCAGACAAGGGTAAATTCAACATCGGTCGGTCACTGATACCTCTGGGTACGTTGGATAGCTTTTTTACCAGCTTTGTCTGCCCAGAAAAAACAACTCCCGAATTGCGGCGTTCGTCTGTTCTTCACCCGCTCCAGAAGAAGGTGTAGCCTGATCCAACTTCAGTCAGCTGTCCTTCCTCTGCCATTTGGGTCTCACTTAGGGCCGCTATATCGATCTTGTAGCGAGCAACCTCCTTCACAATTAAGGCAGTTCTCCTTTCAGGTCTGTCGGCATCTCTATGATCAATGAGAGTGCGTATGTTCCACGCTCCAAGAGTGAGAGGAATGTTACTGGGTTTTTTTCGGGTTTCGCCCGCATAAGTGGGATTCCCACTGGCTGAGCTGGTCAGGATTGGTGAAGCAGACTTTTTGTAGGGCACCTTTTCTAGCCCCTCCTCAGTCTACAGAGGTGAGCATCGCTATCCTAAAAGAGGACTGCTCAGTCGCTCAGGTGGCTTCCGAAAGGTTGACCAAAGGGGGACAGACTACTCCTGAGGGAGTACGACGTGTCTCCCCACCAGAGGGGCTACCCCTCCATGAACACCCCATACACCACTGTACGACAAATACTAGCCATGTAGCTGCCTTCTAAGCTCAGGGATATCGAAGCAACAGCAGAGGAAGTGTGGGTTCATGGGTGGGAGTGTAAATAGAGATGAAGGAAATCTGAGTAAAGTTCAATAATATTTTTAATAATAAATATGAGGGTCATTAGAGGAATTGATTGTAGCATGTAAAATTTTTGAAAGTTTACTAATAATAATGAATGGATGAATCTGAACAAATCATTCTGAAGTTACTCTGTAACTTGTACTATGTACTATGTATAGCTGTCCCCTGCATTTGATGAACTTGATGTAAGTCTGGGAAGGAGACATTCAGAAAACACACCGTAAGGGAATTCCGAGTATTACATCATGCCTCTGGGTTTCACCAACATTCATTTGTTCCAGGTCTGCATGGAGTTCACACTGGTTTCTGATGAAGACCTGCAGCTTGACCAGAAGCTGTAAACTGGTTTTGTATGATAGCTATGTCAAGGTAAACTTCTCAAATTTTAGGTTAAGGGGTTGGTCTACTGCCCAGAAGGTCATGAGTTCAAATCCCAGCTTGGCCAAGCTGCCATTGTTGGGCCTTTTAATAAGGCCCTTAACCTCAATTGATCAGATGTATGAATAAGATAAATGTAAGTCACTCTGGATAAGGTCTGCCAATACTAACAATTTTTATTTTTAGTACCATAAAAAAATTGTCTTTTTTTGTGAATTCTATTTGTGTTTTGTCTGACTGCTGCTTTAGCTGGAAAAAACTGATAGGTGGAGTTTTCCGCTGGCTCCTATTTCACCATAAGAAGGGGTTAAAAATCATAAATAGCACTGCAAAACCCTAAATGTTGGCATCTCTGTTAAAGGATTTGAAACAAGGTTGTTTAAATGAGGACTGTTCTTACCCTCTAACCAATCTTCTCACACTCAAACCACAAACTTCTTCCACTTACAGAAGGAAGAAGACAACAGCACACACAACGTGCACTCTTCATTTAATATTGATGAATGTATAACTTAAGTATAATAAAAATGCATTAAATACAGGTAACACTATGTTCTGGAAAACAAAGTGAATGGCCAAGAATTATTTGTGATACTCGGTACTGAAAATAAATCAAAGCTTTTCAATCAGGTGTTTCCTGATGAGCAGATCTTTTCCACATCACATAAAGTCTACATTACAGACAAATATACATGTGTAGAAGCAGTCATGAGATAATCATCATTTCATGAACACAGAATTAAATCATGTTTTCTCAAGTAACTAATGCGATTTGAGTTCACCAAGTGTTTAAATCAAAATTAGATTCAGCACAGACCACTACACAAACCTTATCCATGAGCAGAAAAACTAAAGTAGATTAAATTATTTAACAATTTCAGTGACGGAATAAAATAAAAGACTGTATGAATGTATTTTAAGTAACGCTGGAACATTTCACTTCAGCGTACACACTGTGTTGAGGGCGACCTCGATTTTCTCTCACTCTTTTAGTTGTCCTTTCATTAAAGTGTAAGGCAGCGTAATTCAGCTCCACAGAGTCACGGTCCTAAATTATTTAAAAAATATATATATCACTGATAATAAACATTAATGATGAAGTACATTAATACAGCAATCTAAAATGACTAATGAAGAATTATTTAATCATTAATAAAGATTAAAAAACTATGAAAAAACAAAGTTTTTTTGTGTATTATATTATAATTGGGTCGTTTTTTTGTGAAAAAGTGAAAAAGTACCTGAGTGTTCACCTTCTTAGTGTTTATCACAGCACTGTGCTGAAATCTCTCTGGGGAAAAATAAATGATAAGAGATTATGGAACAGATTTTCTTATCTGAAGAGCATGACTGATAATGCCTAAAGATCTACCAATGCTAACATTGTATTACAACATTAATGACTTTAGGACAACCCAATCTAATAATTCTAATAACTGAGTCTAACTGCTGGTCATTTTTATGCAAAACGTGTATTGAAAATGAATCTTATGAAACACGCACCTTTGCACTGTACACAGTTTTTCCTTTTACAGAGTAAAACAGCTTGAACAGAGATCACAACCCCACACATTACCAATGCTGTTCCCAGGCAGATCAATGCAGGATTAAAAGTTGCTTTGGGAGACATAAACATGATATTTCAAATAAAAATATAAAGAAATAAAGGCTTGATGCTTTGACAATTCTTTCATTCTTTCACATTAGCTGTGACGTCAACATAACATAACTATGTTCAGAAATAACAAATAGAGACGAATTAATAAATAAATAGATCAAATATTTTTGATGTTTTTCACTAACCAATTTCTGGTACATTCTCCAATTCTACTCGGGTTCCGTTCCCAAAAATGATCTTCCCACACACGGCCACAGCGCAGTAGTAAGTTCCAGTATCATTGAGGCTGAGGATGTTCTTGGAGAAGTTGTACACACAGGTGTGTGTAGAAGAGCCGCTCTCACACTGATGGCTGCTGTTGTGATGAGTGTAAATGATTTGAGGATGGGATTGTGGTGGAGCAGCTCTGAACCAGAGCACTTGGAGTACTGCTGATCTGCTCTCAGAGAGAACCGAGCACTGCAGAGTCACTGACGCTCCTGCAGGAACCGAGTCCGACACGCCGCTCTGGACCACTGACACTTTTACATCTCTGTCATCTGGTCAGGATAATATAGAAAGTTCATGAAAAGTTCAAGAAAATCGGTTCATGTTAAAATCAATGTGGAAATAATTCCTAATTAAATATTCTAAGTCAAATAACGTAACTTTCCAATCCACTTATTAAGGAGGAAACCCGAAAGCCCAGAGGAAACCCACATGGGCACGAGGTGAACTTGCAAAACTCCACACAGATATTAATCTGAGCTCAGGATCGAACTGGGAACTCTGGGGTTGTGAGGTGCCATCGCTAGTTACTGCACCACATCATTGATGTTCATTTGAGCATGAATTTATCTTTTAGCACGGTCACATTTTGACAAGATAAAAGGGATATTTTTTCCTTGAAACATATGTACTGTAAATGTTAAGCAGTAAAATATGACTCCAAATATTAACATCCAAAACATATGATACATAATTCTCAGTCTGTACAACAACTAAACTGGACCTAAATTCATTAATGTAATGTGTAGAAAAATGTACAATCTTTACACTGTTTAAACTGTGATTATATTTAATCATTAAAGTTTTTTTTTTTATTTATTTTTTTTTTTTAAGTTTGCCGGAAGCCCAGGTCCAAACATATTCTTTTATTTAATAAACAGAAATGGACTAAATCTAGTGTCCTAACCATGCCACTTATCCATGGGATTTTTGTTTAAGGTATACATATAGTACAATATTGATTAAATTTGGTAATATCAATTAAATTAAATCCAGAAAAGATGCAAAACAAAAGTTCTCAACAAAATATCAAATATAACCACAGTTTTTGGTATATTAGTCTTTTTCAACCACTTGGTATTCTTGATATGTAAGTGATGTTGCATTAAAAAGATGTATATGAGGCTGTCGTCAGACAGTTTGGCAGATTTAAAATGTTGTTTTTCAAAATACGGCTCAGTCAGAATCTAAGAACAGCTGTTGTAACAAATATAAAGTCACAAAAATGGCATAATTGGGTGACTGTCATATATATGCATGTATAAGCAGATTTGATTTAGTTAATTACCTGTTACAGCCAAGAGCATTCCTCTGGATAGTGACACATTATCCCAGCTAAATTCTACACAGTAGTAAAGACCTTGGTGTTCTTTCTTTACATGTGAAATTTTCAGGGAAAAGCTGTGATCAGTTGCCTCCATTTTAAATCCTGATGTCTTGAACTCTGGGCTGATTTTGACATCTGTATATGATGATCTTTCACCCACTTTTTTAGGCATCTCTCCAAATATTTGTTTGTACCAAATGACAATATTTAACACACCCTGACCCGCCACAAATGGGCAGTTAAGAGTAATATTTTCTCCCGCCTTCATAGGGATAAATGATGGTCCAGAAATATCCACAGCTTGGGCTGGAGTTAGAAAAGAATTCAAAATGAGATACAATGCATCAAGAAACAATGGGTGAAATTTTAAACTAATTGAAATCACAACTAAGAAGAGAACTCATTTTAATGAAAGCTATTAATAACTTACATATTAAACAAAGCGATAAGACAAGAATCCAGAGTACAGACATCTTCAGTGATGAAATGAGACTCATGCTGAGCAGATCACAGTAGCCAAATCACAAAAGCACTAGGTATTTTTTGCACTGGAGACTTTCATCTGATTGGCTGCTGCACTTCAAGCGTTCTCTATGTAAGGAGGCATTTCCTTTCTAGCTACAGGTTTCTATTTTGGTCACCAGGAGTCTATGTACCCTGTACAGTGCTATTACTTTCTATTGTTTTACCCATTTTACCTGCAGGCAACAAAAGAAATGTAACGAAATCAGAAAATCAATTTAGAACCATTGGAAAGGTTTAAATAAATGTCATTTACTTAAGTATAACTTTCAGACTCTTCTTTGTGACTTTACTGATTGCTGTTGATTAGGACCACACTTTTATACTTCAAAATATATGTATTTTTTTAAAGTGTAGGCCTATTGTAGTATGAGCCTTTAGTAGGTGAGTAGGTGAGGCCTCCTCACCCAACATCAGTACCTGAGCTCACTAATGCTCTTGAGGCTGAATGAACACACTCAAAAATTTAGTGGAAAGCCATTCCATAACAGTGGAGCTTATTATAACAGCATAGGGGAATAAATCTGGAATGGGATGTTCAACAAGCACATCTGGATGTGATAATCAGGTGTCTTTAAACTTCTGTCCATATATTGTACATTATAGTACAGTGAAATTATTTTCTTCACATATGCCAGGGTGGGATAGTTTATAAAAGGAAACATTCACAGAAAGCTGAAAACAGTGATTACTAACATCCTCTTGCAACAATAAAGCTGTTAAAACATGGCTCTGTTCTCCAGATTTGTTGTTTATGAAGCATGATTGCATTTTTTTTTTTATCTCATCTTCTTTGGGGTTCTTCTGTGTAATCATTTTATGTTTAACAGGGTTGTGGTAGGTCCATAGTCTGCCTCAGGAACACTGGATGTAGAGTGGGAATACACTCTGGACATGATGCCAGTCCATCACACAGCACCATGAACTAACACTTTCAAACACTCCTTCACTCCTAGGGACAATTTATCTTAGCCATGTTTTTGGGAGGGTGGAGGAAATGACAAAACCTGGAAGAAACCCACAAGGACAAAGGGAGAATGTGTGAAACACCATACAGACAGTAACTAGAGCTCAGGATCAAACCGCGGGATCTGGATCTGAAAGGTGATAATGCTACATGCTGCTCATGGGTTGCATTTATTTACTTCCATCCATTTTCCATACCTCTTATCTTACACAGGGTCACTGGGGAGCCTGGAGTATATATTTGTCTTATCACAGCAAACCAATGACTACATTTCTCATCCTGCACTGCGTCCTACAAATATGGCTGCCATGGACTGCAAATCCCAGAACACTCACTTTCAATCTAATCATGCACATCTGCATAAAATTCACAGCACTCACAACCACTGTATAAAGAGACTGTTTGAACACAATATTCCATTACATTTATGGTATTTGGCAGACACCCTTATCCAGAGCGACTTACATTTATCTCATTCATACATCTGAGGGTTAAGGGCCTTGCTCAAGGGTCCAACAGTGGCAGCTTGCCGTTTGAACTCATGACCTTCTGAGCAGTAGACCAACACCTTAACCGCTGAGCTACCACTACCATATCCCAGGGAACTCTGGGCACAAGATGGGGGACACTCTGGACATGATGCCAACCAATCATAGGGCACAATCGCACACACTATGTATAATTGGAAATGCCAGTCAGCCTACAATGCATGTCTTTGAACTGAGGAAA